>NC_086179.1:46898945-47503945 GCF_023053635.1 Elgaria multicarinata webbii | reverse complement strand
TGCAGGGTGGGGACAGGGGAGTTCCCTGCAGGCAGAGCCAACTCAGTCTAGTTGTTTTCTCCCCATCCTCCTCACCTGCAAAAACTCATCAGCATTCAATGCATGCAGCTTTCCCAGGAATGGGGAATTCCACAGATTGGGATCCTCCTTGAAGCATTGAAATCAATATTCACTCAACAGCAACAAAAGTCAGCCAAAATCAGCGGCAAGCACCCATTTATTTATTATTTTTATTTATTTATTTATTTATTACATTTTTATACCGCCCAATAGCCGAAGCTCTCTGGGCGGTTCACAAAAATCAAAATCATCACAAAACAACCAACAAGTTAAAAATACAAATACAAAATACAATATAAAAAGCACAACCAGGATAAAACCACGCAGCAAAATTGATATAAGGTTAAAATACAGAGTTAAAACAGTATAATTTAAATTTAAGTTAAAATTAAGTGTTAAAATACTGAGTGAATAAAAAGGTCTTCAGCTGGCGACGAAAGGAGTACAGTGTAGGCGCCAGGCGGACCTCTCTGGGGAGCTCATTCCACAACCGGGGTGCCACAGCGGAGAAAGCCCTCCTCCTAGTAGCCACCTGCCTCACTTCCTTTGGCAGGGGCTCACGGAGAAGGGCCCCTGTAGATGATCTTAAGGTCCGGGTAGGTACATATGGGAGGAGGCGTTCCTTCAAATAACCTGGCCCCAAACCGTTTAGGGCTTTAAATGTCAATACCAGCACTTTGAATCGGGCCCGGACCTGGACTGGCAGCCAATGAAGTTGTAAAAGGACTGGCGTAATGTGATCTCGCCAGCCAGTCCCTGTTAGTAAACGGGCTGCCCTGTTTTGTACCAGCTGAAGCTTCCGGACCGTTTTCAAAGGCAGCCCCACGTATAACGCATTGCAGTAATCCAAACGAGAGGTTATCAGAGCATGGATAACTGTAGCTAGGCTATCACTGTCCAGATAAGGGCGCAGTTGGTATATCAGCCTAAGCTGATAAAAGGTGCTCTTTGCCACTGAGTTCACCTGTGCCTCAAGTGACAGTTCTGGATCGAAGAGCACCCCCAAACTACGGACCCGATCCTTTAGGGAGAGTGCAACCCCGTCCAGGACAGGGCAAACATCACCTCGCCGGACAAATGAACCACCCGCTAACAGTACCTCCGTCTTGTCTGGATTGAGTCTCAGTTTGTTAGCCCTCATCCAGTCCATTACCGTGCCCAGGCACTGGTTCAGAACAGTCACTGCCTCACCTGGGTTTGATGAAAAGGAAAGGTAGAGCTGGGTGTCATCCGCATATTGATGACACCTCAGTCCACATCTCCGGATAACCTCCCCCAGCGGCTTCATGTATATGTTAAACAGCATAGGGGATAAAATAGAGCCCTGCGGAACCCCATGGCTTAGGAGCCACGGCACAGAGCAATAATCCCCCAGCACCACCTTCTGGAATCGGCCATCCAAGTAGGAGCGGAACCACTGCAATGCAGTACCTCCAACTCCCAGCTCAGACAACCTATCCAGAAGGATACCATGGTCGATGGTATCGAAGGCCGCTGAGAGGTCTAGGAGAACCAACAGGGTCGCACTCCCCCTGTCTCTCTCCCGACAGAGGTCATCCCACAGGGCGACCAAGGCAGTTTCTGTTCCAAAACCAGGCCTGAAACCCGATTGAAATGGATCTAGATAATCCGTTTCATTCAAGAGTGCCTGGAGTTGTCCTGCAACCACCCGCTCAAGCACCTTGCCCAGGAAAGGGATATTAGCCACCGGCCTGTAGTTGTTAACATCTTCCGGGTCCAGATTAGGCTTCTTCAGGAGTGGTCTAATTACCGCCTCTTTTAAAGAGGCCGGCATTTCAGAGCTGAAACAGTTTTCAGACCTAGTATGCTCAAGGCACACACAAATCAGTCAAACAAGTCAACAACAATAACAACAAAAGCCCATTTCAGAGCAGGGCTTTTGTTGTTGCTGTTGACTTCGTTTGCCTGATTTGTTCGACCCAAGGCACACAGTGACTGGACAAGCAAGTGAGCCACAAAAGAATGGCAAAAATATTTGGAAGTGAATGAATATGTATAGCCATCTGTAATGTCCCCCAAGACCAGAGTGTAAGATTAGCTAACTGCACCAGTGCTCAGCCTCATATCCGCATCCCTTCTACAAAATGGAGCCAATCATACTTACAGGGTTGCTGTCAGGATTATTGAGCCTATATAGAATAAATGCTTTGAATGATCAAAAACTAAATTAAAATGCTGGCTATCATTATTATTATTAGTAGTAGTAGTAGTAATAATTACAGAATAAAATAAAGCATCCCAGCAGAGTGCATTTGGAAACTAGAAAAAAGCAGGACAGAGTGTTTAACCAACCAACCACCACCACTCTCCTAATGCGGGGAAATAGCTATGATTGGTGGTGGTGTGTTTTTTATTATTATTTTCCTCACCTCACCTCAGCTCTCTTTCCAAAAGTCACTTTCTCTGCTGCAGACTATCACCTGGCAACCTGCGGTACTACTGGCTGCTGAGCAACCCCATGGGGTGGGTGTTTTCTTAGTGCCATGCCGGATTGGTTAGTGCACTAGCAGCAACGCCCATGGAGCAACTTAATGGGATGGACCCTCCGGTCCCCAAAGAACTATGAGTGAATTTCTGTTTCTTTTAAAATACTTTCAGGCTTTTACAGGGGAATTGTTTCCTCCAGGTGCCCTCTAGGAAATTTGCCATTGCTGAATTGAACAAGATGCCCATGTGCAGCAACTGCACATGTTCAGTTCATCAAAATGAAGCTACCAGGCTACTGGAGGAAGATAGAGTGAAGCCAGCAGCAGGCAGGAGTACAGCGGTAGCACAGCTAAATCTAAATAAAGCAAAAACGGCTGGCAGGATCAGCGAACTGGAGAGAGAAAAAGAGATAGAGGGAAATACACAGGGTATATGGGTGTCATGGAGTCTGACTGGCAGTGCTCTGCCCTCCTTTGCCCTATAAAAGAACCTTCTCTGCACTCACTGCCTCACTTGCCTGTCTTTTATTCTGTGATTGAATCATTCTTGTGCTAATGGTCTCTGAATCGCTCTCTCTGGTCACCTCTTAGGTACCCCTCTGTACATCTTCATTCCCCCTGCCTGCACTGAGGACACTCTGCTCTGCTTCAGATAAGCCATTGGGGGAAACGCTAGTGAGAAAAATAAACAAACCTCCTATGGAAACTTTTCTCTTTCAGAATGAGTGTTTAAAAAACAAACTCTGTTTTAAAATAGTGCTGCAATGAGGGGATAGTGATATCACTGATGCCCCGTTGCACCAGAAGCCTCCGACCACATGCAAAGAGGCTCACCATATATTTTGTCTCTAGAATGGGCCAAGAAAATTCAGCTTTTCTTCCAGAAATGCATCTTTTATTTGAGAGTAATGTGAACTGCATTCAGAAAAGGCTAAATAGTGGGTGTCTGTGCTACGGTTGTAGATTTAATAAACAGAAGTAACCATATTGATTACTTTTTTAATCAAAAGAAAATCATGTTTTGAAGATCCTGTCCTCTACTCATATTCTCTCTCTCAGTCTTGATACAAAGCTCTAGATGCAGTCTAGCAGGATTTTCTCCTCTGCAAGCCATGTTAGAATGAATGGATGCTCGGAGCATAGCTGTTCTCTTGCACAAATTTCATTCATTTCAATTATGGTTTCACAGGAAATGCTGATCATGGGTGGCGTCCTATGGCCGTAGAGTTTAACCGGTTATCTTGCAGCACTTTTGACCTAATCTTCCATAGCAGATCTGCCAACCCACTTCAGAACAATATCTTTGATAAAAGGAAACAGTTCCAAACAGTTCCAGAGGCACAAATATTTAGTTGGAAACAAGAAAGAAAAGAAAATTGGTTTCATAAAGGTAGACAAAGAAACAATTCCATACCCTTTCAACATTTAGTATAGGCAGCAACCTGTAATGACAAATATTGGATCAAGGATGTCGTACAGAAACAATAGCCTTAAGCTCTTTTTTCAGTCTAAACACAAAGGAGGAATTGACTCTTTCACAAGAAAATAGCAGTTTCAAAGACCCTGATGCTATTCCTTCCCCCACTTTTCCCCCCCAACATAATTTTCCAGCCTTAAAGTTATGCCTTCAGTTAGGGAAACAGACAAACCCAGTAATGTTGTTTTCTCACTTGGCTTAATTAGAAACCTCACCAAAGACATAACTGAATTAGCATCAGTGTTGTTCTTAGAATGGAGTTTCTTATCTGGTACTTACAATTTTAATGAAAAGAGTTCATTATAAGTCCAGAGTTATTGCTGATTAACCAAACAGTATGGCTTTGAGCTGCTTAACAAAAACTTTCAGTACCTTACAGCTAACCTGAATATTTCTCCCAATTAACACTACCAATGGCCAGTCAACGAAAGGAAATCCTAGGATGGACAGTGATCTATTTGTTTCTTTGATACTGTGGTTATGGTTTTAAGCACAACTTCATGTCATGGGTTTAGGATCTGGATTTCACAATATCTGTTTAAAAAAAGCAGGCTTATAGAGTTTACAGACATAAATATAGTTTCGTTACTCATAAGGTCAAACTACACTTTGCCTTAGGGTGCAATCCTATGCATGTTTAGACAGAAACAAATCCTATTTTCCCAGCATTCCTCAACCAGCCATATTGGCTGGGGAATGCTGGGAGATGTAGGACTTGATTTTGTTTAAACATGCATAGGATTCCACCTTTAATTGTGTGACTCGAAGCCATGTCAAGCAAGGAAATTTAAAACAACAACCTGGCTGTGTGGTGGGGGCTGACTTCGTTAGGACCACATATATGGGGAAGAGAGATTAACCCTTTCCTCACCAGCCACGATCTTTGATAAATTGCTGCCACTGAACTACAGTTAGCCTTAAAGGGAAAAAAGCGCCCATTAGCGCCAATGGGAGCTTTCTTTTCTGAAGACTAGCTGGAGTGCAAGGAGCAGTTTCCATTGAGGTTGATGCAGCAGGACTGATTTAGCAACCTAAGGCACATCTGATTTAAATTGGGGAAATGGGGCAGGGAGAAAGGGTTCCCGCTTCTTCCCCGCTGCCCTCAGTGCTATGGCCCTGGTATGCTTCACTCAGCTGCTTTTAACTTTTAAACAAATGCATGAGATCTTGATCACAGATTTCCTGTATCCTAGTCTGTACCATTGAAAGCAATAAAACTAAATATACAACTAGTGAATTTCAATGGGATTTAGTCATGACTAAATTTAGCTGGAATGGGGCCAAAGTATTAAAATCTTTGAACCAGCTTTCTTTTGCTGCCCTTTTTCATTTCTTCTGATTTAATACTAAATTGCACTAAACACACATAATAGAGAATTGCCATTGGTGTGTTTCAGACGCCTCGGATGATTTTAGCTATAGGCACATATATCTCGATGTAATATCCACTTCATAGTAGCCATATTGTATACACTAAAAATGTAACAAAACACATGTTGTAAAATATGCATATGATAGAGGTAAACATCTCTGTGAACTTCCAATTGGCTGCAGCTCCCTGTGGTATGTTTCCATATGGAAAGACGCATGTTTTCCTAATTTAATGTATAAAATTACATTGAAATTACACATTCCCTCTAATAGCTAATTTGGGTGGTCAAGTGCCTATCAGCAAAATGAGGCCACTCAAAAGCAAAGTACTGATTTCCACATCCTTCAAGGACTCCCTAGGTATGCAGAAGAATATAAGTTTGTAAAAAAAAAAAACCCAGCCCTGGGAGCTTTAAGACCCTATGAGTGTCCAGGACTTGAAAAATGTTAAGGGTATATAGATAAGAAAATTCTAGAGCAGGGATAAGGAACCTCCAGCCTTCAAGCTATGTACTACCCAGTAAGCCTTTGGATCCAGCCCACCACCTCTCCACTCTCTCTGTCCCTGGCCCTTTTCCTCAACTCTGCTACTCCCCTCTGCCTTGGCAAACAAGACACTGGTCTTCTCTCTTTCTCAGGCAGGCAAGGGGAACCACAGAGCATGAAAGAGAGAGAGAGAGAGAGAAGTAGTAGCTACCACAAGGAGAACAAGAGACTCCAGGTTCATGCATGAGCCTGACCAAGGAGTACAGTGGCTAGGAATATGCTCTAGGTGCCATATTCTGTGGTTGGGTTTCTGAGGTCAAACCTACCCCTAACTGCCTGTCTCCCAGTTTTTCTCTTTTCATTGCTGCAGCCACTGCTTCTCTCTCTCTCTCTCTCTCTCTCTCTCTCTCTCTCTCTCTCTCTCTCTCTCTCTCTCTTCACCTCTGTGATCCATAGTTCTGCCTGCCTGCCTGCCTGAGAGAGGTGCATGGTTATTTATTTATTTATTTATTTATTTATTGCATTTTTATACTACCCAATAGCTGAAGCTCCCTGGGCGGTTCACTTGTCTGAGGGTGAACAGGGTATGTTTGTGTGTGTGTATGGATGAATGGGATTGTGTTTGCATGAGAGAGGGATGGGGACAAGATAAATGGAATTGTGGAATGGCCTGCCGGAGGAGATTCATAAAATTAACTCTCTGTGTGATTTTAAGGCAGCCTTAAAGACTAGCCTTTTCCGGCAGGCCTATCCAGATCAATGAAAAATCAAGAACTTTTAAGATGTATTGATTCCTGTTCTAATGTTGTTCCCCGCCTCGATCCAAAGGGAGAGGTGGGTAAGAAATAAATACATCATTATTATTATTATTATTATTATTATTATTATTATTATTATTAAATGGATGGGGTATAAAGTTTTTGTGTAAGGATAGAGAAAATGTATGGATGATGAGAGGGAGGAAGACAGACACAGAGAGAGAGAGGGAGAGAGGGAGGCAGGCCATGGCTAGACCAGGCCTATATCCCGGGATTGTCCCAGGATCATCCCTGGGCATCCAAATGACATACAGGAGATCCCAGGAGCAGGCAGGGACGACCCCCTCCATTTGCCTGGGATAATCCTTAGGTCTAGCTAAGGCCAGAGAGAGAGAGAGAGAGAGACAGACAGACAGACAGAGGTGGCAGAGAGAGAAGGGGTGCCCTGCCCACTTCTGGCTTTGTCTCTGCTTGCCTCCAAAATGTTGCCCACTATCACTTTCCCCTGAGGGAATGTGGCCCTCCATTGAAAACAGGCTTCCTACCACTGACCTAGGGTAACTCATCTCATTGCCTGAAGATAAGGTGTTTAATATGAACATTCAAGATCACATTAAAAGATGAAAGAAGAGCCACACATGCACACACAAAGAAGTCATTGAGGCAGGGCATACATGCAAACCTCAGCCCCTACTGACATTTAGCTCTCTTATGTTGAGGTGAATTAAGAACTCCTGCCTTTGCTAGTACCTTTTGTTTAGAGGGGCATATTACTGCTCAGTCACAGCTGTGCTAGAAATCTGAATTTCTTCATGGTTTTTGCTGTGCAGCCCTTACTCCTATACAGAGTGGAGAGCAAAGTGTCTACAGTAGGAAAGCACAACCTCCCCGCCCCACCCCCAAACCCCAGCTGCAACCAATCAATCTTGCTGCTTCTGTGCCTCTAATGTCAGTAAGGAAGCATTACTCCCATTCAGGGTCACGGGGGGAGATGCATCAGCCTCCCCCTTCCTCAGTGACCCCAAAGCCTGCCCACTTTAGCAATTTTAAATAGGATCACTGGCATGAGGGCAAGCATACCCCATCCCAGTGACCTGGCACAAGATCACTAAGATGGTGTGGAAGTTAAAGCCTCCTGCCCACTCCCACGATTTTTGCCCCAGCCCCTGCTTACAACAGATGTGGCCCTCAAGGCTGAAAACGTTGAATGCCTCTAGTCCAAAGGGGTCAAACATTGGGCATAGTGTGTGAGTCTAGCAATTAAGTCTCAAGTTGGGAAGTTGTCCTATGGAATGTAGGAGGTGACGGGCCCAGGGACGAAAAGAAAGGAAGGAAGAGAGAAAGGAAATCAGTTTGCTGGAGTCTATTATGATTATGATTAATTTCATTTCTATTCTGCCCAATAGCCAAAGCTCTCTGGACGGTTCACAAAATTCACAAACCACATCATACAAATATTACAATATGATTTTACATTATAATGACATAATGTGTGGAGGTGAGAATTACATCTGGGCAGAATGCAAGCCATGAGGTTAAAACAAAACAAAAGAAAACAAAAAGGCCTCTGTAGGAAGACATGCGTCATCCTTTCCTTACCAGTCCTTTTCCCGTGAAAAAACCCACTCAGTGCTGCCTTTCTCCTCACTAGCTTCCAGGCTTGCTTTTGCAAGATAAAACATGATTCTCGAACACCCACACCCACCCCTGGTGGTGCAAAGCAGTGGGCAGGAAAAGAGTTGAGCAATCCCTTCCCCCATACCACTGCTGCTCAAAAAACACCCTCCTGATGTTACTTAACAGCAAAGAAGAGTCAGTGTGGTGTCGTGGTTAGAGTGTTGGACCCGGACTCAGGAGAGCCAGGTTCTAGTCCTCAGTCAGCCATGAAGCTGGCTGGGTGACTTTGAGCCAGTCACTGACTCAGCCTAACCTACCTCACAGGTTCTTTTGAGGATGACCTGGAGAAGAGGATTATATAAATTGCCTTGGGTTTCTTGGAAGAAGAAAAAAGCTGGGATATAAATGTAATAATAAATAAAATAAACATTATATATATAATCTCTAGTTGTGCCTTAATTACCTGGAATTTCCCGGCATGAGGTATGTCCATCCTGGTTTATACAGTGAGTTTGTTTAAAATTTCCAGCATAGAGTGGCTGATTTTTTGTCAGTAGCCATGTTTCTAGTTTGAAGAGCAGTTAGAGCAGATGTGGGCAACTTCTGGCCCTCCAGATGTTTTGGCCTACACTTCCCATCATCCTTCACAATTGGCTATTTTGGCTAGGGCTGATGGGGGTTATAAGCCACAGGTATATGCCATCCTCTCCCACCTCACCTCCGGTTTCAAGCAATGGTTGTCTAGCCAATGGAAGGAGATGTACAATTCTATTTCAGGCACCACTTTGAATTTAACGTGCTTTGTGCATGATGACGTGTTGTGTATAGACCGTCCTGGAAGCTATTCATGCACACATCTCCATTGTAGGCAGAAGCTTAAAGGGCCCAGACGCACAAAGCAGCTGCCAAACAGAGGCTGCTTTGAATTGTTCTCCTTGGCAGCTTTCTTCATGTGGCAAGCCATTTGCGTGCAATGCTTTGCTATGCAGACCAGGGATTTTCTCCCCATGTCACCCCAACGTTTTCCAGTGGTCTTCATATAGTGGCTGTTTAGTGTGGGTCAGGCCATTAGTCATACGTAGAGGTCTGCAGTACTCAGCTGCTTTTGTGGGTGCTATTGACAACTAGATATTTATAGTTACCTTTGAAGACTTCAGATTTGAATACAATTGCATATTTCCATATCTAGGTTAATTTTCCCCTTGTCTTGTTCATTGGAATAAGTGGCAGAACTCTTTCTGTATTTCATTGGGTGGAAGTCTGGCCAGCGTATGTTGGGCTGAAGAGTTGAAATAGTAACCAGTTGGACCTATAAATCATCTGGAATTTTCTTCATGTGGTTAAAAGATGTCAGAAGCTATGAAAGTGATCTCTCTCGGTCATTTGTGTGTGCATGAAATATATATGTTGTGTAAATTACAAGGAAATAATTGGACACAATAGAAAACAACAAGTACCTATATGTGAGTGAGTGAGTGAGTGTGTGTGTGTGTGTGTGTGTGTGTGTGTGTGTGTGAGTGTGTGTGTGTGTGTGTGTGTGTGTGTGTGATTTTCATTTTGCTTCTGTTATTCCTAAGAAGTTGATCTTAAGCATTCTTCTTTGGAATTGAGTCCCACTGAAATTACCATAAAATTTGTTACTTTTATAATAGCATGTAAATGTTCATGTATTATCAGCGTAATTTATGGATGCATTAACTGTGTATTAAAAATGTGTTTGTTTCATCAGAGGTGTTCCTGTATGGAAGAGTAGTCAGTGGTAATCATACTGTTGTCACCCTGTACATCTCTTCTTTCAGCCAATGAGTTTAATATGATTTCCTAGCCAATGAAAGTTTAATCTGCATTTAGTCAAAAGAAGTATGTGTCTGTCTGTGTGTTTCACACACATATTAAATATCCAAAATTGCCATTGAGATCCAAGTATTTTAATCAGCTAATGGCTTAAATGTAGTTTCGATATTCTGCTGAAACATTTTAAATTATGAACTAAGTAATAAAATTAGGGCATCTTGAGAGGCCGCTACTTTCCTATTAACTTTAAAAAGAGTTGGCTAGATTTGAGCAATGGCATTTTAATACCAATTTCTGCTTGTGTAGAAAAGGATGCACCTGCACCTGAGAGATCACATTTGGGCCCCTCACATAAAGAACGGATATCATTTCGAGACCATCCGGTTCAGCTCAGCGGTGGATGGGGAAGTGGCAAAAAGAAAGCAAAACCTTTGAAATAGTAGTTGGAAATTCAGCATTTAAAACATATGGAGAGCTGTTTCTTTTCAGCCAGCCTGTGAATTGCCATCATTTTCAGATTCCACAGATGCAAAGTTCCTAAGCATCATCATGTATGCTGTATTTTATTTTGTTCTGCATGATTTTCCACCTTTTCACTTTTTGGCAAAGTTGTGTTATAAATGTCAAAGAAATAATATTATTTGTATCTGAAATTTATTTTTTGCCTTATGGTTTTAGATGCAAAAAACATGCCTGCAGTTATTTAAAGGTGATTTGCAAAACCAGAAGAACAAATTTGAATGAATACATACAATAAAGGTTTCTGATTTTGCAATGGTGTATGATTGAGATGGCCTGATCCACTAAAGTTGAACTAAAATGTTCTATATACATCTCAATCACGCAAAAAATGACTATCAAAATCAACTTGCCCAAATCTCAATGCATTGCTTAGCTGCTTTGTAGATTAGAATGTATGACTGTTAAAAAGTAAAATGTGGAATTTTCATCTTTCCCCAAACATATTAATGATGTAAATATGTTTTGTGTAGCAATGCTTCAAATTCAACTAAACAGTTGCACATTAAAATTCACAGCACATTAAAATTCTGTAATGTGATATTAAGATCTGTTTCACAATACTAAATTATGTTTACCATTCTGTAGTACTCTGGCAGTCTTCTTACCTTTCAGGTCTGCTATATATATATATATATATATATATATATATATTCAAAATTAAAGTATAACTGTTAAACATCATGCAATGATTTTCTTCCAGCCTATCGCTTCTCTGTTTCAGTAAGAGTCAACTTTTTGCAGCCTCACTAACACTTCCATTCCACTGATATCAATTACATTAATACATTGGCTCAATGCATATATGCCATCCTAACTGAAATAATGTTTTGGTTATGATGGTACAAATTGCTGATGGAATGTGGGGAAACAACTGTTTGATTTTAAACTCTTCTATTTGCTTTTGTGTGATTCTGTCCCCCCTGGAGCCTTGACCCTCTTGGAAGTACTTTTTGAGATCGAAAAGCTAAGAGAACCCGACACTTTGATCAATAAAAAAAAAGATTTATTCATATGTTGCGGCTGTGTTTGGAGCGTATTATACATTCCCTGACACAGTACAGTGCCCATCATGTTGTCTGTTTTCGTTAATGTCTTCAGATTAATATGGATTGAAACTGTTTTTCTTTGTCTGGGGCCAACTGCAGGGAAAGCCATAGCAGTATAGATACTGAAGGGACATCTGAGATATTTTATGGCCATGTCTATGATCTATAGAAATCTTCACAATCATCTTGCCATGCACAAAGACTTCATGTTGAATTACAATCTGTATTTTAATGAGACATGATTCTTTTTTTTCTTTTTAATGAAAATGCAGCTAAACAGATGGCCTCAGCTGTCAGACTTACCTGCCCTATCCTTAGATTTAAGAAGATCCTAAACATACTCACTTAGAAATAAATTCCATTGGAGGATCTTATCAGTCGTGAAATGGATCTGGATGTGAATAGGTAGATGTCCAAGTATTCCCATCTTAAATGGATTTCAGACCTGGACTGGCCAGGTCAATCCCTGATACAGGTTATGCTGTTCTGGATAAATATTAGTCCTACTTCAAGATGCTACCCACTGTAATGGTTGAGTGGGGTGTGGGATTTCAACTATGGAGACTTAGGTTAAAATTTCCACTCATCCACAAAGCTTACTGGAAGACCTTTAACCATTTATACAGGGTTTATGTGAGAATAAAAGGTGAGACTATGAACTTCTTGGGTGAGGGGGAAAATCTGGTAGACTTCTGTCATCAACTTAAGTGAGCTTCAAGAGGCTACTTAAGTGGAAATGGTGGATACATGACTGAGAGTATGATTGTCACATCTCAATCCTAAACCCGTTATGGCAACAAGCCAAAGCACACTGACATAGCTGAGCTCTATGTATTTGTGGTTGGAATATTGCTTGAAAGTGGTTTTTGTCCCCAGTGGAAGTTGTTTCCAAATAGGTGGTTCTTCTTCGTGGTCTCTATGCATCACACATATGGGCTTTGCGCCTGCGCAGAGACCAGACCGGAACCTACTATAGCTGAGTGGAACGTTTTTGGCGGGAACCCCTCCCCCACGCTACCGCGCATGTCCATGGGGTTCCCGCCCTTACCTCAGTTCTTCGTCGTCCGCCATCGTGCATAGACCAGCTTAACCGAACCTCTAGCGTTTTTCTAGTTAACTTACTCATTTCTTTCTTCAATCTCCTCATTCTTCATTCTCTTCCTAATTCTTCTTTCTTTTCTATATAAAAAAAAAAAAAAAAAAAATTTAATTGTAGATAGTTTTCTCTCAGCGACTTCGGTCGCCTGAGGCCCGTATGGCAACGAAAGCCCCGTTTAGGAAGTGTGTACGGTGTGGAGCGAAACTTCCTCCAACGGACGGGCACTCCCTTTGTCTCGTTTGTTTGGGAGAAGGACACGTGGTGGAAGCCTGCCACCACTGTATGTCGTTCACAAAACAAACTAGGAAGCATAGAGCCGACAGACTTCGCTCTATATTGTGGGAGAAAGCTCTCAAGGCTACTGAGGCTCCCAGTATGGAAAAAACGGCAGTTGGTAAGTCCGTTACTGAAAAAACGGCAATCCGTAAGTCCGTTACCGACAAACCAGCAGACCGCAGCACTGAGGTGCAAGCCAGAGTTCATAGGGCACAGATACCCCTCACACCTGGCCGGTCTTTGACGAGTTCTATGGCAAAGAAGATTTCAAAGAAAGCCAGAACTCCTCAGCCTTCTTCTGAGCTGGAGAAGAAGAAGAAGAAGAAGAAAAAGAGGGACGCTGAGAGATCCACCCTAGCGTCTCCTCGAGCGCCTGAGGCGGTTAGGAGTCATTCTACTCCTCCCATTGCTCCGATCGCTTCGATGTCGAGGCCTCCCTCGGCATCGAGATCTCAGTCGGTGCCGATGGCCACGGTACCGACACGCTCGCTCAGTCTTTCGGAGGGCGAAATAAGAGATTCTGCGTCAGCGGCTTCTTTTCAACAACCTACAAGGCCTCAGACTTTGCAGGGATTGATCCCAATTCAACCGTCGCCAAGACTTACACCTCGCCGTGAATGGGATGCAGCTTCCAGATACTCCGATCCTCACGTGGGATACGAAGACTATGAATGGGAGCGATACCGTCCACAGCACTACCTTCCGGATCGAGAGAGTCCCCGGGAAGGTTACTACGCGCAACCGCCACCTATGACAAGGATGTGCCGATTGCCATTACCTGCATCGCCTGACCATCAGGCATCGAGGGTGTCTACTCCTCGACACCGTATGCAACCTTCGGCATCGACCGAGGCAGTTCCCACGGTACCAACAGACCAACTTCAGTTACAAGTGGTTACTATGTCTTCTCCTGAGCAAGACTACCCGTCAGACTCGGAATCGAGGGTGTCTGCAACTCCAACGATGCCCTCGCCGGAGGATGAGGTTCACGAGAACGACCCTTCCTCTCCGTCGGACGATATGGTCAGGTTCTCTGACCATATGCTTAGGATGTCACAGGCGTTAGGACTAGATATCCATCAAACGGATGAATCGGTTGTGGATCCCATTTATGATGTGTTCCAAGCTACTACCAATCAAAGACTGGCTATCCCCATTCCACATGCATTAAAGCAAACTGCCCAAGAGTCTTGGAAGACACCTGCTGTGACTCAGGCTACATCTAAAAGATTAGAGACTCTTTATCGAGTCCAGGAGGAAGGCGCAAAATTTTTGGTTCAACATCCAAAGCCTAACTCCATAGTGGTTGAGTCAGCCCAAGGACAATCTCAAAAGGCTCATTCGGCACCGGTGGATAGGGAAGGGAGGAAATTAGACCAGACTGGCAGAAGGATTTATTCCTCTTCTTCCCTAGGCATTAGAGCGTCATCATACGAAGCGACGATGGCGAGGTACCAGCTTTTCTTATGGGAAAAGATGGGTTCATTATGCGAACACCTCCCGGAGGACAAGAAGGAACTGGCGAGGGTATTTCAAAATGAGGCTTCAGCCATCGCCAGGCAGCAGTTATCCACGGCTCGACACCAAGTGGACTGCCATTCGAAGTCCATGATGGGCGCAATATCTCTAAGGAGACACGCGTGGCTCAGATCGGCTAATCTGAGCCATGAGACCAAGTGGAGGATAGAAAGTATGCCATTCGATGGCGAGGGACTTTTTCATTCTAACACCGATGAAACACTGGATTCCATCTACAAAGCCAGAACAACGGCTAAAAAGATGGGATTCACTGCTCCTCCACCTCAGTACAAGCCAAAGAGATGGATGAGACCGTCAATGCAACAGCACCAGCAATACCGGCCTCAGTACCAGCCTCAACTTCGGCAGCAGCAACAGCAGTTGCAAAGGAAGAGGCCATACCAGGGCCGATATCAACAAGACAAGAGGCAACCTGACTTTTCTAAAAAGCAGCGTGTTTGACTCTTCGGCCCCAGATCCACCCCCTTTTGCGAACCGCCTAGCACCCCGTTACCATCTATGGGAGTCAATTACAACAGACTCCTGGGTGCTCACTATCATCAACTCGGGCTATGCCATCGAGCTCGATGCCCTTCCTCCTTTTTCCGGCGTGAAAGTAACGGCTCCATCCTCTCCTCTGCTGCTCGAGGTACAGACCTTGCTATCGAAAGGAGCCATCTCTCCTGTACCAGCAAAGGAACTCAATCAAGGATTTTTCTCTCGTTACTTCACGGTCCCGAAAAAAGATGGAGGTCTTCGACCGATTATGGACTTAAGACAACTGAACAAGTTCATCACCCCGAGGAAGTTCCGTATGACAACGGTTACTTCAATTCTGCAGCTTCTACAGAAAGGAGTTTGGTTTGCAGTGGTGGATCTGAAGGATGCGTACTTCCACATTTCCATCAGGAAGTCGCATCAAGCTTACCTTCGGTTTTCGATCGGAGCGTCCCAGTACCAGTTCACCGTTCTTCCGTTCGGATTGGCCACGGCGCCGAGGGTCTTCACGAAGGTTATGGCGGTGGTATGCGCCCACCTAAGGCAGAAAGGCATTTACGTGTATCCGTACCTGGACGATTGGCTTCTCGTAGCGGACAGCAGCGAGGCGCTCCAGTCGGATATACTAACCACCCTCAACCTGTTGGACTCGTTGGGGCTGTGGGTCAACCACGAAAAGTCCATTTTGACCCCACAGCAGAGGTTGGACTTCATAGGAGTAACCCTATCCTCTCGAGACGGAAGAGCATACTTACCTTCAACCAGGGCGAACACTTTGCAGCAGTTAGCCATCGACATCGAGAGCCGGCGGAAAGTATCGGCTTGGACAGTCCAGAGACTATTAGGCCTGATGGCAGCCACTACGGCAGTCATCAGGTTTGCAAGACTCAGAATGAGGGTATTGCAGGCCTGGTTTTTAAGAACTTTCGATCTCAGGCTCAATGCTCGACGAACTTACCTTTCGTTACCGAAGCAAGTCAGGGCATCGCTGAAATGGTGGTTCTCGATGTCGACTCTTCTCGAAGGCGTTCCATTCCAACAACAGGCGCCTTCGGTAACGATCACGACGGATGCATCCTTAGAAGGATGGGGAGCTCATTGCAACTCCCTTACTGCTCAAGGTCGTTGGCCTCGATCCCAGAGAGAACAGCACATCAATCACCTCGAACTCATGGCTGTAGAAAATGCAATAAGAGCATTTGCACAGTTGATCGAGGGCAAGAATGTCTTGATCGCGACGGACAATACTACCGTGGTGGCATACATCAACAGGCAGGGTGGAACAAGATCACACCCTCTGAACCGGTCTGCACTCAGGATATGGAACTGGTGCATAAAGAGAAGGACTTACCTGACGGCGATCCATGTAGCCGGCAAGGACAACGTTATTGCGGACTCCCTCAGCAGGTCCTTCCCTGTCGACCACGAGTGGGAACTCGACGCCGAGGTGCGGGAAAGCCTTTTTCTATACTGGGGCCACCCTTCTGTCGATGTCTTCGCTACCGAAGACAACGCAATTTGCGCCAAGTATTGCAGCAGGGCAGGAAGAGGAAAGCACTCTCTAGGAGACGCCTTCACAACGACTTGGAGAAGAAATCTCCTGTACATGTTTCCTCCCTTCCCACTATTGACAAGGGTGCTAGCCAAGATCCAGAGGGACAACTCCAACTGCATCCTGATCACGCCGTGGTGGCCTCGACAGACGTGGTTCTCTCACGCTCTTCGGTTATCGAAGGGGAATTACATCAGGCTCCCGTCGACACCGAAGCTCCTGTCTCGACACCAGGGCAAGGTTCGACACGCAGATCTGTCGACCCTCAAGTTGACTGCATGGAGGATAACAGCCACTCCTCCTCTGGGATCAGAGTTTTGACTGTGGACCACATTATAGTAGCAGCACTAAAGCCTTCCACAAGAAAGGCTTATGCGGCAAAGTGGCAAAGATTTCAGAACTTTGCTTCAAAAGATGGTCAAATACCAGAATCTTGCCATTTGTCTTTCATCCTCAATTATTTATTGACACTCTTCCAGCAAGGACTTAAGCTCGCATCCATCAGGGTTCACCTTGCTGCGATTACATCTTTTCACCGGGGTATAGATGGTTTTACACCTTTTACCCATCCAACAACCAAGAAATTTTTGAAAGGTCTGAAGAACACGATACCGACTGTGAAGAGTATCGTGCCGCCATGGAGCCTGTCAGTTGTGCTGCAAGCTCTGACACGCAAACCCTTCGAGCCTATGGTGTCGACAGACCTTAGGCTACTTACTTTAAAGACTGTCTTTCTAGTAGCCATTACATCGGCAAGACGGGCAAGTGAGCTTAAAGCTCTTAGGATAGATGTTCCATACACTATCTTTCATAAGGACAAGGTTGTGCTACGCACAGATCCAGCCTTCCTACCTAAGGTAGTGTCTACTTTTCATCTGTCCCAGCATATTACTTTGCCTGCTTTCTTCCCTAATCCAACTACACCTCTTGAGTCTTCCTTGCACACTCTCGATGTAAGAAGGGCTCTTGCTTTTTACAAAGACAGAACAGAGACTTTAAGGAAAACAAAGCAATTGTTTATTTGTTATGGTGAGCCTTCTAAGGGACTCCCTGTCTCTTGCCAGCGGTTGTCACGCTGGATAGTGGAGACAATAGAATTGGCCTACTCTATTTCTAAATTAGAGTTAGTGAAACCTGTGACGGCTCATTCCACCAGAGCTGTTTCAACATCGGTGGCCTTCACCAGAGGTGTTCCCTTGGCAGACGTCTGTAGAGCCGCAACGTGGTCCACTCCATCCACGTTTGTCAAGCACTACAGTTTGGACACCCGTGCGAGGCAGGACTGCTCATTTGGGAGGACAGTGCTTTCAGAGATCTTCAGATGATGCACCAACCCACCTCCAAAGGTATGTCAGCTTGCTACTCGCCCATATGTGTGATGCATAGAGACCACGAAGAAGAAATGCAGGTTGCTTACCTGTAACTGTAGTTCTTCGAGTGGTCATCTATGCATTCACACAACCCACCCACCATCCCCACTTGGTGGTGTGAGACTTAAAAATAACACTGTTATATTATGGAATGTACTTTATTTTATTACACTCATGTTTATGGGGGCACGATGTCGGACTCCTGTAAACTGAGGTAAGGGCGGGAACCCCATGGACATGCGCGGTAGCGTGGGGGAGGGGTTCCCGCCAAAAACGTTCCACTCAGCTATAGTAGGTTCCGGTCTGGTCTCTGCGCAGGCGCAAAGCCCATATGTGTGAATGCATAGATGACCACTCGAAGAACTACAGTTACAGGTAAGCAACCTGCATTTATTAAGTGCATGTGAATATACCTTTTCAAATTTGATTACAAATAAACATGATAGGGCAATATCCATTATTAGTCCTACCCACAGTTTCCATGCATTATATGTTTGGAACCGGCCTTCATTGCTAGGGTAATATCCAATGTTAGTCGTACATAGAATAGAACCATTGAAATGAGTGAGACTTAAGTCCAATTCATTTCAGTGGGTCTACTCTATGTAGGACTAATGTTGGATACTACCCTTAGTTTCTGTGCATCATATGTATAGAACTGGCTTTGATGGCTAGAATTATCTCAATGCAGTCTAAACAACAAGATTAATTAGACTTGGTTCCTTTGAGGTGAGGTGTCACAGCTGCTGCAGTTCCACATGCCAGCTTTCTTTTGGTTATGGAGATATATGTGTGACTTGTAGTTCCATATGTTATGAATCTTTGTTAGAATCTAAGAAGTTCAGATTTTTGTTTATTTCAAGATACATTTAAAATAATCCAATAAAGGCAAGAACACTTGACTTTCTGGTAGTTCCAAGGGGTACGGATGAAAAGTGATGTCCTAAAATGGATAAACACACAAGAATCCCTTTAAAGATATCCCAGTCCCATTAATGTCAATAGGCTGCATGAAACTAAGCCTAGATTAAGTTTAGTACATCATTTATTCATCCCAAATGCCCTAATAATACGGTATTAGATTCATAAAATTGTGATTAAAATTGTATGATCAGTGAAATGTACTTTAGGTCCGGGTGTCAGCCGGGTTCAGATCCTCGCTACTCAGCATCACTGTTCTTGAATTCAATCTTCTGTTATTCCAGACCCTGATTCTAAACCAAGAAATAAAGAGCAGGTGTCCCCGTGCTGATGGTGCTTATTTGGTCCTAGGATTGGTGTGTGTGAGAGTTGAGTGTCTTACAGTACAATCCTATGCATGTCTACTCAGACGTAAGCCCCATTAAATTTAATGGAATTTATTCCCAAGAAAGTGTGCATAGGATGGCAGTTTTGAGTTGCTTTTGTAAGTGGGTTTTCTATTGAGTTTTTGAGAGTTTAATCTTTTGTAAACCGCCCAGACAGCGTTGGCTGTTGGGCAGTATAGAAATGTCATTGATGACGATAGTGATCATTGATCAAAGCGCTGGCTCTTTGATTATTGGCCTGGAAGAAACTCTGATTTTTGACCCATGGTGGGTCAATTGGATGGCTTGGGGCAATACCTCTCCAGGCGTTTGTGCACGTAAGCTCGTATGAATGTTAATAAGGGATATGGTCTGCATTCAGGAAGAAAACGGGTTTGAACATGTTTAGTCTGACTCTAAGGCATTAGAACTTAAGCAGGCTGAACCGCATACGAGAAATCCCCCTCTAATAATGTCAATAGGAAAGTATAATAATTCCTTCTATTTCTGATGCTCAGGCTGTGAGTGCCGTTGCTTATGTAGCCCAAATGGCATCAGAGATACAAACATAAAAGTACAAACATAGATTGGGGGGGGGGGGGAAGTAGCACAATATGCTGGCTGACTGTTGGTGGGAGGATGGACGGAAAAGTTGGTGTGGGGATGGCATTGAATGTCTGGAATCCCGATCAAGGGCAATCTACACTGCAACATTTTGTTGCAGGTCCCCCTTGAATTTCTTCTTGTAGTTGTTATTGCAAGCAATCTTGAGCATTTTAATGGAAGGATGGGGTGTAAATGTTTTGAATACATTCGCAAAATAAATACACATCTTGAATCTTCTAATATATTCAAGGGTTCTTTCGACAACGAAAGGCGTGATCCTATACCTCTCTCCTCGGAAAGAAATCCCATTGAGTCCGGTGGGTTTATTCCCAGGTAAATCGGTCTGGGATGCACACAGTTGCGTAGGAGGAAGCCCCGTTGAACACCAAGATGTCTCGGGTTGCGCTGCGAAGGAGACGGGCGCAAGGAGACCGATGAGCTTCCCAGGGGGCAGAATGTGGCGGGAGGTATGTAAACCTCGACCCTTTCACTTTCTAATCTGACTGGCAGCCGCTGTATTTCACTCTTCTGCCACAACCCAGAAAAGCCCCCACGAGAAGCTGCTCTGTCCTGAATGAGAGCCAAGCGGGGCCGAGACCTTGAAGCTTTAACTTCAAGTGGCGCTCAGGAGAGCCAGCGCGAAAGGAGCCTAAATTAAATCGGGATTGCTTTACGTAGTACTGGAAGATGGGGACATAATGAAAGTCCAGCCCCTCCTCCAAACACCGTGGGGGGGTTGTCGTCGTCGTCGTCGTCTAATTCTATTTATTTATTTATTTATTTGGTCCCCGAATCAAAGAATGGGTCTCCCTGTCCGGTCTTGTTTTTCAAGAGGTGTAACAGAAGGAAAACGCCCAGTCGTGAGGATGGTTTTTCCACCAGGCGAAACCATGGAGGGCAAGGAAAGAGCCGTAAGAAAAAGCTGCGACTGGGGTGTTTTTCACACCCGGGGTACTAAAGTTCCTCCTCGCCATGTTCCTCCTCGCCGCGGCCCTCCAGCTGCTCCCTTCAAGCGCACGCCAAGGGACCACAACCGCGGAGCCCAGGGCGGACGCTGCGGGATCTCACACACGTTCTAACATCCCCTGCAGAAGCGGATACATGCAATCCCGGCTGCGCTCGACTCCTCCCGTTTGAAACGCGCAGCGAGCCTTCTTCCTACAGCAAATGCGCCAATTCCCGTGCAATTAAAATCCACGACGAGAGTGCCATTGCAAGGCGGCGGGTCTGCGCCGCTTGCTTGGAACGAGGTTCGGTGGAAATAGGGCTAGGGGCGCTTAGGGTCCACTTTTATGACTAATGTCGCTCCCAAGAAAACGTGTGTGTGTGTGTGTGTGTGTGTGTGTGTGTGTGTTTGTGTTTGTATTTCATTTAAATTCCCCCTTTCCTCCAAGGAGCCCAAGGTAGCATACATGACCCTCCTCCTCCTCTCCGTTGTTGTCCTCACAACAACAACCCTGTGAGGTAGGTTGAGAGTCTGTGACTGGCCCAAAGTCACTCAGTGGGTTTCCATGGCTGAGTGGGGACTAGAGTTCCAGTCCAACACTCTAACTACTACACCGCACTGGCTCACACACATGTGTATATGCATACCTGCGCATATGTGTGTGGCTTGAAAGTAATGGGAATGGGGGTTCTGGGTTCGCTGGAATTTCAGTCACCATTTCAATCATTAGGAATCGCGCTCTAGCTCCCCCTCTGAATGTTTGGGTAGGTGAGAGAGAAAGAGTGAGGAATCCAGAATAGGACGGAGGCTTCCTTTGACCACTTTGAGTAAGTGTGTGTAGGATTTCAATCTTAGAGCATAATTCCCTGGAAGTTTCTCTATCCTTGTGTGAGGCTAGTTGACTTGAATGAGAGCTGAACAAGATGAAGACCCTAGGAAAATGTGATGGAGGTTCCAGCTCCTGGACAAAAACTTCCCACAAGCCAAATTAAAACAGTTCCTAAAACAAAATCTCACACACACCCCTCCCCATAACACCTGCGACAATACACCTCAATCTTCTTATACACGTTTATTCGGAAGCAAGTCCGACGACCTTTTTACACGCGTATAAACACCGGGTGGCAGTGAAATATTGAAGTAAGATACTTTATTGAAAGTCAGGCCAGTATCCTTCCTGATGAAGGTGACAACTCTCCCCATTCATGTGGGCGGACCTGCGCAGGAGAACTTCCCTGGGATTGGATCCATGCAGCACAATCCTATGCTATACTCAATAGTATTGACTCATATGCATAGGATTGCAGTCGTATCTTTGTTTTTGAATTCTCCCTATTTTCAATTAATTTGAATGGGCTATATTTTGTTTTATTTTAAATTTGTCCTTACCCGCCCAGAGCCGCTGCGCCTGGATGGGCTACAATAAAACAAGAGGCGATCAATGAGAAGGAGAATCACCACGTGCATCAGGCAAATGTTTTCCAACAGGAACTCTCTCATCTGGTGTTTATCTCTGCGTGTAAAAAGGACTCTCCGCCCTCCCAATGTCCGTGGGATTGAGGTGCACGGCCAGAATCTACAATTTAACCTTGGCGGGGTGGGGGTGGGGGTGGGGGTGGGGGGGTTCTCCTGTCTTCTCTGAACGTTCCCATGATCGGCCCATTTGCCTTCATCTGTAGCCCCTCCGCGATGAAAAAGCTCCGGGCGCCGGACTTCAGACCGAGTTCTTCTTTGCACTTAGAAGCCAGGGCGAACGTTTTGGGCGCCTTCCTGATGATAACACCCTCGTTCAGCAGTGGAACTGGACGGGACTCCGCAAAAGTTTGGCTGTGAAGCCGGCTGGTTAGGAACTGGGAAATCAGTTCCACAGACACCCAGGGACCCAGACAAGCACCTTTAGGGTGACGCAGAGCCAGACCATGGCTGAAGCCGGGAAGATGAGGGGGGCAATTTTCTCCATCCCTAAACAAATCGATCCTGATTTCAGTTAGGAACTGGTTGCCGAGGAACCATGTTTGGGATCCGGGGGCATCTTTCGGACACCTGACACTGTAGGACAGCAAAACAAAAACTGTCTTAGCTTCTGATCAACGGGCGTAGAAATAGGATGAAAGAGCAGGGAGGAAAAACTCGCCCTTCGCTTGGAAGGATCTATATCGAAGAAAAAAGCAACAGACGAACGAAATTCAGGTCTGATGCTCCATCTCATTCCTAGTACGTGTTAATGGTTTTCAATTTTCCTGTCAAAGCCAGCGTGGTGCAGTGGTGAGAACATTGGCCTGGCACTTGGGAGATCTGGGTTCTAGTGCTCGCGGGGTGATTTTGATGACTCTCAGCAGAATCTACCTCACAGGGTTGTTGTGGAGATAAAACGGAGAGGAGGAGGAGGAGATTCTACGCTGCCTGAGGTACCTTGGAGAAAAGGCAGGATATAAACGTAACATGAATGAGAGTTGATTTGTCAGACCAGTGCATAATCCGGCTCATTTTAATTTCGTACAGAGGAGGAGGAGGAAGAGGAGGGCTATATAACAGACTGCCCCTACTTTCAGACTGGACACACACTTACAGCCACTCAGTCCGAACCTGTGCGTATTTCCGCAGATGCGAGTCTCACCAAGCTGGATGTGATGTATTTTCAATAACATCTTTCACGAGAAGGTTGCAATCCTATGTACTTGGGAGCAAACCCCGTTGAAATCAGTGCCACTTCCGCACACGTAAAACCGGACTGGGATTGCTTTACAATGTTTTGCAAAGAATCGCCCACAGAAAGAGCCACGTGGCACCTGAAAGTGTGCAACCCCCTTACCTGAAAGTAAGTCCCACTGAACTCAAAGGTGCTTACGTCTGAGTAGGCGTATATTATTATTATTATTATTATTATTATTATTATTATTATTATTATTATTATTATTATTAGTATCCAGCCTTTTGCCCAATACTGTATATAGGATTAATTGCACTGTCGCAGACCTACAGCGCAGTGCTATCTCTCCCTGTTGGCTCCGAAGTAACGGCACAAGCATTTTATTGCAGGCTTGTTGCTGGCACTCACGGGTCCTTCTCAAAAAAGTTGGTCTGCGTCCCACGTGCCTCCCAAACCTTCTAGCCATCTTCGTGGGGCAAAAAAAGACCTTGGTAAATCTGAATTATTCTTGAGATGGAACTTGCCGCTGTCTCCTGCTGTGTGCCACGTGCACGTTGTTTACTTCCTCTATGGAAAGAGGAGTAATGAAGGACAAATGCGTGGGTGGAGAAGCGACGGTAGCAAAGACGATTTTCCTCTGCGAGAAACCGTCGTGTAATTGAGCCCGCTTCATCTCCATCTTTCATTAAATGTGTTCCCTATCTAGGTGCGACAATCCTGCTGGTTGTGTTTCATGCAACAGGTCCACCAACTCCTCTGGAATTTGTCACGCCCATCCCAGTTCAGTGTTCGCAAGATCGTAGCCTTGGAGGAAATGCCTCGTCCTGACTTCTGCGATTTGCTTGCGAGCTTTCAAAGCCCCCCTCCAAGATGCATGCCCTCTGCAAAATCTCAAGACTAACACGATTCTCTCTCTATCCCTGCTTGGAATCCGCCCTCGTTCGTAATTCGCTTTATTTCATCCTGCGCCTGGTCAATTTCCCTTTTAGCATGAAACGTGTCTTCCCTTCCGCCGTCGTGCGAGGGCAGGCGAATGGCTCCTGGCCACCTACCCAAAACAAATACCATTAAGCAGGCGGCGGGAGGCTCGCTAATCCAGGCCAATTAAAACGCTTCATGGCCACATCAGCCAAGTGCTAATTTCTGAGAGTCCCCTCCCAAATTGGGGTGATTAAATTAAACCAGCAGAGCTGTTTAAAAAAAGAAAAAGGGAAAAGAAAAGAAAGGGGGGAAAGGGGCAACTCCACAGCTGAAGAAGTCGAGCGCAGCGCGTTCCTGGGCAATTCACAAAGGCCGCTCTGTCTGGCGCAGGACAGGCTGATCAATCCCCTTCAGGTTCTTTGGGACCGAGAAACTCCCGTTTCTGCGTCACTGGGCTTTAGGCGGAGTATTTAAAACAAAACACAGGGTGGTGGTTGTGGCTGTTGTTATCATCATCATCATCATCATCATCATCATCATCATCATCATGTGCGTTGAGTTTCCTGTCAAATCGAATCACGTCAATCCGAATTATTCCAGGAGAGATCAATCGGAGTAGCATCTTCTTCCTAACATTAGCTCCTTGTTGGGCTTGATGGGCAGATCCCAGAGCTGCGCATGACCTCCCCTCCCCACCCTACAATGCCGTGGCAAAATGGGCCCAGTTTTGTATGGAGCTCAATGTTCCCAAAGCACCAACCCGGGGCTCCCCAAACGTCAGGGAAGGCTTTCATTCATTCCTGCCTCAATCGTGACACTTCCTTGGTTGAGATCAGCGGGACTTGGTTCCCGCGAAGCGTGCTTTGCAGCCTGTCCTACCTCGCAGGGTCGGATGTGCAGCCATACCGTTTGTCACACACGCATAGGGCGGTAAATCCGCACCCAGCCTGCCCCGTCCAATCGAAGGAACTGGAGCAGAAGGAAAGGGCATTTGCGTTTCCACAACTGAACCAAGGTCACGGATGGATATCTCACTACAAGCAAGTAATCGTTTTCCACGGGGTTGTCTCCCTTTTACAGTGCCTTATTAGTCCCATCGAATTTAATAGGATACCCGCAGATAAGTGTGTTTGTGGAGGAATTGCAGGCCTCCTCCCTCCAGTTGCAATCCTGTACACACTTCCATGGGAGTAAGTCCCCATTGAATCCACAGGACTTGCTTTTAAACAGCCATGCACAGGGTCCCTCCCTTCAAGCGTGTTTAATGGGAAGCGGGCTGGCACCCGAGCAGCAAAAGTAATAGTGGAGAACGAAGTGAATGGGAAGGACCAGTGGGTTGTAGCCAAGGTTCGTCTAAATTCAGTCCCATTCATTTCAATGGGTCTACTCTAAGTAGGGGTAGCAGAGGGTACCGCCCTGTGTAAGGAAGAGATTTATAGTCATCTTCTCCCTCTTGCGTTCTCAACTTCTTCTTAGCTTGGCTTACCCTTCACAGTCCATCGGCAGTGTGCGCGTGACAGAGAGAGACCTCTTGAGATCACCTTATCCACGTGGTGAGCCGCCGATGCCCTTCGGCATTCTCCTCGATAAAGCAACGACTGCGCCACCCCAACAGGCTGATTCAGAGTAAAGCCCCGCCCAGTTCCATGGGACAAGGAGGCGTGCTTCGAAATGCTGCCCTTCCGAGGCCCAGGCTCCGAGGACGCTCCGAGGTGAGCCCCACTGAGGCCTGGTTGCCCCTGTGTTAGAGAAACTGAGGAGTTTCTGTGGAAATAAACGGAACTAAAGTTAGCCATGACTAAGCTAAGTCCTATTCATTTCAATGGGTCTACTCTAAGTAGGACTAACATTGGCTTCTACCCCCTGAGCTTGGGCTAAACCAGGCAGCGGAGATCGCATGACTGAATGATCTTCCACATCAAAAATAAATACAACAACAACATTTGATCCCTCAGTCTTTCAAGCAGACTGACTAGACACGGACGCACTGATCCTCCTAAATGCCATTTCTTGCAACTAGTAGTTCGTCCCATCATGGATCCCAGCGGGTTTAGGATCTGGATGTACGGAATCCCGTTCATCCCGTTGATACCAGTTCTTGATTCGCCTTGCTAATAACCTGCAGTGCGATCCTCTACTCAGAAGTCAGTGCCACTGAGGGCAATGTGTCCATGGGTACAGCTGCAAAGAAGCGCAGACATTCATTGGGTTCCCGGGTCTTCCAGACAAACTGAACATGGTCCTTTTAACCGGGACGTTTGGGGTGGCTGGCTAACATCAATATTTAGACGGAGAGCTTAAAATATGTTGTTTTTCCAGGAGCTAGAGGTGGAAAGCAAAAGAAAGCACGTTTGCTAAAATATTATGAGCAAGTCGATCGACCACAAAGTCCTTTTCGGTATTCATCTTGGCTCGAAGGGTGTATTCTAAAAGGGCAGGCTCCCCTTTGGAGTGGGGTGGCGGAGTGGGGCGAGCTAAGAATAGGGACTAGAAACAGACCAGAATTCCTCCCTTAATCACACACATACACACCACCAACACCACAAAAGTGTTCAGACAATTTTTAGCAGCAGGAATATCACCTTTCCAGCTGCCCTTACCACTCTCCGGCGGGCTTAATCACGAGTAAGTGTCGTTCGGCTCGCCCTCGACAGATCTCTCTCAGATCATTCCAACCACGGGAGCGGACTCTGTTCTGCCAACCGGGGCTCTTTGGGAACGAGAGAGCCAGGATTTACTCTGTATTATAAAGTTGGGTCTGTTCGCTGTCTCAGCAAGCCCTGTATGACTGGTGTGTCTCTGTTGCGCTGTGTAACATGCTCACTCATCGGAGGATTGTTGCCTCTCGATCCTAAATCTTAAGACAAACTGGGCAAAGGACATGTGAGCTCCTTGGCCACCCGCTTCAAATCTAATGACTTAAAATCTATGACAACTTATTTTGGCTGGCCTAAATTAGACCTAACTAATTTTAGATGGCCCGTTGTAATGTGTATATATATATTGTTTATTATTTTTATTTTTAAATATTGCATTTCTTGTGGCCAATATGGTAATAATATGAACTAAAATCAATGGGATTCCCCATTCCCGGTTGCCAAGAAAATGTGATCCAGGCATTAATATTATCATTTTGCAAGTCCTATTTATCTTTGCTTAATGTCAGCATTCACGATCCATGTTACCAGTCTTTCAATGTAAGTCTTTCAATGTTATTGATGACTTCAATAGGAGGGTTAAGAATGTGCTTAATTTCCTTCCATTGAAATCAATGGGATTTAAAAGTTTTTGAACCGGCTGGATCAGTCTTAGTGTTAAAATTGATCATGGATTTTAGGAATTATTAACGTCGAATAAAAATGTGGGGGTTCAAATGCATGGAATGAGAGCTGCCAATCACATGAAACCCCCTATGCATGTTTAATCAGAAGTAAATCCCACTGAGTAAACTTGTAAATTACTGCCTGTAATATACACGAATAACAAGAAGTTGGAGCGGGAGGCGGGAAGGGAAGAAGGACTAACTTCTTTGCCTTACTATTTTCACCATTAGTGTTAAAAATCTATGAATGGCTCGGTATCTCTCTGTCTATAAACCGGTAAAGGAGCTTCCGAGATGGGGTCAAATAGATATTTCCGGAAAGAGGCAGACTTAGTACGATCCACGACAACTTACACGGAGTGACCCATACATTGGGATACGACTAAGGGCTCAATCCTAGACATGGAGAGAGAGAGAGAGAGAGAGAAGTCCTACAACTCCCAGCATTCCACAGACAGTGGTAGGACTTGTTCCTCTCGAAACATGCCTAGGATTGCGCCTTAAAGTTGCAATGTCGCCTATAATAATAATTCACTTGGGAGCTGCATTCAAATGCGTGGGGGGATAGGGCTGCATACCGGCTTCAGCCGAAGCACTTCGGATTAAGCGTGCACTCACGATGGTATTGAGGGCATCAAAGAGAGAGGAGGGCGTGGCGTGGAAAAATAAAGAAAGAAAAGAGCCAGCGCCAAGCTGGGCGAACGCCTTCCCTAATTAAGGGCAGAGTACCAGGCATTCCAGCACGCCCTATCAGAAGAGGTTGCCCTCGTGTGAACTAGAAACGCCTTCCTGGTCCACTCGGGACCTCAGGGTTTGGACAAATGGGAAGGGTTCACCCAGCAATATTTCTTCAGTCGTGGAGCGATCGCCCGCTGCGGTGTAGGGGTAAATTTGAAGTGCAGGCGTTGATCATGACAGTCTCATAGGCACGCCACCAACACGAGATCCAAAATGCAGGCGGATGTGTTGATCCATATCGACACACCAGTTCTATCCATTTTTATCTCCACCAGGAGCAAGTCTTTTGTAAAGCGAAGGCGTTTTGATTGCCTATTCAAGGCCAAGCCAGGGCAAAATAGTTTTCGTTACAACAGGCAACATTACAAAACTATCCATTTTTGTTGGGAAAAATCACCCCACCCCCAGATATTGTGAGGAGTGCAGCTAAGTTCAAAGGGAACAGGGGATTCTGAGGTGGGTGCCCGACGACGTCAGCGTTCCTGCTCATCAAAGAGTGCCTATCAGCCTGGCCTCCATGGCTGGCAGGGTATGGCTAGAGACCTGGGGATTGTTAGAGCCCCGCTTCGCTCTAGAGTGACCTTCAATTCCATTCTCGCGTTGACCGCAGCTGCCAAGCACCAGACCTACTATTTCACATCCCCCCTCCAAGCCTATAGCCACTTATGTCGGAATAAGCCCCATTGAATTCAATCGAACTTACTTCCGAGTAGACATGTATAGGATTGCTACAGCCCAATGGGCATTTGTTTGGGAGTAAGCATAAATTGAACTCAGTGGTGCTTACTTCTGAGTAAGCCTGTAGAGGCTTGTCCTGCCGAATTGTGGCCCTAGGCGCTCTGTATTGGGCAAAAGTCACATATAAACAGTATGATTTACTACCGAGTAAACACACACAGGATATTCTACAGTAGCAATCCTATGCGCGCTTACCTGGGGGTAAGACAAACTGATCACAGTGTGACTTACTTCCGAGTAAACGTGCAGAGGATTGTGCAGCAAAGCGACTTTCTTTTGAGTAAAGATGTTGATTAGGTTTCCGCTGCGCAAGGGCGACAGACCCCTAGCTCCCTTTTTTGGGGGGGGGAATGGGGCGTTTGACACGTGTGAATGCCGTCAGAGATTGAATCCACCCTCGCAATATTATCTCCTCATCTCTTTCTCCCTCCCTTTCTCGCTTGGCAAGCGACGCTAGATCCTAGCAGCACTAGGCAAGCGGGAGAGGAAGCCAGTCACTCCGAGCCAAACGCGCTTTGAAATGGCCCGGCTTTTCACCTTAAGCAGCGGGGAGACGGCCTCAGCCAGGCCCTCCTGCCTTCCCTCGCCGTCTTTCTCCCTCACATGACACTGACAGGTTTATGAAGCTGCGCGTTAAAGCCCTGCCTCGGGCCCTTTCGGACGCTGAAAAGCTTCAAGAGCGGCTCATCATCGCCGGTGTAATGGAGCGCTTCGCTTCGTTTATAGCTTCTTCTGGTGCTTTTTGAGCAACCCCGCCGTGACCTTCTGGGGTCCCGAGGCCTGGGCCCTAAAAGGCAGCCGTGGTAGGGCTGAGCGAGGCTTTCTCTGAAATCAAGCGATGGTTGTCACTCCGCTGGTACCTCGGTTAGGAGACACCTCCAGGGGGCCCCCTCCCCCGACATTTGGCACTCTATCTGGGGGAAAGATGCTGGATGTGTCCAGCGAGGCCTGAGGGCTGCTGCGTCGCTCCATGTTCTCGCATCCATATTTGTGCGATCAGGGCTGGGCAGAGGGGGGAGGGGCAGTGGGACCAGTTGGCACGGGCCTACGAATTTGAGGGGGCCTACTCCATGTCCCCCTGGGCAAAGTTCCTTGATTTCTCTGTTGTTGATGATGAATTTGCCCAAAGAAAAGCACGTAAAGCATTTCTGAATGTGAAGAAGTGATGTCTTATATACATCTTGAATAAAAGTGCTTGCCATTACCTTTTTATATAAATAGTTCTAGTTCATATGTATTTAGAACTGATTAAAAATACTTAATGAGTAGTTTGAAATGGGGCCTACATTTCCCATCTGGCCCGGGGCCTACTACCAGCTTTGCCTGGCCCTGTGTGCGATGGCAATGGTGCAATCCTGTATACGTTGAGCTGGGTGTAAGCCCCGCCGAACACAGCTGGACTTACTTCTGAGTAGATATGCATAGGGGCTGAAGTCAAGGGGATCCGTTATTTTCGTGTACAAGGGATCGGGCTGCACGTGGCCTAAATTGGGGCTGTATCCAAAGTTAATTTAACTGAAGTCCGGTTGGTTTCAATGGGTTCTCTAAATAAGACTAACATTGGATGCAACCGTTGGGCTGATAGGAATCCCGTCCCCCAAATCTTTTGCGATATTGGTTCCTAGATCATTGGGATTATCCTCACCCTATGTGTCCATTACAAAGACTATTAGCCGCTTAAAGATAAAATAGGCCTTATGGCAGAAATATGTACTAACGTCTTAAGGGGCTAGCAGACCCTTGGTTGAAGTAGGCTAAGCTTAAGGCTGCGCCACTTACACCTGCTCACCTGAAAGTAAGCCTCAATGAAGTGGGACTTGCTCCTGAGTAAGACATGTATGGGATCGCCCTGCTTTTGCTGCAGTTTTATACTCGCTTGCCAGAGAGTAAATCCCACTGAACTCGCTGGGACTTTGGAGTCAAGGTGCGAAGAACTTCACAGTTACGCCTTTCACCTTCCCGGTTAGCATTTGAGAGCCCCACCACATATAGACAGATAGTCCTATAGAGGAAACAGACAGATAATCTCAGTCTCTCTCTCTCTCTCTCTCTCTCTCTCTCTCTCTCTCTCTCTCTCTCTCTCTCTCTCTCTCTCTCTCTCTCTCTCTCTCTCTCTCTCTCTCTCTCACACACACACACACACACACACACACGTCCCAGCGTCTTGACCGAATAGGGACTGAAGACCGAAGGCTAGAGAGACCCATTCTGACTGTATTAAAGATCAGACGGCTAGAAAAAGGCTTTGTGGCGAGTTTCCTTGCAGCCCCTGCTGGGCCAAGACGGGCGAGAAAAGCGCCGGAGTCTTTTGAACAGGGTTCGGCAGCCAGCCAAAGCGCTCCGTTCCCGAACGGCTCCAAGTAGCGGGCTTCGTCCCGGCGCGTTCCTTGGTCGCAATTCTTTGCAGACCTGGTCTTTCTCAGCCCTCTTCCCTCCTCCCAACCATCATGCCTGGCTTTTTTGTTTTGGTTCTTTTTTTAAAAGCCGATCTCTGGTGTTCTTGTTTTGGAGAAAGGAGAGCTGAGGCCGCGAGAGCGCGCGACCCCCTTCTCTCCACCCATCCTGGTTTCTCGGAGCCCAGTCCCACACTCTGCACCGGGGCAGCCTAGCAACCTTAGTTCCGAAAGGAAACTTTAGTCAAGCTAACCAAGCCACTCGGAAATGTTCTAACCAGGTCGGATCCTTTAATGCTCAGGAAATACTAAGTCGGCAGAAACCTAATTTTGCCCTGCCAAGGATCGGTGTGAAATCCGTGGGATGTAGATGGAGTCGCGTTGTGGGCTCCAGGTGAGGTTTTCAAAATAATTTAATAAAATAAAATAAAATGAATAATAATAAAATTGACCATACTGAGAAGTCTGTTATGGAACTGTGACATTTCACAACCTTGGCCCAGAGTGGGAATGTCCTATTTGCCTCCCCGGGGGCTGCGTAGAGCTCCCATATTCTCTGCAGCACAAATTGGACCAAGGAGCCTTAGCTCCTCTGGCTATGATCCTAAACCACTGACATGCGAATGAGTTCCAAGTGGATTTCAATGGAATTTCTTTTCCAAGTCGGCACGTTAATATTTCCGATCGGGGTGTTCCTGTTGCGTAGTCAACACTTCAGGCACATCACCAGCTATCCCCTAACACGTTTTAGCCACCTTTTCAAGATCTTGGGGAGGGGAAGCTTTCCAAACGCTGTCAATGCGTAAAAAAGGGACAGACTGCATATTCTAATCCACCCTAAGGGATTTCGGTACAGAACCCACTGGGGCTCGTCCTGATTCGCTACAAATTAATCCCGCCCCCCAAAAACTCCTCTGATTGCAGGAATAAAATATGTACATGGAACACTAGATAATAAAACTGTCAAAGGTACAAATAATACCATATGTCCTCCAAACTATTATTTTCCACTGGAATTTATTTCTACTTAAACTTGTTCTGAGTGTCCTTGGCAAGCATTTGAATGTCAACCGATTGAACGGATGCTAAGCTCACTTTGGCTGTTATCCTATACTCACTTCCCTGGAAATAACTCCCATTGAACTCAATGGAGCTTTCTTCTGAATAGACATCCATAGGTTTGAAGATATTTGGAAGTAAGTTCTTTTCAAAGCAATAGAGTTTACTTTCAAGTAAATCTACTTGTGATCAGATGGACACTGAAGGCAAGAGAGCGGGCTCCTTTTCAATCTTTGCAGATCAGCTTGGCGGTGCTGTGGGAGAAATCGGTCAAGGGGGATCACCAGCATTTTCCCGGGTCCTCGCAACTGAACCTGGCATTGGGATCCAGTGTGCATTGACTTGGTTGAGTTTAGAGCGTTTGAGAAATCTGATATTTTGGTAAAGCAGACAGACTGATCCAATTAGACATGCCATCTATTCTCCCCCCACCCCCAATCCAAATATGCTTTATATGGCTACCTATAAAAAGTAATACCTTACAATTCATCAGGATTAAGTATTTTAGGAATCAACTTTCTTAAGCAAGTTTCTTCAGAAGTACACCCCACTAGTTCAAAGGCACATACTTCTCAATCAAGGTGCTTGAGGCTAAATGACCTTGTCTGTACATTTCTTGTTTCTCCCACTCACAGTTTTGCCCGCAGTCCGAACTACTCCGCTGCTTCTCTCGTTCTTGAGTCAGAAGGGGCTTTATAGCCCACTATTTCTGCTTAACTCGCTTCTGCATGAGAGTCGCCTATTCGGCATTATTCCCAGAATCCCGTTTTAATTTCGGATGGGTTTAAAGAACACAGTTTGAATGACCACCTTAATGTTTTATTATGCCTTAATATTGTAATATCAAGGAAGATTAGCAGGGCAGGAAGGGCAGTTCCTACTGCAGGAGCAGTATGACCCACCTGAAATCTGGCGGCCATTTGCCAAGTAACGGGCTTATAAAATTTGACGAAAATGTTGTCATTATTTATCCGACTTGCTCAAGTCCAATCATGGTTGATTTCCTGCGCCGCTGCTGCTTCTTCTTCTTCTTCTTCTTCTTCTTCTTCTTCTTCTTCTTCTTCTTCTTCTTCTTCTTCTTCTTCTTCTTCTTCTTCTTCTTCTTCTTCCTCTTCCTGGCTGGCTTATTTCAGATCCAGTCTGGAAAACAAGCGTTTAAAAATATCCATCATTCTTCTCTTCCCAGGCTCAGTTTATTTTGTAGAAAACAGCTGAGTAGTGAGAGAAATCCACCCTCCCTCCCCGCACAACCAAGTCTTCGAGGAAACAGAAATTAGGAGAAGTGTACGTCTCTCTTTCTCTCTCCCTCCCCCCCCCCATATAAATATGGGCCACCTTTGTAAAGGCAGGCAATGAAATGAGTTCCTTGTCTGTAAGAAATAGTCGATGGGAAGTGGATGATAAGCAGGCCAGGTCAAAATTTTAACTGTGAGCTTAACCTGATTGCGGCAGAGGCGAAGCAGGAGATGTGGAAATAGACGAGGGAGGAGGCTGGTTGTGAAGGCAGCCTTTGAAACGGACGTACGCCCTTGGGAGGGTAGCGCTGTCCATTTCACGCACCTACGCCTCTCTTCATCGCTAGAAACTACGCGCGGGAGGGAGGGGGCGGGGGGAGCTGTATGGTTTTGTAAGGAATTGTTCCTAAGGTGGGTGCGATTCTTTTTTTTCTTTTTCTTTTTTAAAGCGCAATTGTCATGGGAAAAATAAAGAAAAAGGGAAAGTAAGCAGGCAGACAGGCAACCGAGAAGGATTAATTGTGTGTTTGTGTGCTGTTGATCATATAGCACTGTGGTTTTCCCCCATATGTAGCTGTCCCGCTCTAATAAAGGCATCTTGCACTTAAAAGTGCAATAATATTAACTTCCGAAATGTATCTGGGAGGTGGGGAGGGGAAACCCCGCCTACAAATCTTATAGGATTCCATTCCTTACATAGAACCATAGGTTGCAAATGTGCTTATTACCCTTGTGAAATACAGCTGGATGGGGGGGGGGGGAATTAACTGATCAGCGCCGCTGGTGAGAAAGGGGCTGAAAGGGAACAGCCCTCTCCTTTTCCGGGATATAAGCGATGTGGGAAAGGCACTTGCCTTTGTTTCCCCCCAAGAACCTCAGGCACATGGCATTGCATAAAATGAGGATGATGATAAATATTTTTCTATTTATAAAATAATAATAATAATAATAATAATAATAATAATAATAATAATAATAATAATGACGACATTTGCCTTCTTGGAGAACCTCAGGTACAAGGCATTGTTTAACACGATGATAACAAAATATTTATTAATCTGTGATTATGAGTATTCATTATATTACGCAAATCTGCCCTCCTGGAAAGGTGGTCTTTATAGGAGCCAAGCCTAGAAGTTCTCCTTCGGCTGTCTTTATGATCCTTCTTTCCTCCCAATTTTCTTCCTGTTCCCTTTCCCCTCCCAAAGCTTTCTTCTGCCCCTCCTTCCTTGTCGGCATACACTATTTTACATTTACTTCGCAGGCCTTTCTCGAAATCCCTGACTGGTGGGGTCCATCCGTTCCCCCGCCGCCACCCGCTCCGACGGGACGGTCGTCTCCTGCTTTTGCTGCTGCAGCTCATTAGCTGCCCCGGTCGCCACCTCCACGGGCGACTAATCGAGGCCGACCTGCGAGCTGAAGGCTGACGCAACTCATGAGCTGCACTTTTCAGCGCAGCCGATCGACGCGCCTAGCCCGCCTCCTCCGGCCCGAGGAGCCGGGAGGCAATTTGCCCGGCAACGCTCTCGGGGTTATCTCCGGGGACTATCTCCCTCCCCTGCACTCCCTCCCCGCTGGCCAAGAACCGTCTTTCTATCGAGCCAACACCCTCCCGCAGCCGGTTCAGGGACGACTCCATCTCTGGAAACACAGCGGCACATCTGCAACCCGGCCCGTATGAAAGGCCTGGCTGTCTGCCTTTTGTAGCCGGGGAATCCGTCCTGAAGAAAGATGCTTTTCACAGCCGTCTCACCTCAGCCGGGGCTTGAAAAAGAAAAGCGGCCCCGTCTCTCGCGAGATGCCGTTCAAAGGAGCTCCTCCGGAGCCCCATCCGCTTGGCGCAGCCTCAGGCTTTGAGGCCAGCGAAGGGCCATCGGCGGGACCCTTGGGGGCCAAGGCATGAACCAAGTGGCAAGCCGGGGTGTGCGGGTGTTGGGGAAGTCGCCTAGCAGCTCCGGGGCCGGCCTCTGCCTCAGAACCCACCAAGCTTGCAGGCGAGAGTCCTGTTCTTTTTCCTTCTTCGGTCCCTCCCCCCCTCTTTTACGGAGGATTCAGTTTCTGCTGCTAAGATCCCCCCCTCCCCTCCGCCGCCCTATCCCTCCTCGGCTGTACACCCACGGCCCGATCTTATCAGAGGCGAGGCCTATAAATCATGGGAACTTGTCTGGAGAGGGAGGCGGTTTCCTGCTCCAGATCCAGAGCGAAGCCCACTGGGAAACACAGCTAACCGCCCCCCCCCTCCCCATACATGCAGAGAGAGACACAGACGCACGCCGAGAGCCAAGTGAAACTGACCAGAACCTCGTCAGTTCCATCTAGTAGAGGCTGGAAGGAGATGGACGGAAATGTATGAAGCAGAGCGGGCTCGGGAGATCCGGCGCCCGATAGGCAGCCCTTGGGCTAAGCGCGGGGATCCTCGGGGCTGCCGAGCTGTAGTCGAGGCCGGGTGGCGCGAGGTTTCTTGGCTCGGCCCGACGGTCCCTGGGAGCCCATCCTGCGTGGCGCTGAAGCTGAGGCCGAAGACCGATTCTCTCTCTTTCTTTCTCTCCCTCCCTTCTTCCTCCTCCTCCTCCTCCAAATACCTTTCCTTTCATTCACCCCCTGCAGTTTACTAGCTGGCTGCCTTTTATTGGGACGAGGGGCGCGCCGCGGCTGCAACAGCCCTGCACGTGGCTTTCATTTAAAAGACACCGAGCGAGCCAGCAACCCGCTGCACTGCGGGCACGCCCCGGAATACCCTTTCCTCTGGCCCTGGCAGTGGGAGGCCGAGGGGCTAAAACGGCCCGCGAGCCTAGGATGACCATAAAGCAGATTGTGGGTGGAGGAGACACGCAACGAAGGCAGACTGGAGGTGCTGAGTTTAGCCGCAAGATTAGCGCCTCCAAAGGGGCCCTTAAAAGCCTTAAAACCCATCCCAACTTTTTTTTTACCGTTCGTTTTTCACCGGCTTTCCCAACTGCTAGGTCACGTTCGTTCGTTCGTTCGTTCCTTTCTCATCAGGGTTTTTGCAGAGGTTTGCTCTTCATGAAAGACAGTCTGGGCAGGATCTACACTACTGCGTTAAAATGGTTTATATCAGTAGTGACAACTGTTGGGGTCCAGGACACATTCCTGATAGAGTTTTCAAAGTGTCATATCCTGCTTGGTGTAGATCTGGCCCTGGCCTGCCCATTCTTAAATACACCGATTTGGAAGGAAGGAGGGAGGGAAGGTCCCCTCGTTTCAGCTGCAATGCACTCCGAAACACGTGTGCTTCCGGCCTTTTTGGTTATTCAATATAGTCTAGAATCTAGAGACTTCCGAGGTGGCTGGGTGGGCGTCTTTCATTTCAATTAGGTCCCGACCGCGGTTGTATACTGCTAATGACCTGCCCTCCCTTTGGCATAATGATGTGTGTATGTGTGGGTGCGCGCCAATGCCCAAGGAAACCTCTAGTCAGTTTCAGGTCAATTTGTGGAAACTCACCTTCGACGTCGTGCATAGTCTGACACTAGCGAGGTCCCACAGGCTAATGCAGAAATCCCTCTCATCTGAGCCAATAGCAACGTTGACCATTGACTTGAATAATTCATGATTGACTTCTGCCTGCCCCTGGAAACTGGCATTTATTTATAGGATCCTAAGTGACTAACAGTGCAATCCTATGCACGTCTACTCAGAATTAAGTCCTATTGAGTCCAGTAGGGGTTATGCCCAGGTAACATTGGATTGGAGCCTTAAGGATCCAAATTATTTATGCTCCCTGGAAGGAATACAACCTACAAAGACCTGGAGTATAATCCACCTGGAAGATCTCATGCAAAAGATCCATTTCAGTGACTGGATCGAAACAGGGGCCTACGCAGGAGAATGTGTAGGTGGATTGTGGCCATCGTGCGAAAGTGGTGGATTTCTCCTGATGGATGTTTCAGTCAAATTTATCTGGGCCTCACCTGATCGTTTATTTATGCATTTATTTAGTACTACGTAATAAAAGTGACAGAAACATCAAAAAAAGATTCCTGCCCCGAAGAGATTGCATTTTTTGCTTTGAAACTGCTCTCTCTTTGCAATCCCAAACCTCGTTTCTCTAAATGGAAGTCCTAGGACCTTTTGAAATTGTCTGTAAAGTTCATTGTTAAGACGATACCAGGAAGAAGCAGGGGTAGAAAAAGTAGAATAGGACCATAGGGCAGAGTTTTGGAGAGTGGTGCAGGACGCATTGAAACGACCAGCAAACGTCCAGTTATTTGAGTGGGCCAGGAGGACTGCAGTTTTGTGTCCTCGCCCCCCCCCCCCCATGTCAAGTCCCGATTCGTTTAGGCATCTACACGACAGCTATTCCCGAAAGCCCATCCTATACATCCCACGCCCCCATAAAAGACAATGGACATTATGATGGAAGTAAATAGCATCGACCCTTGCGAGTTTCTGTTATCCACTTAAACTGAAACAATAACTCCTGCGACTTCCAAAGAGAATAGCAGCCTGGGTTATTTATTTTCTCTCCCAACCCTGTTCCTATAGATATCAGCGTCACAGGGAAGGAAGGAGAGGGAGAGAAAACGAATATCTCGGCATGTCGAACCCATCAGCGCAGCAAGACCTGTTCCACGCAGAAATCAAGAGACCCCAGAGCGAGAGGCGCCTGCTCTGCGCAGGGCTCCGACGATCCTTTGACACGGAGGAGGGGATCGCAGCGCAGAAAGCGAGGGCTGGGGGTTGTGTAGGGAAGCGTCTCCAGGAGGCCGTCAGACAGGGAGAGGCGGCTTCTTCGGGGAACGCAGGAAAGGTCAGGATTCCTTGAATGGTTCCAGCGAACTCTTCTCTGGAAAGAAAACACAGCAGGGAATAACTGGCAAGGGCGTGTTTTAAATTATTATTATTATTATTAATTTTTGTTAGAACGATCATCACAATTAAATCATGGATGCAATAGGTTAGCAATCATTACGCCACAGTTTTGTGGCATCTCAAAGGCCCACTTTCTGTGTGTGCTGGGGAGAGATTCCGGTAGTTCTCTTGGATCCACGTGTCCACAGACCAAGTCAATGTGTTAGCCTATAAGATAGTACAGAACGCTTCCCGGTTTTTGTTAGCACTCACTAACACGGTTATTATTGTTCGTATTGTTTAACCATCACCACCATATTATCATTATTATCATTTTCATCATTTTTATCATCATCATCATCATCAATATTGCAGATCCTTATCCTTTCTCTGCAACTCCTAGCTGCAAATCCACATATACATATGCCACACACATATCTTTCCCTACCCATTTTTAACATAGATGTGAACTTTTCATGAAAAAGAAAGAGTCCTGTACACATCTACTCAGAAGCAAATGCTATTAACTTCAGTAGGATTGATTCAGAGATAAGTGTGCATAGGATTGCAGCTTAACATGCTTTGTCAGTCAGACTTTCCTTTGGCAGATAAATCAGCTTCGGACTGAACCCCATCCTAAAAAATGCTTCTTCGGAAATAAGTGCCGCTGAGCTCGATAATACTCCAACCAGGGCCACAGCTAGACCTAAGGTTTATCCTGGGATCATCCAGGGTTCGCCCCTGCCTGAGCACTGGATCCCCTGTGTGGAACCTAGGTGAACAGGTTTGACCCCTGGACGATCCAGGGATAAACCTTAGGTCTAGCTATGGCCTAAGTGTAGGATGGAAACCAGATCTGCTAGGGGAACTTATACTTCCATGCGATCAAACACGTTTCGGATCCGGCGTTGGAAATTCCGATCCAAATCACCCCAAGCGGAAATTCTGTCCCTCTGAAACCGACGCACGCCACTTACTTCTATGTAGGCTGCGTTGGATCGGGGCAGGTGGAGACAACCTCTCTCTCTCAGCTCCTTTGAACTCCCTGCGCTGTTTTCCCTCCTCCGGGCTGCTGGACGTTTCTTTGCAGTCAGGCGCAACTTCACCTCGCTTGGTGCGATCCACAAAACCGCTTACCCCGAAGGAGCGGGCTCGTAGATTTGGGGAGTGGGGGGGGGGAGGCGAGGAGAGCGGCAGCTACTGTGTTTACTACGAAGCAAGAGCTTTGAAGATCGCGCGGCGACGGCCAGGGCCACCTCCACCCCACTTCGCCCTCTGCTCCGCTTGTTGACTTCGCTGCTGCAGCTCCGGATTGCCGGCCGGCCGGCCCCTTTTCTTTGTCCGTCCGGTTCACACAGACCGAAAGCGAAGTCCCTTCGGATCGAGCTGGCGTCGCTGGCGAGGGAGGGGGAGAGATGGAGATGGAGGAGGAGGAGGAGGAGGAGGAGGAGCGGAGGGGGCGCGCGGGAAGGAATCCTCTGGGCTTGGAGGATCCAGGGCGAAATGTGAGTCGGTTGCGGTTGGCGAGGGACTCTTCCAAGACGTCCCCCGCCCGCCCGCCCGCCTTTGCCTGTCGACCCATCCGCTGTGGGGGGAGCGAGGGGGCCCGGGCGGGGTGGAGCCACTGGAGGCCGCAGCTCGGGGAGGTTGCGCAAGAAGCCCCCGCTGAGCTTCAAGATATAAAAGCGCCGTCGGGGCGCCTCGGCCGCGGCAGCAGCGAGCGGCGAGCAGCCAGGCGCGATCGCGGCTCCGTCGAGGAGGATTATGGAGTTCCTGAGCGACAAGTTCGGCCTCAAGAGCCCCGCGGCGGCGGCGGGCAAAGGCGGCGAGTTCTACCTGGCCTCCGGGCCCCCGCTGGAGCACGTCATGGAAGGGCTGGACGGCGGCGGCGGCGAGGCCTTCTTCGGCAAAGGCGGCGGCGGCAAATGCGTGGCTCAGGCCGCCTACAACCCCCACGCCCGGCTGGACAGGGCGTCCCCGGCCCGGGACGGCTCCGGTGAGTGGAAAGGGTGGGCGCAGCTGCGGTTGCCCTGGACGCTGCCTGGGATGAGGGTGCTGGTGCTGGTGCTGGTCCTGCGAGGGCGGGCGGGCTTGTCGGAGTGTGAACAAACCTTGGCCTTCCATCCAAGTCAATGGACTCGGCCTGGATCCGAGCCCCCAAGCCAGCCGGGCCATAGTTCCAGGGTCTTGCGCTCTGCACGTGGGGGTATCGGCGGCGTTGAGAGCCATCTCTGGCAACGCCCCCTCCTTGCCGAATAACTCCAGCGACCCCCCACCCCATGCGAGACACCCTTTGGGCCCAATCCACCCGGACCTTTTCCCGCCCGTCGATTGTGCCCAAGGGGCTTCGGATTTCAGTCGGATGTGGACACCAGCCGGGCTTAAGAATGCTGGTGGAGCAGATCACCCGAATCTTAAGCCAAACGAATTGGAGGTGGGACACGGGAGAGGGGAAACAAACAAACAAACAACCAGATCAATGGGGCTGTTGAGATCAATGGGGCTGTTCCCTTGAAGAAAGGAACGGGTGGAAGGGGTGGGGTGCGGGTCTGAAGCCTGGAGTCCTGAACAAGAGAATTAAATGTACAAAGGAATTAAAATCTGAGTGTGCTAAAGTGATGCTCCTCTTCTGAGACATGGTCTGCTGCCAATGGATGCCCGCGCTTACAACTGGTTGGAGAGGTAGTGGCAGAAGCCAGGATCAAACACCCCCATTCCTCCTCCCCCTCCATGTCCATCAGCCGGTTCCTTTGGAAGGGAGCGAAGAGTCATTTGTCTTTCTGACTGCGCAACTCAAAGCCTCATGCCCGGAGGCTAAACCCGTGGATTTGGAAATTTTGTCCCGTAGGACACAATTGAATCTTTTGAGCCCCAGCTCCTCATTGTTCCCCTGCGGAGGAAACGGCAAAAGCCTTTTCTTTTCCTTAGTAAGGGGTGTGGGGGGAGCTGATCCCCGGAAGGATTTACAGGCAGAGCCCGAAAAGCTAAACTAGGTCGGCGGAGCTTCTTCTAGGGCGGAGACAGGCAGACAACAGAAAGCAGAGTGAGGCCAGGGAAGCTTGCCTAAGACGTGCATAGTTCCAGGGTACCTTCCAACAGATCAATCTTCTTCATCTATACGCTCTCTCCCACCCCCCACTCTGTATTTGTATCCAGTCAGCGTTTCCCCCTATTATTCTCCCCCACCACCTCCATTTTTCAACATCTTTCCAACGGAAGAGATCTGGCGATCTCGAAAGCCTGCACATTATTCCCCCTCACTCCCCCCCCCCCCAAGCCAGCGCGTAATCTTTGAGTTGGCCCAATAAATGTATTACGCTAATACGGATTTTGGATTCCCCCCTTTATGGCCAACACGGCTGCCTTTGGTTATAGTCCCTGTTACAGCCACGTAGCATCGCTATCTTCTTTTAAATCAGTTGACCGGATAATCCTCATAGATATATCAATAGTACGTGGTAAGGGCAGGCTTTCAAATACACACACCACGGCTTGGAGCCAGACTGACTGTTCAATCCTATGCACAACTACTCGGACGTAAATCCCATTGGGTTCAGTGGGGCTTACTTCCAGGTAAATCAATGGGACTGAAGCCATGTAATGTAATGTTACATCAATGTAATGAAGCCATTACAAGTCCATGGGTTTCAATGGCACTAAATTGAACGAACTCAGTCTGGATCCGACCCAGTAGGCATATATATTCATTACAGAACAAAGTAAGTGTGTGTGTGTGAGAGAGAGAGAGAGAAAGAAAGAGAGTAAATAAGAAGGAAACAAGGAGATTGGCAATTACTTAATTAACAGAACGAAGTAAGAAAAAATATAGAGTTGTCAGCCATTGTAAAAGTCAAATATTGCAGCGAGCCGTGTTTATTGTCCCTTAGTAGGAGAAAAATAATAATCCAAATGTTAGAATAGGGCAATACCTTTCATTCGGAGTAACTAAAATGCAAAGTACTGACCAACTGACCCCGCGGAGTGTGTGTTAATAATAGAAATTATTCTATATAATATTTTATATCTCAATAGTTTTACTGAGGAAGCCGAAACGTTAACAATCCGCCAACAAACAAACTTATTTTTCCTTTGTGGGCCGGTTATTAAGATATAATTCACTTTCCGTCATCGTCTGGTTCGGGGTATTTGAATGCAGGGGCCGCTCAGTTGATTTTCGGAATCTTTGTTTCTGTGTCTTCCGACCTCTTAACAGTCATTGCAAAGACTTTATTTGATTCTCTCGATTCTCAAGTCCAACTAAACCGATGTACTTGACTTCACTCTAAACTGAAGTCCTGTTGCTTGTTTGCAGCTCGATTCTTCCGTCCATCTTTCTCCGTTGCCACTTTCTGTACTTGAGACAGCTGGCTGTTAAAAAAGAAAAGGGGGGGGGAAGAAGACATCAGGGCAGTCGAATTTCGTCTCCCCAAACCAACAGCCACCCTTTTGCTTAATTATACCATCCGGAAGTGCAAGTTAATAAGTTTGCCAGTAAATCCTTCTTCAACCCGGCAGTAAGCGGGGTGATTCTAGAAAACGTGAAATCCTAAGCTAAATGTGACTCGATAATGTCTTCAAAGCACCCAAGATTTCAAAGCCTTCTTGGCTAAACCCCCATTCCCTCGCATCGTCATCAAAATGTGCAGTTTTACAAATAAGCAAGTCATTTTATATCGCCTTAAAGTTATGTTTCCATTAACAGTAACGAAGGACGCCCCTAGTGCAGGGAAATCTCCTGCGGGTTTACTCGGAGGTAAATCCCAGTTCCTTCAGTGGTCTTTTACTCCCCGGTAAGCATGCATGGGATTGCAGCGTTTTCTTTGCTATTGGCGGGTCTGGACCCTGGCAATTATACTTCCGGCCTCTAGATGCTGCATTATTCATACTTCCGGCCTCTCATCCGTTTGTCTTCGAGAAGGGTTCTGCTTCGTTGCGCCTTCCCGAGCCTAAAAGCAATCCGGCCATTGGGTTTCAGCACAACGTACCTCCAACTAATACAGGTTGAAATTGGGCTTGTTCCTTAGGAAAGGGACTGTAATTGCATGTGCTACGTCATGAGAGTAAAATCTATAATTTCAGAAAAAGTATATTTAAATAAAAATAAAATCAGCCTTTTCTTTCCCTTTCAAACTTGCACTTTTTTTTAAAAAAACCTAAGAAACAGCAGGGCGTTACCTTCTCCTCTGTACCTAAACCAGTAGTTCGGCTCTGTTGTTCTTTCAAGCCGACAAACCAATGAAATGTTTATTACAACGTCGTTTAGTTTAACGAGGTTGGAGATCTTTCCGATTATACAGCAAATGCTAAAGGGCGCCGATTAAAAAAGAAAAGAGAAAAAAAGAAGTAACCTAAAGAGTCTAGTTAAAAGAACCCCCGGCTGGAATCTTCTAACACTTACGCCTTTTAAAGCTGAATTTCTTTTCTTGCTTGCAAAGTTTTCCGTGCCATACCTCTCTCAGCAGATATTTGAGTCTTTTCAATATTTAACTTTAAACTCCACGCTTGCCTACTGTTTACATTGACAGAAAATCTTAAAAAATTGTCAGCAATACTTTAATATTGATAACATATTCGAAAGTAAAAGTAAAAAGTTTTTTTTAAAACGTTTTGGAATATAAAAGTAAAAATGGATATAAATGTCCACTCTCTAATAGGCTACACATATATTCTGCCAGAAGAGGTTTATAGGTACTATTATTTTAAATTCTTGGAATGCTTCTTAGAATTTTTTTTAAATAATAATGTTTCAAAACTGATAATCCATACGTTATAGCGGGTAGCATTCAACACAGTTTTATGCAGCAGCCCAGCTTACTTCTCGGTTAGTATGTTTAGGATTGCAACCTTAGGTTTCAATACTATGCACACTTAGTTGGGCGTAAGTCCCTCTTCACTGAATAGGACTTACCTTTTAGTAGACCTGTGTAGGACTGCACTGTTAATCAGTTATTGCATCACTGTTTTGATATCTAAATGTAGTATTACTTATTATGATTTAGAATAATCAAATTACTTTTTAAAGAACCCCCTCCCAAGTTTAATATATAGCAATACTATAAATTAAACAAGTTTGTAATACTTTGCTAGCATTCGTGTATATTTGGTTCTTGATTCAGTTCAGGACAATGCTTAGAGGACCATCGACAAAACTTAATAAGACTAACTCCCCACTGAACGTAACCAAAAAGAATATCTGTTGGCTGTGCTTAAATCATTGCCCATGAGCTTGCTTGAATTATGTTTTTTTAATGAACTGCTGAGAATACTTAAGCAATAGAAGAACTCCCATCCCAATTTATGACCCAAAGCCTTAAACGTGTTTACTCAGAAGTCGGTTCCCAGTGCAGTCAACAGGTTTTGCTTCCCCGTGAATGTGATCCCTGTGCAGATTTCAAAGGCACTTGCCTCTGAGTAAGTGCATTGCTCTGGATTGCAGCCTGGGTCTGGTTAAAATTACATCAAATGAACAGAGCAGTGTAATGAAATTACCGGTGGTGGCAGAGAGCGTTAAAACAGCCTCGAAAGGGCAGCTTGGGTGCCATCCTTTGTAAAGTTTTATTACCCTGGATGGCTGGAATCTCTCCCGACCCCCCCACCTGTCAAAAAAGAAAGAAAAAAAAGGAGGGGGGGAAGCCGTGAAGAACTTTTACATCTTCTAACGTCCTGCATCCCTTATCACAGAAATGGGACCTATTTAGAAAAAGCCAAGAATTTGTTTAGAAGGTGTGTGTGTGTGTGTGAGAGAGAGAGAGATAGAGAGAGATAGAGAGAGATTAATTTTTATCTTGAACAGTGGATGTTTTCTCAAACATAAATGCTTCTTCATAGGACTGGTGCAAAATATAGGAAATAATCTGTTGACTGAGTTATGATTTTGAAGAAAACCCTGCAGTTTGAAATAATAAGAGCCCTAATTGGAAACAAAGCCACTTCACAAAACCATGTACATTTTTTAAAAACCGTGGGATATTTCGGTTTCCTTTCATGCTATGATTCTTGGTTCAAGTGTGCGCTGTCCTTTCATGTATCTTTCTTGTACACTTCCCCCTAATAATTTTAATTGCTCGACTGGCTGCAAAGCAGAATGGAATAATTTGGGTATGATCCATTCAAAGTAAAGCATTTTTGCAATGAAATCCTAGGCAAGTCTACTCAGAAGTAAGTCCCATTGAGTGTATATAGGATTGCAGCCCCAAAGCCGCATTGATTTTAATGGCATACGCTCAGTTTGAGATGATATAAATTTACTCAGAGGTAAGTATAGAGTTTACTCCCTGGTAGGTGTATGTAGGATTGCAGCTGAAGTGCTTAATGCTATATTAACTTATTTACGACTAAGCTCCATTGGACTCAGTGCGGCTACTTCTGACATACTATGCACTGTAAGGCTGCAATCCTATGTCTACTTACCTGAGAGTAAACCCCACTGAACACAGTAGGATTTGCTCTTTGAGTAAGCCTGCATAGGATTGTATTGTAAGTTTGCAATGCTCAACAGACTTCCCAGGAAGTAAAAGTCATTGAACACAATGAGACTTACTTGCAAGTAGACATGTACAGTGCAATCCTGTGCAATTGCAGTTCTTTTTTTAATCAGGTGCTCTATATTATCTATTCTCCAGCTTACTGCAAAAGAAATAGCAGTGATCTGAAGCACATTCACTTCCAAGTAAATGCAGTGGTAGGTAGGATATATTCAGATAACTTTTCTTAGGCTGTAGAAAATAGTGTGTCCCATAGATCTTAACACCCTGATAGGTGTGCAGAAATAGCAGCTGAAGTGCCCATGGTGGCAATGCTATACAACAGGATGGGAAGTTTGGTACTATGACTATCTACCTTGCTGGCTGGGGCTTATGAATATGGTAGTCTGAAACATCTGGAGGGCCACAGGTCTCCCCCTGTTATTCACACTTATCTGGGAGAAAATCTCATTGAATTCAACAGGACATACTTCTGAGTAGACAGATACATGATCCCATTGTGAAAGTCACTTGTCCTTATCAGTAACTGGTGATCCAAAGATAAATAAAAAAAAATGCTTCCAAACTCAAATTGAAACCAACCCAAATGAAGCTTCTCTCCTTCTGCTACACAGTGAACTACGGGATTACGAAAGTCGAAGGTCAGCCGCTTCACACAGAGCTGGGCAGACCGCTGGACAGCTGCAGCAACCTCCGGATGTCTCCAGTGAAAGGGATGCAGGAGAAAGGAGAGCTGGATGAACTGGGAGATAAATGTGACAGCAACGTCTCCAGCAGTAAGAAGAGGAGGCACCGGACCACTTTTACCAGTTTACAGCTGGAAGAACTGGAGAAAGTGTTCCAGAAGACCCATTACCCTGATGTGTATGTCAGGGAGCAGCTGGCTCTGAGGACAGAACTCACGGAGGCCAGAGTTCAGGTAGGGGTGCTTTGATCTATCCAAACCAAAAGCTCTGCATCATCCTAGAGAGGTTAAAATAGCCTCCTCAAACCTGGCCTCCTCCAGATATGTTGGGCTGCAATTCCTATGCCAGGAAAGATGGGAGTAGCAGATCAACACATTTGGAAGGCATGGACTGGGCAAGATGGGGCTAACAGCTCATTACACAAAGTGGTGCTGCAAACGCATGGATGGGTTATCTCTTGGGCGGAGGCACATGTTACATTCATGGCCAATGCTTGTCCAGCTCATGGCAGGCAGGACGGTTTTGGTGGCCTTGCTCCTTGGCCAGCAGCAAGGCAGGGAAGCAATTGGAATACAGAGCAGGTATTTAGACCATTTCCACTCCTTCTTACAGCTGTGATTACAGCACTCCTTCCAATTGTCGTGGAAGGTATTTATTATCCCGGTACTGAGGCATGAGGGTGGTGCCACAGCAGCTTGCCTATGGACATCTAGTGAGTATGCTGGTTTTGAACAGAGAACTGTTGGGGTGACCAGAACTTGAAGTAGGCATAGCTCTATATTTCACAGCTGCAGGGCTTTCTGTGCGATGCTAATAAATGTGCCTCTCCTGAGCTATTTGCATTTTAGATGTGAATGTTGTTCATGATGACAGAGATTGCAAAAGACCCCCCTTTAAAGGAACACATAGTCCAGCTGCTATGTAATACATTAAAATTCTGGACTCTGGATTACAAAACCTGATGTAAATATCACATATGAGGAGGAAACTGCTTTAGCCTTATGATTAAAAACTGGCAAGCAAGGAGCATCCACAATACATCGAAAGGAATGTTTGCATTCTGGAGGTCTCCAAGAACATTCCAGTATATGAACTGCTGTTCTGTTGCAGTGTGGCATTAGCGGTGTTTTACTGAATATGAGTTAAGTGTATCAGTATCAATGAGGAATTGTTGTTGTTGTTGCTGTTGTTTTTAAACAGATGGAATCATGTTTCTCTGATCAGAAAGTAAAATGTTGGAGTTCCATATGTAGGCTCTGGTGCATTGATCTGTCTGCTGCTTTGGTTAGTTACTGCTCCTGAATGGTTAATGAACAATGCTCCTGCTAATTGTTGGGTTCATTATTCCTGCACTTCTTAGAATGCAAGTAATGACAACGCATTAAGGCTGTTTCAGACATTATTCTATTATGATGATGATGATGATGATGATGATGTCATATACTTATGATGTTTTCAAGTGGACACTGAAAAATGAAAATTATGAGCTTTAAGTGGGGCCAAGCTTGTGTTTGCAAGCACATGTATTGTATATAGCCACTCGTACAGCCTGGCAGTCTATGAGTGGCCTATTAAACATACATTCAGTGGCAAAACCCACTCTGCTATCATGTAATGTTTGAAAAGGCAATACATTATTGAAGACTATGGTCTTTGCTATGCTTTCTAGGAAGCAAGTCCCACTGAAATGAGTGGGGGCTGTTTCATATGAAGCTTGAATGCACCATATGCCTTGGTGGCATTGCTGAAATGAGATACAGTAACTACAGAAATCAGAGTACAGTTTGGTGCTACTGCATCAAGTTGGGAGTGCCCACAAAACTGTTTAAATTCAATGTTTTCCATAATACATATGTGCAATATGCTCTTGTAACACTGGTGAAAGAATGGAAACTAGCTGGAGACCAACCTTTGAATGGAAACATGAGAACTAGTAAACATAGGAGCTAGGGCTTATACTCCAACCCTAAGTGTATTTCCTTACAAATCAAGATCTGTTGATTCCACGGAAACTTAGACTAAAAAGAAGTATGCATACTTTGGTTTCAGGCCTCCAGCTAGTGTATCAGGATGAGCAGGTGGCAAGGAGAAATCGGAGCTGCCAACATATGTCATGTAAAATGCTTGACACTGTTGTAAACAAAATAAATAAATAAATGCATCCCTGAATTCCTTCCCCCATGCCTATCAACACAAAATGAATAAGAAAAACAAGACATTTAAATGGTTGTTCTAATTTAACCAATGGGAATTTTTAGGAATAGGAAATAACTATCTTTCTAATTAGGCACTATCCACACCATATTGCTATGGACATATAAAACATGGAAATCTTTGGGGTTGGATCCAGATTTAGGCACATGCAACTGGGCTGGTGGAAATGGGCTTCGCTGACCCCCCCCCATGAGAGCATCTCTCTAGCCCCCTGAAAATGCTACACTGGGGGTCAATGGACCCTGTTGAAGGGATTGAGCTGTAGTGTGTGTGTTAGAAGGGATCTCCCAAAATATGGGGGGACGCATCTGTGAATGGAACCCTTCTGTCCAGGGCAGGGAGGTCCTGGATCCAAACTATAGGGTTTGCCTCTAGAAAACTGTCGTGATGATTGCGTGGGTGTAAAAGATTTGTCTAAAACATTAAGGGCGGAAATCTGGATTATGTCTTATTTTTGTTGCATATGCATGAGCAGAGGTCTCCTTTTTTTGGTGGGGAAAATGCTGCCCTTCTCTGCTTCCCCTTAGCTTTAGGCTGTCTGGATCAGTGCCTAGCACCTAACTATATTGGCCAGGATCCAAAGAGCTGCTTAGGCTCAGGAAAGGGATTTGTTTGCTACCCAGTGGAATGTTTGACTTTTCCATCAAACAGCTGACCTTCGAGGCTGCATCACAAATGGCTTTTGAAACTTCTTCCAGTTTCAAAAGCAGTTTGCCATGTGGCAGAAGGAGTTGGGTGGCCAGGAGAGTAAACTCTGAGCAGAACAAGTCTGGGTTTGCATGCCTAAATCCACTTTTCCCCCTGGGAATAAGCCCCATTGCGTTCAATGGGACTTACTCCTGATTAGACATGTATAGGATTGTGCTGTAAAGCTTTCTCGGGTTCATGGAACACAGTTCTTTAGGTCCTGGCAATTGAGTGGCAGCAAATCCCATTGAACTGAACCAGATAAAATTGTGAAGCCCTTTGTACACAGAGAAATGTTATCAGTAATGATGGCAATGATGATTTTCAAATCTATTAACCATAAAACAGAATGAATGTCCTTTCATCAGCACAAGATAGGTTGCATGGTACCATAAAAGAATGGTTTGAATCCAGTCTTATACTTAAGTGGACACATTGAAATCAGTAGGACTTAACTTAGTCATAATTAACTCAAGTGCCATTGATTTCAATGGGTTTAAGTCTGAATCCAACCCAAGAGCTACATGCATTTCAAATGTTCTGTCCCTATGGTATTCTCTACCACTATGAAATTGTGTTTTATTTTATTTTGAAATAAAGTTGAAAAAAATACAGGCAACAAAAAAGAAGAATATCAATAACAATACACCATCACTATAGAAATAAAGAAAGTCACTGTTTATTATTCTAATTATATCAAGGATATACTGGTGAAACAACTACAAAAATACCCTTGGGAGAAGTATCTTTCTGAATATCTTTCTGAACAGAATAACTTTATAAAGGTGTGGTTTACTACTGACACAGAAGACAATTTCCCCCACTTGAAATAGGCTTTCCTAAGTAATAAATGGAAATAGATGATCAAACACCAAGAATTAAACTAAGGTGGCAATTTATGGCTTTTCCAGAGCACATCTTATCAAAAATTGAATTTTGACATAGATCTTGTTCCACTGATCTGCACATAACAGACAAGTACAAAGTATGGCTATTCTGAGAGAGCTAAAATTGCATTCCCTCAATTCCATCCCTGCCTGATCCAGAATGTTGAGCAACTCTTTAGAATCTCGAAAGCATCCATCTTCTCTTTTAAAAAGGGATAGTCTTGGCAGATGTTTTTTTTAAAAGTGTGCATCTGACATAAAGTTAACTGTCTGGATTTCTTGTTTTCAAATGGTGGTTTTGCATTTGCACCTTGAAGCAAACATTACTGACTCTATTCCCATCACCTTGGACTGTTTGAGTAGAAGACTGAGACTAGGTATAACTGAGATGGAGGCTGTTTTAAGTTTGATCTTCTGGATGGTGTTCAGTTTGGGCTTCCTCGCACCGCTCAAGCCACACTATGCATCAGGGTGAGTAAGGGTGGCAGAATCAGACCTACCTACTTTGTGTGAGGTACGATAAAGAGAGAGGAAAACTTGCAGTTTGTATATGTTATATGCTCTCCTTGGAACAAAATTGCCCGTTTCAATTCTCCCCCCACCCCCGAGAATGTTTATTTTATGCTTTGTGTACACAGAGATTTCCGTGCTTATTGAACTAAATGACCTGTATTTTTGCATTTCTGATCAGCCTACTGAGAAAAGGCCAGTGCAAGGAAAAGGGGATCATTCTTCCGCTGCGTGGCAAGAGTATTCCATCACAATATTAAGCAATTTTCAAAGGCCTTACATCATTAGAGACCAGCATCTGGCTAGGCTGGGCTAACAAGCAGCAGATTGCTGCCTCGGTTTTGTATAGGCAAATGGTTACTTTATCTTTGCCAAGAGTCGGTTTTGAGTAAATCGATGTAAACAGAAACATTTTTTGAGGGGGGGGGGGGAGTGTCAGCGTTAAAAAATGTGGGTTTCTTCCCCGTCAGTTCCTTTAAATTCAAGCAAATTGTTTTATTTAGTTTAGCCAAATGATTGGCTGGATACATTCTGCACGTCTCCCTTCCCTAGCATTTCATCAAGATCCAATTTAAGTTTCATCCTGCATCCATGCCGAGAGAGTCGGCCTGAACCTAATTTATCGAAGTTGTTCTCTTTCCTGCCGCATGTCAGTGCAGTAATTGGCACCCAGCTTAAGGAGATTGTCAAGGACTTTTTCAATGAAAGGGCCTCATTACTAAATTCCCATAACATGTTCTCTGTGCCTCCTGTGGAGACAGCAGGAGGGGGGGGGGGGAAACGGTTTCTTGTAGCCTTCGGCACAATAGATAATACAAATTTACCAACAAGGGGTGCAATCCTGCAATTGGTTATGTGCTGGGCAGTCTCCTTGAGTTCAGTGGGATCTAGGCAGGAGTAGCAAAGGGGAGGATGCAGCCAAGGTCCTTTCAAAATATGCTATGAGTCAGTCTGTTGTGCTTTGATTGTTTCAGGGTTTTTTTCTTCAAAACTTCCAAATTAAATTTGCAATCGGTCTATGGAAATTAAAGTCTATCCCTGCTGTTCCAGGCAAGATTGGCGTATGTGTGTGTGTGTTGAATCCTAAAGGGCTGAAAGCAATAGCCTCTACAAATGATTAACACTCACCTCAGTTTCAGAAATATTTTAATTTAAGTTCCCTTCTCTGATATTAGATCTGAACAGCTTTAAAGGCTTTAGCTATTTCCTCATTTGCTAGCCTTTAACCGCAGCACTGGGAGAGCAGCATTATTTCTGTGGTGGGTTTAATGCGGTGTAGGTTGATTTTTAATGTTGTGGCCTGATGAGAACAAATCTCTTGCTATTTGGTTATACATTTAAAAAATGCAGAGGGAAAGAAAGGGAGTGAATGGTAAGGAGAGGGTTTGTTGAGCAACAAAAGCAGTAGCAGTAAAGTAAAACTTGCATGAACAACCTTAAAATGATTTACACAAAGTATGCAGCTACCACTATGAATAAGGTGCCAGCCCTAAATATGCTGTAATGATTTGTTATGGATGCAGGAGCTTTAATGTGTGCTCCCCTGATAACAAGGGCCATCCCTTGCACTTCAGTGTACAGTCTAGCCAGCTATATGCGTTCTTTGGTATATGTGGAGCTGCGTTTCCACCGAAGTGTAAAAGGGCAGAGCACAAGCACAGGAGCAACATATGATTACTGTAATGCGGTCTGCATAGGGCTGTCATTGAAGGCAGTTTGGAATCCTCATTGGATTCAAACATCCAATGCCAGGTTGTTTACTGGTGCATGCATATTAGACCATATGAATGGGATCTGCAACAAAAGGTTGTAGTATATCTTCCTCCGGCCAATCATTCCACTTCCTCCCCTTGCACTCTCCTTTTCCAACTGCCACTACTCCTTTCTGTGACTACTGAGCATGCTCAATCCTCATTGGGCTGTTCTATGGGATATTTTTTTTTACTCCTTTATTTTAAATAAATGTGGGGTGTTGTTGTTGTTTGTACTTGTCCCCCAAGTGTGCTATGAAACCCCCTCTTGCTTCTCGGTGGCCCTGTTTTGGTTGCCATCTTAGTGGTACTAACCAGCTGAGTTTATTAGAAAGATTGATATCCTCTGTACTGTATCATCTTTATTGGTTACCAATATGCTTCCATGCCCAATTCAAAATGCAGGTTTTGACCTTCAAAGCGCTGTGTAGATGAGGATACTCTAAAACAGCCTTCCTCAACCTGGGGCGCTCCAGATGTGTTGGACTGCACCTCCCAGAATGCCCCAGCTGGCTGGGGCATTCTGGGAGTTGTAGTCCAACACATCTGGAGCGCCCTAGGTTGAGGAAGGCTGCTCTAAAACCTGGGGCCTGGGGACAACATCCAGCCCTCCTGGGGTCCCAGTCTGGCCTTCTGAACTTCCCCAGACAGCCACACCTCTTCCCCCAATGCCTGCTAGTTTCCAGGCATTTCTGGAGTTTCTTCCCCATTCTGAATGCTTCCCCTAAGGTTTAGTTAACAGCACTAAGAGCCTTAACTTACAGCATGCTAGTATTTTTTTATTTATTTTTTGCCTCCATCACTTTTACCTTTGGCCCCACCCCCTTTGCCTTTAATCCCACCTACCTCTGAGGGCCTCTTTCAGCCCTCAGTCTGAAAGAGGTTCTTCACCCCTGCCTACCTCATACCATATGAATCTGCCTGAATGCTGAGGTGAAGGCCCTGCTCTGTGCTTTTCAGTTATGGCTCCATCTCATTGGTGGACAATGAAAACATGTTTATTCCAGGATGCTTTTGAGGATGCCTTTTAATTGATTGGACTATATTTTAGATAATAATTAAGGTAGATACAGCATAATAACCATTTGCTATTGCTGTGATGATGTTTAAGACTGTCATTCCTATGTTATATTTTCTGTTAATCACTTTGAACCTTTAAAATAAATGGGTAAGGATACCTGAAAATAAATACATAAATGTCACAGAGACCTAAAAAAGAGGGACTATACAGAAGAAAATCCCATTGATTTCAGTAAGCTTACTGTATCTCTGTTATCTGTCATCAACTGTGTAACTATGCACACTTACCTGGAAGTAAGCACCATTGAACTTAATGGAACTTACTTCTGAGTCATTCATTGTAAGACAAAGGGACAGAGTAAATCATCCAGTGGTTTTCACCCATGGGCCCCTAGATGATGTTGGACTAAAAAAACATTGTTCATTTGTGATGCTGTGTGGGAATGATGGGAGTTGTAGTCCAACAATCTCTGATGACCCAAGGTTGGGAAGAACTGACCAGACATTCAGAAAGACATAGAATAGCAGAGTTGGAAGGGGCCTACAAGGCCATCGAGTCTAACCCCCTGCTCAATGCAGGAACCCACCCTAAACCATTCCTGACAGATGGTTGTCCAGCTGCCTCTTGAATGCCTCTAGTGTGGGAGAGCCCACAACCTTCCTAGGTAACTGATTCCACTGTCATCATGGAAGTTATTTCAGAATTCTCCAAAATACTCATGTACTCATGTATTCCACAAGCGGAATGTGAGAGACATCTGATGCACACCTGTTTTTTGTTTTTGGTCAATGAGCTGGCATCAGACCCCCATCTAAGGCCTGTTGAAATAACTGGTGATGCTGCCAGTTACGACTCAATATAAGGCATTTTGATGCATTCTTGGAGCTGATGTGTTAATCACATACACACTGGCATTTGCTTTTGGGAACTCTACAATGTCTGACGAGGAACACATGCCTATAAACACAGAGTGGGCATATACCAGGTAGCCATGGTCAGTTTGATGTATGGCACACTTACCCCATAAAGTGTGACTTGACCCTTAGATGCCAATGTAAATACAGTAGGTCCTTTGAATGGGGCATCCAGACAACTCTTCTGAAGCCGCCACAGAGAGATTTCTTCTGGGCCAGATCTATACCAAGCAGGAAATGACACTTTGAAAACGGTTTGAAAACTATATATGAAGTGTGACCTGGGCTCCAACAGTTGTCACTACTGTTATAAACCATTTTAAAGCAGTAGTGTAGATCCTGCCTGAGTGTAGTGACAGGTCACTTGAATATCCCATTGCATCACAAGCACATGGTGGGAATGAGGCTTACCACTTGCTGACTCAGCATATAAAAACTGAGTTGAGCCAGGAGGCTAGGAGTTGTGATCTCAGCATGTGTCAGTAATGTATTGGATAATTCAGATAGTTGATATCTACACCAGAAAATTGGAATCTGTTGTCTTTACCATATCAGTCACCATCTCAGGTTGGTCATGTGAATGCATCCTATAAATTTTTTAGTATTGTGGATTCAAACACTTCAAGACAATAAAGATTGGGTGAGAAACTCTTTCTGTTGGCATCTGCACGTCCTTCAGGGATAATTTGCTGGTGACTGCATGGGCAGCGGTGGGCAAGGCGCAGAGGCAAATGTAGATGGGGCACCACTTTTCTCTCTCTTCTTTCTGATACTCCCTGTTCTCACCCTCTTACTCCCAACCCAGAAGACTTCTAGGGAAAAGATGGGTCACTTTCCCCAGAGGTCTGAACTGATCACTTGTAAAAGGCTTTTGCATGTAGGCTGAGGGCCACATGTGGTCCTAGGGCAGTCTACCCCTGCATCAGGACAGAATGGGCTGCCTTATATTGAGTCGTAACTGTTAGACCAATAGTCCCACTACAAGATTCTTTAACTGGCCACATCAGGTATGGTTGATGTTAGCACCTGTTGAGATCCATTATCCACACTGTTGTCCTTGCACTCTGCAAAAAAGGTGGGCTAGAGCGAAGAAGTGGTTGAAACCACTGTTGAGGAAATCTGCACAAGTTGCAGATTTGTGGCTTGGGAGCGTCTTGAAATCTGAAGCTGCCCAGGGGCATAGCTAGGCCTGAGCCCATGGGCCCGAACCCCAAATCTGTTTCCTTGGGCCCTAGATCTACTCCTTAGAGCTCCGAGTGCCCATTGGTGTCAATGGACTGCCCTCTGCCCCAGCTTAATTGCCATGCAGAGGGCAATTATCAAGGGGGATTTTAGCTGGGAAAGAAAGGGTTAACTCTACCCTTCTCAGAAGCTGCAGCACCCCCCAAATTTTTTTTTGGAGCAGGAACTGAGTGGAAATTGGTAAGTCGATTGTCGGTGACCCTCTGATTTGCTCTTCACTTCTTTTGGATTACAACTATTTCAAATTTTGGATTACTCCTTGTCCTAGTGCAGGGAGAAAATCAATTGAAGAACTTATTTTATTTGATACTATTTGGATGAGAAATTAAATGGCTGCCTTTGCCACCTGTAAAATTTAAATATATGCTAGTAATTTTTCTAAATGTGAATATATACATAAAATTAGCAAATGCAAATTTTATGCAGAGTTGTGTCCCATGGGCCTGAGCCTTGGTATGCCTAGCAATGACCTTGCCCAGGACCTTAAGGAGTAAAGAGCAGTTGTCTCCCTCTATGAGCCTTCTCCCAGTTTTACCTGCATAAAGAGCATTTGGTTCATAAAAATAATTACTTGTAAGCATGTTCAACTGCTTTCAGTTGAACTGGCATCAAATAAGTAAGTCAGCCTTTGGATATGTTTTAGTCCTTTTAGAAATTATTAGGGAAGAAGTATTTCCTTCCATAGCAGAGAGGGCAGCACTACACATTACAGTTGTTGGTGCAACACTAGTGTGACACTGATTGTTTTCCACTGCATAAAACGTGGAAGCAAATGTGTGAATGCACATCATTAAACACTCATGTGCATACGTAAAGCTAGCTAGCAACTGCATTCACTTCATTCCTGCTGTATAACTGGACATAGATCTACATTCAAGGATCTACAAGGCATGACTGTCTTCTAGATGGTCTTACTGTAACACAATAGGTCATTTCTCTACCCCTTCAAAAGATTAGGTATGCTCATAGTTGGGTATATTTCATTGTTATGGGAATGTGTGCCGTTTACACAGAAGAAGATTAATTGCAGAAAAGACTCTGCTCTGGCTGCAGGTTCTGTAAATTTTTAAAACTTGCTGCTAAATTCATAGCTCTCAAACGACATATGAAAAAGCAGACATAAGAGTAACAAGAAGCCTTGCCAATGTCTGTTTGGCACATACTGCTGTCTTGGTTAAGATGCAGAGATGTACAAGAGATCTGCTTCCAATCAGCTTGACTGTTATCCCAATCAATACATGGATTTCTGCTAAATGTACCTCCACATACTTGGGATTAGGGGTAAAGAGGCTGGGACTTATTCAGTTTTAAAGTTGGATTTGAAAAGAAAGGAATATAAGCAGAAACAGTGAAATTCCTGTTGTCTGCTTGGCCAGGTACTTTTCTTGGAATTGCTCACTGCAAGCTCTAGAGCCCTAAGGGGTGTGGGTGAGGCCCTGGCTCTGTGTTGCCCCCCCTTCCCCTCCAAGGTGCTCTTAATTTTGCTATGGGGTCCCCTCTTCTTGAGTTGCTTAGCTCCAGCATGTTGCTGTTAGCAGTCAGGATGCCTGTTTGGCTCATTCTGCAAAGCCAGTGCTCCCATAATTGTTACATTTAGCCAATGTGTGAGCCAGCCATGAAGCCAGGAGCCTTTCAATTGTTTTTTGTTGTTGAATGCATAGTCCACCTTATGTCAAAGTCTTAGGGATGGTAATAGATTAAAATGTGTCTATATAAAATGTTCCATTCCTAACAAGTTATAACAGTTAAAGTAGGGATATTGAACCTCGGGTCAGTGGGCCAAATCTGGACCATCTGGGGTCTCCATCCAGCCCTCTAGGTTCTCCAGATGGACTTACCTGCTTTGCTCCAACTGCTGATCACTTTCCCAGCTTTGAGTGAATTTAACCCCCTTCCTTTCTATAAGGTTGAAATGTCTCTCCTAGGCCTTAATTACTGGCAGTAAGAGTTTGGGGCAAACAATTGCTGGTTTTTTTGGCCATACCCCATTTGACCCCCACCCACCACTGGAATGTGGCTCCCGAGAGCTTCTCCAAAATTGAATGTGGCCCTTGGATTGTAAGAGGTTCAACACCCCTGAGTTAAAGTCTAAATAGCACTTACAGTGTCACTTTCTGGTAGGTCCTTTCCAGCCATTTCCAGGTGGAAAAGTCTTATGACACTTCTAAGGAGTGTTCATATTGGGGCTTTGATGGATAATTTGGTGGAGGAATTCTATACACGTGATAAAGCTTGTCTGGATCAAGTCCTACCTACCTAACTATCACCGTTTGGCACACAAGACGTTTGGTCAATCTAGGGAATTGTGAACCTGAAAGAAAGAAAGAAAGAAAGAAAAGAAAGAAAGAAAGAAAAAGAGAGAGACAGAGACATGTGATCTTCCAGCTATTCTAATTCTTGTCTTCTCTGATGTAGGTCTGGTTCCAAAACCGAAGAGCAAAGTGGAGAAAGAGAGAAAGATATGGGCAAATTCAACAAGCAAAAAGTCATTTTGCTGCCACCTATGACATATCTGTTCTACCAAGGACTGATAGCTACCCACAGGTATTTAAATATACTGCGCGCAAAGACCTATATGTTAAAAAATAAAAATCCTTTAGCAGGTAGCATAGGTTCTCTATCTTGATGCCTTTGAAATGAACTCACAGTGTGTGTCATTTGCATCCAAGCTAGAGTCACATGGGCACCCTTGAGCCACATGAGGCTCTTGTGAGGAAGTCTGTCACATTCAGTAAAATGAATAAAAGATCGGCATAGACTCTTTAATAAAGGAGACCTCTCATCCACCCAACCTGAGGCAGAGAAGCAGCTTGTCATGCCTTAACATGGATGGCAGATCTCCTGTACATTACGTTCCATGTGTGCATTGGGTCTCTCCCAGATGTAAGACATTTCAGGATAAGAATGACGGCTTCCTAGTTTGTAGATTTGATATATATGGCGTTTTAAATGGAATTTCTAGAAGATCGACTACCCCTGCAAATTCTTGACAGCCAACTTGCTGGTAAAAGTATTACACTCTTGGCCAAACTATTGTACACTTTTGCTCTTTAGATTAAATGCACTTGTTAACCATTAGAAGAAATCTAACCTTGTGTACCATGATAAGACAATATTTTGTGGGTGCTTTTTTTTTGTAGCAATCTGTACCCTGCTTGAATAAGAATTCTATAAAAACAGTAATTACAGCCAACCATCTGTTTTCTTTTTATTCCATTCTGCTCCCAACCATTAATTGTATAATTTTATTTCCCCCCCTAAAACACATTTTGGATGGGTTTTTTTTTGCCTTTCATAAATGTCAGAAAGCATTGTAATCAGAGCAGCTGAAGTGTTTACAAAGATAAATAATTAGCTGTTTGAATGTTGTGTGAAAAAAGAGTTTGGGGGAAAAGGCTTTCAACTCTTTCCAAAGTTGCAAAGTTGGGTTCCTAGTAAAATGTCAGGCATGCTGGCTTTTTGTCTGACCGATCAACCATTTTTCTTTTTGGACAATTTGGCAGATACTTCTAGGTGACTTAGGATCCTCTCGCACATCATAAAATTAACCAAACGTTAGTTGCCTTTCTGCTAAAACAGTCTTTGCCAGTTCTGTGTGTGGGTTTCTTTGCTTGTTTGGAATTAGGAAATGCATGAGATGTTCTTCCAAATAAAAGCATTTAGAATGGGGATTGCAATGGAAAAAGGGAAGCACAACTGCACATGGTTACCTGTGTAGCACTTGTGATCTTAAAGACATTTGCTTCTTGATGAATGTCAGCATAGAAATTTAGATAACTGGTTTTGTGACATCCCTAGGTTCAGGCACATTCCTCCCCCCATGTGTATATTGAATGTGCAGAGGAATAATTCCTACAGGATCACTTACCCCAATGTCTGCATGCATCAGTATTAGTGAAAATACATGCATCAGTATTACCTTCAAAATCAGTAATTTATTTCAGGTTTCATTACACCCTGGCGGTGCAGGAGAGTGCTTACCATATATCGTTTCCCCTCCATGTTTTATGCAACCCAGATAAAAAGCGAAGTGCCTGTCGGAAGTGACCTGAGTAGCAGCTGTTCCCCAGGGCTACTCAAATAGCCCTGGGCAAAGTTACTCTGAAGTAACTGCTCTGTGTTTATCAAGGATCAGCTTCTTATGTTATTTATAATGATTATAATCCTAATATCATAATGGGTTTTAATTTCATTTAGTACATTTCTATATCACTCCAAAAGCCAAAGGTTTCTGGGTGGTTTGTTTTATTTTATATATTTATTTTTTACTTTTATATCCCAACTTTTCCCCTCTTGCAGGGAATGGAAGGTGGCTTACATGGTCCTCCTCCTCCCCATTTTATCTTCACAACAACCCTGTAAGGTAGGATAGGCTGGGAGTCAGCTTCATGGCTGAGTGGAGACTAGAATCCAGATTTCCCCAGACCTAGTCCAACGCTCTTATCATTATACCACACTGACTCTAGGTGATTTGAATAAGACTTAAGACCATGAAACACAATTGCATAATAAAACTCTCTCTCTACACACAAGCAAGTTTAAAACAGAATAAAACCAAAATAAATTCTAGCAGCAGTGCAAGGATCTTAAAAATACACTAACACGATTTAAAAACACACACACCCTGAATACTAAAACAACAACAACAACAAAAAGATTTAAAAGCCACTGGGAAAGCAAAAAGGTCTTCACCAGACACTGAAAAGATCACAGTGAAGGTCTCAGGCAATCCACTCTGGTAAGGGTATTCTACAGCTGCAGTGCCACCGCTGAAAAGGCCCATTGCTGTCTGTCTGCCAGTGGAATGGAAACAGCTCGCAGAATGGATTTTCCCTTCTAAATCTGCTAATTACGAAGCCCTCTGGAGCAGATTTGGGGAGAGCACAGGGGGCTGCAGAAGGACATTCCTATGGCATGAGCACAGATCCATTGGCACAACATTGGATTTAACCCTATGGGTAGAATCCAGTGGTGCAGAGCCACGTTTGATCCCGTTGACACCTCCACTAATGGAAGAAGAGCAGGGCAGCCTTTCCACTGCAGCCTCCAGTGCCATCTTCTCCACTATTTTGAAGGGTTCCCCGACCCCTCTGGAACAGTTTTAGGGGGCACAGGGGGAAGGAAGGAAAATCACCTCCCTCCTCTTAGAATCATAGAATCACAGAATAGCAGAGCTGGAAGGGGCCTACAAGGCCATCGAGTCCAATCCCCTACTCAATGCAGGAAACCACCCTAAAGCATCCCCGACAGATGCTTGTCCAGCTGCCTCTTGAATGCCTCTAGTGTGGGAGAGCCCACAACCTCCCTAGGTAACTGATTCCATTGTCGTACTGCTCTAACAGTCAGGAAGTTTTTCCTGATGTCCAGCTGGAATCTAGCTTCCTTTAACTTGAGCCCGTTATTCTGTGTCCTGCACTCTGGGAGGATCGAGAAGAGATCCTGGCCCTCCTGTGTGACAACCTTTTAAGTATTTGAAGAGTGCTATCATGTCTCCCCTCCATCTTCACTTCTCCAGGCTAAACATGCCCAGTTCTTTCAGTCTCTCTTCATTTCAGTCTCTCTTCTGAAGGCATCTGCTGGATTAAAAGCTGTTCCAAGTGTGGAATGGCACCACTGGATTTCACCTAATATTTTATAATTCCACCCTGTTTGCCCTTGCCAGGTGCTGCACTATAATTGAAAACAGCTTCTAAATATCAACACATGAGCTGGTGGAAGTATTAGATAGCCTCTCTCCTAATTATTGTATAAAGTATTTTACAAATTGCAATGATAGATGTTGAGTGAGGCCAGGAAATTCACAGTCAGTGCTGTGGCTTCATCAAGCATTTAAACCAAGGGTAGGCAACATGATGCTTGCAGGCACCAGTGTGTCCCTGAGCACCTTTCCTGGTGCTCTCCAAGGTGCCCTACCCCTCCCACTTTTTGTTTGTTTTTACTTAACACATTTTCTTACTGGCAGCTGGGATTGCTGAGAAATACATTCCTGTTGGCATTGAAAATTATGGATTCAAAGGAGTTGTTTAGTCAACAGATGACACCACTCCTTTGAACCCACATCTCTGCTTTGTTCTCAGTCTTTCGGCAGGTTGCTTACCCTTTGCCTTAGCTCTCATGGCAGTCATTTTGTGATGGTGTGTTGGATAGTTTTTCAACTGCCCAATGTGCCCACAGCCCGAAAAGGTTGCCCACCCCTGACTTAAACACTTGTTGTTGTTGTTGTTGTTGTTTTGAGAATGTGCTCTTAAGCTCGGGGATACCTTTTACTGTTTTATTAATTACATTTTGATGTCATCTTTCCTCCATGTAGCTAAGGATATATAGACAGACAGAGAGGGGAACTGACCTATGCTTGGCCAGTAAATACTGTGGCTGAGGGGAGAACTTAGAATCCAGATCTCCTCTGAGAAGTGGCTGAAGGAGTCTTAGCTTGGGTTTAGGACACACCAAGAGAGGTAGAGCATCTAAGTAATGCTAGTTGGTGGGAATCAAAAGTTGGAAGAAGCAGCTGAGGTTCTGGAGTTGTGCATGCGTTTGTGTCACTAGCAGCACCAGAATAGAGATGCACGAATCTGTCAGTTTCACTCTCTCCCAAATTTGAATTTTTAAAAATCTAACGTTCTTCCTGTCCTTTGTATGATGAAATTTGGCAACGATGAAAAGTTCTTATGGAACAATGAATCTAGCAAAGTTCTCACCCATCTGCACTGGCCAAATTCAATGTAGAGGACCATGTTGTACCTCTCTGCCATGCAATGGTTAAAGATGAGGAGCCTGCCAGAAAAGAAGAGGTGGCAACCCTAATTAAGCACCACAAAGATGATTGAATACACAGGGATTCAAAGGTAGACTTTTCAGAGCCCTCTAAGCCCTCTGCCAGTTTGGTTTCTACCACATTCAAATCTTAATTTGTTTCCATTCCGTGCATGGAGAAATTTGCAAATTTTGGCAAGTACGCATTTTAAAAATGAACAGATCCAAATTTTCATGCACCTTTACTCTGTAGACCCATCTTGGCAGAGCTTCTCGACAGCACAATCAAGAGCATTTTCCTTGTATAATCTGCGCTTGCAAAGTTAACTGCTTACTGTTCCTTATCATAACAAACCCCTACATTTATTTATTTATAGAAATATTTATATCCTGCATCCTTCCATCCTAAATGGGATTCTCAGAGTAGCTAACAAATCGAATCAAAACAAGAGCAGAAACAACAAAAATGCACTGCAGCAGTTAAACAATAAAGCAATTAAAAATCAGTTTAAGGCAAAACCAAACAAACGGGGGAGCAAAAGTGGCCTGCTCAGCCAAAAAAGAGAGCCTGAAATGTCCTAGCAAATGAACATAGCAAGTTGGCTTATATATACCAGGTCAGACTGCTTGTCCATCTAGTCCAGTTTGACAACAGGCAGTCATCTTTCATATGACTTCCTATCTGATCCTTCTACCTGGACATGCATGGAACCTTCTCCATGCAAGGCACGTGATCTACCACTGAGCTAGAGGTCTCTGAAAAGGAGCTCAAGGTGGCCTCCATGTTTCACACTGCCATTTTATCCTCACAACAAACTTGCAAAGTAGGTTATGTTATCCAAGGGAGGCCTACAAATTTTGCAGATGAGAGAGATTCATTTCCCCACTAAAGAACCTTGCTGTTTCTCAGAGGAACCAGGATTGTAATCCAGGACCTTCATGGAGGGAGACCAGGATATGGCCTGGCAAGCTACCATGGACTACATATGAGAGGGGTGCCCCACAGAGGTTCCTAACCTGGCTCATGGAGGTTCCTCATCTGGCCTGCAGACACTTGGGCTTCCTCTGTGGCTCCTGGCCTGGAGAGTACCAGGGGTTTGGGGAGAAGATGGGGTGGGGAATCTCTTTATCATCTCTGATCTGGTTATATAATAAGCTTTCATAAATCATTAGAGTCTAATTGTTTGACCAATAATCCAGGTAACCCAATGCTCTGTTATTTTTGGATTTGCAGACACAGGAGGCAAGGAAGAGGTAAGGCACAGGTATTGGATTGAACTAGGGCCACATGTTTTAAACGACGTCTGCAAGGGGGTATCAGTGCAGAATCTAACTAATTCTTCAGGCAACTTGCCTGATGGGATTGGGTGAGCCCACTCTGTCTTCAGGGCTGGTGTGCCTGCTTCCTTCCCTCCCCGTCCCCAGTGCCACACCTTCTCAGTGAGAAAGGAGGCCTTCGCAGGACATTCCCACCCAGGGCTGCCCAGCTCTTAACAAGTCAGCCTCCAAAAGCAAACCCTATCTTGCTCATGAGTCTCAGAGTCTTGAGCATCAATCCTCAGGAAACACCAATCACCCTAAAGGTGCCTTCAGGTGCTCATGTGCCCTATCTCCTGGCTTTTCCTTCACTTACCTTTCAATGAAATATGAGCTATTAACCTAACAAAACAAGTAATCCCATACTAACTTCAGAGCAGAGTTGGGGGGGGGGGAATCCCCAGTCAACCTGGTCAATGTGGTTTGTTTGTTTCTTTATTTCTTTATTTATTTATAACATTTCTTGGCCGCCTTTCAGGGCAGAAGCCCTCACAATGCAGCTTACAACAATAAAATACATAAAATATTAAAAGCCGTGAAAACATGTTCACAATAAAATAGCAATTCAAACACTAAAACCAACAGGAACAACAGTAGCAGCAATAACAGTATACATCATGGGAAGGCTATGGTAAAATAACATGTTTTTAAGGCCTTCTTGAAAGCCTGCGAGGATGGTGCATGGCAGACATCTCAGTTCCAAAAGACAACCAGGGGACGCTGCACTGAACAGAGGGAGGGGCTGCAAAAAGGTGCAGAGGGAGGGGCTGGGAGTAGGCAGCTTACAAAGCCTACTTGCCCCCACCCCATGCAACTTTTGTAGGTATGTGCTCACACAAACACTGTAGTGTCTCACCTCCCCACCGTCATATCTGGAAATATGCCCCTTGGTGTGGAGGAATAGGAATGGCCTCAGGCCTGTGGCATGAAAGGGAATTAGGGTATAAAGTATCAACCCATGGGAGTTGGTGGATCATAGGAAGCCTTTGAAGTGGCCAGGTGTGGTATAAATACTGGAAACTTGGTTTTCTGACCAATCTTGGTCAAACAGAGCAATCCCTCATGAGTGCTACACATCAGGTTTCACTGTATCAGCCTGGTGCTGACATGAGTGCCCTGAATCAATTGTCTTTGCCGTGAATTTAAAAGTAGGTGGTGGACATAGTTCAGTGTTAAAAGTCATTCTTTGTATGCAGATGTTCCCATATTTAAGCACTGATTGCTTCACTTAAATGGATCAGGCAGTATGTGATGGGAAAAGAGTTAATTGCAGAGAGTTGCTGCTGGTCAGAGTAAACAATACTATGGCCCTTTCTACACCTAAGGATTATCCCAGGAAAATGGAGGGATTGTCCTTGCCTGCTCCCGGGATCCCCTGTGTGTCATTTGGATTCACAGGGATGATCCTGGGATAAATGGCTGGTGTAGATATGCCCCTTGTTAGATGGACCAGTAGTCTGGTCCGATGTCAGGCAGAGCCCTGTGTTTGCTCTTTGTATACCTTCTCCATGTAATGATCATCACAGACTTTATAGCACAGGTGCCTCTCTGCTTCCTCTTGATCATAATTATTATGTGGATTTTTCTCACTGTTTGCTCAAAGGCATAACACAGCCTCCCCCAACCTGGTGCCCTCCAGATGTTTTGGGCTACAACTCCCATCTGCCAGAATTGTCAGTGGTCAGGAATGCTGAGAGTTGTAATTCATAACATCTGGAGGGCATGAGGATGGTGAAGTCTGGTTTATGGTGTAGGTATCCTCCCAATGGCTTCAAAAACTAAAGCAAACAAACTCAGTCCAAGGGTTTCAAATGGTCCCTCCCCTCCATCCCCTGAGAAATGCCATTGTGTGTCCAAATCCTAAAAGGATATTTGGGGTTGGGGTGGAGTCTAAGCTGTGATGCATGCATTCTAAGGCCATGAACTCATCACAAAGCTGCATTTCAAAATGGTTTTGTGCCCATGGTCTCCCCCGATGGAACATTTGAAACTGTAAACCATGAGCTGTGATTTCCCCTCTCAAATTGGATTACATGGTTCATGTAATCCTGTTCAGCCCTGGTCAAACTACCTCAGATTGCGACAAACCAAGTTCAATCTAGAGGTGTCATTCACACATAGAGTTTCAAAGGACATCAAGTCCCAGTCTCTGCAAATGCAGGAAACCCACAGCCTTCCAGCATCTGCTTAAAAACCTCTAAGAAAGGAGAATCTTCCACTTCCTGAAGGAGTCTTTTTCACTGTCAAACGGCTTTGTACCACCAGGAGTTTCTTCTTAATGTCCTGCATAGTTTCTATAGCGCATCAACACAATGTTCTTAATAGCAGAAGCTGTGATGGTCCACTCTGAGCTGGCCAAAGGGCAGCAAATTGCCATCAGGAACAGAGTGTTGTGTTGCTGATGAATTCTGCAAGCTCTCCCGCATTTAGCAGCATTGTGTTGTGTGGTATTGGGTGTTGGGCTAGGCCTAGAGAGACCCAGGTTCAAACCCTTGTTCAGTTATAAAGCTCCCTGGATGGCCTCCAGCCAATCATGATTTTTCATTGTAACCTACTTCACAGGGTTACTATGAGTTTAAAATGTTGGTCGGCGGGGAGAACCATGTACCATGAAATATTATAGAAATCTGATAATGAATGAATGAAATGAGTTCTTTGGATGAAAAGTGGAATATAAATATAATAAGTAAGTACAATTGTGCTGCAATCCTTGATGATGGTGAGGTTTTGACAACTGGAAGACCCTGGGCCAAATCCCTCCCCCTGCCAACCCAGAGGAATTGGCATGTGTTCTAGAAGATCATGCTGGTGAGTCACTTTAGGGCAGGGGTGGACAGTCTTCAGGCTTGTTGGATCTACTTTGTATTTTATGAGAGTTCTGAGATCCATCAGCTGGGGAAAAAAAATCAAATTAAAGAACAGGCCACCTCTGAGTTCAGTCTGAGCCTAGAAATTTGTTCTCAGTACCAGAACTGAATGAAGTACACAGTCCTTTCGTACATACTTCCACTCTGGTTTCCCCAAATATTCTTGGTTTCAGCAGCCTAATTTAGGTGGGAAAGGTTGTTCTGTTGTTGCAACTGTTAAGCAATTGAGAAATCCTTGTGGATCTACTGCAAATCACCCAGAGATCTACCAGGGGATCCTGATCTACCTTCTGTCCTGCTTTAGGGAGTCTGGAATTGAGTTGCGATCCTTAGCCCTCACTCCCTTTCAAAGTGGCTGTACAGAAGTGTGTAAAATCAAGCAAAGAGAATGCAGCAAGAAGACAGAATTCCATTCTTTCTTTTTAAATAACAAATAAAACAGAATAGTTGGCTTTGCATCATCAGGGCCTGGTGATCGCCATCAGGCGGGCTGTGCGCACTGGAGGAAATCTCTTTGGCCCAATGGCAACCTTCCCAACAGTGGGAAACCTTGAGGGTGCACGATCCTGTTTTGCAAGCCAAGGGTGTTAGGAAATATATAAATATGCACATGCTGTTCGTTAAACCCTTGCATCTTAATTTCACATTGGGGTCCTTTGTGACCATAGCGCACATGGGGAACTTCCATTAGCAATCATCAGAGTTACACGCTCAAATTAAATACTCCATATGGTACACATTACGTACCACATGGCATTTGACTAAAATATGTTTTTGTTCTGCATGAAGCTAACAAATAACCGCAGAGGCTCCCAGTCCTTCTTAGAGCCAACAGTTCTGATTTGTTGACCACAGCTCTTTAGTCTCGGCAGGGTCATACAGTTTATAAAATTCACCTCTAGGAATATTTATCTAGCATCACACTTGACTGAGCAAGAATCAGGGACTATGGTAATACTTCTTCTTGCGATTATAATTTCTAAGTAGTAAGTGTATATCATGCTCTATTGTCTTCAGGTCATTAATCCTCACAGCAATCCTATTAGGTAGGTGCTCAAGGAGAGTCATCAAGCAAAGACTTATCTATGACTGAGCAAAAATGGCCTCTTGAAATTCAATACCCTATTGCTCGGTGGTGAAATTGGTGGCAGGTCTTTTAATAAATATTCTTGGGGCGGGGGGCAACCAAAATTGCCCCCAAACACACACACACACACACTGAACATTTTCTTCTGAGAAATTTTGGCTCAATTAATACTGAAGGAAATGATATTGTTAGTTTGTTATACAGAAGCATGATGGAAGCAATGGAGTAAGAAAAGAGGACTAGAAGGCACTGATCCAAGCTTGTTGCTTCCTTCAACAATTTTTATTACATATATTGGCCACATTTGCACATAGAACTAAATCATGATTTGGCATGACATGGATAAGCCTTTGTGAGCTTGAGTAAAGCCTCTGGTGGTGTGCTCTCCCCCACCCCTCCAGGCCCCTCCATGGATGGGAAGAGGAATAAATTATGATTCAGTTTCACTTTGCCTGATTTCTGGCTTGTTGTTCTGTATGCACCAGAACTCACAGTTTAAAACAAACTCAGTTGACTGCTAAGCAAGCCAACGACAAATCCTGTATTATTTTACTGGCTTATTTAACAAACATGTTGAACAAACATCATTGCTGGTTCATACATAGGTAAACTATGTATTGGGAAAAGTGAAAGTGAATTCAACAGGAGTCCTTATTCCAGCCACATGCGAGGAGAGGGAATTGGGGAGTGTATGATATCATCCTGGCTTACCATTAAGTATGAACTGGCTCATTGAATCCTGGCCCTGAAATCTGGCACTCTATCCATGGGCTAGGTGAAATGTATGCCTGCCTGCATGCACTTATGTTTATATGTGTGCATAAATGTGTGTATTTTGCCAAATATTCTCCAGGGAAGGCAAAATTCTCCAACTATGTGGGAAATTCAAGACAGATAAAAGAAAGTATTTCTTCACACTGGGCATAGTTAAACTATGGAATTTGCTACCACAAGATGGCCACCAATATGAATGGCTTTAAAAAGGGGTTGGACAGATGGCTATCAATGGCCCTGTTCAAACAACACACTAAACAATGATGGTTAAGCATTTTGAGCTAAATATTATGGCATAGCGAGTCATGTGAACCATGACTTCATGTGTCATGTGAACTATTCCTAACCACTGTGGCTACATAACCACGGGTTAAACCCACTTACTAACCACTTGATGCAAAAGGGTTAGAGGCTTAACCGTGGCTTAGTGTGTTGTCTAAACAGGCCCATTGGCTACTAGCCCCGATAGCTATGTGCTCCTTTCTGTATCAGAGACAGTAATTGTTTTACAGTGGTTCTGTTCATGTCTGCAGGGTAGGTCTAGAGAATAGCACTGAGTTGCTGTACCTCAGAGCCCTGTGATGCTGCCGCAAGGTACTACCTGGTCTCCAATGCTGTTTATGAAGTCACTGGGTATGGTCATTAGGAGTTCTAAGGTGAGATGTCACCAGTAGACTGATGCTTTATTTCTCCATTACATTTGAATCAGGAGAAGCCATGCATGGCCTGGACCAGTGTTTATACATAGTGGTGGGCTGGAGGAGGGCCAGTAAGCCAATCCCGATAAAACGGAGGGACTGTGGATAAATGGTTTCCAGGTCTGGCAGTTAGAGAGCTTGCCTGTTCTGGATGGGGTTGCACTTCCCCTGAAAGAACAGGTATGCATTTTGGGGGTGCTCTTAAATTCATCATTGTCATTATTAGCCCAAGTGACTTCTGTGGCATGGAGTGCCTTTCACCAACTTTGATCGGTACATCAACACGCACCAATTCCTGGACAGGGATAGCTTAACCACTGTGATCCATGTGTTGTAACCTCAAGTCTGGACTACTGCAATGCTCTCTATGTGGGGCTGCCTTTCAGGCTGGTACAGAAGATGCAGTTAGTGCAGAACAACAATATAACTCTTGGCCATGATGGAATATAAAACATGTTAGAAATGATATCACAGTCCCCCAAACCAAGGTGCTTTTTGCTACTGTGTGTTGAGTAGCGATTTTTCTATATATATTCCAGACTAGCATATTCTATGAGCTATCAGCCAATTTAAGAATTTCTACATTGATTAATAATCTGCTTTTTCACTGTTTGAGTAATCAATGCATATAAATAAATGTGCTGGTTACTGCAATATAGGTGCCCCATTAAGATCTTGAAGAAAGTAAATGATAAATTGAAAGTAAGTGATAAATTGTAAAGAAAGCAACCACATCAGATAAAAGGCTATCTTTAATATTTTCTGTTTTATTATTCCTTATTACAGTAACACACCAGAGCCAATATAGCTTCAAAAATAAATACGTGCCCTTCATAGTCTGCCTCATGGGTACACATTTGCCCTCATAGTTTAAAGTTACCCACATCTATTAATCAGCTAAATTTGCACTTGATTAATGGACTTGGTTAAACTGATTGAATCTTGCAGCTCTCTCTCTCTCTCTCTCTCTCTCTCTCTCTCTCTCTCACACACACACACACACACACACACACACACACACACACACACACTATACAGTAAGGAAATATATTGAAGGATTCTTTGGTGATTTCACGGTAACCACAAGAGCAAAATTCAAGATGTTTGTGATGTTAACAGAAACCAGAGGTGGGATCTATGTATAGGCTTATTCAGAATCCCCCTGAATTGCCTTTTATATACTGCACAGATCACAGAAGATTTAAACAGGAAAAATATTTTCTTTCAATTCGAGTACTGTCTCCTTTCCCTCCGACATACCAGAAGAAGCAGTGATGTTTTCTACTTATTGTAAAACAGGGGATGTATTTATTTTTTATTCCAAGATAGGTTTTACACTTAGTGTTTTATTTTGAAACACTTACAGTACAGATCTTGTTAAGTAGTGGGCCTACAGCATCCAATTAAAATGGGTGGTTGCTAATTCAAATAACAAAGAATATGGCTTTTACACAAGGCTGCGAGACACACAGAATCATGACTTTTAAAGTTCCGTTAGGACCACGAGCCAAGTGATGAGAGGTGTACTGGACATTGTAGTCATTTTCTTGATCAAATTAATGTCTTTGATTCCTTCCTCTAAAGACCAGCTTCACAACCTGCTTGCCAGCTTTATAAATCCTCAGTTCATTTGCTTGACATAGACTTTGTGGTCAAATTCTAGCATTTCAAGACAAATTAAAGGGATATGAGTGGGATAAAACACAGGAAGCATTTGTCTGGCTGCAGTTAAAGCATTTGTTGTTATGGGAACTTCAGTCTCTTTAAAGTTTTACACCCACACGCACACCCTGTACATTGCCATGTAAATATTTCAGCTCGCCAATCCACTTTTTATCCATTAGCCATTTCCAATATGCCTTTGATACTGGAGGTAGCATATAGCCATCAGGAAGGACTGCTTGTGCTTTAGGCAATACACAAACATTAGAAATTGCTTTTTTAGTGAAAGGCTGTTGTGATCATCAATATATTAATCATGATCTGGGTGGTAGAAGGTACATTATTACATGAGCAAGATCAAGTGGAACCAAACAATGGTAAAACAATCACAGAAGGGACAGATTTTGTATAATATATTTTAGAGCTTCTTAGCTTCTTGAAATACCTCATTGTGAAATTAATTATTGCACATGCTACAATTAACCCTGAATAAGTACTGACATTGGATTCCCTCCCTGTGTGTGTGTGTGTGAAAATATATGTGATCTACATTAGGCCCTTTCTACACCTGCCTCCCCCCCCCCCCGGGATCATCCCGGGATAATCCCTGTGCATCCAAATGACACACACGAGATCCTGGGAGCAGGCAGGGATGATCCCTCCCTTTTTCAGGGATAACCCTTAGGTGTAGAAAGGGCCTTAGTCCTTTGGGACATTTATATACCACTGGATATAATAAAACCTTTCAATGGTTCACAATATTAAAATACAGTATTAAAAAAAACCCTTCCAACTACAGTAAAATATATCAAGGAGCAGTAAAATGGAATGTTATAATTAATTTACTTACGACCCAGGTATAGACAGGGAAGGGATGATGTGCTCAGAATCCTCTGAAGGATGTGGCCATTGGAGTGACTGATGGCCCATAAAACAGAACGTTAACGCTCAAAACATTGCAAAACTAGTTCATATGGGTGAGGGAAGTAATCTAACCAACAACTTGGAGATCAGGGGTGCACACAACTATGCTATTACAACTGAGTGTGGCTCTGCATGTTAAAAAGAAGCAGCAGTGGAGGATGTCTGACTAATTTTTGTAACATCTTTGCATGCCGACTGTACTACATGCGATGTATTCTCAGTCCAGAAAGCTGACTGGCAGATGGTAAAGGGTTGATATTGGATGTGCTTCATCACACAACACATACTTAACTTGATAACATGATTCAGGTTTATAAAATGATGAATGGGGAGGAGAGTATAGACAGAACTTTTTCTCTCTCATAATTCTAGAACTCGGAGTCACCCAAAGAAGTTGACTGGCAGCAGGTTCAGGACAGACAGAAGGAGGTACTGCTTCACACCATACATAAGTGACTTGTGGAACTCACTCCCACAAGATGTGCTGATGGACGTTAGCTTAGAAAAATGAATGGAGGATAGATCTATTTATGACAAGTAGCCATGTTCACTAGCAAATAGTGACTTTATGAACAGAAGCTTTATACCTCTGAATACAAGATGCTGGGACAAATAACAGGGGAAGACATTTCTCTACACACCTTGCTTGTGAAATGCCCACAGGCATCTGGCCAGTACAGGAAACAGAAAAGGCCGTTCTTATGTGCAGAAGTGGGGCTTAGACATCTTTCCTCCACCTGTGAACTCCATTTCCCCTTAAATTTGGGACAGAAGGGGAATGGTAAATGTAGTCTTGGGAGCTGGATCCAGGGACCCAGTAAGAGAGATCCCTAATGCAGATCCCCTTTGAGTGTTTGGGGCCAATTCTGGAAGGCGAGGAAATCCAGTGTTCATAAATCAGCATCCATACATGTATTGCTATCCCTGGATCATGGTGAAAAGTCACAGGAAAACAGGAAGCTGCCTTATACTGAGTCAGCTCATTGGTCCATTTAGCCCACTATTGTCAACACAGACTGGCAACAATGGCTCTCCAGGGTTTCAAGCAGGACCCTGTCTTAACCCTACCTGGAGATGATAGAGATGGAGCCTGGGACCTTTTGCATGCAAAGTAGGCGCTTTGTCACTAAGCCACAGTCCCTGCCACTCAGCTGTGTGCTGACAACCACAAAGCCCTTTCACCGGAAGTCTGTCCGGTTTTGATTTTGAACATTTTCCAGAGACAGAGCTAGATATTCTTAATCAAGCAGACGTTTGGGATTCCATTTCCACCTAGTTCCATTTACATTTCCACCAAAATAATATGATAATATCACTATGTGAATGGTAGATGTGACATGTCATTGGCTGAAAACAGACCAAGTGAAGCAGAAAACTAGAACAAGGAAATTTGTTAAAATGTACATTTAATCTTCTTTTGTTTTATATGTTCCAGATTCAGAATAATTTGTGGGCAGGAAATGCAGCTAGCGGTTCAGTGGTGACTTCCTGCATGCTTCCTCGTGACACTTCCTCTTGTATGACCCCTTATTCCCATTCGCCTCGGACAGATTCTGGGTACTCGGGCTTTTCAAACCATCAGAGCCAATTCAGCCATGTTCCCCTCAATAATTTTTTCACTGACTCTCTACTTTCTGGAACGACCAATGGACATGCATTTGAAACTAAGCCGGAATTTGAACGAAGGTCTTCCAGTATTGCGGTTCTACGAATGAAAGCCAAAGAACATACTGCTAACATCTCCTGGGCTATGTAACATAACAGAATGTCTTTCCTTTTCAGTGTCAGGCCACCCCACCCACCTACCCCCAACCTGCCATTCCTATTTCCCATATTTAAAGGACCCAACAATAAGCTGCTGTGTGAAGAATTGCTAGTGATCAGGATGTACAATGAAACCTGCTTAAGCAAATACCTGATATGCTATTTAACAATAACATTTAAGCATGAAAGTGTATGAGGGCTGAATAGAACCATCACGTGTCAATCTCCAAAAGCCCTCTTTAAAATAGCCAAATATGTTTTAATGTACCAGTTGAAATATGATTGTAAAACCTGCAAAAAAGAATAAACATATTAAAGGAGTACATCTGCTATACGTTGCTATGAACAAGAGGAATTCTTTATTCAGAACAAAGCAGGAAGTCTTCAGAGGGAAATACATTTGATATGTCAGGGTTGTGAGCAGCATTGTTAGCAAGCTACGTGTGGTGAATATGGCATCCCACAATTTAAGAAATGGGAATTGCTGGAAGGCCTGGCATAAGATGGGCAAGAAGCCTGCATTTATTTATTTATTTATTTATGAATGCTCCATTTTTAAAATTTGGTTCCACTGATCCAATGGGACTTTTCAGAAATTTAACTCTTTCAAAACCTGGTCCTTAGGTACAATCCTGTTATGTTGCTAGCACACAGAGTTGTGTCAACATAGCTTGCTTTTCAATGGTCAAATACTGTTGTGCTGTACTGCTGACTGATAACAAGACCTGCCCCTTCTCCCCACCCCCCCTTTTTTAACTTTTGAGTCATATGTCAATACTGAGTTCTGCTGTTGTTAGCTGAGTAATACCACCCCACATTCATGCTTCTGGGGCAATTTCTGTGAACTCAGGACTACAAGCCATAAGTTTGCTAGAACAACTGCTATGTCCCATTTTAAGTGCTGGCTGGCTGGCAGAGCAGAGCTTATAATAAAAGAAGGGGAGTGTAAAGCTGGGAAGCACAAACAATTTCTGGTCTGCCTGCACTCAAAAAACTGGTTCAGCCAAATGTATTTTAATGGCATGAAGATTATGCTCATGCAGTTGGTGGATCGCCGCCCTTCGAGATGGCAATGACGTTCTCCAGAATCAGGCTTGGAAATGAATGAGAAATGAGAGGTGAGTTTAAGAATCCCTGAATTCTTCTCCTGTTTGGATTTTTAAAATATACATAAAATGGCATCTCCTAGGGAATCGAGCACAGTTATCCAGTGTGTTAGGGCTGCTACTGATATAGCACAAATGGCCTAGGCTTTGGCATCTTGTGACTTTGAGGGATTAGCAAGAGGCAACATCTACGGTCTACTTATGTAGAGCATAGGATTATTATTATTATTTTTTTAAAAAGTTCCCTTAACTGAGTCCCTAATCACCCCTGCTTATGCATCCATCAACATAAGAAGCATTGCTGATGAAAGAAAGTCTTCCACTGGATCTAACTTCTGCTAGTTGCATTTTGGTGGTGCATAATGACGTGACCAGCCTGCTGACCTATTACATTTTAGTGTTGGGAATGGATTGGTTGTCTAAAATGGCCAGTACTTCCACAAGACAAGTTTGGGGCCAATAGTGTCAAATACTGAAAAAACTGCCAGGTCTCCGATGCTCTCGTACCCTAGCCCCATTGAAATGAACAGGAGCTGTGTAAGAGCAAGGTAGCGGAGTTTGCACAGAAAAACAAAAACAAAAGCTTTCTTGTGAACTGTGTCCAATAGCTCACACATTGACACACTACTATCTTTCTCTTGCACACACTCATTCTACATGTAATTGGTGGATTGTTTTTAAGGCTGCTGGATTTGATAAACTTTAGAGCCAATTCCAGAACTGAACATCTATGAACATAACATTCTGAATACTGCCAGTTTGTGTATGCATTGTGGCTGTTCCATTTAAAATAAAAACAAGCAGTAACTGGGAAAAGATGGCCTTCCAATACACATACATTTTGAAGAGAGGTGGAGGAGGGGAAAAGCCGCAGGCTGATTGCAAAAGGGGCTCCAATCCAACTCATGGAAAAGGAAGGCAATTTCATTGATTCTTCCTTCTCTCTTAACCATCCAGCACCACTCCCCATATTATTCTAGAGAAAGGGTCAGGAATATCTTTCAGCTCAAGGCCTGAATTAGGGTGACCATATGAAAAGGAGGACAGGGCTCCTGTATCTTTAACAGTTGCATAGAAAAGGGAATTTCAGCAGGTGTCATTTGTATATATGGAGAACTTGGTGAAATTAAAGTGCAGGACCTGTTCTAGAAGGTCACATGATCAAGATTCTGCAGGGGGAAGGGGGAATCAGGTGACATTGACTCCCCCTTTTGATGAGTGGTTCAGTAAGTGGAACTCCACTCCCGAGATCTCTGGATCCGATCCCTCATTTATTAATTACTCACCCTATTGTTCTACAGGTTGTGCTTGGGACTTGTTCACCAGTACTAAAGGTATCTCTATGAAGTGATCAGGAATCTTTCTTTGTGTACTGTCCTATCGATGTCTACTCAGAAGCAAGTTCCACTAAGTTCAATGGGGCTTCCTTGCAGGTAACGGGGGGGGGGGGGAGATTGCAGCCTTAATCTGCACCATAAGGCAAAATAGAGAATACGGCTAATGCTGCTGATTGCCACCTGTTAACTGAGCTGAAAAAGATGTTTTTGCAAAGCCTGAACAATATCCACTGCAGTTCAAAGGGAGTTGAAATTTCAAATTGACTCCAGGACACACATACACGTGTGTGTGTGCGTGCGCGCGTGGAGTTTCGGTCCATTGCTGCAAGGATTCAAGGCAAACCTCCCACTGATCTTTCAGCAGGAGCGAGACAAGGTCTTCTGTGCCTGTACGGCATGTCAGTACCTCTGCTACACGAAGGAATTAAAATGTCAGCAAACATTCCGAGATTTCTGGTAGGGGGAAAAAGTATGTGTGCGTTGGGGTTGAGGGGAGTTCGGGAGGGAGGAAGGGAGGGGAGGACGACTAAGAAAAATACTTTACATCTGGCGAATTGCTATCTGCTTTGATTTACTTCTCCTCCCTTTCCCCTGTCACATTCCAGCCTCCTTCAGATGAGCGAAACGTTTGCCTTTTTGAAAGAAGCAGTCATTCTCCCAGGTTCAGAAAGGCAAACTCAACTTAATTGAAATAAAAGAAGACTTGAGATTGGGTCTGAGCAGGGCAGGATGCAACCCGGCCAGCTTGTTCTTGCTTTTTCTTGCAGCCACTGAACTTGAGACAGGAAGAGAGAGAGGTTCTGTTTGCAGAAAGCCTGAGTGGCAGAATGCTACGCTGGCAGGAATAGTTCAATAGGAATACAATATCCAGACTATCCCTCCCACCCCCAAATTGAAGACTGCTCCTGCCACTAACACATTCATGTAGTGGCAACAAAGTGCTAGGTGTTGTACAGGATGCTGGAGAGACACGTTTCCTACCGAGGAGGCATACATCAGTCTTGCCCAATCCTGTGCACTCCAAATCTACTGGACTTCAACTCCCATCCACTCCAGCCAGCAAGGGCAAGGGTCAGGCATGCCAGGAGTTGTAGTCCAAAATGTCTGGAGGGTGCTAGGTTGGGGAAGGCTGGCACACATAAATATGCATAATGACACCAACTCATATTTACCATCATTGATTTATGTAATATGTTCACACCTTGCTTTGCCATTGGAGGTTCAAAGTGGCTTAAAAAAAACATATCGAGGACAGAAAATCAGGTGGAATTAAAATCACAAGTCAATACAATCACAGCCAATAGATTAACTATTCAGCAGCTGAAACTCAAGGCAGCAGTGAGAAAATAAGACCCTAAAAATGACCAAAAAAGCCTAACAAAAAGCCAAGGAAACTGCAGCATCAGGACATCAGGCCCATGAGCCAAATCTGGTCTGACTGGGATCCCAATCCAGCCCTCTCGGTTTCCCCAGATGTCCCTGGCCCCTTCTGCAACCCCCCGCCTTAATCATTTGGTGGTTTCCCAGCTTTTGCGTGTTTTTTCTCCTCCATTGTAAAGGGTTGAAATAGGGTGACCATATGAAAAGGAGGACAGGGCTCCTGTATCTTTAACAGTTGCATAGAAAAGGGAATTTCAGCAGGTGTCATTTGTACATATGGAGAACTTGGTGAAATTAAAGTGCAGGAGCGATACTAGAGTGACCAGATTTAAAAGAGGGCTGGGCACCTGCAACTTTAACTGTTGTGGTGAAGAGGAAATTTCACCAGGTTCTCCATATATACAAATGACACCTTCAGAAATTTCCTTTTCAATACAACTATTAAAGATACAGGAGCCCTGTCCTCCTTTTCATGTGGTCACCCTAAAAATGCCTCTTAGTTACTGGAAGTAAGACTGGGTTCAGACAACACAATAACCTATGGTGGTTTAAATATTTGATGGTTGGTTATTTAACCCACCGTGGGTTATTGTGTTGTGTGGAGGAAGTTTTTTAAACCAACAGTTGATTATTCGGCTGAAATAAACAATGCAAACAACCAACACTGTGCAGAGTAGGCTATTTGAACCACCATTGGTTATCGTGTTGTGTGGAGGGCACTGTCGGTTATTTCATTGGCCATCATTAGTTATTTTGTCAGCCACAGGGTCACAAGGCAAGCGCAATCAAAACAGCAGCTGCCACTCTTGTCCAGCTGGCAGGATAGATTTTCAGCAGCAATGGCTGATGGGAGGACTGAGAGAAAGTGGGGGATGAGTGAGTCAACTCAGCATGGACTAATAGTCAACTCAACAGTGATCCTAATACACACCACAGTTGATTATCATCATGTTGTGTGGGGAGTACCCCCTAGATAAAGAACTGTCTGGGGCCAGATCTGCACTGATAGAACACATTAAAAGTGGCTTTAAAACGGTACAGAGTGTGTGTCCTTGGCCCCAGCAGTTGTCAATAGCATTATAAACCATTTTAAAGCAGTAGTGTAGATCCTGCCTAGTTGGTTATTATCCTACCGTTGACTATCGTGTCATCCGAATGCAGCCTAAGAGTTTAAGCTAAAGCATGCTTTTTTTTTGGCCTCGCCCTGTATTGTCTTTGGTCCATGCCTGCACTGGAATGAGGTCACCAAAAGCTTCTGTGAAACCGAATCCAGCCCTTAAGCTGGAAGAGGCTCAGCACCATCCATGTGCCAACACTGCTGCTGCAACATCCTATGTTTGACTCACATAGCCTTGCTCAACTCATACGTCCTTCTTGTTGACCTGGTCCTTGCTTATAATCTCATCACATTTCGAGCAAAAAAGGACTTGGCACACAATGGTCAAAATGCTGTCAAGCTATATTGGACGAGGAGGTGCAGGGAACACTGATCAAATTTGCAGATGACACAAAATTGGGTGGGACAGAAACAAACTTCAAAGTGATCTTGATAGGCTGGAGTGCTGGGCTGAAAACAACAGGATGAATTTTAATAGGGATAAATGCCAAGTTCTACATTTAGGAAATAGAAACCAAAGGCACAGTTACAGGACGGGGGATACTTGGCTCAGCAATACTACAAACGAGAAGAATCTTGGAATTGTTGTAGATCGCAAGCTGAATATGAGCCAACAGTATGATATGGCTGCAAGAAAGGCAAATGCTATTTGGGCTGCATTAATAGAAGTATAGCTTCCAAATCATGTGAGGTACTGGTTCCTCCCTATTCGGCCCTGGTTAGGCCTCATCTAGAGTATTGTGTCCAGTTCTGGGCTCCACAATTCAAGAAGGATGCAGACAAGCTGGAGCGTGTTCAGAAGAGGGCAACCAGGATGATCAGGGGTCTGGAAACAAAGCCCTATGAAGAGAGACTGAAATAACTGGGCATGTTTAGCCTGGAGAAGAGAAGATGGAGGGGAGACATGATAGCACTCTTCAAATACTTAAAAGGTTGTCACACAGAGGAGGGCCAGGAACTCTTCTCGATCCTCCCAGAGTGCAGGACACGGAATAACGGGCTCAAGTTAAAGGAAGCCAGATTCCAGCTGGACATCAGGAAAAACTTCCTGACTGTTAGAGCAGTACGACAATGGAATCAGTTACCTAGGGAGGTTGTGGGCTCCCCCCCCACTAGAGACCTTCAAGAGGCAGCTGGACAACCATCTGTCGGGGATGCTTTAGGGTGGATTACTGCATTTAGCAGGGGGTTGGACTCGATGGCCTTGTAGGCCCCTTCCAACTCTGCTATTCTATGATTCTATGATTCTGTTGTTGCTGGTTGAGCAATACCAACCCATGTTCATGTTCCTGGGGCAATTCATGTCAACTCAGGGCCACAAGGCACGAGGATATCGCTTTTCTGGAACAAGAATGACACCCCAATCTAACTGCTTGTGGGTTGGCAGAGCTGAATTTGGATTGTACCAAAGGTGAGTAGCCAAAAAGTGGTTTGGCTGAATGTGTTTCAAGGGCCTAGGCATTGCGCACATGCAGTTTGTGGATTACAGTGTCATCAGAGATGCCACTCCAGAGCTGGATTTGGAAATGAATGAGAAATGAGAAGTGAGCTTTTGAATCCCTTAATTCTTCTTCTCAGATTAGAAAGAAAAAGGAAAATACCTGCAAAAGTTACATCTCTCGTGGTCCCCAGCACAGTGTTACTCGGTCCATCAGGGCAATAGAGAAGATGGAAGGAAATTTGTGTGTGTGGGGGGGGACTCCTTTCTCTCCTTTTGATGTGCATCCCTGTTGCCCTTCCCACTGATTCAAGGAAAGGAAAAGGAGGTGCTTGTTTTGGGGGCTAGTGGGGATGACTTTGGTGATGGGGGAGAGTGACAGAGCAAGGTGGCTAATCGGAAAAAGTACCTGAGTTCTGATTTTGTTGTTGTTTTTACAAGAACAAAAGTAATTTCTGACTTGATACAAGGCATGCGTGGGACAACTCACTCATCTCTAACTGTCATGCGATTAAGTATAAACATTTTATGTCCTTGCCTTGATGGTTCCTGGTTGCTGCCGCCTTTAAAAAAACACCTGTGCTTTCTCTGCTGTGGGATGGCGGTGGCTAATCCCGCCACAGAGGGAGGACATGGGGTAGGACACGGGGTAAGCAGTTAACATACCTTCCTGCCATTGTGTGATGCATGAGGCTGGTTTGGTTTGGTTTCCTTACTAAGGACTGGAAAAAGTTCAGAGATGCTTCCTTCATCATCATAATTTCCTAGGGGAGTTCTGGAGCTAAAGTCTGGCCCATGTCCAGCCTCCATTTCCCCATCCTACCCCCAAAGATGCCTGGGTTAACTGGGGTAGGGGAGGATGCTTTGGTAGTGGTAATACTGCTTCTCTTCCCCTTCCCCGCACCCTTTCTCTCTGCCCAGTCTCTCTCTGAGCAGGTCCTGGCAGGAGTAGTGGATGTCGCCATGCGCCCTTCCCTTTCTCAGCCACACACTTCTCTCTCTGCCCCCCCCCCCCACCTTCTGCCTAGGTTTCCGGTGACCAATCAGGGGTCGCCTTCTGCCCAGAAATACCTCTGCATCTACGCTGGACTGAAGTTAGATGGTGGAAGAGATATGTAAGCCTTGCTCCAGCCTAAAAATTCGGGTTAAGTCCCATACTTTTAAAATGTGCAGGAAAGCCCTGCGGTTGCTTTGAGATGACTTCTGTGTCATAAAACTGATGCAGCACCACCCCACAGCCACCGCGGGGCTTTTAAAATGTATAGACTGTCCCCACATCCCCATTGTACTCTGAACAAACCTGCACCATCAGTGGTCACTCTGGACTGAGATATCTGGCTTTATCTACACTTGAATTGGCAATCCAAATTTGACTTTCTCTCATTTCACACTCCAGGCAGTTAATGGTTCAGCACTCCTTCACCAGCCTCTCTAATTGCAGGCTGAAAACACTTTCCAGTTTGTTAAAAAGAATTCAGTAAGTGTTTTGTTTTATTTTAAATCCATCTATTGAAAAAGCTTTAAACATGATTTTTAAACCAGCATCACTTGCGTACAAGGAGAGATGTTTTGTCTCTTTCTTGTAACTTTAAACTCAACACTGATATGCCTTTTCAAATGATGTACTAATTACCACCTCATCTCTGCCAAAAACATGTCCACAGTTAGTTTGGAGAACTGGGAATGTTAGGAGAAAAAGAGAAAAGAAAAAGAGCCTCCAGATTAGCAGCTTGTAAAATGCCTTTTAAAAAAAGAAAACTGTAAAATCTGAGGACTGAGTCCAGATAATGCCATATTGAAATCACAATGAAAGACATAGTAACTGTAAAGAACTTGGTAATTAAAGGACAGCCATAGAATTTATGAGTCATAATAATATTAAGTGTTTCTATTAATATGTGTATATACAGTAGCTCTCTAGAGATCCGTATGCTATCATTATGGAAAATAAGAGGGAGGGGAAACAGCAACCTTTTATAGTTACGACAGTGAAACTGTTTTTTTATTGCAAAATGTGTTTTTAATCTTTTGGAAAGTTTCCACCTAATCATGTTCAAGGTGTAACATGTGGAACATGCCAAATCAATTTCCAGATAATTTTTCTTAGGGCATCATTAGTAGGAAAGTAGCTCCGGCTCTATTTGGCAATCACAACTATTTCCATCATGGCTTTCTTGCCATTTACTCATGTATTATAATACCAGAAATTCCTCTAGACATCTTGGAAAATTCTGCTTGTTTTTGTTGTTGCCATTGTTGTTGTTATACAAGGTGTGTTAGGTGAGATATGAACACAAAATTCCCACCAATGGGCAGCAATAGTGGAGGCTATGCAGCCAACCGAACATTGTGTTCAAAAGCACGATCTATAAGGTAATGTCAACTGGAGGAAAGAGGGTGTGGAAGCAAATTTCCTGCCATTTATAACTAATTGGAAGGACTGTGTTTAAATTAAACTTTTCCTCCCTGCATTTAACGGTGGAAATTATTCTCATTACAGACTGCAGGCGTATCCTGATGCATCTAGACAAGCAGGTATTCACAACCTTGTTGGAGTGGAGGCGTGACGAGATGCAGACACTACACCCAGCTTGTCATGCCTTTGCGCACAGCTTCATACTTGCAATGAATGAGAGTCTATAGAGGCAGCGTCTCACATGATGAATGGGGAACCAGATAACCAAGTCAATTTGGAACCATTAGAATGGGACATTTAAGTTACATTAGTCGCTTTGGCATAAAACAGTCACAACACTAGAACCACAATTTTGGAACAGGTTACTGAGCCAGTGTGTGACCGAAAGACTAGCTTTGTGAACTGGGGTCTTTGATATGGAAGGAGGTCTCAACACATGCAGATAGTGGCACACTGTCCATTTGGAATGCAGCCATGTGGAGCTTAGTTCCATAGAATCATAGCATCATAGAATAGTAGAGTTGGAAGGGGCCTATAAGGCCATCGAGTCCAACCCCCTGCACAGTGCAGGAATCCACCCTAAAGCATACCTGACAGATGGTTGTCCAGCTGCCTCTTTTTCATTCATTGTTATTTATTACGGTCACAGACCAGCAAAACAGCTGCCTCTTGAATGCCTCTAGTGTGGGAGAGGTAACTGGTAACTCCCTAGGTAACTGGTTCCATTGTCGTACTGCTCTAACAGTCAGGATGTTTTTCCTGATGTCCAGCCAGAATCTGGCTTCCTGTAACTTGAGCCCATTATTCCGTGTCTTGCAGTCTGGGATGATCGAGAAGAGATCCTGGCATCCACTTGTGTACTTGTGGCAATTTTATAACAACTGCTTTCCCCCCACCAAAGGTTGGAGTGAAATGTCTAATGAATGTTTCCAGGATGGCATGGTGAACACTTTCTGACCACATGGAGCTCTTTCCCCATTGTTGCGTTTCAAGTGGCTTGCCACCAGAACACTGATTGCATATGCGAAAGGAGTTTTAGCTGCAGAAAACTCCCAATTTCCCCAAACAGAGTGCACAAAACATTTGTCGGCCATATGGTAGAAGATGGCTGCTAACATAGTGTAACCCACTTCTTTAGTGCACATCTGTTCCTAGGAGGTAGAGAAAGAAAAATAATTTCCCTTCTCTTTTTGCTGGAAATATTAAGACCCGACAATGATAATATTCTGGCTAAACACATACATTCTGTGCACCTCTCCTGGTGGACCCATGTGTTCACAGCTCAGATTTTTTTTCTTTGAAAACCCCATAGAATGTGATTCTGTGGCAACAGATTGGTTTCCACAAGGCTTGGGCCCTTTCTACACTTCCAGAAAAATAGAGGGATCGTCCCTGCCTGCTCCTGGGATCCCCTGTGTAGCAGTTGGATGCACAGGAACGATCCCAGGACGATCCTGGGACAACCCCGGGATATAGGGCTGGTGTAGACATACCCTTAGATTCCATCTCCATTCCCGTAGTTTCAACCCACTGCTTCCAGCCCTGCCTTTGGTGGATAGAGAAAATATGAACAATCAATCTCTCTCTTATCAGATCCTTCTTTAAAAAATGTGGAAGCTGTCGTCACAGCCCTCCATTCACTATGAAGTTCTAGCTGTATTTATTTATTTATTTATTTATTTATTACATTTTTATACCGCCCAATAGCCGAAGCTCTCTGGGCGGTTCACAAAAATTAAAATCATCATAAAACAACCAACAAGTTAAAAATACAAATACAAAATACAATATAAAAAGCACAACCAGGATAAAACCACGCAGCAAAATTGATATAAGGTTAAAATACAGAGTTAAAACAGTATAATTTAAATTTAAGTTAAAATTAAGTGTTAAAATACTGAGTGAATAAAAAGGTCTTCAGCTGGTGACGAAAGGAGTACAGTGTAGGCGCCAGGCGGACCTAGCTGTATGTATTTGGAACTCCTAAACGTATATATTAGGATTTTCTTCCTGGGCCAGATCACCAAGCAGGATAGAGCACTAAGAAGATGGTATATAAAAGCAGCATATAAGCCATACTACTGCTTTGTAGTGGTATTGAAGTGCACTGACAACTGTTGGGGCCCATGACAGATACCGCTTTCATACCGCTTTCATAGTGCTATATCCTGTTTGGTGTAGATCTGGCTCTAGTACCTATGGTTAGAAGCAGGCTATTACAGTGCGATCCTATGCATGTCTACTCAGAGGTGAGTTCCATTGGGTTCAATGGGGCTTACTCCTGGAGAAGTGGCTGTAAAGCTGCAACCCTAAACACACTTACCTGGAACTAAGACCTACTCACCTCAGTGGGATTTAGTTCTGGGTAAACATGCATAGGATTGGAGGTAAGTTCAATTTACTTGGAGGTAAGTTCAGTGGGATGTACCCTCTATTAAGGGTGTTTAGGCTTGCAGCCTTATGGTTCAGCTCCTCTTGAGGAAGGTCCCTCTGCCTGACTTTGGGATCTCCCTCCCTCCGCATCACAATTCACTCCAATCACTGGGATCTCTGTGTAGCATTTATAGGGGTCTGGAGGGGCTGCTGTTCATCCAGTTTAAATCTAGCTCCAACACTTAATCTACTTTCTCTAGGCTCACCATACTCTTGCCCCTCAATCTTCCCTCATATAATTTCTTTAAAATTCCCCAATATGCTTCCCTGAAATACTTTCAAAAACCTTCTTAAATTGTGGTACCCAGAACGGTATGCCTACTCCAGAGTAGATCTCTCAGGTACCAAGCAAAGAATTGCTGCTATTTCTTGCATCTCCTGATTGACCCATTTTCCTTATTCAGTATAAACATTACATATTTCATTCAATATGTGTAAAATTAAAACATATTCAAACATTTCTTCTTTCTTTCTTTTTTTCTTTTTAGCCTGGAATGCCGTCATTTCTCCATTTTACATTAGATTTACTTCACAATAGTTGCACCTACATTTACATAATTCTTCAAAAGTATACTCTATAGAAAAGGGAGTCAGTGAATATATATTCTCTTCCTAACACTTTTACTCATTTTTTGGGGGGGCTATCTGACCATCCACAATGAGGAGAAGTAAATTTATGGGAGCCCGGCAAGTGTTCCCTTATATTATTGGAAATGACAGTGAAATATGACTGCAGTGTAAAGTATTATTAAGAATTATTTTATGTTTGTGCTGTCTCTTCTGAAATGCTGAAATGTAACAGTGGAATAAATATTGTTTGGGGCAGGAGTGTTGAGCTTCTTTCAGCCTGAAGGCCAAATTCAATTTTGGGGCAGCATTGCAGGTGTGGAGGCAGGGCCCAAAATGCCAAAAATACCTGCATGCTTTAGCTTAAAGCTCCATCTGCCAGTAGCTAAGCCTTAGGAGAGGCAATTCAACCTTTTAGAATGGGTGAAGAACCGCGCCCATCAAAGCCAGGAAACCATTAAATGATTGGTGGTTGGGGAAAATGGGGCGGAGCTTGGGGAAGGGAGTGTGGCCTTCTGGGGAACTCAGGAAGGCTGAATTGAGAGCCTTGGATGGCCAGATTGGGCCCTGAGATGCTGCATGCCATGCTGTTGTTGTTGATGTTGTTGTTTCTCCTGTAAAATTCACAGAAATAATTCTTCTGTAACCAATTAGGCTAATGTTTTAGTATCTGTCAGCTCCAAGGCTTAATAGCTACAATTACTACCTTATAAATTACAGATATTATGGGAAATGGTTGTTATCTTCTATGCCGAAACTCTGGGCCATTTGCAGATTATACAGCGTTCCCTTCCATTTTTAGAACTATTCACAATCCAAACAGGATATAAGTGAATAAATAAGATATTTTCTCACCAGCTTTAATCAGAACTTTAATAAAGCAATGAAATGTATATCCTTGAAATGTTGTTTTGTGAACTGAGTATGTAATATACTTAGAAATAACAATTTCAGCCCTTTATGAGGCATAAATGTTATAAAAATGAGGCTTGCGGTGAAAGCCTGTTGAAACAAATTTAACCATCACATCCAGTACAAGAAGTCTACAAAGACAGAAAACACATCTTTGCAACTGTTGACTATTCAGGCTGAGAGAATAGGGGTTGGCTTTTTAGAACACATTGCAGGGTTGGCTTTCAAGAACACATTTTCTTTGCTCTTAAATAGTTTTTGTCCTGGGGCCCGTCTACACTTGTCTAGATGAAACGTAACAAGTTGGCAGAGATGACGTCAGCAGTCACGTGATGCTGCTGCTGTTACGTTTCTTCTGACTTTTAAAACCGTTCCACTTTCTGTTAAAATCGTTTTAAAACTAACAATGTGCCCCAACCTTTCGTTGTTTTCAATGCCATCTTTCAAAGTCATATCTCGTGACCATGGTCTTTGCTTCCTGATTAGGACAAGTGAGGGCTTTTCTAGACGAGGGGAGGGAGAGCTGGCACAACGCAATGAGGGGGAGGGGGAGGGGGGGGAGGGCGGTGAAAGAGGGGACAGAGGCTTAATTTTTTTTAAAAACTGCTTATCTTTCGGGGCGCACGTGGCCCCTTTAAGACGCTACAGGGCTTCCCTCGTCCCTACACGTCGTCCTGCCTCCCTGCCGGCTTATCCCGGCAGGTCTAGCTCAGAGTCACCGGAAGAAGGAGGTTTACTTCAGAGCCGGTATGAGCATAATGAAGAACGTTCTAAAGAAGAGTGTGCCGGGGTAAAACGATAGAAGAAAAGGTATTTCGATTGACTGGGCTCAAGTTGCATTTTGTAACGTAGCAAGGGAGGACGCAACAATGCACTTAAACAACGGTGTAATGAATAGTGTAGATCCTGCCCTGTTGAAATGAATGGGAATCGACAGGTTGTAACCTGAAAAATATCACCCTTGTGTTTTTCGGTCAGGGAATTCCTAAACCCCTTGAATTTTATTGAATGCACTCTTCCCTCACCAATGATGACTAGTCACATGCAATGTTATTTTTAAAATCCATTTAGTTACTCATTGGGAATTTGAGACTAAACTGAAATATGAATACATACTTAAACTACAAACTTCAGAGGTGGAATGGGGTGGGGGGCTGAATTGCCCCCACCAGGCCCTCTATGGGTCAGATGACATCCATGTGGCCACACCCATGACACTAGCATCCTTCCTCACCTGTTTTGGTTTTCTCCATGTTTCTCTTAGCACAGAGAAAGGGACTTGGTCAGGGTTGGGAGGAGCAGCTGCCCATCTTAGCCAATGAGAGGTGCACCAGGGAAGACTTGGGCGGCCATGGCCAAGAGCAACCATGTCTCCCCACTGTCTGCATCTCTACTGTTACCTCAGATCCGAAATTGGAAATGGCAGCAGGGATTCCTCCCAAGGTGGGGAAAATTCCAACTGGGTCACTGTGGGCTGGATATGGAACCTACTCAGGCAGGATTGTTCCCGTGGGTCAAAGGTTCTACATGCCTGAACTAGAATGTAGTTTTGCCCAGTGTCTAAGAGACAATAGTGATGATAATGATGACCAGGCATGGAAAGTGACTGAAGATGAACTCATTGCATTGAAGAAGGTTAATAACAGCATGATGCATTTACACTGAAAAACCAAGAAGTGTCTTGCTGTTGCTACCTTTAATCTGTATGATGATAATTAATGGTAGGCTGAGCACCACCACCATCACCATTTGCCAGCCCGTTTGGAGGTTACAAATTGTGGGTATGTAGTAAATTTATCAATTTTTAAAAGGGTGAAATACTCGAACAGGTTCAAAGGCAGTTCACCAGCAGCAGTGGCACTGGTCCCTTTTTGTACTTTACAATAATGTTATGGATGTTGTCTTCTAGTACCATTTTATTTTCCCCACAATGCCCTGGAAGTAGTGCTACCCCTAGACACTAGGGGATAGGGGGGAAAAGGCTCCCCCTTGAGGAATTCTGGGGAAAACAAAATGGAAGTTGGTCCATTGGCAGAGGAGCAACCCCCTGCGGCAGCCACAAAAAAACAACAATGAAAAGGACGGACCGCTACTATTGCTACTGGTGAGCCATCTGACTTTGTCAGAGATTTGAGACTCCCCATTAGCAAAATAGCCCCATTTCTGAATTTCACTAGTTCCCCAAAAATTCAAGGTGAAAGTTCTCTACTGAAAACTTTGAGCTCAGCTCAAAAAAAAAAGTTAACTTTAATAAAATGCTCATGAAACAAACCAATTTGACTGCCATGCTGCATCCCCTGAACCACATGTGCTCATGGCAAGGGGCCTGTTAATCCTCAACCCTTGCTCCATCTGCTGTAGTGAGCAGAACTCTACTTGTACCACTGAGCAGGCAAATAAGTGCAAAAAGACCGTGAGCCAATGGAGGCTGGCGACTCTGAAGTCAGCGGGGCAGTGAATCTAATCTGGGTTTCATTCAGAACCAGTCAGAACTCCAAAGGAGCCAAGCAAGGTGCACATCTTGGATCGCTCCTTTAGAGTTCTGACTGGTTCTGAATGAAACCCAGAGTGGATCCACTGCCTACCAACATTGGAGCCACCAGCCTCTCTACTGCTATGAACCAGCAGAGGGGGTACCACTGCGCAGGAGAAGGGGAAGCTGTCTTTTACCCCCAAGTAAGCATAAAGTACAGGGGAAATCCCTGAGTTGGGATCCCAGTCTCACCATAAACTGCAAATGTTTCAGAATGTTGCTCTGTGATACAGAAACTTATTTTGGCTCAATAAGGCTGCCTTAGTTTGGAATAATTTAATTCGCATGAGAGGTGTTGTTCTAAATACTCTGGTTTTATACTGTATTTCATATGTTCTGTGAACCACTAAGAGCTTCCTTCCCCAACCTGGTGCCCCCCAGATGTGAACTCCTACAATACCCCAGCCAGTTTTGGATTGTAGTCCAACACATCTGAAGGGCACTAGTTTTGGGGAAAGAGTTTAGGATATCAAGAGGTTTAAAAGCAGCATAAAATGTATGTATGTATGAATCAACCAATAGGTTTCCCTGTTATTTTTTAGATACAATATGTTCTTATTTAGGTGTCCATTTATTTAAAATAAATAAAAGGTGCCCACCTTTTCCCATATGGTTCAATAATATAATATAACACTGAAATAGCATTCACATCCTAATTACTTCAGTACTTTCCACTTTTGTTACTACTTACAGTTAGTAAAATCCACCATTGTGGATTTTACTGTGAAAGGGATTTCTTCAATGTTAAGAAGGGCCAGTTCTAAGGAAGAATATCGACTCAAGTTTCCAAAGAAATCAACATATTCCCCAAGTCCCTGGACTAGATGCCGGCATGAACCATTACATAAATTAATTGGCCTAATTCTCCTCTGGACTTTAGGCAAACGATATAACAGAGATACACAAAGAGCCACTTAAATCCCTAGTTTATCTGCACTTCCTATTTATACTACTAAATGTTTAAAACAACACTAGCTCATACATTTGCTTTTTCTTGCAAATTCTTTTGGCAGCAATTCCTACCGGCTGCACTTTTCAAGGGTGTCGTTGGGCCTCCTCTCAAATAAATAAGGGTTGTGGAATCACCCCCCCTTCTGAAAACTGCAGCTACAAAGTAGTTTGGACCCATTAAATGCAGATGGCCCACAGGGGATTTAATCATAAGGGAGAGAACACACATCATGCTGAAATATAGAGCTGTTTTCTATCACTTGTTACCACTTGACTGTCTGTCTCAGGAAAGTGAATTCAATATATCTCCCTGGCCATCAGTTGCCCTTTGGGTTACTCCTTTTCCCTCTGATGTAGCTGGGTTCTCTTATAGGATGTACAGAGATGAATGAGCTCTTACAACACGTAGAAGTGAAAGAAAACATTTCTTTCTGCACCAGAACAGATGAGATTCATCATTAAGAGAATGGATTTGACCTTGTCAAGTGGACCAAAGCAATTTATAAACAAACTCCTTTGGGGGAGGCTACTTTCAACCATGCAGCATGCTGGCAGGGTTTTAGCTAAGCCTGTGGCTACCTTACACACTTAGTCATACTTTGAGTAGAACCACTGAAATCCATGGGGGTGTCAGTTAATGATTAACTGATGTCTCATTGATTTCAATGGGTCTACTTTAAGTACGACTAAGCCCGGATGCAATCCAATAACTCTACAAACAACAGCGTTTCTGGAATATATGACTCTCAATGGCACTCGTCACTGCATCTCTGGAGAGAATTTCAGGATGAGAATCTTAAAGTAATTTTGAAAGGTTGTGGAGGAGGACATTTCAGGAATACTGTGGTATGTAGGATGTGGAAGAAATCCCAATGCTAGTGCCACAGCACAGGGGTTGTTTTCAAGCTGGTGCTGAGACTTTTCTGCTACATTTTTCCATTAGGGTTGCCATAGTTCTTTGTCTAGCTGTCCTTCTGTTCCTTTAACACTCTGTGGCACAAATTGTAAAGGTGAAGAATTCTCCCATCACTGCATCTCCATGCCAAGAAATAACATCAGTTGTTGGATTTCTGCCTGACGTAGGAGCTCTGCTAGAAAAATGATCTCTCTTTAAGGGCTGCTGTTCCAGATAAAGCTGGGGACTACTTTAACTTTAAAATATGCCATCAGTCATATTAGCTCAACATCCCAAAGGGCCAAGCATGGGCAACCTGTGGCCCTCCAGATGTTTTGGCCTACAACTCTCACGACCTTCACCCATCATAATCAATGGTGAGGGATCATGAGAGTTGCAGCACAAAACATCTGGAGGGCTGCAAGTTGTCCAATCCTGCCATAGACCAACTTCTGCAGCTATTTTTCATTGATTCAACACTTCTGATTTGCTAATTGCTTGATGGTCTGCATTATGTTTCTCTTAATAACAATGAGCTCAGGTTATTTTATAGATGGCCCAAGACTATGCAATGGATTTATAGCAGAGCTTGAATTCACATCTCTGTAAACTTTACTCCCTACTCACCAGATGAAAACCTAATCCATGGAAGAACATTAAATCACAATGAAATTCCTAGAAGGGTTAACATGGTATTTCTAACTACCATGTGAATAACTAGAAGTTGGATGGTACATGGATAAAGGAATGTAAGCTACAGTTATCCCATGAGAATGTTTCATATGCACTGATTGCTATCTTGAAAGGACTCATCAAAGACGGTGGGAGGAAAAAGAGGTGACCTCCATTCCCTGCCACTGGTATGTTGCAAGTAAACAGCCCACTCTAATATCTAAACTTCAAAAAAATCCTGATTACAGTAGACCATCTGTAAAATTTGTAGGAAAGATAGAATCTGAACTCTGCTGTGTGACCACAAAATGAGATTATTGACTCCCCATCATCAATTAGGACTGGAGCACCACCAAAAGAGAATTTCCCAAGCAGTTATATGGGACCACACTGCAACTGTTCATAGCTCCTTAGCAGATTTATGGTTTAATTCATTAATGGGTCAGATTGTCAAGTGCTGTCAAGAAGAATGGGGAAAGATTTCTGCTGGTGACTCTTTATTGCTCTTACTGTGAGTCATGCATTTCCAAGCATAGCTAAGCTATGCTAAGGCAAAATATTCAGATTTCAGCATTTCTTTCCTAAGAGTTGCCTGGATCAGAGATCAAGGATCTGTCTAAGACCAGCTATAGGCCTGTTCAGACAGTATGCTAAGCCATGGTTAGGCCACTTACCCTTTTGCAGCAAGTGGTTACTGGATGTGTTTAAACCATGGTTATGTGGTTAGGAGTGGTTCACATGACATGCTAAACCATAATGTTTAGCTCAAAATGCTAAATCACCATGGTTTGGCATATTGTCTGAACAGGGCCAAAATGTTTCCAACCGAAGCTAACTACAGTAGATCGCCATGGAAGTTGCAACCAAGGCAGATCTACCCTACTGCTTTATAATGGTTTATAAAGGTATTGACAACTGTTGGAACCCAAGACACACTCTATATCCCATTTTCAAAATGCTTTCATATATCCTGCTTGCTTGTAGATCTGGCCCAAGACTGGATGACAATGGCCATCCACTGTTGTCATTGTCTAGCATCTGGCATGCAGGTACATACTGCTTCTGGGCATAAAAGATTTTGGCTATGATGCTTAATAACTGGTGTTCAATAAAACCTTTTATAATATGGTTGATTCCTCTTTTAAAGCCACCTAGGAGTCACTACTACATCTTTGTAGGATCATAGAATTGGAAGGATTCATCATTGTCTCTAGTTCCACCTGCTTCTCAGTGCAGGCTCTACAATGCAGGATGCAACTACTGCATTCCTGATGGAAGGCCATCCAGTCTCTTCAAAGAAGACTCCACCACCTTCCAAGGCAGCCTCTTCCTCTGATGAACATCATGACTTTCCTCCTGATATTTAGCCAAAGTTGGCTTCCCTGTAATTTGCACCCATTGGTTCTAGTCCTGCCCTGTGGAGCAAAAGAGAAAACATCTGTTCAATCTTCTGCATGGCAACCCTACAAATATTTGAAGACCACTATTATGTCTCCCCTTAAAATCTCTTCTCCAGGCTCAGCATACTCCGCTCTTTCAACATTTCCTCACAGGACTTGTTTTCCAAACCACTCATCATCCTGGTCACCCTTCTCTCGACCTACTCTGGTTTATCAATGTCCTTCTCAAAATGTAGCACCTAGAACTGGACACCAGTTCTCCAGATGTGGGCTGACCAGCACAGAATCCAATCTTAATCCTATTTAGAGTGGGACCATTGCAATGAATGGGACATAAGTTAGTTGCAACTAACTTAAATCCCATTCATTTCAATGGATCTGCTCTACATAAGACTAATATTGGATGCTATCCTATGCTATGTTAATGCAGCCTGAGAGCATACTAGCATTTTTTAGCATCCACATGGCTGTCATGTTCAGTTGGTGGACCTCTTGGGCAGCAGTAATTGAGCTCAGCACAGGGGAATAGCAATGGTGGTGGTATGAGGCAAATGTCCTTTACGGATCTATTCTTTAAAAAATACAATACGCCTGCAATCCTGATTTCTGGTTAAACATGCACAAGAAGAGACCGTAGGTATGCTGTAAAAATCCACCTGGACAACCAAGGCTGATGCAACACATAGATATCTGCCTTTGTTTCGGTAAGGTGTCCTGATTAATAATAATCTGAGGAACTCTAGATTTCAAAGTAACTACCAAATCATCATTGTGGTAGTTGTTTAAGGTGTTTGCCAACAAGAGCCAGGGTGGTGTAGTGGTTAGATGTTGGACTGGGACTCAGATGATCCTGGTTCTAGTTCCCACTTGACCATAGAAGCTCACTGGGTGACTCTGGGCCAGTTACAGACTATCAGTCCAACCTACTTCACAGGACTGTTGTTGTGAGGATGAAATGTAGAGGATTATGTATGCTGCCTTGGGTTCCTTGGAGGAAGAAAGGCGGGATATAAATGTAATAAAATAAATAAATAAAATTAATATCTTGCCAAAACATCTCTCCTGTCCTTGCTGACCCATGGCTTTGAGGTAGTTTGAGGCTGCTGGCTTGACTTTGAACTTGCACAGGTGAAAGAACACAAACAGGAGAATCTTTTATGTGCACAACTAAGAAATAAAACGGATTCTGGCTTTCATTGTCACTGGTCACCTGACTCGAGGATCCTTTTTCACATTGGCTCCTTCTCCCTCACCTGTTCACCAAACAGCAGTCATTCATTCCATCAGGCTGACCTGAGGGCAATGAGAGGGAGAACAGGGCCTGCTGAAAGAATTCATCCGCCCCTGCCCCTCTTCCCTCCCCATTCCTTTTTCCTTGTGTGCTGTGGCTTTTTAGATTGTAACCCTGCAGCAGGAACTGTCTTGTTTAATGGATTGTTTGTATGCAGTTCTGGGAGCCTTTTTTGGTTGGAGAACAGCATAAAAATAGTCAAATAATAAATAAATAAGCATTTTAAAGCACTTGAGAACTGATTAGGCCAGCAGCTCAGAAACTGCATTTCTCCTTCACAACATCCCTTGAGGGGGAAGCCTTTGTGCCAATGGATGGAAAACTGTTGCCATTCCTGGTGAATCATGCTTAGCTCTTTCAATATTTCCACACAGGATTTGGTTTCCAAGCCCCTCATTATCCTGGTCACCCTTCTCTGGACCTCTCTCTCTGATAGCATGATGTGGGCATATAAATTTTACCCTAGAAAATTTTAAAGTTTAATATAAGCTTGGCATAGTATCACCCAGGTAAAATAGGGGTGTTGAACTTTTGGTCTGAGGACCAAATTGTATTTGGCTGGGGTCCCAATCCCAATCATTTGAGGTTCTCTCAACTTTTGTGCAATTCCGAATTCCATTTGAAAAGTTTGAGAGACTCCCCCTAAAGCTTAGTTACTGGCAGTAAGAACTTTAAGCTGAAATTTGGTCCTGCCCTCTCCTTCTAATGGTTTGTTCCAAAACCAGCAGTTAATTCTGTTCCTTTTTGTACACCCAGACATATTCTACCAACACTTCCCCCACCACTTGGAAGGGCAGGAGACACCTTCTCAAAGCTGATGGCCAATGGTTAGGAATGTGTGGCATTGTTGTCCAAAACATCTGTGTGGCACCAGGGCTAGATCTACACCAGGACTTTTTTTTATTAGTATTGAAGCACTCTGATAACTGTTGGGGTACATTATGCATCCCATATACTGTGTTTCTAGTGTTATTTCTCATTTTTCCATATTGTCCAAAATACTGCAACCAATGTCATTGTGTGTGTTACGAGGAATAAATGTGCAAGGGGGGATATAGCATCACCATGATGGGATCGTACCCAGAGAAGGCTAATGTCTCTGGATTTGGTGGGGCTGCGAATCCATTCTGGGCTTCAGTCAGAACCAGCCAGGACTCTAAAAGAAGTATCCAAGTTAATGAACCTATTTTGGGGATAGCTCCTTAAGAGTTCTGACTGGGTCCCACAAACCCAGAATGGATTTACAGCCCCACTGAAATCAGAGCTAGCCATCTCCACATATCTTATCAGTGTGACCCCAAGGTGTAGATCTGGGACAGGTTGGGGCAGGCTGGACTAAGGGGTTAAGACAAAGGGTTTATAGGAGTGGTGGGATGACATGGTACTTCGGTCTACATGGCCTATGCTGCTCTTACCTTGCACAGGTGAAAGACCAGTGCAGGCTTAGATCAAATGGTCTACACATCTGAACATGATCTCCCCTCCCCTGCAACCCCCTGTCTTCTTCTTCTTCTTCTTCTTCTTCTTCTTCTTCTTCTTCTTCTTCTTCTTCTTCTTCTTCTTCTTCTTCATCATCATCATCATCATCATCATCATCATCATCATCATCATCTCCTCCTCCATGTAAAGGCAAATATTTATAACTCCATAATTTCCCTTCTCGGTGGGGACAAGGAATACTTTGCAAAACCTGTAAAGCAAGGTTGGAAAAGCTCTAAAAATGGATCCACTAAGTGATGCCTGAAATAATGTAGAGTATAAGCTAGAAATGGATGAATCAGTATTTCCAGTCCATGTCTTTCTTGCATGCATTCAGTCACAAGCCTGTTACATTCAATTTTCACATCAGTTTGTGAAAGAAAAACAGACCCAACCCCCATGAAGATTTGCATTTATTTGCATATGCAGTTTCCCCTCACATGCCCATTTTGTACACAGCCTTCTCTAGTATATGCATTTTTGTGTGCAGCTTCCTAATGGGTATACAATCTTCCCTAATTTATGTAGTTTTGTAGGCAGTGTTTCCTAATGTACGCATTTTTTTGTGCAGTTCCTGAGCCAAGACCTGCATTGCAACATTTGGAGAAGTACGCAGTCCGAAGGTTAATTGTGCTCCAATGTGCATCCTAGTCTGGGTTAGTGTGAACGAGGTTGGTTCACCTAAAAATGTGGACCCCCGTCAGAGTCAGGGATCATAGTTTTAAATGCATAGTTTTGAAAAGGTTACAGAGGAGAAAAAATATTAGCCTGAATCTGGTTATCTCTCTTTTGGTGGACAAGAATCAAAGAGGGAGCAGCACACATATAAATGTAACTTTCTGAGTACAAGTCATTTAGCATGTGGGGGAGGAGGCTTCCTTCCTTTCTCTCCTTTCTTCTTTCCCCTCCCCAGAACAGTTCACAGATGTTTTAATGGGCTCTTTATTCTTTTGTTCATCCTGAGCTCAATGACCCTCACTCCCAATGGATTGATTTTTTCCCCCTGGTCAAATTTTGCTTTCTTCTGAGCCTTTGATCCTGAGCTCTAACTCCTGTAACAACTAACGCCACATTGCCGTTATCATCTTTGGATATGTTGCCTCGTTCTTCATCTCTAGCAAGTCACCAGATGATCAAGCAGTTTGCCTTTCCAGTTCTCCATCTCATCCTGGCTGTTGCTGCTACGGAAGGCAGAGGAGAAAGATTTCTCACCTTATCAAATCTCTGACATGGGATGGGATGGGGTGGAAGAGAGCTGGTGAAATAAATGAGCTCTGAGAATGGAAGCATGTGTGTGGATGGTTGCCTTCTGGTTGGATGTTTTGGATTGCATCTTCTTTAGTGTCCTCATACACTGTTCTGCAGTCATTCTGTAATGCAGGGGTGATGGGTGTTGTTGGATTCAAAATCCCATCACCCCAGCCAGCATGGCCAATGGTCAGGGATGATAGGAATTGCAGTCCAACAACACTGGAAGGGTCACAAGTTCACCCAGCTTTGATGGGGGAAACAATAGGATGGGCCAACAATGGGATGACATCCAGCTACGAAAACATCCAACCAAAGGCACTAATTATTAGGCATGGAGGATAAGAAAAGGGTTACCGGTTTATTCAAGAGTTGCTTTTCTCCCTGTCTCTGCTTTGCAGATATGTTTTGCATTAGCAAAGCCAGGGGTTAGGGTTTATATAGGGGAAGTGTGGGACAACTTATGCACATCCTTTAAAGCTGATTATGCTTTTACAGAATATATTCATTCACACTCAGACTTGCCTCATGCCCTCCAGATGGCATAGATATAGGCCTGCAATGGTAAAAGAAACAAAACACAAATATTTATTAATAAATATTAATAAATGTATTCAAACCAGTGTAAAATCAATAGATATTAAACCAGGGATTGGGAACCTCAAGGTTCCAGCTCCCCCTCCATGAATCCTCCACCCTTAGAGGTGAGAGGGAAGCCAGCTCCATTGGAGCCTCCACAGCAAGGCACTCAAAGACTTAATAAAATAAATAAACCCTAATCTAAGCAAGATGACAAGAGATTGCAGCTACCAGGTGGTGAAAATGCCTTATTAAATAAATGAAAATTGTTGTAGAAGTTGCCTAGCAATCTCCAGATGGGGTTCTTTAAGCAGATAGCCAAAAGGGGAGGTGCTAGGATGGAGTGGGGCTCAAAGAGTCTGAGATGTTGCAGGAAACGATTTGGTATGATAGGTGCAAAGAAGGAAAAGTGATGTGGAATCAAAGCTTGTGATAGCAGGATTGTGAAAGTGAGATGCAGTTAGAGCTGCTCCTTGGCAGGGAGAATGTGAGTGGACATTCATTCATATATCTGGGATAAGGGTGGGATGATTGATCGAGATGAAGGAAGTTCACTGGCTCTAGACCTGTCTTTGGCCTAATCTACACCTGCCATTTATCCCGAGGTCATACATTCTGCACAAACACACACATGTGCAACACCCTCTCCCCTGTGAGTGCCTGCTGTTGTTCTCTCTTTCATATGCCTGGGTAAATGCTGGGGATTCCTCTCCCCTCTTTCTCCTGTTCACTGCTTGAAGTTGTTGTCTCTCTTTCTCATGCACACCAGCTGAGTCTGTTCTTTGAAAATTGCCTGGAGAAGTTAGTGTTCCTAAGCATGAGCAGAGTGCCCTTCTCTTCTTTCCAGACAGTGGATCCTACAAAGCTTTGAACCCAAGTACCTCTTATATTACTGCTGATTCATTGGTATCCAACATCCTACTCAGAAAAGTAAAGGAAGAAATCTCCACTCGCCTCTGTCTCCCCTGTCACTACACATATACACACATGAGAGTAATATCCTCCTCTTATCCTGTTAACACATTCCCCTCTTCCCTCTGAGGCTCATGGTGGATTCTGGATGCACTTGTGGGTTGAGATATCAGTCTGAACTGGAAGACTGAGGAAGTTGATTTCCGGTCCACACAAAGAAAAGGAGAAGATAAACTTTGAGTCCGAAGCTACATTTTATGGAACATAATGTGTAGCAATTTTAAAGGGGAAATGGTGCCTTTAAGCATGTGCTGAGTACCTTTGCCCCATCACTGTAGAGTCACTGCAAACTTCACTGCCTGAAGTTATTAAAACAAATGCAAACACTCTACATTTCTCTCCCACTTCCAAATTCCTCTTCTAAATAAATGAGGCTAATCTTTTAGATCAGGAATGAATTCTAGACAGGTTTGATCCATAGGTCTTTCACGTTTGAAATTAAGTTCCCTGTGTTTTTTTAAAAGCTCCTGCACAAATGGATCAGGTGCAGCATTTCACTAATATGAAGGTGCAGTGATGGGGAAACTGCTTGCAGAATTTCTCCCTTTATCAAAGCTGATTTAGAGCTTCTCTGCATGAGCAATTTATTGCACACTTATGACTGGCCACTCACAGAAGTCTGCAGGTCCTCTACATGACACTGTCAACCTCCTATGCCTTCCCCAGGTAATCCCACTTAAAATAATCATGGGATTCACTGTCCAAAGACAGTGAATCCCATGAATCCCTTTATGGAACATTTCCCAGAATGAAGTTTTCAATTACAAATCACTTGGTTGCTTCTGGCCACCCTCTAAAGGAGCCTATAGTGGATGTAGAAAGACTGGGGGAGGGGAGAGCCTAGTGGGTTTCTACCTGGTGGTAGAAATGCCCTTAGTCACAGAGCCCCACTTAAGGGTGGGAGGAGGAATCCTTTTGGCATGACTCAGAAGTGTGATATGTGGGCACTTGTATGGGGAGGGAGCATCACACCCTTTCTTTCTTATTAAAAATCTCCAGAAAACACACATTCTATCATCATCATCATCATCATCATCACCACAAAAGTCCATTCATGGACAAAGCAAAATCCATTCTTGGAGAAAGGACTTGCATCCATCATAGGCTGAGTGGGTTTTTCAGCTGCCTTCCAGAAATTCCAAATGGTGTCAATGGCCCAGCATTAAAGGTGTCATGGGAATGAAATAAGGTGTCATGAGAAGAAGGCCCTTCTGCTTGCAGGCAACAGACCTCCATCCATGCTGGTCAGTGTTCCATGTGCTAAATCTTACATGGGCTGAGGTTCATCCCCCTTGAGCAAACTGGCAATGTGAGATAGATTGGGTTAATGACCTTTCACACTCCAGCCGTCTCTGGGGAGCCCTCCTCACCTCCCTAAGTTAGCCATGATATCCTCCAGATGTGATCTATAGGAGAATAGCCAAATTGCCTGAATCACCCCATTTTTACAGTGCTGGAGGAGAAGGCTGTTGATAACTACTAGTACTGATGGCTATATGCTACCTCCAGTATAATATAGCCATGTGAGTTTCCCATGGGCAGCTGGTCGGCCATTGTGTGAACAGAATGCTGGACTAGATGGACCCTTGGTCAGATCCAGCATGGCTCTTCTTTTGGTCTTAAAGGTGAAAAAGATGTCCTCCTGAGTAATCAGGGTGCACAGAAAAATTCTTACTCATCCCCCCCAATGGGAAATTAGCAAGCTTCACATGATTACATAATGGGAGGGTGGGTAGCCCGAGCCATTTGGAAAGAATTTGGAAGGCAGGCAGGATTGCCTTAAGCAGGTGTGCCTAACCCATCTGTTGTCACAAAAGGATGTAGGGATATCTTTACAGATGTGCCCATTCCAGCCCTAATGGAAGTGGGGGGGGGGGAATCTGTCCTGTGAGAAGCCAGAGAATCAGCATGCTGCTCCCCCCCCCCCAAGCAGGGCCTTTGCAGTAATGGCCATAACTCTCTGGAATTTGCTTCCAAGGAATATCTGGACATCCCTCCCTTCTGCCTTTCCAGATGCATTTTCAATGCATCTTTCAATTCCCAAAGACCTTTGGAAATGTTTAATATAAACTTGTAGACCCACATCCACTTCCCTTACCCACACTTGTAATGTTGCTTTGTGGGTCTGCACCACAGTTGATTGTTTATATATGGGTGCATTTTAAGTTCATATTTTATTTTTGTTGGTTTTAACTTGTAAACAGATACATTCTTTTAAAAAATTAAATAGAGTGAATAAATGCCTGCAAGATTCACAGGGACACATTGATCCAGGCCATACAAAGAATGAGTCCATGCTAACTTTGCAAAGAAAGGAAATCAGATGGTTTGGGATCTGCTCCTTTATAAATACCATTTGCGAAACATAAGTGTAAGGAATCTTCAAATCCTCGTTGGCATGGTTATTTGGAGTCAGTGCAACGACTCATCCTATTTATGTGCATGTCTCTAGTTTCATCAGGACATGCAAAAATTGGCACTCCATCTCCTGTGACATAATCCGAATCAGTAGGAAAAGTCAGTTCACACATTTTTCAAGAGCTTTTGCTCAAATATATCATTCCTCGTCGGTCTCAGTTTGTGTGCCAGCATTAGTGTAGCCATAGCCGGGAAGGTAAAAAAGCTCCATCCATGATCATGTTGCATTTTTTAATCCTCATCATGTTCTAGCTGAGCGTGATGGATGAACTGTGAGGAAGGATCAACAAGAGAAGCTCTTTGAAAACTACAGCTGCCCTTAATATTAGAGCCCGAGAAGTCAAATCGAAGGAAAAGCACCTAAGAAGAATATAAAATGGGGGGAATAGATTCAGTTTAGCAAAGTTCAGTACTTTGAAGCATATATGGAATGTTGGGGCAAATTGCCTCCTCTTTTAGACTGCACATGATTAATAAACACCATTTAAGGCAGAGGGGTAGAACCTCAGTCTGTGGGTCCCATTCTGGTTTTCCTGGGGTCCCAATCCTCCCTTCTTGGCTTCTCCAAAAGGCCACCCCCATTCCTCTCATCCTGCCTTGTTTCCATTGACCACTGATCATTCTGTAATTTCCTGGCTTTTGTGTAATTTCCCTGCAAATCCCCCTGCCCCATTCTAAAAGCCACTTCTCTTATGGCTTAGTTACCAGCAGTAACCTAAAATATGCTGGTACTTTTTAGCCCCTCCCCTTTTGTCTCTGGCCCCACCCAACCATAGAATGCAGTCCCCAAGGTCTTCTCCAAAATGGAATTTGGCCCTTTGTCTGAAAGGTTCAGTAGCCTTCATTGAAGGGGGCTGGACTCCTTTCCTCTGATGGAATGAGCTTCATCTGTCAGAAGATGGGCCTGTTCAGATGACATGCTAAGTTTGCTAACCCACCGGGGATTGATTAAAAATGAGATCCACAATGGCTTAGCATGTCGTGTGGCAGGAGAATTCCCTCTCCATGGTGGGCAGACATTTTCTATGGCACAGAGTGGAGTGCATGATGTTGAGGGTAGGGCTTGTCAGTGTGTCCCCACTCCCTCCTCACGTGTTGATACAATACAGAAGGCCTACTTCTGAATAGGGCTAATAGCTGAGCTAAATCAGTCATTTCTTTGACTCAAGACTTGACTCAAAACACTTTCATGTTCATATGGCCACATTAAACTTTAAAGAGTCAGGTATTACGGTCAATAATACCTAAATTAGAATTATTAAACAAAAGTAAGTTTCTATATCTCATGATTAAGGCCTCATATTTGAAAACATGGCGGAAATTATTAAAAGGCATAGAATGATTAAAAGGCATATATATTTACACATAAATTCACCTATGTGTGTAATTTTTTCTTAAATTATTCATATTTTAAATGTTTTAAAATGTTTAAAATGTTTTAATATTGTAGCATGTTTAATTATATTTTCAATTTTTGTATATCTCTTGTTTTAACTGTAAATATTTTTATTTGTAAAGCTGCCTTGAGTCCCAGTATTGGGGAAAAAGGAAATAATAATAATAATAATGATAATAATAATAATAATAATCTGTCTAATCATCATCATCTTTCTATCTACAGTATATGGTTTTTAAAACCTCTATAATGATTTCTGTGTTTTCTTTCTTTTTCTTTTAGAAACATATTATTATTATTATTGTTATTACTACTACTAAAGATATGTATTTACCCTCCAGAACACGGGGTTCATATAAGACACAAGTCTTGAAGTACCTGATATCACCCATCAAAAGTTCAAACTTATCTCATCTACCTAAAATCAGCATAAAACAGAAGAAATGTACAAAAAACTAAAGCTACACACATTTCTTCACCCCCAAATGCTTAAAGATGTCCCAACAAATTTTTCATTTTCAATCTAAACTCAACATTAAACATGTAATTGTTTGATTTTATATGATGTTTTCTGACTGGTTAAATTAATTAGTGAAATTTGTACTCAAGCCAGTGTTTATTAACTTTCAAATCCTAAATTCTTTTTTTCTTTTTTTGGCTCTCAAATACAATCAAATAGTAAATGTCTCATTGCATGTCTGTAAGCATACAGTGTGTCAATTCATTTGTTAGGAGAAATAATAGATAATAAAATGAATTATTATCATCAGTGCATGACAAATATGGGTGTTGAATAAAGAATGGACACCGACTATCCAAAAATTTTGGGTGCAATCCTATGCTTGTTTAGATAGAAAAAAGCATGCTAATTGGGGAATCCCGGGAGTTGTAGGTCTTTTCTCTCTCTAGATATGATAGAATTACACCCTTAGGTAATATTCAACATGAAATTTTGAAAGGCATATTTGTTTCAGCTCTACTCACAACAGCTTAATTATACATTATTCAACATACAACCTGCCTATTATTAGGAGTCAACATAGCAACCAGAATGGTCACTTACACATTGACAAAGAAAATGATTTTTTAAAACAACAACAACGTTTTTAAAATATTTAAATTAAAGCTCCCTTCCTCCTGGGAATTCAAGGTGACTAACAACCCCCCATAAATTTAACCATTAAAAAAATTGTTACAATTTTAAAACAAATAGCAAAATGCATCACCCGAAAGAGGGCACTGTTTTGTATTATTTTGCATTTCCTAGCTTATACAACTAGATGCAAATTTAGAATTAATTATCATTAAAATAGGAAATTTTAAAGGCAATTTCCAGTTTAAAATTAACAAAATAAATGTACTGCTTGTAAGATTTATTTTATTGCAAGCCATGTGATTGTTATATTTGTAAATAAAATATAGTCCTCGGCAAAGCTTTATTTTATTTTAAGAGACAGGCAAGACCTGCTGCACTGCAGCAATTATAAATGAAGGCAGGGGTGGGTGGGAGAGAATGTTTGCATTTCAGTTCCTTCAGCCAATGTAAGCTAGACAACAAGGCAGCCGTTGATCTCTAAGGATTATCACAAAACAAGTTTGCTTTGCTTTGGATTTCCATTTATCATTCAAGACAAAAACCTGATTGTGATTTTTTAAATATATATATATATATATATATATATATATATATATATATATATATACTTGAAATTTGGGGAGGGAATGCGAAGGCTGGAATGATGACATTGCTGGCCGTGAGAAAGAGGCCATTTTCTACCAGATCACAGGAATTATGTGGGAAGTAGGTAGGTAGATGTTTTAAGCAGTATCAGTTTTCTACCTTTCTCCGTTGCGGTCCTTCCCTTCTTTCCATTTCTTTCTATCTCTTTGCTGGATAATAAGTCTTTCCACTTGTGTCTTCCCATCTCCAGCTCCTTCTACCTCCCTCCAATTAAGGCATTGCCATTATTCTAGCTGCAATTTCAGCAATAGCCTGCTGATTTTCTTTACATTTTAATGGGTGGAAGAAGATGGCTGGAGCCACCTTCTGAGTGTGTTGTTGGACACTGCATTGCAAACTTGGTGGTCGAGGCTGAAGCTATAACCAGACCCCTACCCCAAATAATATTGAAAAGCTCAGTGAAGGGAAATGCCACCAGCTGCTCAGGTATCCTTGCAGGAAACATGCCTTAAACAATATTCCACATGTCCAATGGAAGGCCAACCCCACTAAGGCCAACACATCAGACGAGTGCACACTCGTTGCTGGGCGCTCACAAATTTTTGTGGGTCCCTCTCACACTGTTATCTGTGTCCCGTGTGCCTCCCACCCCTTCTAGCCTTCTTCACGTGACAAAAAACCACAACCCAGTAAGTCTGACAATTTTAGAGACAGAACTAGCCTTTATCTCCTGCTGTGTGCAGGAGAAGTAGCACTGAATGGGCCACACACACATTGTTTACTTCCTCTTTTGAAAGAGGAACTAATGAGGGACAAACACTCAGGTGGAGAAGCTATGTGATTTCCCATGTGATGCTGCTCTAAATGTTTCAGTGTAATTTAAGATGCAATCCTATGCATGTTCAGGCAGAAAACAGTCCTACAAGTCCCAGCATTCCCAGCCAGCCAGACTTTTTTGTGTGTCTAAACATGCATAGGGTTGCACCCTTAATGTTCAAATTTCCATTGTCTTAACTGGATTACAATTGCAGCTAGGATCTCACCAATCGAATTGCTGTGACTCTGGGTGGGAGTATATTCAGTCCTTCTCAAGACCCACTTCTTTAGTGCAGCCTTTTGTGAACCACACTGCCCACATCTTACCTATACCACCTTTACTGTCATGGCTTTCCCAAAATAAATATGGGAGTTGTAGCCTGGTGAAGTGATGATTCTTTGTGAGCAATCTTTCTCCCTCCCCCACTGAACTACAGTTCCCAGAGTTCCCTAGGAACAGGGGCTGGCTGTTAAAACCAGCTTAAATCTTTAGTGTGAATATGCCCATTGACTGATACTATTGCCTATTTTGCCTCAGTAGAGACACTAGTACAGTGCTCAAATATACAAGTCCTAGCTCCTGACTCCTCTCCCAGTAGCCTTTTAAAAACAACAGTTAAGAAGGCTATTATACCCCATTTTTAAAATATATAAATTTGTCTTGACTGGTGATCTGTTAAGACACAGCATATTTTGTTTCCTGTAGAGTTCTGTTGGTTTTTTTTTAACCTCAGGCACAACCCAGTAAGATTCTTTTGCACAGCTCCACTCATTATAACAGGAAATGTGCAGAAGAACATCTTGGTGGATGTTGATTAAGAGCTCCATCACACCTGCGATTTATTGCACTCTCGCCATGCCTGGTATGTGTTTTTGCAGTGGGGTACTCACACAACGTCATCCATATCCTGTGCTCATCTCGCCTCTTCCCTTCCCTTTTCCGACTTATTTTGGAGTGGGAAAATTCCAGGTTTTTCCACTCTGTGCACAATAATGCTGCTCCTCTCTCCTGTATATTGCTGTCCTTGCGCTATGTCAGACCATCCCATTTTTTGTAACATATGTGTGTGTGTCAAAAGGCAGTCTCGCTGACAAAAGGAGGGCAGGGCAGTCCTCTGCTCAACTGTGAAAGGGAGGGAGAGAGGGCTGAACACCCTGTGGAGAAGGCAAGTGAGGCTGCCGCCACCCATGCCCAGGACTCGGTCCCATTCAACTCTATGGTTCTGACCAGAACAATGTCGGCTTCCCATTGCCATGCCAACATTGACCACAACCTTCTACAAAAACTAATTGTAATACTTCCTCTTCACTTATATTGTTTAATATGATCTTAGGGGAAAGCATAGTGTGCTGTTTTACTATAATTGCACAGTTTCAGGCTGCCGTACTATTGTATTTGTACAGAATATATCTATATCCACACACACACTGCGGGGGAAGGGGAATATAGGGGGTGGGGTGGGTGATTTCACTGGCACAGTAGTGATACAGGTGAAAAGATACATTAGCTGAACTAGTGCAACAACACAGAGACATGAAAGTGCCCAGTGTTAGATCCACTAAGAAAACTGGGTGGGGGTGGGGAAGTAGGTATGATTCGCTCTAAACCTATTCATTCCCTATGGGCTGTCCTATTGATGATGTAAGGAGGTTGGGTGGTGAAACCAGAGTCTTTTCTCCCCAAACTCTACCCATGTAATTCTTTTCACTTGAGGATGTGACTATTACTTCCACATACATTTACAAGGATTACTCTTTGTGGATTCTCAGCTATTTCTTCCAGCTGCCTTCTGTCAAATCATGCTCTCCTACACTAAATGCTCTCCCTCCAGAGTAGACACTTGATCTTGAGGTCAGAGGTCCTTTGGCTCTTGACTAATGCAAGTCATTAGATGAATAGAATCTCTCCAGCAATACAATTATCATGACTTCAAGGTATAACAGAACCATATATGTTTTGATCACATTGAATAAGTATTTTGTTGTTGTTAGAATCTCACTACCAAAGTTGAGGGCTTTTAATTCAAGTAAATGTGTGAAGAAAGAAAGGGAAGAATTAATCGATGGCACTTAAAAAGTTGAGTGCAGCCCAGTTAAAGAAATTTTAACTGTTATCTGTTAAGATTGCAAACATTTGCACACGAGTTGAAAACCTATATTGCTGAAACCAGAAGCATATCTTTGTTGTTTTTAGGTGACCTTTGTTTTTAGGGAGAGCATGTCTTTTAAGATGGTGTTTGCTATCAGTAGTTTTAGGAGTGTTCGCATTAAAAATAAGATTTAAAAGGAAATCTGCTGCTCAGTTAATCAAGCACTGTATTGCAATCTTATAGTCACTTACCTGGGAGTAGGTCTAATTGAACTCAGGATATAGACATAAATAGTATGATTGGACCGTACTGCACACTGATTTAAAGTTTTCAACACCACAATTCTATAAATAGTTATTTGAAAATAAGTTCCATTGAGTTCAATGGGTCTTACTCCCAGGTAAGATAGTATAGGATGCAGCCCTAACAGAATAATTTAATCAATTAATTGATTAATCATGGAAGCAATTGTACAAAAATGAAGCATACCATCTACCTGCAGGGCTCTCGCCAAGCTGCGAGCATAGGAATGAGTCATTTTAGGGTTTATTGGAACCTTAGTGGTGCCAGGGCCAGCCCTACCACTCGGCAGAGTGAATTGGTTGTTGGGATCGCCGTTGTGAGAAAATCTGGCATTTTTTAGGCTTGCCAGATTTCCCTGGAGACCCCGTCCTGGCTTACATCTGTGAGCGGTAGGCTTTTTCCTGGAATCCGGAACCACTTTGCAGTTTTTTTCTTGTGATATTTATGCAAATTGTGCCCACGCAAATAGGAAACTGATTTGCATAATATTTGAATGTGCTAATTTATACATGCAGATTTAGAAATAATACTTTAGATAGAAATACAGTACATCTCACCATAGTGGAGAAGACTGTGACGAAGTGACCTGTGTACCCACCTGCTGTCCGGGTGCTATTGATGGACTTCAGGGCCCAGTTATACTTTCTTATGGTTCTTTATCTTTAAACCAGGACTGTCCTTCAAACAGAGGCTGCCTTCAATCAGAGGACAAGCCTCTAGCAGCCCTTCAAATACAGAGGACTGTCCTCTGTAAAAGAGGACACAGGCTTTTGTACACAGTGTGTGTGTTGGGGGTCAGGGAAGGATGTCATCTTATCATTGGCCTGAGGCAACAAAATGTCTTGGGCTGGCCCTTTCCATCCCTCTCTCAAGTTGGCCCATGGTAACAAATACATGCTGTATGCCAGGCATTATGTTCATTGGAAGGCCAAAATTTGCTCCCTCTATACCCTTCTCCTTGCCTTTCCAAGGTCCCGGCTCACCAGTCACTCAAGCCATGCAAAACTTTAATGTCCACATATCAGGATCCTCCCATCCCCACTAGCAAAGTCCATGGAAATTGTAAGAAAGGCTTATTCAGTCAGAGCTGGATAGGGTTGGGCCTTAGCAGGCTCTAATTGGCCAATTAATGTAAATATTATGGAGGCTGTCTTTGGCTACTGTCTCTCCTCACCTCTTTTCCTCTCACTTCCCTTTCTAATGCACTGGCCATGTTTTTGATTTTTTTTTTTAAAAAAAAAAGGGGGCTAGGGCATGATTGGATTACAGAGAACATATTCCCTCCTCCCCCTTCAAAAATGTGGTAAAGCAGGTTCAATGGTTCAGCTGGCTTGATAGCGAGCTCATTTCATTCCGAACGTGCGCTGCAGTTGGAGTAGGTGTTTGAATCACATGCTGCTGATAGCTCAGCAGATGCTGTTTTTATTGAATGCCACGAAGAAGAGTTGCAATAAAACCCACGTTAATGTCCAGAGCACAAATTGGGAGGGCCTGTTGATTTATGCACCCTCCTTTGGTCTTGGTTTTTTAATGCATGCAACTTGTGGAACTGGATAGTCTGTTAGCGACTTTGCCCTTACCTTTTTATTTTACAGGACTCCCACCTTCCAGGGGGCTTGAACTCATGCAACTAGCACAACTCAGAACCAGAACAGGCTGACTGCAGTTGGCCTGTTGTTATTGCTTTCTCTTTCTCATCCTTTCCTTCTCCTTCTTCTCCTTCTTTTACTACTACTACTATGTGCCCCATTTTGAAACTTGCAGACTTCTTATGCTGGAGGAGTCATTTTACTTTGCATAATTTAATTTACCTATTTATTTGAATTTATCGCCTTCCCCTCTCAAAAGCTCAGGGTGAGCCCTCCATTTCCTAGCCAAATGGGTTTTGTTATGAGCAAACTCTCAGATGACAGAGACTATATTGGGGAGGAGGAAGAAGAGATTCTTACTGGCCTTTCCGAAATGCACAGAATGATGCCATGAAGAACCTTGGCAGTGGGCCTTCTCTGTGGTAGCACCCGCCCTCTGGAGGACCCTCCCTCATGCAGTTCAGAAGGCGGAAAACATAATATCTTTTAAACGTCTCCTGAAGACATACTTTTTTTACACAGGCTTTCCCTGGTCTTTAATGTAGCTGGTGTTATATTGCCTTTTAAACTTTTAATGTTTTAAATTTATACTTATATTTTATGGTTCTTAATTGTGTACTGCCCAGAGAGCTTCAGCTGATGGGCAGTATAAAAATGTAATAAACAAATAAATAAATAGCTGCTTCTCAACTGTGAAATTGCCTTCTTTAAACATTTCAAGACCTTTTATATTGACTGTCATATAAGAACAAGGACTAAGTCTGTACAGCAGTGATCCTTGAGGTTCTGAGAACTTATCCTCCAGGAAAGGGTTCCTCATGACAACGGTCAGTAAAGGTAGATAAGGTTCGTTGAAAGTCAGCTTATTCACCATTACCAACCTTCCCTTGTAAAGTGAAGTCATGTGGGGGTGGGGGAGTGTTGTTGTATGGCACATGCCCAGTTCACAGTGGCTGGCCATGCATCCTCCTTTACAGAGGGATTGTCAGAGGGGTTGTATGTAAAAGCATCTTCTATTTGAAGCGACTGCCTAGTCCAAGTAGGTTGAAAGAAGGGAGAAGAGGAGCCTTGATGTGGCCCATCAAGAGTTAGCACCTATGGGATTGAGCAGGTAGGCCCATGGGTCATGTGGTCAAAATCTTCCTTACTATGCTAACTTCTGTTGCATTTCTACTTAAATTGTAGCAATTATTTCCATATTTGCATCTATACAAATGCAAATTTGCTTCCTCTTTTGTCCTCTATTTTTTGAAAGCCATTTTTGGAAACATGGGATATTAATTAATAAATGAATTAAAAATATATTTCTTAATGGACACCATCCTAAATTCACATAGGTGAGAATGGGGGTGGGGAGATAACAAGGTCCAAATGGTCTGGCTAGAGCTCTAAATAAGCCCTCAGTTGTGCCCCATAAATAATTAAGTACAGAGATTCAACGACAGATGCTTTGTGGCGCCTTTGTAGACAAGGCAATATAGAATGTATTCTCTCAAGGTGGAAAACACGACTGTACAGGAATAACTGATTTAACAACATTGGCACCACAGAACTTCCTTCTAATTTGGAGTGTTCCAGAGGACATTTTTGCACAGGCTGGAAGTGCAGGAAGTGTGACATTTTTTAAACTATTTTTCTCCCATTGCTGTCAAGGACCATAAGATTGAAACTTTATTTATTCCCTTTCATTGGACTGTATTCAAATTATATTGGGGTATAGTAAAGGCAATTCCACTATAATCAGAAACGAAAAAACAAAGCAGAAATAGACAATATGGATGGAAAGGAGTCCCTAGAGGTGGTGACCTGCAAAGGGTGTGCAATGTTCGTGTTTCTGCCGGAGCTCAACATGGCGTATACCTGCAACAAGTGCAAGCTGGTGGCACTTTTGGAAGAAAAAGTGAGAGGACTTGAGCAGCGAGTGTCCACCATCCAAGGAATAAGAGAAGTTGAGGAGTTCTTAGACCGAACGGTGGAACTGCAACAGCAACAAGAAGCACATGAGATTGAAGAACAACAGCCAGCTGAAGCAGAAGTGGAGTATGCTGAGGGGAGGAAAGCCAATGAAGAGGAAACTCCCTGGAAAAGAGTGACAGTTAGGAGCAGAAGAACTAGAAGGCATTCTGCACCGGTGGAACCATTAGAGTTAAGCAACTGCTTTCAGCTTCTGGAGGATGAGTCTGAAGGACAGTTTGCAGAAGAAGAAGTACAGGAGACACCGTGCAACAATGAACAAGAGGCAGAAGGTAGGTCAACCAAGAAGAAGAGGAGAGTAGTCGTTGTGGGAGACTCCCTGCTGCGTGGGATTGAAACCCAAGTATGTCGTGAAGACCCATGGACTCGCCAGGTGTGCTGTCTCCCTGGAGCACAGATTAGAGATGTGACTGAAGGGTTACCGAAACTCATAAAGTCCATGGACACATACCCCTTTCTTCTCATCCATGTGGGAACAAATGATGTCACCAAGCAGAGCTACGAAGAAATCATTTCAGACTATGAAGCTCTGGGAAGGAAACTGAAGAACTTTGGGGCCCAGGTAGTTTTCTCATCCATCCTCCCGGTTCTTGGAAGAGGATTAGAAAGGAAAAGAAAAATACTCCGGATGAACGACTGGCTATGAAGGTGGTGCCGACGTGAGAATTTTGGATTCTGGGACCACGTGCTATGCTACTTGGAACATGGACTGCTGGCAAGGGATGGGTTGCACCTCACAAGGGCTGGAAAGAATGTGTTCAGCCACAGCATGAAGAACTTGATCAGGAGGGCTTTACACTGAATCTTACGGGGGTGGGAGACGTAAACCTCGAGGCAACAAGGGATGAAGGCCAAGGCACCACAGTACAGAGAACAGCTCCAATAGTGCCCCAAAATAGTGTCCACAACAATGTAGGAACAAAGCCAGACTATAAAACACATGGTCTTCGATGTCTATATACTATTTATTTATTTATTTATTTATTTATTACATTTTTATACCGCCCAATAGCCGAAGCCATGCCCAGAGCATGGGAAACAAACAGAACGAACTTGAACTCTTATTACATGAAGGCAAATACGATGTGATAGGTATAACTGAAACTTGGTGGGATGACTCCCATGACTGGATTATAGCAATTAAAGGATATAACTTGTTCAAAAAGAACAGAAGAAATAGAAAGGGAGGTGGAGTTGCACTATATGTTAAAAATACCTATCCCTGCACAGAAATACAGGCGGATCAGACTGGGAGCCCCATCGAGAGCATCTGGATTAAAATAAATGGGGCAAGGAATAAAAAGAACATGATAATCGGAGTCTACTACCGACCACCCAATCAAGGAGAAGACGAGGACGAAACTTTTGAGAAACAAATTGCCAGTGTTTCAAGGAAGTGTGATGTAGTAGTGATGGGGGACTTCAATTACCCTGATATCTGTTGGGAGACCAATACTGCCAAAAGCGGCCCTTCCAAGAAATTCCTGACATGTGTGGGTGATAACTTTCTCCTACAGAAAGTGGAGGAAGGAACTAGAGGATCGGCAATCCTTGATTTGATATTGACCAATAGGGATGACTTAGTGGATAAAGTGGCAGTTACGGGAACTCTGGGGGAAAGTGACCACATCATACTTGAATTCTTGATTATGAAGGAGACAAAAGTTGAGTGTAGCCATACACGTACTCTGGATTTTAGGAAAGCTGATTTTAATAAACTCAGAACTATGATAAGTAAGGTCCCATGGCAAATGAGCCTAATGAGAAAAGGAGTGCAGGATGGGTGGGAGTATTTAAAAAAGGAAATTTTAAAGGCACAGTTACAAACAATTCCAACAAGGATAAAAGATAGAAGACAACAGAGGAAACCAATGTGGCTCCACAAAAAGCTTAGAGATGACCTGAAAACAAAAAGGGATACATATAGGAAGTAGAAGGAAGGCCAGGCTACAAAAGAAGAGTACAGACAAGTGGCGCAGAAGTGCCGAAATGGCGTCAGGAAGGCTAAAGCTCAGAATGAGCTGAGATTAGCCAGGGATGCTAAAAGCAATAAAAAGGCTTTCTTCAGATATGTGAGTAGTAAAAGACAGAGAAAAGAAATGGTGGTTCAACTGCTTAATGAGGATGGCAAATTGATAACAGATGACAAAGAAAAGGCTGAAGTGCTCAATTCCTACTTTGCCTCGGTCTTCTCCCAAAAGCGGGTCTATGACCCCCCTGGAAAAAGTGAAGCAGAAGTTGAGGGGGCAGGATTACTGTTTGAGATTGATAAACAAATGATCAAAGAACACCTAATTTCCTTGAATGAGTTCAAATCTCCAGGGTCCGATGAACTGCATCCTAGAGTAATGAAGGAGCTAGTGGAAGAACTCTCAGAACCTTTGTCTATTATCTTTGCAAAATCATGGAAGACGGGTGAGGTGCTGGATGACTGGAGGAGGGCTAACGTTGTCCCTATCTTCAAAAAGGGCAAAAAGGAAGAACCTGGGAACTACAGACCAGTCAGTCTGACATCTATCCCTGGGAAAATTCTGGAGCAGATTATAAAGAAGTCAATCTGTAAACAACTTGAAATCAATGCGGTGATCACTAGAAGCCAACATGGATTTGTCAAGAACAAGTCCTGTCAGACAAATTTGATCTCATTTTTTGATAAGGTAACCTCCCTTGTGGACCATGGGAATGCTGTGGACGTCATATATCTTGACTTCAGCAAAGCTTTTGACAAAGTACCACATGCCATTCTGATTAATAAACTAGCTAAAAGTGGGCTAGATGGAACAACTATTAGGTGGATTCACAGTTGGCTACAGAATCGGACTCAAAGAGTACTTATCAATGGAACCTTCTCAAATTGGGGAGAGGCAACGAGTGGGGTACCGCAGGGCTCAGTCCTGGGCCCAGAGCTCTTCAACATTTTTATTAATGATTTGGACGAGGAGGTGCAGGGAACGCTGATCATATTTGCAGATGACACAAAATTGGGTGGGATAGCTAATACCCTGGAAGACAGAAACAAACTTCAAAGTGATCTTGATAGGCTGGAGTGCTGAGCTGAAAACAACAGGATGCCTAGTTCTACATTTAGGAAATAGAAACCAAAGGCACAGTTACAAGATGGGGGATACTTAGCTCAGCAATACTACAAACGAGAAGGATCTTGGAATTGTTGTAGATTGCAAGCTGAATATGAGCCAACAGTACGTAATGGCTGCAAGAAAGGCAAATGCTATTTTGGGCTGCATTAATAGAAGTATAGCTTCCAAATCACGTGAGGTACTGGTTCGTCTCTATTCGGCCCTGGTTATGCCTCATCTAGAGTATTGCGTCCAGTTCTGGGCTCCACGATTCAAGAAGGACGCAGACAAGCTGGAGCGTGTTCAGAGGAGGGCAACCAGGATGATCAGGGGTCTGGAAACAAAGCCCTATGAAGAGAGACAGAAAGAACTGGGCATGTTTAGCCTGGAGAAGAGAAGATTGAGGGGAGACATGATAGCACTCTTCAAATACTTAAAAGGTTGCCACACAGAGGAGGGCCAGGATCTCTTCTCGATCCTCCCAGAGTGCAGGACACAGAATAATGGACTCAAGTTAAAGGAAGCCAGATTCCAGCTGGACATCAGGAAAAACTTCCTGACTGTTAGAGCAGTGCGACAATGGAATTATTATTATTATTATTATTATTATTATTATTATTATTATTATTATTATTTATTTATTTATATAGCACCATCAATGTACATGGTGCTGTACAGATTGGAATCAGTTACCTAGGGAGGTTGTGGGCTCTCCCACACTAGAGGCCTTCAAGAGGCAGCTGGACAAGCATCTGTCGGGGATGCTTTAGGGTGGATTCCTGCATTGAGCAGTTTTTCCCTACCCTGTGCCTGCTTACCCTACCCTGTACCTGTTTGCATTCTCTTCCCCTCCTTATTGTTTTACTATGATTTTATTAGATTGTAAGCCTATGCGGCAGGGTCTTGCTATTTACTGTTTTACTCTGTACAGCACCATGTACATTGATGGTGCTATATAAATAATAATAATAATAATAATAATAATAATAATAATAATAATGTCCTTGTAGACCCCTTCCAGCTCTGCTATTCTATGATTCTATGATTTTGTATTTTACAGCAATTAATTAATTTATCTATGAATGTCTCCTACCATTCGTTCTGTTTGCTAGGTGCTATTCAGAGCACAGAAAGCTAAACATATATCAGTTCTTACTTTTTATTATTTACTTTTATTTCTTTAATAGATTTCTAATATTTAAAGACCCTCACAAAACATATGAAGGAATCTTCAAAATATAAAATGAATACTCAACATTATATATATTATTCAATATATACATCTTTGAAATAGCAAATAAGACAGTGGCAGATAAAACCTCAGTTAAAAGCACAGCACACTAAAATTAAATGAATGCAGACTGGAATAAATACATTTTTGAAGTGTGATTGATCAACCTGGACCTCATATCCTGGAGCATGAGGAATTACCAAAAATCCAGCAATCCACAAGTTCTGTCTTGTCAAGAAAGGGCTGTATTTTATATTTTTCTTCTTTAAATCTGCTGGAGGGGGAACCCTAAAGGGCTGATTGAAACAGAGAAGCTTAGAGAGGCTTTAAAATACTATGATCATGCGAAGGCTATTAAGAATAGTCAAGATTGCATTCCGGATTGTACATTATACTTGTCTCATGATACAAGGCTTAGGGCAGAGAGTCCTTTTTCAAATGTTATTAATAGATAAAAAGTAATCCACAAGTAAATGATTCCAGACTGTAGCTACTGTGTGTATCTAGGCTAGACATGTATATCTCTGCGTATTGTTTTTCTAGTCTGACTAATTGTCTTTGCTTTTAATGACTCTCCTTGATACGTCTGCTTTATGTTTCACAAATACTTCATCATGGCATTCTTTGTCACCAAGGAGTTCCATCTATTTATTTGAGCAGTCAAAACAGGCATCTCCTCTGAAGTCAGCTTTATGGAAGCATTTAGCAGAGAATGCTTGCTCCCTGGACATCACTAGGGTGTTGACTTCATAATTGGCTGGATCAATGGCAGCCCGGAGCTTTAATAGCTCCAGCTATGGAAGAAGGTATCTGGAAGAAGATATACAATGTTTATATTAGTATCCTACCATGCAGTGCATAACTTTGGGTAAATAAAACATGGCTACCACTCCTGATTCTAGGGTCCTTGCCAATAAAGGGTAGTGGGTAGAGAACTGGCCTAGAACTGGGGAGACTCAGGTTGAAATCCCTACTTAGCTCTATTTGGCCCAGTCATGATATCTCAGTCTAACTGTGACATGAGGTTGTTTTGAGTAATAAAGGTGATGGGCAGGGCCAGCCCTACCATTAGGCAGAGTGAGGCAGCTGATCTTGGAGGGCGGGCAGCAGTGGCAGCAGCCTCTTGACTGTTCCTCCTGAACTCCTTGGTTGTTTCCCTCGTTTTGAGAATGGAGCTATGTATGCCACACAACCTGCACTAGCCCACTGCTTCAAGTGTGGTGGAGGAGATTATCCCATTGCCAGTGCTAAAGTAAGTTTCATCTGCCAGTCCAGCTGGATTCTGTAGGTGGGATAGGAAGGAGGTGCCATCTTGTTCTTCATCTCAGGCAGCAAAGTATCTTGGAGTAGTTCTGGTGGTGTTGATGGTGGTGGTGCAATGGAAGATAGAATGGCATCTACTGCTAGATCTCTGGGTGATTTCCAATAGATAACAAAGTGGTTTGATGCCTGATTATTTAACAACAGCAACAAAAAGCTAAATTAAGGTGCTAAAATAGAGACAGTTTAGGGGAAAACCAGAAGTGGATTTGTGTGTCAAAGGACTGCAAGCTCAGTTGTGGTAATAAAATAATTCCTGGGCTAAGCATGTGTTCGGAGACACTCTGTCCCTCAATTCTAAGTTCTTTGCCCCCACTATTTTGTACCTGATGTAACTCAGGAATCCAGTTTTAAAACTCTAGTAGATTTAGCCTGCCTGAAGTCTACCCACTCCTGTGCTAAAAGCAGCCAACTTTTGCACGTAAACCTTATTCACTGGAATGAAATGCTTATCCCTAATAGTATGGTAGTATTATGTCAATGGAATGGCATGCACTATTTTTCTTCATATAGAAGCAATCACTGAAAACTAACAATCCATTCTTTCCACATGCTGGCTTCGTAGTATCAGGTTTGTAAACAGCTCTGCTGCCAACCTGAAATATTGTACTTTTGTCCTTGCCACTGTCTTGCAGAAGGATTTTTCATTCTCTCAATAAATCACATCATATCCGGATATGTGTTACTGATGTTAATATAAAAGTGCCTTTCCCCCCTTTTGCATAAGTCTTAAATATCTTCCTATTGCTGATAGTTTTGAATGCGCTGCAGTGTTTTAAGGGGAACACCTCCCCCCGCCCACATGTCCATTTATTATGGACACATTTGTTTTTCTCCTTTCCATGAGATGCTGTGGCAAAAGACACATCCAGATTTTGAAGAATTCCGAAAATGCGTGCTGCATATTGCTGCAATAGATACGTGATAAAGGATTCACTCCTCCACAAATCATATGTTGCCTATGGTGAGACCACTTCATCAGTCTTGTGTTTGTCATCTCTCAGCTCAGAAGTGGAGCCCACTGTGGATGATGTGAATTGTCTGCAAGGCCAACCACTTGGCATTTGAGAATGTTCATCTCTACCTCTTTTTAAATTCTTTCCTTATGGAAATATTTCAAAGACTTCTTCTTTGGACAAAACAAGGATGGACAGATGCTTCCATAGCACAATAGACAATATATGAAGAGTATTTGTTGAAGTTAATCATAAGCCGGGAGTTAGTTGGTCATCCTTTTTTGACTGCCCTCCCATTGACTGATTCTCATGAAAAGTACTTCATTGGAAACCTCTTGACATGCAAATTCTACAAATAACAGTTTTCACTATAATTCAGAGTCGGGAGTTTATTTACTTCCATTTTAGAATTAGGCTATCTTCTATAACAATGTACTATAAAGTTTCGTTTTTAATGTTGAAAAATGTCATGTATAGTTAAACAAACACAATTAATTGCAACTTGGAGCAAAATGAAACACACACACACACAAACACACAAATCACCTGTATAAACACAGGTGCAAGCTAAAGTACAATGATATGCCAGTAACATACGGCCTGTAAATAAAACATGAAGGGATTAAGAGGCCCCTCCTGTTAAAAGTAACCCAGTCAAAGTTTAGTTATTGATCAGAAAGGAACTCTCCAGCTGCTACATTTAACAAAATAATATTCTAAAGTCTTTGCACACCTTTAGTTAAGTTAAACATGTTGTTAGATCTTATTTTTCTCTGTGAACTGTGTTCGTGGGGAACCAACTTGCTTTTTTATCATTCACAAATGGGAGAAAAGTGCAATTTGTGCATTTTGCTGCTGTTGTTGTTGTTACTGCTGCTAAATTCCAGTCCTACAGTGGGGCAAGGCAAAGAGGCAGACTTTTTCCTCCTTTCACTCTCCTTTTCCTCTTTACAGCCATACCTCTTCAGTACTCAGCAAATCTGACCAAGGCTAGCTGCTTATGGAAACGTGTATGCTGGACCAGGAACTCAATCAGATGCTAATCCAAATGGATGTAAGTGGGAAGGAACCCATGGAGACCACCTTGAGCACCATGATTTTGTGGAAAGAGTATAAGAACACAAGAAGAGTCATACTGAATCAGACCAATGGTCTATTTACTCCAGCATTCTATTCACAAAGTGGCCAACCAGATCCCTATGGGAAGCCCACAGGCAGGGTAATAGCACAGCTCTCTCCAGCTCATGTTCCCCATGAACTAGTAGTCAGAGGCAAATCACCTCTGAAACTGGAAGTAACACATAGCCATCAGGAGTACTAGACACTGAAATCTTTATCCTCCATGAATTTGTCTAATCATCTTTTAAAGCCACCTGAATTGGTGGCTGTCCCTACATCTTGTGGTAGAGAATTCCATAATTTAACCATGTGCTGTGTGAAGTAGTACTCCCTTTTATCTGTCCTGAATCTCCCACTCTTCTGCTTCATGGGATTACCTCGGGTTTATGTTATCCACTTCCTCAACACCAGGCATAATTTTCACACAATCATGATGGCTAGATGTTGAGCTTTATCACACTAGCGTTATACTGTGCAATCACTGTGAATTGCATGCAAAGGACTCAGAAGTTTTCCACCTTATAATCTGCTTTGATTGTGAAGCACTCCCATGCATCCTGCCTTAATTGTGCAATAAAGCAAAAAGATTCACCATATTTAGCCCCTACTTTTTGAGCGTATCTTCCGAGCGGCCGCTGGGGCGCAGGAGCAGGATTTTAAAGAAATGCTTACATCTGCGTAAGCTTTAAAGATAAAGACACCAAAATTGGCACAGTAATAGATATTAGGGAGAGCTTTAAGCATACCAAATCTGAATTGAATTGGGTCATCTGTTGATTTTTATGATTTTTTACATTTCCCCCCTTAAACTCACTTCCTGGTATGCAAAGGATCACTGTCGCCCGGTAGCAACAACAACAACAATCGCGAAAGCTTAGCGCTACGGGGATAATCCAAGGGAAGCAGGTACGTGGGATGAAGCTAGTTAATTCCAGTATCAGGGGCCAATATGCCTTTTCATGCCAATGGCCAGGAACACAAGTGGGAGGGTGCTGTACCACTCATATTCTGTTTGCGAGCATCCCATGGGTATCTGGTTGGCCGCTATGTGAGGGAATGCTGAACTAGATAGGTCTTGGGTCTTATCCAGCATGACTCTTCTTCTATTCTTCAGTACTCTTAGTTGCCTACCCCTTCCCCCATTTTGGCATTCAGTGTTTCTGCCGCCGCATGTGGGATGCCTACTTTAGTAACAGCAGTTCAAAGAGTCATCTCAACTCCCCACTTCTTAAGCAAAGGATGATGTGCCTTTGATCCATATACTTAGTACATAGATTTATTTAATGGTTTATAACAAGAGTCGTTCTGTGTGTAAAAAAGCAAATTGGTGAGAAATATTGGTGCAACTTAGGAATGATCAGGCATGGTCTGAAAGCACAGGGTGAATGTGTGACACCTCTCCCTAAATGTTGCTCTGCAGAAGTTCTCCTGAATATGATAGAATCTTTATGGTTTAATTTTTTTTTAACCCTAACAATCACTCGCAACAGCCACATCGCCATCTGCTGGCACCAGAGGCAAGTGATTGGCAGGGGAAATTGCCTGACATTAGTATTATTACTAGTTAATATGATCACCACACTTCCTTTTCAATGTAGTTCAAGCATAGTAACTAGGATATGGAATAGATTCACAGAAGATAATGTCCATAGTATGTTATTCTACGCCTAACAGAGAAAACATTCCTTGGTGATGTGTCAAATTTGGGGCTGAGAGACACAAAGTGCAATCCTACACATGTCTACAAAGAAGTGGGCCCCACTGAGTTCAATGGGAGTTTCTCCCATGTAGGACGGTAGCCTCAGCATATTGTAAAGTACAACAAGGTTCAAATGGAGCCTTTTGCCATAGTAAAATTATCTAGAAGCTTTTCTGTGTACTGTACTGTACTTTTACTTTTACAGTACTTTAAGGATCTTGTGCCCAGGGCCTTAAAATTCCTCATAGCAGAATGTGTGAGCAATTCTGTTGTTGTTGTTGTTGTTGTCATCTCTTTTCTTGCACATGTCGGCTTTCCTAGACGGACATGATGGGCTTTGCCAAGTCATGCTGTCTTTTACTGATTCAAGAATTTCCTGACAACTGAGCATGCTTTAAGTATGACTGCTTTCTGAATGTTGGTGTGGATGTGTTTTGGTAGGCCCAGTTTCCAAAGGTTTTCTATGTAGTTTTTTGATGTGACTAGCAGGATAATTGTGAGCTTTTCCTGTTGCCATAGTTATTTAACTTCCATGGCTAGTGGTGTATATTTTTCTCTCTTCTCTTCCTTTTCTACAACATTTGTGTCATTAGGTATTGCTATGTCAATGAGGTACATGTGTTTTTCTTTTTTTATCTATAACTATTATGTCTGGTCGGTTGTAAGGTATTATCTTGTATGTATGAATTGTTCTGTCCCAGTATATTTTATTATCTGCATTTTCCAAGATTGTTTCGAGTGAGTATGTATAGTATGGTGTAGGTTGTTTGCTGAGATTGAATTTGATGGCCAGTTGTTGGTGAATTTTTTTTGCAGTTGTGTTGTGTCTGTCTGTATAGGCCATTCCTGCCAGGATTTTACATCCTCGTGTTATATGGTCTATTGTTTCTTGGAATTGACATTTCCTACATAAATCTGTTGTTACATGTTGTTGTTGTTGTTGTTATTATTTATTGCATGGATGGCAAAGAATGCAAAGACAGATCTGTCTTTCAAGGGGCTTATAATCTACAAATAGACACAAGGGAAACAGTTGAGGAATGGATTTGGAGGGAAATGGAGGCAGGGGCAAACAGAGAATGACAATATATATTACATATATCTTTCAAATATATGTAATATACCAGAATGCCCAGCTGAAGAAGTACAATGACTATGCATGACGCATGATACCGGATTAGCCTAATTAAGGGACAGGGCAACTCTTTTCAGGGAGAAGAAGGCAATCAATGGCTACTAGCTATGATGGCTGCAGGTTACTGTTAGTACCAGAGACAGTATGCCTCTGTATAAAATGGGGAACATGCGTGGCAAGGTGCTACTTATGTTCCCCATTGTACAGAGGATAATGGGGAACATGTTCTGCTTGAGGTCTTCCTATAGGCAGCTGGTATCTAGGCCACAGCTGTGTAAACAGAATGCTGTTATATAGGTCACTGGTCTGAGTCAGCTGGGCTCTTCTTAGTAGGGATGTGCTCTGCTTCTAATCGGACCGGTGAATTAGAAGCGGAGCAGGGTGCTTCGCCTCCCCTTAAGGCAGAGGCGAAGAGGATTGGGGGGCCGGCGGAGCGTGGCGAAGAGGGTCGAGGTGAAGGCGGATCCTTCGCCTCGATCCGGAGCTCCGCCAGAAAGGTAAGTGGGGTTTACCGGGCCCTGCCGCTGTCGCTGTCGCCCATGTGGCGACAGCGGCAAGGCCCGGTAACCCCCCCTCCTCTCCCTTACCTGCCTCCGTCTGCGGTCCCTCGGCTTCTTCAATTGAGCCCATGGTTCAACCAGGAAGTCTAGGCCGCACTTGTGGCCCAGACTTCCTGGCTGAACCGCGGGCTCAATTGAAGAAGCCGATGGACCGCGGATGGAGGCAGGTAAGGCCCCCCTCCCCCTTGGTCCCTTTCCGGGCTCTGCCGCTGCCGCCGCATGGGCGGCGACGGCGGCAGGGCCCGGTAACCCCCCCCGCCCTCCTCTCCCGGCCTTACCTGGCACCACTCCCCTCCACTGCGGAGCTCCGATTTGGAGCCGGAGCTCCGTGGCGAAGAGGAGCGGAGTATGGGCGGAGCGGCGCAGAGCGGAGCGGGCCGATCCGAAATTTTCAGATCGGCCCACGGGGCAGAGCGGGGGGTCCGTGCACACCCCTACTTCTTAGGTCCTATTACTTTTCAGTGTGTAAGGAAGCTGGTACATGAAGGCTACTGTGTGTGTGTGTCAGGAAAATGAAAGCTACTTACTAGTCACCACATGGACTGGCATCATCACTTGATAAATTTACATTATGGTAAGGAGGATGTTTATGAAGTAACACACCCTGCAGCTACTGCATGGCAATAGAGGGACTAGTGGATTTTCTAGCCATACCTTTAGGTGGAAGTGTAGAAGTGGGGGTTCCTGAAGCCAACAACATGCAAGTGCATGGTTTCTGAATAGATAGTTGGCTGGGTGTGGGTATAGATTGCTGACATCAGCAGGGTTGCTATCCACTGAGCACCTTTTGCTTCCACATTGGGACTGTTCAGAAGAACCTTAAATCCTGATGGTTAAGGCTTTTGGTTAAGCAGCAGGGTTTAAGGTATCTTGTGTGATGCATTTCCTAAACCTGCTCACCCAGTAACCACAGGCAGACTGTCTGCAGCAGGGTTAGTGGCTCTAAACATGGCTTAAAGTGTTGTGTGCGACAGCTTGTGGTTAGTGCTAACCCAATAGAAGTACAATTTTGCTAACCACAGAGCCTGAGGTGTCATCTGAACAGGCCCAGAGCTGAATGTGTTGTGGCATCCTCTGCTGCCTCCACCACTTCCTCCTGGCACTGAAAAGAAAGGCAGACTTCTGCTCCCTCTTCTATTGCAATAGCAGTTTTACCTAGCAAACCACTGGTTTCCATGCCAGCACTTCCTTGGACTCTCTACGTTAGGAGAGAGTAGGCAACATGGTGTCCTTCCATGAGCCTCAGCCAACACGGCCAATGGCAAGGGATTGTGCGATTTCTAGTCCAAAACATCTGGAAAGTACGTGATTTGGGATGGTCTACACAGTGAGTACATTTCAAATGCTACAGCTCTTATAGGGAACCACTGCTAGATGGCACTGTACATTAAGGGTCGTAAGCAATGTTTAACTGTTTATTGTCTGAGGTTGTATAGCCCTGTCATACTGCTATGTGACCCCCATTTTTATTTGGTGGGATGTGGGGTGGGGAGAATCTTCTTTCAAAGAGGATCGATGTGATAAGTACACTTGACATAAAAACTTAACATCTTTGAAACAAACCTAGTTTTCAAGCATTTAATATTTAGTTATATTGGATAACCTGCACGTATGGCATTTCATTTTTAACAGTGTTTGATAGATAACAATTGGTTGGATCCAAGAACTGCCTTCCGTGAGAGGAAGGGCTCCACTCACAAAAGGACCATCCATCTCATTTTTGGGAATACCCCCTTCCCCTCCACACCACAGCTCATCCCATTCAGTAGGGTTTCCTGACACTTTGTGTAGCATTTATTCTTATGTTTTTTTTTTTATTATTATTATTATTATTATTATTATTATTATTATTATTATTATTATTATCATTTATATCATGCCTTTTTTCCTCCAAGGAACCCAAGGCAGCATACATAATCCTCTTCCTCTCCATGTTATCCTCACAACAATAACCCTGTGAGGTAGGTTGGGCTGAGAGTCTGTGATTGGCCCAAAGTCACCCAGTGGGTTTCTGTGGCCAAGTGAGGTCTAGAACCCAGATCTCCTGACTCCCAGTCCAACACCTTAGCCATTACACCACACTGGCCTGATTCAGACAACATGCTAAACCGTGCTGCTTAACCACAAAATGGTTAAGGGAACCATTTTGTGGTTAAGCTGCATGGTTTAGTGTGTTGTCTGAACCAGGCCACTGGGTCACATTTGTGAGAAGGAGGGGCAGGACACAGGGAAGTCTAGCATAACCCTGGATCCAACCCAATGTTTGGCATTTTATATCTGATCCTGCCAAGCAGTCTAAAGTCAAAAACTACTAAAGTCTAAACTACTCAATTTTTGAAAATCAATTTTGGAAGTAAATTTTAACATAAAAAATGCATATGTTAAAATTTTAATGTTTTTGGATGATTTTTTGAAGTGTCCTCAAATTTTGTTTCAGCTTTAATTTGAAAATGGAGAATATAAAACTGTAATTGGTTACAAGAATGGAGTTCATATAGTTAACTGATGTAAAAATAAATAAATAAATAAGACCCAGGAATCAGTCTTTCTCCTTCTGACAATTGTTATTATTACTTTTCCTTCAACATGATCATGTTTGCCTTCTTTTTTCTTTTAATTTTCAGCTTGTTGAAGGCTATTTTGAATTTTCTGTGGAAGTGCTAATGGGTAAAATGTGCCCTATTGCCTAAACAGAATTTGTTAGCTGGAAAACAGGCCATAAAATTACATCTTGTTCTATTTAAATGTTAGACCCGGTTTCCTTAGCCTCATTACTTCTCCTTTTGGGTTTCCTGTGTCTTCATTTGGATACCATTAAATATGTCATATAGTGTACAAGAGTAGATTGGTTATTGCCAGGGACTAATAATCTGTATCTTTGGCATTCAAGAAAAGCTCCAAATACAGCATCCTGTCCTGCTATTTTGCTGACTGTTGAAATAGAATTGTAAACCATTGGCAATAACAAGGAAAATGAAAACTGGTTGGAAACACATAATTGCCAAATCCTGTGGTTGGGTTATTATGTCTTCACCTAATTGACAATCCAGCTCAACTCTGCATGTGCCAAATTCCCTCTTTACATCAGAATTATGCTTGTTAATGATTCGTTTGATTCTAATTATCCTGCTTATATACAAAACAGGCTGTGAATGATAGAAACACTATGATCCATTGGTCAGGCACCGTCCTTCCTTTCCAGCCACAGATAACATTTCAGCTGTGAAATAATTTCATGCTGCCTCCACTAAACATCTTCTTTCAGAGATGAGCCAAGACCACAATATTTGAAATCTAGACTTTCCTCCAAAGCTGAGGTTTTTTAAATACAAGATTAGTATTTTTTATTATAGTAAGAGCTGGTTTATTTGGTTTTTTTTTTTTAAAAAAAGTTTCATTAAGATTGAAAGATGCAACCAAAATCTTCCTAAACTGCACTTTATTATCTATGCGGCAGGGTCTTGCTATTTACTAGGGATGTGCTCCGCTCCGATTAGGAGCGTAGAAGCAGTAGCGGATTGGCCTGCTCCGCCTTACCCAGAGGCGGAGTAGGAGCGGACCGCGGACCCCCTAGAAGCAAGGCGAAGAGAAGCGACCATTTTTCGGAGCTCCGAGTTCAGTCGGAGCGCTCCGGTCGCCATCTTGAAAACATTTCGCCATAGGATTGCATTGCGGCAAATAATCGCGCATAACTACGTTGTTTTTGAAGCTATCGTTCTGGAAATTCTTGTGCACAGAGAGTCGTGGATGGGGGTCATTTTGAGACCACTCTCACCTCTCTGCGTGCTGTGGTTCACGTGCAATATTTTTTTAAAAATCGGGTCAACCGCGGGGCTCAAACTGCGTTTCGGCTTTTCGCCCATAGGATTGCATTGAGGGAAAGAATCGGGGATAACTGGGGGGGGGTTTAAGCTATCGTTCTGAAAATTCTTGTGCACAGAGAGTCGTGGATGGGGGTCATTTTGAGACCACTCTCAACTTTCTGCGTGCTGTGGTTCACGTGCAATATTTTTTTAAAAATCGGGTCAACCGCAGGGCTCAAACGGCGTTTCGGCTTTTCGCCCATAGGATTGCATTGAGGGAAAGAATCGGGGATAACTGGGGGGGGGGTTAAGCTATCGTTCTGAAAATTCTTGTGCACAGAGAGTCGTGGATGGGGGTCATTTTGAGACCACTCTCAACTTTCTGCGTGCTGTGGTTCACGTGCAATATTTTTTTAAAAATCGGGGTTTGGGTTTTTTTTTTTTATTATTATTATTTTTTTGGAAGCGATGACAGGCACATTCAACTCCCAATCCTGATGAGAATTCATCTCCTCAGAAAGCATCCTCCTCCAATCCCAGCGTTGGAGGGGGGACTAAGGCAGACCCACCCTGAGAACTTTCTGTTTTGTGTCTCTTTGTGGGTTGGCGTTCGTGGAGGGAACACTTACTTAGCTAGTGCTCCTGCTTTGGAGATAGATTAATTTAATATAGGTTTAGTTTGGCGCGTGTGTGTGTTTGTTTGCTTCTTTCTGACTTGTAGCTTAGTTTGCCCTGTGTTTTCCCCTTACTTTGATTTAATATAAACTTTATTTTTGAATTTTGGAGTGTGTGGTTGGGTTGGTTGCCCCCCCCTTCCCTGTATTAAAGCCTGACTGTTCTGCTTTTGTGAAAGCTTTCTTTTGAAAGCATACACACACTTTTTGTCCCATTTCCCTACATTTATTAGTAATATTCTAAAACATATTATTATATTCTTGTAGATATTCTTAGTAGTATATTCTCATACATATTAGTAGTAGTATATTTTATTGTTCTTGTCCCATTTCCCTACATTTAAACATATTATATTCTTCTTATACATATTCTTAGTAGTACCTTATACATAGTATTAGTAGTATTAATATTTTGTTAGTCATCATGAAAAGAGAAAGCAGGCGTGCTGAAAGCAGCAAGGCTCAGTCTGCCAGCAGGGCTTCCTCTCCTCCTGTGAAACTCAAACGGGCAACTCCTTGGCTGACTGCTCCAAAACAGAAGCAGGACAAGCAGCAGGCAGAGCCACTCTCTTCTGCAACTTGTGCCCGGCGTTCTCTTTTTGAGGGTGGGAATGGGAAAAGTGCCCGTTTGCAAGAGGCACGTGGCAGCAGTGCCATTAGAGGAGGAGGAGTATCCCCAACTCCTTCATTCTCCTTTCAGCCCACGAGCCCGCTGATGGACCTAGACGAGGTCCTCAGCACAGTGGAGGGGGGGGAGGAGGAGGAGGCGGTGGGCCTCCAGGATGTGGGGGCTGAGGAGGAGCAGCAGCAGGCCGAGGCTCTCTCCCCAGTCTCATCCCACACCCCTGTTTCTGTGGCAACACCAGAGAGCTCAGGCGGGCAATTGGTGGTGTCACCACAGAAACGAAAGACAAGCATCGTGTGGGACCACTTTGAGTTGGGAGCGGATCCCCGCTTTGCTGTCTGTCGCCACTGCAAACTCAGCCTAAGCAGGGGTTCATCGACAGGGCATTATGGAACCAGCAGCATGAAGATGCATCTTCATAGGCAGCACCAGGCGATCTTGCTGGGGAAAGAGGCGGGCAAGGCGACTGGTTCCAGGGGAAAGCCGAAGGCTGCTGCTGGCACTGCCACTCTAAGCTCTCCATCTCCCATCCCCACAAGGGTTAGGCAGGCAACCCTGCAGGACATGGGGTGGGGGAAGTATTGACCCACAAGATGGCGTTTTCCAATGCCCACCCAGGGTGCTACTGTGTTGGGGCATCTGCCGGGACTGACTCCTCCCCAATACTAGATCTATGACATGTCACTCTGCCTGCCCCTCTGCTAGCCTGTCCTCCTCGGTGACCGACTCGCTGGGATGGTTTGCGTTTGCAATGCGTGACTAACTGCAATGCTGGCTTAGAAACCAGCCATCACTTCCTTGTGCCCCCAGAAATGCCCGCAGCCTGCCTGCCTGCCTGCCCGCCTCCCCCGGGGTGCTGCTGTGGTGGGGCATCTGCCAGGACTGACTCCTCGCCTACTCTGCCTGCCTCTCTGCCCGCCTGGTGCCTGGTTTGCTCCCAATCGTCCTCCTCTGTGCCCCTCAAGGCGTAACTGCTGGCTTAGAAAGAAACAACCAGCCATCTTTGCCTCACTTTGCGCCCACTTATGGGTTGGTTTGCTATGCGTTAGTGCTCAAGCCATCCTTGCGGCACTACAATGCATGCTGCCTGCCTGCTTTCCATTGATGGTGCTATATAAATAAATAATAATAATAATAATAATTCTCCCCTTCCCGCCTTGCAGCGATGGTGTATGTGTCTTGCTTTGACTAAGGGGAGAAGTCCTTCCTGCGCTCACTTAGACTTTATCAAATTCAATAATCCCTTTTTCAAATGTGCCAGAAGATTTAGGGTTATCTCGTGGCATGTTGGGATTGCCTTGGAACTGGCCCCATTGAGCTGTCTGCAATTGCAACTTTAAATCCCTGACATACTGGAGTGTTCAAATTTCAAAAGTTCCCCTAACATCAGGGGATGATGGGATTGCCTTGAAACTTGGTGTCCATGGGGACACATGGGTAAGCTGTCATGGGACCAAAGGATAGGTTTCTAACGTGCAAATTGACGTAGTTGTAGAATGGGACTTGATTTGGGGTGAGTTAAAAAGTTTAAGCCGCGCCAAAAATCAGGGGATGATGGGATTTGCTTGCAACTTGGCGTGCATGTGGACACATGGATAAGCTCTCCTGGTGCCGAGTTTGAGGTTTCTAACATGCAAATTGACGGAGCTATCCCAAGGGGTGTGAATGGGGTGCCCGATTTTCATAAATTCCCCAAAAATCAGGGGATGATGGGATTGCCTTGAAACTTGGCGTGCATGTGGACACGTGGATAAGCTATCATGGTGCTGAGTTTGAGGTTTCTAACGTGCAAATTGACGTAGTTGTAGAATGGGACAATTTGGGGTGAGTTAAGCCATGCCAAAAATCAGGGGATGATGGGATTTGCTTGCAACTTGGCGTGCATGTGGACACATGGATAAGCTCTCCTGGTGCCGAGTTTGAGGTTTCTAACATGCAAATTGACGGAGCTATCCCAAGGGGTGTGAATGGGGTGCCCGATTTTCATAAATTCCCCAAAAATCAGGGGATGATGGGATTGCCTTGAAACTTGGCGTGCATGTGGACACGTGGATAAGCTATCATGGTGCTGAGTTTGAGGTTTCTAACGTGCAAATTGACGGAGCTATCTAAAGGGGTGTGAATTAGGGTTATGGGAGGTGCGTTAGAGGGTAGAGCCGCGCCAAAAATCAGGGGATGATGGGATTTGCTTGCAACTTGGCGTGCATGTGGACACATGGATAAGCTGCCCTGGTGCCGAGTTTGAGGTTTGTAACATGCAAATTGACGGAGCTATCCCAAGGGGTGTGAATGGGGTGCCCGATTTTCAAAAATTCGCCAAAAATCAGGGGATGATGGGATTGCCTTGAAACTTGGCGTGTGTGTGTATACGCCCATGAGGTGTCATGGTGCCAAACGTGAGGTTTCTAACTTCAACGGAAAAAAAGTTGTTTACTTTTTTAGCTTTCAATGCAAGCCTATGGGGGGGCAAAAACGGAGCTCCGGATCCGATCCGGAGCTCCGGGCGGAGCGGAGCGGAAGTGGGCGGAGCGGGGGCGGGGCGGAGCGACCCGCTCCGAAAAATGGCGGATCTGCAAGTGAAGCGGAGCGGGGGGTCCGTGCACACCCCTACTATTTACTGTGTTATCTGTACAGCACCATGTACATCGATGGTGCTATATAAATAAATAATAATAATAATAATAATAACATTGAGCAGAAAGGTGGCAGTAAGGTATTTTCCTCAAGGGCATATGCGCCAGTAGAGGCTGGCAGCTCCTATTTTGTTGGAGCTGTGAATCTGTTCTGCATTTCAGCCTGAACCAGCCAGAACTCTGAAGGAGCTATCCAGTGTGCTGAACTCTATCACCAAAATAGGTTCAGCACCTTGAATAGCTCCTTTAGAGTTCTGGCTGGTTCTGACTGAAACCCAGAATGGATTCACAGCCCCACTGAAATCGAAGCCACCATCCTCCACTGACATGAGCAGAGGGTATACAATGGAGAAAATCCTGGGAGTTGATGATTTTATGGAACAAGGTTTCCATGCCCTGCCCAGATTGACTTTTCCCAACATTACATAACCATTGTTGTACCAAAAGCAGCACTGGACCTTGGGCAAATTCTCTGTTTCCTCTTTCTGCTCCCTCAAGATGTTCATATACTCAGTGCTATTTCACACATGCATGAATGTTGATTTCTTTCTGTTTTCTCTGTACTTGATCAGAGGCAGCTGAAACTGGCAGTGTGAACCAAATCGGTTGAAGCACATTACTCTGAAAGCAAGTGGAAACCTGTCATCATTGATATCCATGCACATATCCTTCAATGCTGCACTTAAGGAGTTGTGAATATTGATTGATTGATGACATTTTGGGTCACCAAGCATGTTTCATGACTGATTGGGGACTTAAAAATTGTCTGCATGCTCCTAGTTGGCCGTTTGAACGTACAAGATTGACTTTCGCTATTTTGATTCATTTATGGAATAATTAGAATAACACATATTTTCACTGGTAAAGTAGTGCTCAAGGTGGATAACAACATTCTAGAAACAAAAACAACCACAAACAATTAATACAATTAAAACAAAATCAAACAAACAAACACAAACAAAAACATCATGACAGAAAACTGACACCTCACTATTAGCTTAAAATTCCAAGGCTAATTAAAAATGCAGATGTAAAACAGAAAAAAAGAGTAGATTTTGGCTGGCTGTATGCAAAAGGTGTTTCCATCATATGGCCTCTGGATAGGATCACGTTAATCTTCCTGAAAGTCTTAAAACAAATGGGAGTCATTCCCTCTGTGCCTCCAAAATGTGTCAGCTTTTCCAACCCATTGGCCACTGCTCCTTTGTTTATATATTAATTTACTGGCCTCAAACAAACATTTATACAGACATTTATATACATTTATATATTCTTTGATTACTAGGCTGTTTGAATCCCAGGTTTGCAGTGGAAATCTGTGTAGTTAAAGGACTCTTGAGTTCCATCCGACAACCTGAAAGTGGATTTCCACTTCTGTAATGGGACCTCCCTTCTTCTCTGCCTCCTGTAACTCCTGTGCCCCCAAATGGGTCCCCAACTCTTCAGAGCAGATTTAGGGGACACACGGATGCTGAAAGGGGGAATCTATTCCGATAGAAGACAGACTCCACTGGATAGAATCCTCATTATCCTTATCCTATATAGCATTAGGTTGTTATAAGTTGTTGGGAGGGTTAAAAATGTCCAAGAACAAACTATAGGCATGCCAATCCAAAGAGCTATTCATTCATCCATTTGTTCATTCATTCATTCAATTAATGAGTCACCCTCTCAAGTGACATACATAATATGGCCTCATCTAGAATATTGTGTCCAGTTCTGGGCACCACACTTCAAGAAGGATGCAGACAAGCTGGAGCGTGTTCAGAGGAGGGCAACCAGGATGATCAGGAGTATGGAAACAAAGCCCTATGAAGAACTGGGCATGTTTAGCCTGGAGAAGAGAAGATGATGATGATGATGATTGTTATTTATTTATTTATATAGCACCATCAATGTACATGGTGCTGTACAGAGTAAAACAGTAAATAGCAAGACCCTGCCGCATAGGCTTACATTCTCTCTTCAAATACTTAAAAGGTTGTCACACAGAGGAGGGCCAGGATCTCTTCTCGATCCTCCCAGAGTGCAGGCAAAGGAATAACGGGCTCAAGTTACAGGAAGTCAGATTCCGGCTGGAGATCAGGAAAAACTTCCTGACTGTTAGAGCAGTAAGACAATGGAACCAGTTACCTAGGGAGTTTGTGGGCTCTCCCACACTAGAGGCATTCAAGAGGCAGCTGGACAACCATCTGTCAAGTATGCTGTAGGGTGGATTCCTGCATTGAGCAGGGGGTTGGACTCAATGGCCTTATAGGCCCCTTCCAACTCTACTATTCTATGAATAAAACAAAAGCAATGATAAAACACATTCAAAGCATTTTTCAAGTTTTAAAAGTGGCAGCTATAACTTAAAATGGTTTTAAAAAGAAAAGACAACTTTCCAAGGAGCTAAAATATTGAGAAAGATGGTTTTAAAATGCACCTTTAGAAAGATCATTACAAATTTATTTATTTATTTATTTATTTATTTATTTATTTATTTATTGCGTTTCTATAGCGCCCAATAGCCGAAGCTCTCTGGGCGGTTCACAAGCAGCAGTTAAAAAGCTTTTTAAAAAGGCCTAGGAGCATAAAAAGGTGTTTGCCTGGTGTCCAAAAGTCAACAAAGTAGGCAGCAGGCAGCAGGCAGATTTCTCTAGGGAAGGTATTCCACAATTTGGAAGCCACCACAGAAAAGACTCACTTATGAGTAGTCACCCACTGAAACTCAGTATGTCAGGGTATTTATAGCAGGATTTCAGATGATAATATCAGGACATGGATGTGAACATATGGGAAGAGGCAGCCTTTTAAATCCTATGACCCCAGGGTGTATAGGTTAACACTAGGACCTTGAACTGGGGTCCAGAAACAAGCTACTGTGGACATACAAGCTAGTTTGGGCATGCCTCATGGGATTTTTTTTTTTACTGAAATTATTCATTGGACAGCATAGCCCCATATTGTTTTTGAGATTCCCTTCACTTTCAAAAATAGTTTGCTGCATATCACGCATGAGAGCTGCCATTTGAAATCCAAGCCCCATGCAACTAAGTGGATGGATCTTTGGATCCTTTCTATTGATATTTTTGTATTTTCATTATTAATTGTGCTTATAGGTTTGCCTCCTATCTAGCGGGTCGCTCTTTCAGCGTGTTGACTAATGGCAGCTCGTCTTCCTCCTTTCCCCTTTCAGTAGGGGTTCCGCAAGGCTCGGTGCTTGGCCCGTTGTTGTTTTCCTTATACATGTTGCCCCTGGGTAAGCTTATTCAATCTCATGGCCTCCAATATCATCTGTACGCCGATGATACACAACTATATCTGTCATCTCCGGAACTTTCTCCTGATGTTCACGATCGTATCTCAGCATGTCTTTCAGATATCTCAGCTTGGCTGCTTCATCGTCGCTTGAAACTTAACATGGCAAAGACTGAATTGCTTGTTTTTCCTCCTAAACCTTCTCCTCATCTCTCATTCTCTCTTACTGTCAATGATGTTACGCTTACTCCGGTCAAGGAAGCTCGTAGCCTTGGCTTTATATTTGACTCCTCGCTCTCCTTTATTCCTCATATTGAGGCAGTAGCTAAATCTTGTCGATTTTTCCTGTATAATATTGCCAGGATTCGATCATTTTTGTCTGTCTCTTCTGCCAAGACGCTTGTTCATGCACTGGTTATTTCACGGTTGGACTACTGCAACCTTCTTCTCTCTGGCCTTCCTTCTTCTCACATCAGTCCGTTGGTTTCTGTTCACCACTCTGCCGCTAAGATCATCTTCTTGGCTCGCCGCTCCGACCATGTTACTCCGCTTCTGAAATCTCTTCATTGGCTTCCAATTCACTTCAGAATCCAATATAAACTTCTCCTGTTAACCTTCAAAGCTTTTCACGGTCTAGCTCCTTCCTATCTCTCCTCTCTCATCTCACACTATTGTCCCGCTCGTGCTCTTCGCTCCTCTGATGCCATATTTCTCGCCTGCCCAAGGGCCTCTACTTCCCTTGCTCGGCTCCGTCCATTTTCTTCTGCTGCCCCTTACGCCTGGAACGCTCTTCCAGAACATTTGAGAACTACAAGTTCAATCGCGGCTTTTAAAGCTCAACTAAAAACTTTTCTTTTTCCTAAAGCTTTTAACACTTGATGTTGTGCAGACTTCTACTGTTACTTTCTACTGTTAGTTTTACCCTACCCTGTGCCTGCTTACCCTACCCTGTACCTGTTTGCATTCTCTTCCCCTCCTTATTGTTTTACTATGATTTTATTAGATTGTAAGCCTATGCGGCAGGGTCTTGCTATTTACTGTTTTACTCTGTACAGCACCATGTACATTGATGGTGCTATATAAATAATAATAATAATAATAATAATAATAATAATAATATGTTTATGTAGCTCCATAATCAATCAGTGAGTCTTAATAATATGAAACAGATATGATCAAGATGAGAAATCTGATAATATCTGATGATATTAAAATTGCAGATAGAATAGTCTTTGACTAACATGATGTAAACATATTTTTTGTGGGGACACACACACGCTACACCAGACATTTCATTGCTAGTTTATTTATTTAGCTATATATTTGGGAGTAGGCAGAGTTAGGGTTTTTAGGTAGGCAAAGTTTTGCAGCTGCCAAAGTCATTACAAGGGGAAGTTTGAGCCAAGGACCACATAGTGCTACTGTATGAGCAAAAGTTTTAGATGGAAGGAAGCCAAAATATGTTTTGAAGACAAATAGCCTTGCCACAGTTATTGGTTAAAATAATAATAAAGTTATTTCCCCCTTTCCCTTTTGGTGCACTTCAGTCCATGGCACAATGCCCACAATCATATGAAAAGTAACAATCCAAAAAAATCATTATTCTGTAGTTGGTATTTGATAGCATAGCCTACACCTACTTTATCAGGAGATAAATTAGATGGTCAAGTAAAGTTTCAAATGGTCTCTAAGAGCTGAACGAATTGAAAACACTGAAAAAGGGCAGCTCTATGCCTCCATCCTCTGACTCCAGAATTCTTTATTTCTCATTCCTTTTGGAATGGCATTTCCATATGCTGAAAGACATAGGCTTCATTTGAGCATTTCGTCAGGCACGTGGTGATGAATTTGGCTTTTCTGGATTTCTCTTGGATTTTTAAAACAGTATGTTGAACTCTTCCTACCATCTTGCTCAGGTGTTAGTGGGAGTGAAGGACTTATTGTTTTACGTGTAAGAGGTCCCAGATTAGGTGCAATCCCTGGCATCTCCAGGTGGTGCTGGGAAAAGACCCCTCTATGAAATCTTGGATGCTGCTTGTGGTCTGTGTCAACATTACTGTGCTACATTGCCAATGTTCTGACTTGGTATTAGACATGTTCCTATGCTTTGCTGAGCAAGAATTCTTCTCCTTTTGTTAATGTCGGTCAGCTTTCCTCAGCACTCCTGACCATTGTTCATGCTAGCTAGGGCTGGTGGGGCTGGTCCAAAACATCTGGAGGGCACCAGGTTGAGGAAGGATGCTGTATGTCTTTTATCAATTTGGGGGAACATCCACATCCTTCCACAGCTGTCCTGTTCCTCTTCCTGTTCCAGGGGTGTTTGTATTTGAGGGTTCCATACTTTCTTTCCCTTTCTGGCAGCTTCTACTCCCTCAATTGTGAATATGTTCCCAAATGTACACTCTTGTAATGAGAATATAATTTCTGAAGTTGTCCTAGTAACATTAGCAGAATGAAACCCAGGATCAAAGAAGTGTTTTATGGGAACCCCAGAGCTTGTGAAGACTAGCCAGAACACATTTTCAGTTTGAACAACAGCCCCCTGCATATATCAGAAAATGCTTTTAAGACTCCCATAAGGTTATGGTGCATCATGGAAGGGAAGCTATTATTCAGGAAACAGAAGTCCAAAGCCACACCTGGGCACATGTATCTAGACATTCATAATGAGCCCCACACTCATATAAACCACTTAACCAATATAGGCACAATTAAAAAGGGATGCTCCCTGTGCAAACATTATTGAAATTAATATGATTTGCACATGCACCATTTGTTTTAATGGAGCTTCTTCTGACCCTATTTTTGTGAGCTGTATGTGTGTATGGTGCAGAAAAGGGCAACTAAAATGATCACGGGGCTGGATCATCTTCCCTATGAGGGAAGGTTACATCAGCTGGGATTGTTTAGCTTGGAAAAAAGGAGGGTAAAAGGAGTCATGACAGAGATATGCACAATTATGCATGTTGTGGAGAATGTGGATAGGGAGACATTTTTCTCCCTCTCCCATAATACTAGAACCCAGTGGGGTCATCCCATGAAGCTGATTGGTGGGGGGTTCAGGACAGATAAAAGGAAGTACTTCTTCACATAGTGCATAGTGAAACTATGGGATTCGCTACCACAAGATGAAGTGATGCCCATAAATTCCTGGTGGAGAAGGCTACAAATGGATACTAGTCCTAATAGCTACGTAGTAAGCCTATGTACACCAACTGCTGACGAACATGGGTAGGAGGTATCATTGCACTGGTATCCTGCTTGGGGGTTTCTTGTGGGCAGCTGGTTGGCCACTGTGTGAATAGAGTGCTGGACTAGATGGACCCTTGGTCTCATCCAGCATGGCTCTTCTTATGGATATGATGTAACAAGCCAAAAGGTCAAATCTCTTTTTAGATGCTCAGTTTTTAAAAGAAAACCATAGCTGCCAGTAGAAGGAATAATAGGAGAATCTTGAGTTCAATGTGAAACAGCAGCAGCAACACAATACTGTCTAGTGGATATCAGTTTATCATTTAACACTGGAGTGTACATCATTCTCTTGAATTGCAGGAGCGGAGCATGTATAGAGATTATAATGACAATGGATTTTGCTAGTGTTTTTCTCTTTGGAAAAGAACCACTTTAATTTTGTCAATCCTAAGGAAGAAAAATAAATAACACCTTTTTGACTTGAAATGTGTTGCATTGCTACATGTTGCAGTTTATGTTATCGAAATAAAATGTGCTCATAAATAGCTCATCCAAGCCTAGTCAGGCAAAGAGTACTGGATGTTTCCCAGATAAAGTTCAGCGCACTCGCATCCTGTTGTAAAAATCATTTGGATTTATGCACTTCACTGTGCCTTTAAATTCAGTTGATTTCAGAAGGGCTTCCTTGATGTTCTCTGGATTTCATAGCGACTGAAGAGATTGGTGCAGTCTCTTGAATTACACTTATATCTGAAGATACAGGCAAAGGTAATATGAGAACATTAGCTGTAATAAATGTCATTTCTTTTCAAGAAAAGACCTCTGCAAAATGAGCTATGACTTTAGAGTTTACAAGGTCTGTTTCAGAAGACAGATATTTATATTGCACTTGGAAATTGCATAAGTAGTGTTTGCAGTAACCGCTGGGATCTGGGTTGCATGGAGAGACCAATATGCAGCTAACTCGAAAACAACAAAGAGCATTGTGGCATCTTGCAAATTTATAATGTCATAAACTTTCCAAGACGAGACTAGAATCCATGTCATCTGATGCGCAAAGTCTAACCCTCATCACTTTACACTTCATGATATGATAAAGTGGGCTCTAGTCCATAAAAGCTTATCCCTTGCCATTGGTTGGCTTTTAGGGTGCCTCATGATTTTTTTTAATGCAATGTAGCTATTTATTGCATTTATTTATAACATTTCTATACTGCCCAATTGCTAAAGGGGGTTCACAACAATTAAAACTGCAATATAAATTGGAAAAACATGAAACTATGATATAAAAGTACAAACCACAATAAAACCTAGCAGCAATGCAGAGATTTAAAAAACAATGATATAAACAACACAGCCTGGGGGAATGGGGGAAGACCGTTAGTTGGTGCCAGAAAGAGTGCAACGTAGGCACCAGGAGAGCTTCTGGGAAGTTCATTCCACAACTGGGGTGCCACAGCAGAAAAGGCCCTCTACTTGCTAGCCAACCCTCTGGGAACTGTTAAAATAAATACCCACTGCATAGTGACAGAAAAGAAACAAGAAAAGAAGAAACCTTGCACAGTGTGAATTCATAGGAGAAGTCATGTATAGTGAATGGGATTTTTCCCCCTCATGAAATTTGCTTTTAATTTTAAATGAAGCTGAAAAAAGTAAATACAACATAAAAGAAGAACATAAATAGTAATATAAGAAGATCACTAAAGAAATAAAGGAATATGTTAAATATAGTGTTAGTCTATCACTGATATGCTCATGGAACAGCTAGAGTAGCTTACTATCTAATATGCATTAGTCAGAAATATATATATATATATATATATATATATACGCGCAATTATACTTGGTTGGGATTTGATCTAAATTTTTCCTATGTCCTGAATTCATACAGTTGGGCTTATCATAGTCTGGAATTCGCAGGTTTACAGTTCCTACTGTTGCGGACACTGTCATGTTAGCTACGGTGTTTTGCATCTCACATTAGTTTCTTGTAGTGAATATTCTAACTGTACGCTACAGAGAACATAAAGGTCCTTCCATGCCCTCATGCAGTGTTTTACCATTGCCAGAAGCTAATTAGAAGCCATGTTAGTGTTTTCTTAGCGAATTAAGAGTAATGATAGTTTCTTCCTGCAATTGCAACTAATCCTAATGGAAAGCCAAGGAAGAATATTAGCCCTGCTGTGCCCAGGTAGTCACCCAACAAATATTTTGACACCCTCTTCCATTCCAGGATTGCCACTGAGCACTCAGCACGGCTTCCACTTGAGAAAGGATGTGTTAATGCCTTTAATCCAGTTTTTAATTCTCTTTAGCACACATCTATTTGGCAGTTGATCTCTTGGAAAAACAGAGAATGGGAGGAAAATTAGTTTAATTCTGCCCCACAAAGGTGGGACCAAGCAAAGCTATTAGAAAAGGCCTCTCTGAAATGCTAATTTAGAGAATCTATAAAAGTTAAGCGTTTGCAGATTTTCTAAATTAGCAATTCAGATAGTCCTTTTCAATAAAGCAGCTAGACATGAAACGTTTGCATCTATCTATCTATCTATCTATGTGTGTGTGTGTGTGTGATATATATATATATAGGGTTGGATCCAGATTTAGTTGTATTTGAGTAGACCCATCAAAACCAATTGAATTTTAGTTAACCATTACTTATATCCTATTGATTTCAATGGGTCTACTATAAGATCAGGTTTGCACTTAATGACGACCTATGGTTTAAATAACCCATGGGTTGTTGTGCATGAGCAGGAGAGATTGGGTGCACTGCCTCCCTCCCACCTGCTTTTAATCAACAACTACAATTGTGGGTTGTTGTGGGTTGTTGAGCATGACATGCAAACCTGGTCTGATAAGTTGCTTAGTGGCTAAAACAATTCAGTGCTTAACCCATGGTTTATTGTTGGGTTAACTACTGGGTTGTTTTGCCCCCTTCTCAGCACACGAGAAAGGGTTAAATCCCCCCTACTTGCATGCTATGGTTCTCAGCTTCCATTGACCTCCTCAGTCATGCTGCTATTTAAGTTTAAAAAACAGATACACAGTCTAGTTTGATCCTCAGCCAATGGAAGCCATGTTTTCTAGCTTCAGAACTTTGATTCAGCAGACCCTTTGACTTCAGAGGTTTTAAGTATAGCTCCATAATCATAAGGGCCAATCTTTCAAAGTTGATCATGCCAAGGTTCTCATTTCCCCCTGCCAAGCATGTTCTGTCCTCCTTTCTGGGCAAGTCCTCCACCCTGCCCGTGGCACAGAAATTTGTACACATTTTTTCAAATGTACTCATATTTGTATGCATAAACCACCCATTGACAAAAGTATGTTTGCATGCATTTTAGAAATGTAAACATTTTTTTTCTGTGCACATTTTTAATGCCTTTGGGTCCTCGAAATGCAAATTCGGTAATCTAGCGTAAAAATGCAAACCCAACTAATTTCTCACCCATTTATAATGTCAGAGTCTGTGCATGTCTGTAGAACCACAGCCAAAAATGCAGTTGTGACATTTTGTCTGTGAGGGCTTGTTATTTCCCACCCTTAGTATGCCTTTGTGTGTGTGCGTGCGCGCGCGCGCGCGCGCGCAGACACACACACAACAAATTGTAGGATAGGGTGTTGGTGATATTCTCCTTTGGTGTAGACTTCCTATCACGTTATAGACTTGAATTGAGCTATAATAATAAACACTCTTTGCTGATCTGGCATGCAATGCTATGCACTAAACACCTTCATATTCAGTTGCCATCGCTTTTAGATTTGCAGAATTATTCTCGTGAAACAAATTCCAGAGGCTGCTAATTCATTGTGCACAAGAATCAAAAGCCAGCTGCTTGCAGGAAAAGCGTGAAATCATTTGTATTAGTTCTGCTGAATTGCCTCTTTATAAAACTAATTTACAGTTTTTCCAAAGACAGATGTTTAGCTCTGCATTGCTAAATGCTTCAGCTCTCAAATAGGATTTGCCAATTTATATGGTACAGGTACAGAGAAATCAGTATCTGGTGCTAAAATGTTTATAGTTGAAAGGAGTGATGGGAGAATATATATATATATATATATATATTGGGAATCCAAAAAACAAAGCTGCAGGTTGTTTAAAAATCATGGTTTTCTTTATCTGTGAAAATGTGGAAATGCAACTAACCTCAAAAAGGCAGCAAACACCGCCGAAACATTGGAAACATACACTCTTGTCGTCTGCTATAAATAAAGGTAAGCACCGTGGCTACTTAAAGGAATGTTGACTTCTAATTTTACTGTTGGGTCCAACTTGGCTTTTTGCTTTTTTGGATCGAAGTATGGTTGTAATTGGCAAATAAAATTTAATCTTGATTCAGCCTTGCCTTCAGATAAATGGGGGTTTCCCCCCCCCAAATTCTGTAAAATAAAATAAAAAGCCCACATGTGTAAAGGAAAGAATGAGGTTTGATCTACAGTGACTTATTCATTACATATGTGGAGAGATTACTGCCACTTCAATTTTAAACATTTTAAAAAGTGTCTGAGGGCAATATCATGACAACGCTGATGAAATAATGTACATCGTGTGTTGTCAGGCCTGGCTCCAGGCTTTTGAGGGCTCATGGACAAGACACCCTCAATGAGCTCCTTCCCTCAGTCAGTCTTCCTTCTTGCCATCAGTGTCACTAGCTACTATTCCTCCTCATCCTCTTTACCATCATGGCTCATTTCCTTGCTTAACAGGTAGAGAACCAGCAAGTGAGTAGGCAGAGGCATCTACCTTTGTCTGGGCCAGAGCGAAGCAGGTTACAATGAGGAAGAGCAACTCCAGGGGGCTCTTATCACTGGGCCCCTGCTGAAGTATGGGGCATTGACATATGCCCAAACATACCTACCTCTATTAGTTGTAATGTTACACCAGCATGACCACTGGAAAACCATTGCCTCAGCTCTTAATTACTCATACAGCAAAGCACAAAGATATACCTTATTTGTATTTGGGTATCTAACTGCATTAAAAGCCTTCTCCATATTTTAAGAACATAAGAAGAGCCCTGCTTAATCAGACCAAAGTCCATCTAGTCCAGCACTCTGTTCACACAATGGCCAACCAGCTGTCAACCTGAGACCTACAAGCAAGACACTAATGCAACAGCACTCTCCCACACCTACCAACTGGTGTATATAGGCTTACTGCATCTGATACTGAAGGTAGTACATAGCCATCAGGGCTAGTAGCCTTTGATAGCCGTTTCCTCCAGGAACATATCCAAACCCTTGTAAAGCTGTCCAAATTGGTGGCCATCACTACATCTGATGCTAGTGAATTCCATTGTTTAGCTATGCACTGTGAGAAGAAATGCTTCCTTTTATCTGTCCTGAATCTCCCACCAATCAACTTCATGGGATGACCCCAAGTTCTGGTATTATGAAAGAGGGAGAAAAATGTCTCCTTATGCAAAATTCTCAATTCCATGCATAAAACGTCTCCTTATCCACAATTCTTCATACCATGCAAAACTTTTCAGCATGTTTCAAGTATATTAGGTGTATCATAAGCCTTTTAGAATATATGAATTGCCATGCTGGGTCAGATCACATCTGTCCAGTTCATCACTCTGTCTCTGGCAGTGACCAGCCAGAGAGGAACATAGTAAATGGGTTTTTCTACCAAGCAAGCATGCTTGGGACTGCAGCTTAAGTATTGAAGAGGAGAACAGACACATCCACACTCAAACCCAGTCATGTTAAATAGATCTGTAGAATATGCTTATTATTTTGGATCGAGCCAATGGCAGCAGGGATGAAATTGGGTGCACTTCAAATGAACATTCAGGCCCTGGGTCTCTCAAAGGGCATGTCTACACTATGCCTAATCCCAGGGATTGTCCCTGGATCATCACTGTGCATCCACATGACACACAGGGGATCCCAGGGACAGGGAGGGATGATCCCTCCATTTCCCTGGGATAACTGGGATGGCTTTTAGCCCAGTTTTTCCCACAGTCTCGGGATCATCCTGAGACTGTGGGAGGTGTGGGAAGCCACCCCAGCTTCACACTGGCTCCTCATGAGTAACTGTGAGGAGGCTTGAACTGGGCACGGGGCACGGAGCTCTTCAGGTGCTCTGTGCCCATTGGGGGTGGGGTGGGGTGGAGATTGGGAGTGTTTTTTTTAACTTACATTTCCGATGGAGTGCATGAGTGCTCATCTTCTGTAAAAACAAAAGGGGTGGGGATGGTGGGTGCAACATCCCGTCTGTACAAAGAGGAGGATCTTGCGATCAGATAATTGCGAGATCCTCCTCCCCACCTCCCGGAACGCAGAGAGGTGTAGACATACCGAAAGTCTTAGGAGAGGTTTTCATCCTCCAAGTTGTTTTTCTCTCTGGGGCAAAAGCAGCTAATTGAGCAAGGAAATGACTGGACAGAATATGCTAAAAGGCAACCTACCCCCACCCCCCCTTCAGCAGTTTTACCTGATAAACAGAAGCCCTCTGGGAAATAAAGTGAGAGACCTTGGCCCCTGGACTTGGAGGGTAGGACTTTGTTTGCAGAGGTTAGTTGAAGCTAGTAAACATGAGGAGGAAGCACTGGAAGCAAATGTGTTTTTATTCAGGGGATTCTGAATATGACCTTGTCATATATGCTGAAGGTTTTTTAATAGGTTGGGTGTGGCTTATTTCTTTTGTTGCTGTCTTGTCACAGCCTTTATTCATTCGTTTGTTTGTTTATTAATTTATTCTGTGTCCTGCCTTTCTGCCACAAAATGGCACTCAAGGTACCTAAAATAAAATACAAATTAAAACCAAAATCTTAATTAAAACATAATCCCCAAACAAGTAAATTAATAACACAATTAAAAATGCAGCAATGAATGGTACCCGCCTTGCCCTGCCCCAAGCTGGAAACAGAGGAATATGTTAAGATTTTATGTGTCTAAAATTAAAACGCAAAAACAAAAACAAAAAAAACAACTATCTTGGATTCTCTTCAAATATGTAGCGCTCCTTCAGTCTTTACATGCATGGGTTTTGCTTTCCATGTTTCCTTAAATAATCTTGTGCATTAAAGTGCCTTAAATAGCAAGCCTCCATGTACAAGGTTAGATTATTTGTCCATTTAGCCTGGCATTGCCTACACTGGTTGGCAGCAGTTTTTAAGCCATGGCCTTTACCATCACCTAATCATTTTAAATGGAAATGCTCTGAACCTAGGCTTTTTGACATGCAAAACATATGCTTTCCCATTAACCTATAATTCTTCCCAGTATGCTTGGGGATGACAGAGGGTGACAATGTTAATTCTGTCTATTACTGTGCATTCTTTCGTTGCACTAAAAATGATGTGATCTTCTTCAATAATGCTGTCCAAAGTATTATCCCTAAGCTTGCCCCTTGAAATAAGAAAGATATGCTCTCTTCCAGATGTGCTCACCACCTGCCACAGTGTAATTTTCACCAGTGATCAGACAAAAGTACATAAAGTGACATCTTTTCATGGTTGTTTAGCATGTGCACTTTTCCAGGACTCAAAGAGTTCTTGTTTTTCTAAATCAACACTGACAACAAAACAACAACACAACCACACCTTAAAAAACTTAATTGTAAGCAAGCTTTTATAAACAAAATGTTCAGGCAGGTAGAACTGAAGAACAAATGCCAAGTGAAATCCCAATACTACCAAGATTTGCAGGTCTAGTAGACTAATCACACTGTTTGCAACAAGCACATGTGCATGACATTTTTTTTTGCCTTGAGCCAGGATCCTGTACTTTAATGAGCACAAGGAGCTCCGAGATATTCAGGCTGCCGTATAACCATTTTGGTTGTGGAGGTGCTTTTGATGGATAGAACTGCTACTACAGATAAAATGAATGATGGAAAATTTTCAGAACAAGCTTTGTAGATTTTGTAGATCAATGTTCCTGTGTCTGCAGTAAATCACTGGGCTGAGTGAGGATGAAGCATATTCATAAAGCTATCATCTCTCTCTCTCTCTCTCTCTCTCTCTCTCTCTCTCTCTCTCTCTCACACACACACACACACACACACACACACAGAGGAAAGATATGATTACAGTTGTGGTAGTCTGTATTCTGCTTTCTCACCTGATGAATCAGGTGCTTATGTGATGAATTGAAGTGGATGTTTCAACCTATAAAATCACAGTAGCATTTCACAAACCACATTATCCTTCCTTTGAATTGGCCTGCAATAAAGCTATTCTGCCATAAATACATTGTGGGCTCTTAGTGAAGAAAATTATCAAGACATTACCCATTTTAAAATATTACTCCCCACTCCAAGAATATCCTGGTTTTAACTTGAAATGAATTATTTTTAACTTTGGATTTCCATCACAGCCTATACTTCTGAACAGCATCATAGGAAAGGTGTCTCCCTAAATTTACAAGACTCTGAAATGCTCTTTGCAAAGACTTGGAGCTCGAAAATCTGTGTGTCATTTATTCTTTGAATATGATTAATGATGCTGAATGTTTTGCAAGACATTATTAAAACCAGAAGCCGATGACTTCATTGTCTCTGACAATGACTTTGAACATGGGGTCAATTCTTCTACTTCTAAATTTCTTTGCAAGATTAAAAGGAAAGTAAAAACAATTGCATTTTGGGGGGCTTTACGCAGATGTGACAAAGTGGGACACACACGTTTTCAATATGTCCCTTCCTATAAAACTTCACCTCATTTCTACAATATTGGTGGTAAGTAAAGATATAGCCACTAGGAAAACATGCTATGGTTGAAGAAACTTGCTGCTGGATAAACATACACAGACACACACACACCATTCTTAAAAAAGTTCTTCATATAGTGATTACAGGAGTGGGGGAAAGTGAATTTTCTCATTGCCCTTCTTAAAGAATTATGATGATTCAGAATAATGATCATAAATGTTTTATGAATATGTTTAGGGTTTCTTTGAAAATGTAAGCAAATTCTAGAAGTCTTTCTTGAGCTGCAGTTATGGATGGATGAATCTGTCAATTTTGGATTTTCATTTTTCCAGTATCGGATCATATCAAACTTTGAGAATTACTGTCCTGGTATTCTCTCCCCCCACCCCCAGATATGAATGAAAATTCATAAGCCTTGTTGTGCACATTTCTCCCAAGACATGCATTTTTGGATGCATTTTTGCCTAATATACACATCTTCTTCAGGCAATTTGAACACATTTTTTTATTGGAGAACTCCACTGCAAAATTCGGAGAAGTGTGAATTTAAAAGGATAACCAAATTTCAGTTTGCATAGTGGTTAGACAGAAAAATGAGGTAAGTTCACATTAAAAACCGAACTCATTCCTCCCCCATCCGTAGTTCCAGGTGATGTTATGCTGAAGAATGACTGATTCACTGCTCTGCTTTTTACCGATTAAGCAAGTAATGAATCAATCTGGATAAATTGGTCAGGTTTTAATCAAGCAACTGTGGATTTATCCCCATGCTATTAAACATAAAGCCATATTCATTCTCCCTCCTTCTGTGTCTGTCTTTCTCTCTTATTCCTCTTCAGAATCCCTTTCCGAGACCTGCTTGTAGCCCTTCTAATGTTACACACACCTCATGGGTTGCCGGGCCACAACCTGACCTTAAATTTGTATGAAAAATTATGTGGAAGGCAGACGATTGAGTTGTGGTTTCTTTCAGTTTCATATCATTGCCTTTTGCATCTGGCTGAAAGCAAAAGAGGGCGGGGGAGAAGGCAGCTGCCTGATACTATAATGTCACTTTCAAGTTCTACGCTGAAATAGCGTGAGCTGGGCTTAGAGCCATTTTTCAGCCAATCCTTCTTCCTGGAAACGTGATGATGTGAAGACAGACAGGACTGAGGAAAGAAACAGTCCAACAACCATCTCACTCACTCTATTACTACGAATCACCCTGTTACGGAAGAAAAAGTACACAGGCTTCACTGCTTCAAAAGAAGGAAAATGATGTGACAAAGCCAGGAAGTTAAATTAAACAGAGACGAACTACAAAAACCAATTACGCATCTCTCTCTCTCCCTCCCTCCCTCTCTCTCTCCCTCCCTCCCTCTCTCTCTCTCTCCCTCCCTCCCTCCCTCCTTCTCTCTCTCTCTCCCTCTCTCTCTCTCTCTATAATATATTCCAGCTCTAATTAAAAGTTTCTGGAAATCTATCCTCTTCGTTAGTGCAATAAGCAATCTCAAGTTGAGACAAAAATAAAACTCAAATAATTTGACAGCAAATTTAAATTAAACCACACCTCACCCAAACAAAGAACTTTTTGTTGGGATGATGTAATTCTTCACAGAGAACAACATAGTGGAAAGGAAAATGCAAGACCCTAGAAGAGGAATAAAAGAGGGATATGCGAAACTGAGTATGTGATTTGCCATGGCGTGTCATCTGAACCTGTTCATTGAGTTGCACCAAAACTTAACCATACTTAGAGTAGACCCATTACAAACAATGAACTTAGACGAACAAGTCCCATTGACTCTAAGTAGCACTTAGTCTGGATCTGACCCATTGACATCATAGGATTGCAGCCTGTTTCTGTTTTAGAACACTGAAATTACATTCATGGGCTGATTTACTTTGATTTTTCTGTTATTGACAATGTGGTTTTGTTTGTAGCTTCTTGGGTCTCTATGATTGTTTAGATGAATTGAAATTGACTTATCCTGCATTTTCTGGTATTGATAAAACTGATTTTGTAATCAGCTCTATAATTATAACACCATTTTCCCCATTCTTATTTTTATACTTCATTCAATAATTTGATGCATAAGACAATATTTTAATGAGTGATATGAGTGAGAATATCAAATTAAGCATTGTGCCATGCATTTAGGATATCATTGATTGTGATCCAAAAAAGCTTGGGGTGTGAAATGTTGTACTCATGTCCTTGGACTAATGTGGGGACTGAACTGGGTACATTTATGTAGGGCACCCAATGAATGCAACTAAGTAATGTTCACTACTACTCTATCTATTTCCACAATTTTATTTTTTTACCCCACTAACTTTCCTGGCCTAGGAAATTGATTGGGGTCAGGGAGGATGCTAGGGCCCTTTCTATACCTATTCCAGGAAAATGGAGGGATCGACCCTGCCTGCTCCCAGGATCCCCCATGTTTCATTTGGATGCACAGGGATGATCCCAGGATGATCCCGAGAAAAAAGGCAGGTGTACAAATGGCCTAGGTGACAAGGGTTGTACTTCATTAAAATAATTGTGAGACAACTCTGTTCCAACAATTCACTATTCTGGAGAATTCCTATGGGTCAGACAGGATGGTGGCCCTGATTTTATCATATTTTGCCCTTCCTAAAGCATGGATTTTGGCTTGCTTGTTTGAATCATGTGGATTTATTTGTTCTCCAGGTATTTTATTATGATGCACTTGTTTTTGACTCATGCACATTGAGGAAAGTGTAGGGTTGTTGTTGTTTTCATTAAGTAACTCTAAATTGCCAGGTTTGGGCAACATGGTAGCCTCCAGATGTTTGAACTACAGCTCCCATAAGCCCCATCAAGCATGACCAATGGTCAGGGACTCTAGGAGTTGTAGTTCAAAATGTTTGGAGGACACCAGGTTGCCTATACCTGGTCTTGGTCCTGGCAAACCCTTGTAAAAGGTCTCTTTATGTTGGATACATGTAGACAGGGGTGTTGAATATTTTTCAGCCCAAGGGCTAAATTCAGTTTTGGAGAAGCCTCAGGGGCTGCATTTCAGTAGTGGGTGGTGGGGTTGGAGGCAAAAGGAGTGGAGTTAAAATAACAGAAGTACCAACATTGAGAATGGGGGGGGGGGAATAGCATGAAAACTGAGAAACCAGCCAATGATTGCAGTTTAGAGAAAAGGGAGTTGGAATAGGCTTAAGTGGGCATGGTTTTCTGGGGAACCCCAGAGGCCAGATTGAGACCTCAGGAGGACTCAGTTTGGAACAGAGGTTTGGGACCCAAGGAAGAGACTGGGTTTGGATTCCAGGCCTGAGGTTCTGCACCCCTCATCTAGAGTTTGCCCTCATATCCAGAAAAACACACACACAATAAAGAGGAAAACGATCAATGAAAAACTTGGCAGCACAGGACGCAGATTGTACAATGCTAATTTTGAATGCCCATTTAGAAATAATTACAATCATTTAAATAGAAATACAATACATCTCATCCTTCTGGGCAAGACTGTGATCAGGCAAGCTGTGTGCCTGCTCAGTCAGTTGTTGTCCCAGGTACTAATTGTTGGTGCCCAACTTCAAGGCCCCTGTTCTCCCTTCTTATGGTTCTTTATGGTTAAACATGCTTTAGAATGGACAGCTGTTTGAACAGAAGGCACCTTCAAATAGAAGATGGTCCTCTGACAGCCCTTCAGATAGAGGCCTGTCTTCCGTAGAGTAAGACACACGTCACCCAAGCACCCACTTCTGCAGAAGACCCACTGCCAGGAGTTCCCATCTCCCACAATTGACACTTGCTCATTTCCCTCCATTTCCTTTTGTCCCACGGAGGGTGAACAGTGATGGCAAGAAGGAGGCTGTGGCCTGCTCATGTACCAGCTTTTTGTTTGACAACCAAGCAGCTAATGGTGGTAAGAAGAAGGATCAGTAGCCACGCAGGCCAATGTCAGCAAGAAGGGGAGCCCACAATTAAGATGGGAGAACTTTTGGGAGTATTTTGCCCAAGGACCCTCTGAAACCAGGAGCTTGCAAGGCCTCCATGTCTCTAGCATAGGTAATATCACCATACATTGAACAGTCTGGTACTGTGCATTCAAGCAATGTTTGAATGAATTTTTCCTCAGATATGCTATATTACTGTGTGCCTTAGTTTACACCCTCACTTAATACACCCATGTGGGGCACCCTGGCATTTGTCCACTTGTTGTCACAGGTAGTAAAATATTGACAATTAAGGAAGAACAGAATATAAAACCACAACTCAGCCCAACCTTTTAATAAAGGTGAACACTACTGCTGGGGAACGTATGGGTATTATGACATTCTGGAGAATAGGGGAGCAGATAAAATATGGCTTGGATTAAAAACAAATACTCAAGTAGGAGTTGATTTGAATTTTTTTTAAAAAAAAATATTGGTGTGAAAAGTTATATGCAAGCTGTGCTCTCCAAGGAGGCATAATAATTACTGAAGGAATATTGCTACTGGGAAATTTGGAAGAAGAAAACAATTTTTAAACATATTGTTTCTCCTGGTGTGACTATTAATGAAAGATGCAAATACATTTCAGGTGCTGCCAGTATAAGTTCATGTTCCAAAGAGTGGAATATTATATGTATGTGAAATTTTGTTGCTGTTTTATTAGACTTTAAAATGATTGCTTATGCTTACAAAATAATCATAATCATAATCATAATCATGGAAGCATTGCAGAAAAAGTCTTTATGCAGTTTCTAAGCATACAGGAGATTTTTGTTTTATATTGCAGAGAGCAATATTACTTATAAATGTGTACCATACACACTTTCAACTTAATATGAAGAATGATGAAGGCCGGTTAGACACAAAACCATATGCTGTGTGGCTCATGCCCTGTGGAATTTGCAAATGTACTTTTCAAATCATTATTCCTTTTTGGTAGCAAGAAAATGCTAGAAGGCAGTACTCTCTGTTGCACAGAGTCTAATAAAAACACTCTGGAAGAGTTCTTCATAAGGTCCCTACTTCTGATCTTATTATTATTATTATTAGGTGAAAAGGGATCAAAATGATTCTAACAGCATCTATTCATGTGGTGCATTTATGCACTCCTGGCTTGCCACATCAGTTAATGAAAATAAAAGACCAACAGTACAATTCTACAAGCAGTTGAGCGGCCTGCACACCAGACCAATACAAGTACATCTTCATGCTATTATTTACCAACCCAAGGGAACCATTTCTCCTAGTCCTTAATGCCTGTGGCTGAGTATTTCTCTGGGTAGGTTGTTCCTGGGTGGCTTGTTTTATAAGATGCCTGGAATGGGAGTGGTGGATAGGTTGTCAGAAGGAAATAAAAGGGTTCATATCGGCAAAGACCTTGTTCAGAATGAAGACTTTTCATGTCATGTACACTGTTGCTCTGATCTGGCTAAGGACCCTATATGTTTGGTAACAGGCTTTTCTACATTTATCTACCATCTGGATGGGAAACTGGACATGTATTGGGGGCTGAACAGGCACTTCCACTCCCTAATTCAGCAGCCAGATCTTCTTTTAAAAGCTAAATCCTGTTTAAAACTGAAAGGTGTGTGTGTGTGGGGGGATAGTAGACAGAACTCTGTCTATCATCACCAACATCTATCTGTCCACCACCCATTCCAGTCCCACACCAAAATAGCTAATTGGAGCTTTAAAAAAAGGGATGTAAGACATTTTGCATTGGATTAGAGAGCATAAGAGCTTTTCTTCATGAGGCTGTTTATCTGCTGTATCTACTTTTGGTTTTGACACAGAATTGAGACTAATTTCCTGCTTTTCTGCTACATAACCTCTAGCGGGCACTGTAGTATAGTGGATTTTCAAACGTTCTCCAAATTCTCCAAAATTCATTTTAAAGCTTTTTTAGGCTTGCTCCCATTTTTTAAAACTTTTTTTTTTTGGCTTGTGAATAGGAAAAGTGCAATATTTCTGTGTAATTTTTTCAAATGTGCATTCCCCCCCCCATTAACTAAGGTGTGCTTTCTGCTTGTGTCAGAGGTTGCAAATGGGGCATGTTCACAGGATTTACAAACAGAAATGACTTTCTTATGCATCTCTAGCTGGAGAGCACAGTATCCTTCTCTCTGTGATAATGAAATATAACTTGCAAGACTGAACCACAAAACGTTTCCATGCCATCTTTATTTCTGTGCAGATTTAAAATAAAAATAAAAATAGTGACAGTTTTTTTTAAAAAAAATTCTAAATATTTGAGGGTACAATCCAGACTAGTTAGATAACCTTTAAAGTTTTGACAGGGCAGTTCTATACATCTTCACTCAGATGTAAACTCACTCCCATGTACCTATGTATAGGACTTCAGCCAAAAGCTTTCTCATTGAAAATGTGCTTGATTCTGGCTGGATAATTGCTAAAATAGAGATTAGATTTAGCTACACAGTGAGCTTGTTACAGTTGATTGACAGGACTTCCCAGTGTGTCCTCTATTTGTCTTTAACTGATAACTAGTGAAGTGTAACACTGGCAGTGTCAGTTTTGTATTTGCAAGAGGGGTTCTTGCATAAACAGAAGCACAAGCTATGGGCTTGTAGTAGGATATGGGTATGTTTTCTATTTCATCTGAATTCTTAATTTGTTTCTAATTGGTTAGAAACAATTCCTGCTTCCAATTACCAAATTTTGAGGAAAGTACTAGGTCCACCCCCCACCCACCCCGCCCAACCGAAAGTAAGGCAGGGGCTGGGGACACAAGAGAAGAAAGGGAAAACAAAATAAATCTCCATATAATAGGGAAATGACATGAAGGATGCCTTCTTATGCATACTTTCCTGGAAGTAAATCCCATTACCCACAGTGGTATTTTCTTCAAAGTACCCACCATTGTGCTGTAAATAATGACAGAGTGGTATCTTTTATTTATTTATTATTGCATTTATATCCCGCCTTTTTTCCTCCAAGGAACCCAAGGCAGCATACATCCTCCTCCTCCTCCTCCTCTCCATTTTATCCTCACAACAACAACCCTGTGAGGTAGGTTGGGCTGAGAGTATGTGACTGGCCCAAAGTCACCCAGTGGGTTTCCATGGCTGAGTGGGTACTAGAACCCTGATCTCCTGACTCCCAGTCCAACACCTTAGCCACTACACCACACTGGCTCTTGTAGTTTCCATAAGAGTGGAATAATGAGAGTAACAGAACAAAAGATAAAGAATTTAAGGGATGGTGAGAATACTACAGTGGCATTTATCAAAGAACGATATAATATTATGATGTCATTTTGCATGCAAAAGTTGTTGGACATATTTGCTCAAGGGCTGGATCCAAAGAATTGTGAGGGGAAGTGTGTGTGTGTGTGTGTGCGTGCGTATGTTATGTATGTATGTATGTATGTATGTAAAAGACTGTTACGTGACTGTTATGTGTGTGTGTGTATGTGAAAGATCTAGCACAAGCGTTTCCACAGTGCTGTCTTAATTAGGTTCTATTTACAGCAGTTCTTATGCTTTTGCTTGTTCAACAGGTTGCACAACCCCTTGTGCAAATTGAAGAACACATCTGGATTAAATTTCACTCTTCCAGACCATTTTGTCTTTATTCACATTTCTTTTTATGCAGGCTGTTCCTCTATTTTTCTCCACTGCCTGCAACATGATACCGAACTGGAAGATTGGATCCCAATTACAGTAACAGTATTAACACATGCAGTTAACCCCAATACCTATTTGGAATTTAAGTAGATTCTACCCTTCTCACCATGACATGCAATGAAAGAAACCATATCACAGAAGGTAATACATGTATGCATTATTTTATTATGTATTTATTACATTTACTAAATGCTTGATAAAATAAATATCTCTAGGTATTTATGATTCAAATAAAATAATGATAATATCTACGGTCTAAAACTAAAATTAACTAAAATAGTAGCTATAGCATCACTTGCACTGTTGAGCAGCACATGAAATGGTTCTGGTATAAAACAGGGACCATCCCATCCTGCAAACTTGGCATTTTAGATAGCCTTAATTGATTATTCAAGATCTCTTCCCACATGCAACACAGTCACCCCATTCACCACTGTCCGATGACCCTCCGTGTTGCTTTTTTAGGGGGTGGTGGTGGTGGGACTGCCCAGGGGTTGGGGGAAAGAGACAGGGAAGTTTTATTCAACCAGCCCAGTTGCTCATGCCTAAATCTGGATCCATTTCATTCAGTGGTAAAAATGCAGATTTTAACTCTCCTCAGTGACTGTATAGTGTGTGTGCGTGTGCTGAGTGTGTGTTTTGATGCCACTGTACTCACAAACATGTTCAGCCCAATTCTTAATTCTTTCCACACCTTAAACCCTTAATGGAGAGCACATGTCCCTTCAGTCTGGAAGTTCTGTTTTTCTGTTCTTCCTTGTCTTTTGACACCTCAAGCACAAAAGGCACAAACAATGGCTCACACAGCATGGAGCCTTCTGAGGAGTTAATCAGAAAAGACTTTGCTTGCACTTCAGAGTCAGCTTCTGCCATAAATGTATGCATCCAAAAAACTGTGAGTGCTTGCTACATTTTTTTTTTAAAAAAGAGAGTAGTTATTCAGTATGCTATATTACAGATGGGATGTATTATATTACACAGACTAGGGCTGTGCACAAATGGCCACTTGAAATTCTCCACCCTATTTGTGGGCAAAGAAATTGGGAGGACAGTTAGTCCAAATTTCTCCAGGGGAAAGAGAAATTCTCCACCAATTCCTTATAGGTAGGGCTCACCATTGGCTTCTTTCATTTACCACAGCTTTTCATACAGGCTTTGGGGGTTGTTGCACTGCCACTGTAAGTGGCAATAGCATCAACTGTGTTGGCAGCCTGGCCCCCATTTTGCATTCCCTACAATATCTCAGTTATATGACACAGCCACAGATTTGCAGCCAGTGCGGGACTTTCCTGCAAAGCTGTGCTTTGAAAAGGTTTGTGATTTACCCTGATTTTTTTCAGTGGGAGTGAGGTCAGTATGGCTCTTCCCCTGGATTTGCCTCACTCAGGGGCCAATCCAGGGGGCGGTCTGGCAGAAGGTGACTGGCAATTTGTCGCAAGAAACCAGGAAGAGGATGGGTGGGGGAACACTGGTACCTGGGTGACTACCAGAAACCTGCACTCCCTCCTTAGCATCAGGATTACCTTGGGTAAGGGAAACCACAGGGTTTTGGGGGAAGGCGGCACCAACTTGGCGCCATGAAGACAGCCCCACTGCCTGTTCTCAGAAAGCAGAACTGCAGCAGGTGTGATGGGGACAGTGTTGTGTCCAGCTCCACGGAAGAAGTGGAACTAGAAGTGGAACAAGTGCCGTGCCAAAAACTGTCATCAAGCTTCCTGAGGTTTTCTTTCCCCAAGAGGCTTCCATTTATTTTTGCCTCATTCTCAGGTCATTTTGTCACTGTGTCGGCAACCTGGCCCTCACTTTGCATTCTCTACAATACCTCATACCTAGCATCATTCTGAGGCATTGAGGAGGAGAAGAGGAGGTGAACCCCACCAAAATCTTCCTGAATATTTTCTTCTCCCATGAAAGAGCTTCAATTTTGCTGCCTTATTCTCAGGTCATTTTATCATATCTTTTGAATTTATTTTGGTGGTGTCTTTGACCTTACCTAGTCACTGCAAGAGTACTCTGTGCCTGTTTTTCTTTTTTCTTTCTATTACCCATCTCTTCATTGTACTGCATCCTCCCAGGCTGCCTGATCTGAAAAAGCTCTATGGATGGAATTACTTCTTGATGTCTTCTCCTGAGCTTCCATTGAAGTGTGGGAAGCTCAGATACAGGCTGCCAGAGAGATGATTGTACAATGAAAAACAGGACACTTGCACACCCTCCTCAGCCACCTCCTAACTAAGGTAAGCACAGGAAACCTAAGCCCAACCCATGAGAATTTCTCTGAAATTTCTTCTCCTTTTCTTTTTGAAATAAATTTCTTTTCCCTCAAATTAAATGAGAATGGTCAAAAAATATGTGGGAGAAATTCTCGGCACAGCACTAACATAGACCCTCAATAAAGACTTGTATAACAATAATTTATTGCAGTGAAGATGGCTAGTGGGAAAAAAAAAGCATTCCTGATAATCTCACTTTCCACAATAAGGTCTGGTTCATGCATTTATTAGGTGTGGGATCAACATTGCACGGTGGAGGAACTGGACTATGCATCCCCCAAGCAAATAAGACAATGTGATGGCTCCCCATGTTGGGTCATATGTCAGAAGCCTGTATTTTATGCTTTTTGTGGAAGAATAGTTATGTAAATTGGACTTTAAATATAGCTGTACACATGCATCTATTATATATGCATGGTAGTAGGGAAGATGTCTGCCTGACCTTTTACTGTGTGAAAACAAAAACCAATAGCTTACAGGACTTGACCTGTACCTAAGTAAGAAACAGCAAAATGATGGGATTATTTGCACATAGTATTTCCAGACTGCAGCAATTTAGTCCCTCATTAATGTCAACAGTAAACCTGCCCTGTCATTCATTGTACTATCATCTTTTTGGCAGCCTGTAGCCTCCTTGGCTTCTTGCACTTCCATTAAAGCCCAGAAGAAGACATCATGAATTATACACCTGCTCAGACCCAAAGATCAGCTTCAGCAGTCTTCCCCAACCTGGTGCCTTCCAGATGTTCTGGATGACAAGTGCCAACATTCCTGACCATTGGCCATGGTGGCTGGGACTGATGGGAGTTCAAGTCCTAAACATCTGACGATCAAAACATCAGGGAAACCTTACATCATGTATGGTTTGGCCCTTAGCAGCTTTACTTACCTGAATCAATTTTGAAACATAATTAATAGTTCAGGATGTACCTGTAAATAATTTTCTGCATGTATTTATGTGATTATATCAAGATTCCTTTATATATCTGTTCTGCAAGTACTACACATTCTGCTGCTCCAGAGTGCAGACATTAAACTGATTCTAAACTGAAACCACAGCATGGCTCTGCCTTTTGCTTTATCTCCCTGTGATCCTAATTCCTATTTATTTATTTATTCATTGCATTTATATCCCACCTTATATTTATATTATATTTATATTTAATTATTGAATTCATACCCTACATTATATTTATATTAGCCTATTCCTTATTCCAGGGGAACATCTCCTAACACCAGGAATGTAGAGTTTTGGTGCCATAGTCTCCACCATTCTTCCCCAACCCAGCACCCTCCATATGTGTTGGATTACAACTCCCATTATTTCCATTCATGGGTGATGATGAGAATTGTAGTCTATCACATCAGAAGGACACCAGGTTGGAGAAGGGTAGACTACACAGTCCTCTAAAATCAAGCAGCAACCCCCCCACCCCCACCAGCCCATACTATCTTGTCTGGCACTTTAACGGAAACAAGGCTGGCTCCCAGATTTTCCTTTGTGCTCTGTTAATTAGCAGGGTCGGAGCTGTGGGTTTTGCATTTGAACACGTGATTTGAAACTGAGTTAACTGATGAGTTAATCTCCCTCTCTCTCACAAGCATGGAAACCAATAACACTCATGGAAACCCTGTTTTCTGAGAGACACGCAGCTCTAAATTTCCTTGGCAGACAAGATGGTACTGTGCAACGTTACATGTGGTTAATGTTAGTCACATCCTTGATGTAACATAACACAAAGTCACAAAGGTAATGGGATGTGACACATGACAGCATGGCAAATCAGTCTGGGAAGTTTCTCCTGGAATGTATATGAAATGTAGGCTTATTTCTACAGTGTTTACTGCGGTAACCATTCCCTGCTACAACTATTAGCTGTTAACTGGAGTTCTGTGCTGCATTGATTTAGAGATGGGGGTTGGGGCGGGGAAAGCAGCTTCCATGTCCATTTGGAATATATATTTTGGTTCCAGATGGCAAGATCAGACAAAGCAGCCTATTGACAGGAAAGACAGAATGAACTCCGATAAAGGCTGCACTTCTACACTGGCTTTCAAGGGAAGGATGGGATGGACAACAAAAGATCCTGGCTTTGAATTTGACAGGCAAACAGGCACAAAAAGCCAATTCACAATCCTATGCAGATGTGTAGAGATACTCCGATGACTGCAAGCATGTAAACACAGCGTAGAGCTGGGTTACTTTAAAATGATGGTGTTTGTGATTATATGTAGGTGCCTTAACAAATGCAAGTATTATCAACACCCAAAATCACATACAATGTAGTTGTCTCTGGGCCGATCCTGTAGCACAGGATTTAATAAGCATTGCAATTGATGGAGAAGAGGGAGGCATAATCCTCCCTTCCCCTTCCTCTGTGTCTTGCTTATACCTAGTTAATCCAGACAAGGACTTAACCTTCTTTAATGGACTACACAGCACTTAGTTTATTTTATACACTATGCAAATGAAAATCTTACCTGACTTTCCAGCTTTATTTCAGCACTCTTTAGGCATTATACAATTATACTCATGGAGGGGATACAAGGCAACGGTCCCTCCATGCCAACCCCACCATCCCTGTGTTACCAAGACACTTCCATATCAGTTCTCTGCATGATCTGGAAGCCTACACAATCAGGGTTCCCAGTTTCACAGGGGACTGCAACTGCATTTGGTTGAACATGCTCTTGTCAGACCTTCCAGTTCAAGCTGGAGTTAGCTGGGCTGGTATGATGAGCGCTGGCAGGTTCCCTCCATAATTACAATGTTATAATCCCTGGACGGGGCTTTCTTGTTTGACTCCCACTTTAGTAAAAAGACCCATTTTCAGTAATATATAGATAAAAACAAAAATAATGACCATGGCTATTGGGTTCCTATGAGTTATTTATTTATTTACAATATTTGTATACTGCTCCACATCCAAAGATTTCAGAGCGGTGAACAACAGCAGAATAAAGACACCATGTGAATAGTTCTGATAAAACTGAGTTTTGATAAACTCAGTCACTCAAAGAAGACTTGAAGGTGTCATCATCCAAATTGAGGAAGAATGAGATATTAAATAGGACTGTGGTCCAGAGCTGTTGATCATAAAAAGGCCTGTTCTAGTTCTGTGCCTTTAACATCAACTTGGTATGTTGATATTAAGATCCCACTCCATTCTACTTGTTCTGCATAGGGATGGGGTGTGTGAATCTGTCAATTTCACTTTCTCCTGCACTATATCTTAAGGATGTATATCTTACAGTATATCTTTCTCCACTATATCTTAAGGTCTTTCTGTTTTGAATATGAAGAGATTTGCAAATTTTGGTCATTTTTATATATATCAAAAATGAACCAAAATGAAATTTAACACCCATCTGCACCATCCAAATTCAAGAGGTACACAGGGAGAACCATGTTGTACCTGCCAGACATACAGCTGTTAGAGATGAGGAGCCTGTTAGAAAAAAGAGGTGGCAACCTTCAACTCTAATTCCTTACCACAGTGGTTCCCAATTGGGGGTCCGCGGAACCCACCCAGGGGGTTCATGGCACCAGTCACATCTTACCTCTGCAAGGTCCGCATTTTAATAAAAGAAAATATGATGTCTCCTACGCTCCGTTTGCTTTGATGGTGACGTCATACGCGAAAGCAGTAAACACAGTAAATGGAGCGGCTACTGCACATCCTAGGTGAGCTCCCCTCACCCCCTGCCTTCAGCTAAATATGGTTTTGCCACGCCTCCAGGCCTGCCAACAGTAGCTAATCTCTCAGTAGCTCTCTCCCGCTTTTTCTATGTAAATTTCCCCCGCTCTTTTCCGCTTTCTCTAGGAGCTTTATCACACGTACCTGCTTCCCTCTGATTATTATCCCCGTAGCGCTAAGCTTTTGCTGCTGCTGCTGTTTTGCTACCCGGCAACAGCGATCCTTTGCATACCAGGAAGTGAGTTGAAGGGGGGGAAAGTTAAAAAAAAAATCATAAAAAAATCAATGGATGACCTAATTCAATTCAAATTTGGTATGCTTAAAGCTCTCCCGAATATCTATCAATGTGCCAATTTTGGAGTCTTTATCTTTAAAGCTTATGCAGATGTAAGCATTTCTTTAAAATCCTCCTCCTGCACCCGGCGGCGGCTTGGAAGATACGGCTTGGAAGTGGAGGGTAAATATGGCGAATCGTTTGGCTTAGTAAAATTAAATTTGTCTTTATATTCCTAACTAAATCATTGTCATTTTTGCTTGGTAATATCACAAATATCACAAATTTTATGGTCTGTTTTTAGTATACCTAAAATCCTTTGCTTATTAGGGGCTACCCCTTATTTTCTCCAAAAAATTCCTTCGCAGAGGTAACTACCATAGAGATAACAAAATTTTCAAAAGTAGGGGGTCCATGGTTTGGCATTAGAAAAACAAGGGGTCTGCAGTACTTAGTTCATTGGGAACCACTGCCCTACCACAAACATGGTTGAATATACAGAGATACAAACCCATACTTTTAAGAGCTAACCACTCAAAGCTCTGGGCCTACTTGGGTGAATCTGTTAATTTCAGTTTCTCCCATGGTCATTTTTTTTTTAAAAAAAATCTCATTCTTTTCATACCAAATATGAAGAAATTGGCAAATTTTGGTAAATTCCTATAAAAAAAGAACTGAACTGAAATTCTCATCCATTTCTAGTTCTTGATAGTATTAGTATTTACATATTTACTTTTTCAAAGGGAAGAGACTGGCCATTATTCCTTTGACCCAGGGGGGCTTTGTATATTCTGAAATCTTGCCTAATAGCCCAGGCCTGTTATTTGCAATGTTAGGTAGCCCGCCTTCAATTGCAAATTTTGCGACACCATTAAGGAATATCAAGCTATCCATTATTTAGTTTTCTTATTATATATTGTATCCCTTTTCTCGTCCCCAAAATACCACTGCTCACACTCCGCAATGCTGACACATCTGCTGTCCATGCTCTCCAAAGGCTATGCTTTTGGCAAAAGTGACAAAGGGGCCTTATGCATATAAAGTTCCTCCTCCCAATTGGAAACCCATGTCAATCAGGGTTCCTGATTGGATGGAGGAGACCTATGTGTGTTCAGCTTGATGCACATAGGACCCCCTGTACTCACTAATGACATGTCAGTGCCTATTTCCACTAAACTGTGGAGGAATTAGGATTATATTCCACCAAAGTCAACAAATATGGAAAATCTCATAAATCTTACCCCATAAACTATCTAGAAGGATGCCTTTACCTCTTCAATTTCTACTACCACCATAGCATTTCTAATAAAACCCTAGCCACTTAGCACACCATCAGTTATACAGTAGTGGAGTTATAGGCTATAGACATGGGAGGAACAGACATGGAGATTTATTTAAAAGTTATTACAAATATATTTATATTTATTTAAATGTTATTTACGTAGAATCAAATATAATCAAATAAATATAATCAAATAATTGTGCCATATTGTGGTGTGGGGTTTTGTTGTTGTTGTTTAATCTATGTATATAAAAGCCCAGACCGCTCCTCTAAGCCAGTTCTAGTTTTTGCCCTCTGGCGCCATCTAGCGATGTTTCTCGGAACTGCGGCCTTCTATGGAAGTTCCAAGTTCTGAGAAAGATAACTGCCAGGAGCTTCCAGCCTAGCAGAGGGGCCAAAACCCACTAACCTCCTCACCAGACCGCTCCTCCAAGCCAGTTATAGTTTTTGCCCTTTGGCGCCATCTAGGGACGTTTCTTGGAATGAGGGTAAATTTGATAGAAGGCTAACCTCCCCACCAGTTATAAAAATGTTAGCAAGGCTTTTACTTTAACGTTGTGGCAATGTCCAGAGTCTGACAGTCTGAGGATATAAAGTTAAACATTATTGGTGGGAAAGAACAGGGGAAGTTGGTTCAAAATCTTACAAAAGTGCATACCAAAAATATTGTATTCAAAGAAGTCCTAACAAAATAAATACAACTGTCATATGACGGGCTTTTTCACTAGTCTATATATAAATAAAAATGTAAATGTCCGTTCGAAACAGGCGGTATATCTCCGAAAGTTCTTCACCGATTGCTTTGAAATTTTGACACAACGTTGTATTCGAATACGCGAGCGTTGTTATGTAACTATGTTCTATACGGGGTCAAAGGTTTGTCTTAAAATCGAAGAAATAGGCCTCCTCAAAACCAGTCCTGCTGATCATTGTGACATCGCCAACCAGTAGGCCAATCCGCTGCCTCTGCCTCCTCTCCTATTTGCATGTTTTCTCACAATTGGCTGAGTGAATATAGTGAATTCCACTAACGCCTGCTGGAGAACATGTGTGAAGATTCAATGCTCCAACTATAGACGAAGTGGCAATTGTTATAGTCGGAGATCAATCTTGACAGGACCTTTCAAAGGTGAAGATTGTCCTCGTTCCTCGCATTCCTATGATTCCAACAGATATGCCATTTCAATTTAAGAGATTGCAATTCCCAATTCGCTCTGCCTCCTCTCCTATTTGCATGTTCTCTCCTATTTGCTCTTATAGGTCATTGTGACATCGCCAACCAGTAGGCCAATCCACTGCCTCTGCCTTCTCTCCTATTTGCATGTTCTCTCCTATTTGCTCTTATAGGTCATTGTGACATCGCCAACCAGTAGGCCAATCCACTGCCTCTGCCTCCTCTCCTATTTGCATGTTCTCTCACAATTGGCTGAGTGAATATAGATGTCACACCTGTGACAGTTACACGTTCTGAAGAAAGGTAACTGCCAGGAGTTTTCACTAACCTCCTCACCGTAAAAACATCCTTTTTTAAAAACCAAACAGTAGGCCAATCCACTGCCTCTGCCTCCTCTCCTATTTGCATGTTCTCTCCTATTTGCTCTTATAGGTCATAGAAGCAACAAACTTGACAGGACCTTTCAAAGGTGAAGATGTCCTCATTCCTCGCATTCCTATGATTCCAACAGATATGCCATTTCAATTTAAGAGATTGCAATTCCCCATTCGATTGGCGTTTGCAATCACCATCAACAAAGCTCAGGGCCAATCTTTAGAATTGTGCGGTTTAGATCTAGACACAGATTGCTTCTCACATGGACAATTATATGTTGCGTGTTCTAGAGTCGGCAAACCAGACAATCTCTATATCTACACAGACAATGGAACAACTAAAAATATTGTATATCCACAAGCATTGTGAAATTAAACATATTAGAAACATCCGCTTTGTCTTTTCTTTCTTTTCAATTTAACCAGACTGAGCCACATCGAAGAAATAGGACTCCTCAAAACCAGTCCTGCTGATCATTGTGACATCGCCAACCAGTAGGCCAATCCACTGCCTCTGCCTTCTCTCCTATTTGCATGTTCTCTCACAATTGGCTGAGTGAATATAGATGTCACACCTGTGACAGTTACACGTTCTGAAGAAAGGTAACTGCCAGGAGTTTCCACTAACCCTCTCACCGTAAAAACATCCTTTTTAAAAAACCAAACAATCTGCTTTACTTCATCCAAATAATGCCTCGCAGAAGATCACACTTAGGTCGTCATACTCGTGGAGCGGAAGCACTGCGACGAGAAATTGCAAATCAGACTGAGGAAGAACGGGCATCAGCAAACGAGAAAAAAAGAAAAAGAATGCCTCAAATACATGCCAAGGAACCAGCCAAGCAACGTTCAGCCAGACTTGAGGATGCACGATTGCGAGCACGGCAATCGCGTTCTACAGCTTCAGATCTGCTTTGTTCTCAACAGAATGAATGTGACAGGCTGAGAGTGGCTGAAAGACGTCAACGAGAAACAGCACATCAGCGTCAAACACGACTCCGTGGTAAACAATCACACAATTACAATCGCCTTGCATTCCGGTACAACCCAGCTGATGATTATAGTTTGAGGCGGCATGTTCTCATCGGCACTATGACTGAAGTGTGTCCTTATTGCAAGGCTCTTAAATTTAATGGAGAAACAAAAGGAATGTGTTGCGCTGCTGGAAAAATTAAACTGCCTCAACTTGGAGAACCACCAGAGCCATTACAAACTTTGCTTGCCGGATATACTGCAGAATCAAAGCATTTCCTATCTAACATCAGGAAATACAACTCATGCTTCCAAATGATGTCGTTTGGTGCAGAAATCATCACAGCTCCATTTATGCCAACTTTCAAAGTCAAAGGACAAATTTATCATAAAGCCGGCTCCTTCCTTCCGTTTCAAGATAGTCAACATAAATTCCTACAAATGTATTTCATTGGTGATGGCAATGATGAATTGAATGCACGCTGCAGAATTTATACCGGCATAAAAAGGTCTGTCATTTCAAAACTGCAACAGCTACTTCACGAAAAAAACAATTTAGTACATTTGTTCAAAACAGCAATTGACATGATGCCATCTGATACACACAAGATTGTTATTCATGCTGACAAAACGCCTGCTGGAGAACATGTGCGAAGATTCAATGCTCCAACTATAGACGAAGTGGCAATTGTTATGGGCGGAGATCAATCTTGACAGGACCTTTCAAAGGTGAAGATGTCCTCATTCCTCGCATTCCTATGATCCCAACAGATATGCCATTTCAATTTAAGAGATTGCAATTCCCCATTCGATTGGCGTTTGCAATCACCATCAACAAAGCTCAGGGCCAATCTTTAGAATTGTGCGGTTTAGATCTAGACACAGATTGCTTCTCACATGGACAATTATATGTTGCGTGTTCTAGAGTCGGCAAACCAGACAATCTCTATATCTACACAGACAATGGAACAACTAAAAATATTGTATATCCACAAGCATTGTGAAATTAAACATGTTAGAAACATCCGCTTTGTCTTTTCTTTCTTTTCAATTTAACCAGACTGAGCCACAGCAACGCGTGGCAGGGTACAGCTAGTTTCTAATAAAACCCTAGCCACTAAGCACACCATCAGTTATACAGTAGTGGAGTTATAGGCTATAGACATTGGAGGAACAGACATGGAGATTTATTTAAAAGTTAATACAAATATATTTATATTTATTTAAATGTAATTTATGTAGAATCAAATATAATCATATAATATAATCAAATAATTATAATCAAATAATAGTGCTATATCCTATTTGGTGTGGCTCCTGCCTCTTATATACTGCTTTCATACCTCTTTCATAGTGCTATATCCTGCTTGGTGTAGATCTGGCCAAGGAAATGGCAGAAAAGAAATCACTTAGTTGCCCCTTCTCAAGTCTTCTTGCTTCTAGAGGTCAACTATCTCCCACAGTCAATCTGGCAAGAAGCTTTCCTTGAGAACTACCTCTTGCAATCATTTCCTTGCTAGCTGCCTGTCTTCTGTGATTCTAGGAACTACTACTACCATTACTGCTGCCGCTTTCCTAGACTTTTCTGCTCCATTTTTCCTCAGGCTCTTCTTTGCCTGATGGACCACATCGGTTGGCTTCCAGCCTTCCACTGAGCCCCAACAATCTTGGAACTGCTCCTTTTATACTCCCTCAGCCAGTACTCATTGGCTCACTTCTGCCACCACCATATTGGCTTGCCCATTGGCATATATTTATGAGATAATGGCAGCCAAAAGCATAGGGGAAGGCAAACTGATCCCCTCCTGATTATTTAATAACATCCATCAGTCCCAACCAGCATGACCAATAGTCAGGGATTATGGGGATCGTAATCCAAAACATCTGGAGATCACAAAATTGCCTAGTCTGCAACTGAACATTAATTAATTGGTCTATCAAAAACCATTCTGTCGGGTACATAAACTGACAAGAATAACTGAACCACTAAGGCCTATAACAGTTTCCTTGGTAACAGTAGCAACTGTTCTGACAGTTAGTAGGCTGCCAACAGTATCCTTACATACAAAGCTACAAAAGAACTCCCCTCCCACTCGCCCCCTAAACCAATGAGCTACTGCCACCCATTCATGACACTTACCTGAAGGCTCAGTTTGCACCGGTGAGCTGCCTGTCCTCCAGGAGAGCTGCTCTGGTCTGCCATAAATCTACTGTTGTAAATGACAGCAGCCTGGAAAGGCAATTTCTAGCTGCTGCAGTTTACAGCTGGCCATTGGGCCAAACTGACCTGAAGCACTTCAGCTGCTTTGGCCCAATGTGGCCCAATCCGGTCTCAAACCGTATTTGGTTCAAGCCAGGCCAAATTGGCCCACTGCAATTTGGATTTTGGTTCAGGACCAAGGAGATCCACACCCCTAATGTATAATAGTGCTGGGGTCATCTGCACTTTTTGGGAGGAGAGTAGGGCATCATTTCTAAAAAGTATATCATTAGGGACAGATGACCCAACCAATTTTAGACCACAATCTAACCTTCCCTTTGCAACTGAATGCATGGTAGTGGAGTAATTGCAATCCTTTCTGGTTCCAGTTGGTGATCTGGATCTGGTGGTTGATAAGAGAAATAACTCCTTACCAATTCCTTTAGAATTGTCACTGGCTTTTGGCATCATGGACGATACCATTCTTTAGGTTGGCACCATCTGATCATGGTGTCTTCACTGGCATGATGATGGTTTGAATTCTGGATACAGTCTTTAGAGAAGAATTTTGTTTCAGTTTATTTTGATCAGATTTTATCCAATTTGCATCTTCTGAAACCAACCATGGCAATTTGTGGTTGAAAGACAATATGTTTCTGAGCTTGCACTGCACTTTGGGCATTTCAAAAGTGTAGGCAGTTGGAAAAGGCACATAAAAATGCATGCAAACTTGCTTTTGTCAATAGAAAAAAAAAGTGTACAATTGAAAAAAAGGTGTGCAATTGAAAAATGTGTACCGAAATATGCTCAAATTTCCATGTGAGGGAAAAACACCTCACAAATTGATATGGACCCAGTCAAAATGAGCTTTGTAGTGGAAATTGGTCAAGCTAAGCAAATCCACAAGAACCCCATTGGGAAAGATATTTTAGCACCCTGGCAATTGTTCTCTGGTATCTCTCAAGATTCAGTGTTATTACCAATGCTGTTTAATATCTGTATGAAACTGCTGGGAGAAATCCTTCAGACTTCAGTGTCATCAATATGTGATGATCTCTCTCTCTCTCTCTCTCTCTCTCTCTCTCTCTCTCTCTCTCTCTCTCTCTCTCCTCTCTCCCTCTCTCTCTCTCTCTCTCTCTGTGTCTGTCTGTCTGTCTGTCTGTCTATCTTTTTAAACTACATGTTTGGAAGCTATGGGGAGTAGAAGAGATTAAACTGAAATGGATGAAAATGATGCTGGTAGGTGATCCCAATGCTTTTGAGGAAGTTATTATCTCTGCTTTGGATGGGCTTGTACTCACTCCCTTAGTTAGGTTTGGAACTATGGAGTAGCAGTGGCCAAGAATGCCTTTTATCAACTGAACTAGTTGAACAGACTCTGGTCCTTTTTGGATCAGAGGTGTCTTGCCACATTGCATTCACTTCGTGTATTATATTTCTATACCATCCCAGAGCTGAAACTCTCTGGGTGGTTCACAAAATTTAAAAGCCATTAAAATATATTCTACAAAGTACGAAAACCATTTACGTAAAGACATAGAAACTGATAGCACGTGTAACAAACAACATATAACTAAAAACAATTTTAAGCCATCAGCCAAAGCCAATCCAGGACCTGATTAAAAAGTTATTATATGCAGCAAAATGCCTGAGAGAAGAGGGCAGTTTTAACCTGGTGCCAAAAAGATAACAATGTTGGTGCTAGGTGGGCTTCATCAGGGAGATAATTCCATAATTGGTGGACCACCACGGAAAAGGCCTTCTCCATTATTGGCATGCTCCAAGCCTCCCTTGGTTGCTAAGCATAATGTACAGGTCAGTTCATGGCAGGAGAGGCCAAGCTCATGTAAAATAAAAATATCTAGCAAGACAGATATTAGTGATTATAGGTAACATTACCAATATATACATTTGCACCATGGGCCAGTTTAAACACAATAGCTGTCATCCTGGTGTTATCAAAAGGCACTCACCTACTTTGGTGCTCCATGTAGTTTGTGTAACATTTAAGCTGCAAGCCTGCGAGTGAGTTCTGTTGCACTCAATGGGACTGTCATTGTAGATATTTGTACTGTAAAGTTCATACTTCATGGATCAGCCCATACTTATGGATGCTGAATGTCTCAGCAGGAACTGCATTATATGGAGTATCTCCTGCACAAACAGACTTTTAAACATTACATCTACTTTGGGGGCTGCTGAATCTGGTAAGTGCTTCTTTTGTGTGGTTTACACATGAAGGAAAAGGAAAGGAACCTCTCGTGCAAGCACTGAGTCATTGCTGACTCTTGGAGGGACGCCAGGTTTCGCTGACGTTTTCTTGGCAGGCCTTATAGCGGGGTGGTTTGCCGTTGCCTTCCCCAGCCATTATTACCTTTCCCCCAGCTAGCTGGGTACTCATTTTACCAACCTTGGGAGGATGGAAGGCTGAGTCGACCCGAGCCAGCTGCCTGAAACCAGCTTCCGCTGGGATCGAACTCAGACCGTGGGGAGAGTTTCGGCTGCAGAAACTGCTGCTTTACCGCTCTGTGCCATACGAGGCTGTACACATGAGGGTCACCATATTTAAATCTCCCTTTTGAAGCAAAGGTAAATTTTGCTAAGTTCTTAGCAAGATCTTCTTGTCTAAAAGGTTGGCTGATATGTTAAGAAGAGAATGGTTTGGGCTGTTTTATTTTGTCTCATTCAGTTTGCATTTCTATGAATTACTTCCAGTCCAAGCTCCCATATGGAAGCAGAAAAATCATTATAAGAATGAAAATAAGATGGTTTGTATCACCTGCTTAACTTGTTTTGTCCTCTGCCTCCAGGCTTTAAAAACTGCTTCCCATATTTTTTTCCTTTCTTTAAAAACAACGTACATCAGTTTAATTTATTCCAGGTCTTGACAGAAGGATCCGATTCTAAGGATTTAATGTTTCATTTTCAAATCCAATTTTACAGTCTTCAGTATTTTCAGAAGTGGCAGAATTTTGGTAGGATGTCATTTCAAGGTGGAGAACTTTAGAGAACACTGACCTTGTTGAACATGTATCTTTATTTAATAGCTACTAGATAGATAGATAGATAGATAGATAGATAGATAGATAGATAGCACTAAAAGGATGCTAGTCTTTGATGCTATCAAAGACTAGTTTAATATATCTAGAAAAGAAGAGCTTTTATTGCTAACCGAAAATATGTAAGATTTTTAAGGGATCATCTTTCTGTGGACAATAGGAGAGCTAAGTAGATTACTAGAGAAGCAAATAGCCATTCTCAGGCCTTGGGACTCTAGAAATGTTCATTCCAGTAGGATATATTCCACCACGCAATAATAAGAATGGAATCTGTGTGGCTTTAAGTGGAGAAATATTTTACATTACACTACTCTTATTTCCTTGGAAAATAGTAGTAGTAGTAATGGATGACATTTTGGTCTCCCTCCATTTTGAAAAAAAATAGGTTGAATCCAGAATTTGCCTTTTGTGAATGGAAGGTTTCTGATCCAGTGGAGCATTCCTGATAACGGAAAAGGCAAAGAGGTCATTTTTACTGATTCCCCAATCCTCTTGGGAGGGTTGGGAAACCCTCTGGAAGCATGTTAGAGATGGGCTCTGACAGGGGAGGAGTAAATTGGCAAAACAATATCTCCTCGTTCCTCCTTTCTAGAGCATTCTGAATAGAACATTGCTCAGGGAGTGTTCAAGCTATTAGGAGGAAATACTGGGTCCAACCCAAAGTCTTTTTGTGGACATGTGCAAGTCATCATGTCATCATGTGATGTTGCAGCTACCAAGTGATGAATCTGCACATGTGCACTGGCTCACTGATCTCATTCTCAAACTTGGGCTGATCACTCCTTCACTTTGAACCTAACTGAATAGAAAAGAATCAAGGACCAGTTTCAATGCCCACAAATAATGAACAAATTGGCTTCAAAGAGACAATGGTCTCACCCCACTCCCAAGACAATTTTAAATCACAAATTCACAAGGAGTAATATCTTCACCAGCCTGCACTACCTATCCATTAAGCCAGATCGCCATGGCTACATTTGGTGCCAGGAAGCATGATCAATCATGGTGATCTATTTTATCATCTCAAACAGTTGTTCCCTTTTTGGTCCACTTTTCATCCTCAGTATCACAAATCCTTCCCTCTAAGTTTGGAACGAGGCCAAACATTTAATGGATCTGGAAAGTGAGCCGCCTTCAACCCTAGAAATGGTCTCTCTAGGTCAGGGGGTGGTGGTGGTGGTCTGATACATTAGTGAGGTAATATAGGGAAAAGATACAGTGAAACGATGTGAGTTTTCTCAGTACCAAAATGATGACATCGTTGAGACCCATGCATGAGGTATCTCTAACCATTGTTAAACTATTTTTTGAAGGTTTGATATATACTTTTAGAATATGATATTCTTTCCCCAAGCATGAGGAAATAGCAGAGAGCATCTACCTGCCTGTGAACAGACTGATAACATATTGTTTGGAGGGACCCTTTCCTGTTACATTGTCTTCCTGTTGGAAAGGTATGCGGAATGTAAAAACCCAAGCTCCTTTTAACAGAGTATGGCCAAAAACTGAGCCGGATACTTGATACTGAAGCTGCTCTGGTGCTTACCCATTTAAGTTATGTATCAAGTTGAAATTTAATCAAGGCCACATTTTATTTATACATTTCATGCATTAAACTCATTTAAACTTCTAGTCAGATTTCATTAGGGGAAATACTACCGCGCACATCATGCAGTAGTAAAGCTAATGTGCTTCAGGAATTTGAAAGGATTTAGAGATCGGAGGGTCTGATTTCAAAAAAACAAAACAAAAATCTTTTTCTTCTTTAACTTTGTGCTTGTAGCCGGCCTGTGTGCTGTGCCCGATTTGTTTCCTAGGACACTAATACAGTCAGCATGCGCTCTACAAATGTGTAAACAAAGACATTCCCTCTAATCAGTGAGTTTGGTGTCTTAAGGCAAGATTATGTTTTTTTAGGAAATGCAATTTATGTTCAGGATTAAATTTCTCCTGCCGACTGATAACGTCTGAGGTTGAATGAGATGATAAGTATTGTGTCCTGGTTCCTTGTCATAATTGTTAAACCTTCAACCGCCAGTCTATTATTTTATGTGAGTTTATTTTGGTGATGGAAGTGACGAGTTAGCCGCTGGTGATATAACATAGTTGAGCTTTCTGCATTGTGAGAAAGAATGCAAGGGCAGGAACTGAAAAATGTCAAAGCAAAATTCCAAAAGGCCTGGGAAGCGGTCAGGAAACCCACACTTGAGTTTTTATTACAGCTGTGGGCAAATGGCCTCTCAAAAATTTGTCACCCGATTTATGAGTAGAGAAATTGGTGGGACAACTTCTCCCCTGTTCAGGGAAAGAGAAATTCTCCAACAGTTTCTCACAGGTAGGACTCGCCATTGGCAGGGGCTATAGCATAGCTCCTTTCTTTTTTCCTGAAGGTTGTTAAGGTGTTGTTTTTTGCCACTGTAAGTAGCAACAACAACAACTGTATTGGCAGCCTGGCCCCAATTTTGTATCTTCCACAATGCCCCACACCTAGCATCATCCTGGGGCTTAGATGGAGGAGGCATGCTCCCCCCTCCACGGAGAAAATTCTGCAAAGTGCCGTTCTATTTCTCAGGGCTAAGAAAAGAAAAGTTTCAGAACTTTTCTGAGGAAAAAAAGATTTCTCAGAAATTTTGGCTCAGTTCTAGTTTCAATTCTTCAGGATTCAGCCACTTCCCCAGGCTCTTCCAAACATTAAATTTCTGAGTGATAATTATGGATATATCTTGTCTCTACAGCAAAAGCTTATAGTACAGTTATTTCCCTGAAAACCCTCTAGCAGGTGTGAAGGGTATGGTATTGTGTCCAGCTCCAGAAGGGGAGCTAGTATTGTGCCAAAACTTCCTGAAAGCTTTCTTCCCTCATGAGAAAGGCTTCCATTTTATGCCTCATTTTAGAGCACTTTATCATTCCTTTTGAATATCTTTTGGTGGTGTTATTGAGCTTACCTAGTTACTGTCAGGTGGCAAGGGTGCAATGTGTTCCCCCCCCTTTGTGTTTTCCCTTTCTATTATACACCTCAGCAATGCTTTCCAGCCACCTTTGCTGCCTTGACTTCCTGATCTGAAACAGCCCTATGGGAGGAATTATGTCTCATGATGTCTCATGATGTGGGAAGCCAAAGAGGCTACAGGCCCCCAGAGAGAAATTGTGTAATGAAAGACAGGACCCGTGCACACTGCTTGGTCACCTCCTACATAAAGTAAGCACCAGAACCCTGTGCCCTACCCATGAGAATGTCTCCAAACTTTTCTCCTCTTTTGAATTCTTTTCAAAAGCAATTTCTCTGCTATCAAATAGAATGAGATTTCTTGAAAAAAGTATGAAAGCCATTTTGGGCATGGCACTAGTTTTTATCCTTTAGATACCACCATTATTAAAAAAAGAAGAAGATAAATCATTTTGCAATACAATATTAACTATGAAAATGCATTTTCTTTTTTTGAAAAAGGTGGGATTCCATAGATTCAAACTACTTGGTTCATCTTACTAAAAATGAGGAATTTATTTTAATTAAAAGATTATTGCAGCAGAAACAGGAAGAGCTGGGAAATTCTTTCCACATTGTTCTTGGATGTTACTGCTCTGCATTAAGTTTTTTGCACAGTGCTTTTCTTAATGGTTGGAGCAGTTGACCCATATCTGGTATAGGCCTCCTGGCTGACCTGGAATAGAACCTGCACAGCCCACTAAAGATTGCTAAAAGAAGGTTGTATGGATTGCTTCCAAATCGTCTTCCACTGTCTCTTAGAATTATAAGTCCTTATAAGACTAGTTCCCTAGAAAGCGTACCAGTTATCCAAGTAGACCAACTTCAGTTCTTCTCTAAGGCTGAGCTTCACTAAATCTGGAGTCTTATCAAAATCAGAAAATGATGCTCTGCTTTAGAAATCTGGGATGGGAGGTATATGTGAATTGTGCCCCCTCTTCGCTTCCTAGCTTAGAGTATCCATCACTGAGCCTCCCATTTTCCACTACAAGGAAACAAGTAACTTGTTGTCACCACATCTCTGCAAGTGGAGATGTGTGTGTGTTCAAGCTTTAATAGAGGAAACATGGATCTCTAAAGGACTACATGGGTATCTGCTTGGAGATGGGTATATTTATGAGTTGAAGCAGTGCCATATGGAAGTGGTGTGCACTGACCACACAATTTCGTTCAGCCCCCACTTCAGCAATTCAGAAAGCAACCCAGTTTGATTCAGATTGCTTTGGAGACCACCCAGTTCAATTCAGGTCCAAGTCAGCACCTTGCTTCAGGAAATATGAAACTTTATGCATCTCTGTTGGCTATCATTAGGAAACTGACAAATGGCTATAACCCCTCCCTCCCTCCCTCCCTCCCTCCCTCCCTCTCTCTCTCTCTCTCTCTCTCTCTGTGTGTGTGTGTGTGTGTGTGTGCCAGAACTGGATGAAATTTGCAGGCATAGTCATCTCTTATGAGTGAATTAAACCTGCCAAATTTCAGGCAAATAAATGCCAGTAGCAATATGGAACTTCCAATGCTTTTTTTAAAAAAAATTGTTGGTAGAATTGGGTGATATTTTCAGGCATGGGTGCCCCTTCTAACTTGATGAAACCATCCAGATTTTAGACAGAAAAGTACATGGGGTGGGGTCATGCAAGAGCAGCATTTCATATTGCTTCCCCCTGCCCTGTGTTTTTGTGAGGAATTTGTATTTATATGACATACATCCAAATCCATTGCACACCTCCACCCTGTGACTTCTGACTAATGCAATTCTGATAGTTGGCTTTAGAAAGTCCAACACATGTGCTTGCCTCATCTTGAATATTGCTACTCTACAGCAAGGGGTGTTGAATCTCGTTCAGCCTGAGTGCTGAATTCCATTTCAGAAAAGCTCTTGAGGCAACTTTCCAGTAGTGGGCAGGGCCAAAATGCCACCCTAACCCTAACCCTAACCCTAACCCTAAGTTTACCTTAAAGCTCTTACTCCTGCTAACTAAGTCTTAGGAACCACTGAATGATGGGTGACTGGTGGAGGATTATAGCCAGGGTCAGCCCTAAGATAAATTGCACCCTAGGTGAGGAGGGCCTTTGGTACCCCCCACTGAGGACAGCTTTGCACCCCCAAGTTCAGCTTGGTGCTCTGCCCCCTCAGCTCAGCTTGGTGCCCCCCTCAGCTTAACTTGGTGCTCCCCTCAGTTTAGCTTGGCACCCTTCTCATCATGGCACCTCTTCCAGCTCAGCTTGGCGCTCCCCTCAACTCAGCATGGTGCTGTTCTCAGCTCAGCTTGGTGCCCCCCTCAGCTTGGCGCCCTGAGCAAATGCCCAGCTTGCCCACCCCTAAGGTTGGCCCTTGTTATAGCCTTATGGGGAACCCTGGGTGGTTGACTAGGACCCCTATAGACCCAGATACGGCCTCTGGACCAGAAGCTCTGCACCATTATCTTACAGTTTTCAAGGAAGGCCCTACCAATATGTAGTGTGTTGTCCGCTACTACTGTAGAGTGGCTCTACTAAGGTGTGCAATGTGAACAGATCCACCTTGGCTGTCACATCTGCTGTCAGAGCTGGTTACACCCTTGAACCTTACCAGCTCCTAATGAAGGAAATTTGAGCTGACCATAAGAGCCTTCTCAGGATGGGTTAGAGGGAAGACTTGAGATGCCCATTAGCATGCCTGTTGGCCTTTGGCACTCGGGCAACTCTTTGCATTAGATTTCAGTAGAAAGGAGTCACAAATAATGAGGAATAAGTGGCTAGTTCTACTTTAGTTGCTATGCTTATATTCAGTATACTTTTTGGCAAGGAAGTTTAAGACTTTGGGCTTATTTTTCCACTGTCGCTTTAGTGGCATCAACATTTCTTTTCAGGACTGTAACCAAAATGCACCCCAACCCCCAGATAGGAACATATAACATTTTCAATTATCTTAATTTGCCCAGTGTGTGGAACAAAGAGACACACGTTTAAGAGAAAGGTAGACTCATGACCTTGATGAGTCTTCACAAAGGAACTCTGGCAAGCCTACCAGCTTTTTCTTAGTTTAAGGTCAATGCTAAAATAACATGGTTTCAAACCTGACCTTAATTCCTGAATGCTTAGGGACAGGAAGTCGCTTATTTGAAGTATGACCCCAGCTTATTTGGAAGATTAGTGAACTTTTGCAAGCCATTCATTGAACCTGTCTCAAATTTGGGGTCAGTCATGAAACTTGATACCAAGCAAGCTTCTGGCTTTGTGTTTTGTAATAAAGGCTTTCATAGGTTTAGTATATGCTATTTTAGATTTAGCAGCAGTGAAATATTTATGTGTTAATGTCTTTCTTCCCACTAGGTGTCAGCATAAGATAATGACATTGACTTTGGAAGTTCTTTGAAAGGGAAACAGGAATGTTTTAATTCAGTTAAGGATAGCAACTTGGAAAGATGGCTAAGTGATAGACTGTGATTCCAAACCACTGTAAAAATTAACTAAAAGTCTAGTGGAGTGGAACAGTTTGTTGTTCTGAAAGACTTTCATGGCATTTTAACAGTTGATGTTCACAACATCTTTTAGCCTGGAATGGGTATACAAGATGAAAGAAAATGATGATGATGATGATGATGATGATGATGATAATAATAATAATAATAATAATAATAATAATAATAATAATAATAATAAAGTATTGCTGGAAATACCAACACATGTTTTAAGTAGTGTAAATGGTGTCAGTGATTTAAGATGTAAATATTGAGATGTGCCATTTGACCACAGAAAGGAAACAAACATTCATAAACCTTGTCAAGGGCTGGATCAAACTAATGCATTCCTGATATCAATTTGGCATGTGGCACTTTTGTCTAATGACCAAGTGCTTATTTAGATAACATAAATATTTATTTTTATTTATTTATTTATTTATTACATTTATATACTGCCCCACAGCCGAAGCTCTCTGGGCCTTTTATTATCATTATTATTATTTACTCAAAATAGGTACTGAACAATATAAAACAAAAGGCTAACAATTACAAAATTCTGCCCACATATTTACATTCCAAATAAACAAACACATGAGGAAAAGGAAGGAAGAGAAACACTAAATTAAAATCATGTGTATTTTTAGTTGTAGATGTCACCAATTCACATAGTCTGTACCTGTCACATATATTTTTCATCTATGTTAATATGGAACTTCTTATAATACATTTTGCCTGGAACCCAAACAACTTCTTTGGGAGCATACAAAGATTTAGGAACATGCACAGTGAGATTTGTGACTGGACTGCAGAAACCCCTGTCACACTACAAACAGCTATAGGGGTTGCTATTTGACAAATGCCTAGAAATGGATGTGCAATTTTTTGGATCCTTTGGGCAGATTTTAGAAGGATAATGGGTCAGTAAAGCGGAAGGCATTCCTAGGAGTTGTACAGTTGCTTCTTCAGAATATTTTCTGTTCACTTGAATCTCTACATTAGTCTGTTGAGCATCAAAGGTAATAGCTGGGCAAAAATTTATAGTGATACCATTTTTCATGTATGATGCACATACATTTACAAGTCCCACCTATCAGTGGTACAGATCCAGATATCTGAAACAGACAATTTTTGTACAAAAACAGTTGATAAATCTAAATGTTTTATTTAGGTTCAAGTCATACATTGCAAGCTATGCTTTTATCATTTAACCCATTGACTTCACTTGGTTTCTTCTCTTTACTATAACAGCGTCTAATGTAGCACCCCGTGTGATGCACTCAGCCTAAGAAATACAGCCTCTTTCAGCAGAACTTTGATGAAATATATCTGCAAGGAAAGATAGCTGCAATACGAAGCTATCCAGGAAAGGAAGGGTCAGGAAGCACAAGAGTGAACTGGAACTTGAAACATTAAAAAGAAAAGGGAAAAAAAGCTTGGTATATGGAAGGATCAGGAAACTGTAGTGTCAATTACAGGCACACTACAATATAGTTTCATAGGCTGTTTTTTCATATTATTAAAATATATTTTAAATGCATTTTAATTTTATTAAAATACATTTTCCAGATCTTCCAGTGGACAAGATGCTTTACAATCCTATCTCCCTGATCCTTACAACAACCTAGCAATGTAAAGATTATTACTTCCATCTTTCAAACTGAAAGTTGAGACTAAAACAGCCACTTTCCCAGTTCCAAGATATACCATAGGAGTTCCATATCTGTTTCTGTTCTCTGTGGCCAAAACATAAGCCACCAGACTAAGTTGCTTGTCAAAACCCCTTGCGGCTCTGACAACTGGCTGAGAACCTAGAATTTTCAGATTTTATCCCCATTCTATGATAGTTACTCATAGGATGAGCCCTTGATGGTATAGCCAATGGTTAGGGATCACAGGAGTCATAGGCCAAAATTACTGGTGGGCCATAAGTTGGCCACCCATGTGTTAAAACTGTGTATACTTAGGGGCTTAATGCCCCCTTTTGGCCCCCTTTTCAAAGTCACATGCTCACATATAGATTTTATACATCATTTGAGTTAGTTCATCCAAGGCTAATTCTAAATCCCCTCTGCAGCAATTATAACCCTATAATTGGCTGCCATTTGTATTGGAGGTGAATGAACTTTGTAAGGTTCACATTATGAAAGTAACATAATCTTATCCCCCAAGGTCCATTCAAAAGGACTGATGGAGAGCTGGCCTCAGCTGCTTTGCTTTAACATCTGCATAACTGCAGAGACAAAATGTAATGAGAAATCTAATACTTGTGCCAAAGGTCTTCAACTTGACCCTGGCCCCCAGTCTCTTAAATCTTAGAATTCCTCCATATATGTGTGCTGTTGAATGTATTTTCCAGGAAAGTTGCTTCAATTGGCAGAAGATTTAGGTGGTCTTGCCTCTTGAGCTTTCTTACCCAGTAGAGGCAATTGTATTAAACTATGCCAGCATTTCTGGTGACTCTAGACCTTCGCTGACCCCATACTAGTGATTACTGCTGGTACTACTACAATTCAATAATAATAATAATAATAATAATAATAATAATAATAATAATCCATATAGATACCCTCTAGCCACTAGGTAATACTATGCAATATGACTTCCATTGACTTTGTATCTACTATGCCACCTGGGTGTTGGCAATGTGTGGTCCTCCAGATGTTTTGGCCTATAATTCTCATGATCCTTCACCATTGGCTATACTGTAAAGGGCTTATGGGAGTTGTAAGCCAAACACCTGGAAGGCCTGTACTTTGCCTATCCATGGTCTAAGATTAACCTCCAGCCTTGCTAATATAAAGATGATTGTAATGTTCAGCCGCCTTATATGCTTTAAATGTAAATATTTGCAAGGTTATTATTTATATTATGCATAAGGTTCCAGGAAGTAAGTAGGCCACAATGTACTTACAATTTATATTTACAGGCTCGGGTAAGTATAAAGTAGAAGAAGGTGTGTGTGTGTGTGTGTGTGTGTGTGTGTGTGAATGCCTGAGTGCTGACTGGATGGTGGCAGGTGAGTGCTTGGATTGGCTGACTATGTGAGAATGGGTGGAGCTGGAGAAATATAGCTCTCGCTCTCTCTATTTTTTTTTTTTTTTTAGCTGACAGGAAACAGAAGTGTATGATACTAGAGTAAAAGTGTATGATTCTAGGAGTAGAAATGTATGATTCTGTAAAGAGAAAAGAGATATATGACAGTAGTAGTGTGGATGATTGCATGAAGAGAGTGAGAGGCTGATACTGGATAGGAAGGATTGGTGTGAGATATTGGGTTGAGAATAAAGATATTTTAGTATATAGACAGTAGTATTCTATAGTGGAACCTTTAAAGAAAGAACTTACAGAAACCAACATGCTTAGAAGCCTTGTAACCATATACACTGCAACTGAGGGAACCAATAAGCTTGTTGACACAAAACTACTTATGTCAATAAATTCCAATTAATTTCAAACAACTGGTGTGGTCTGTGGAAGAGTGCCTGAGGAGGGTACAGTGAATGGTGGCAGCAGAATGGGAAACTAAGGGTTAGGTTGCTGGGCTGTGGAGCTGTGGGGCCTTAAAGAATATAGGCAAGACTGGAGCAGCAGCAGTAGGCCTAAACCCTCACACGTGTCATCAGCACAGTGGGGATTGAGTCGTCCTGAGTGCTAGTGGCTTGGATAGTCCTGTCAAGTAGCCTGTGGGTGGCACAGGGAAAGGCAAGATGTCACAATGACCATGCTTCTCTTTACTTCCATGTTTCTATGCAGGATTGAGATAGAATTGCTGACTCTGGAAATGTGAGTTAGGCACCAGACTAGAGAAGGAGACTGCTAGGAAAGATATTGAAGAATGGGCTAGGAACCAAGGGAACCCTGGGTGGATCTTCAAGCTGTGAGATGGAGATTCTGTACAAGCTGGGGCCCCAGAGATCCCAGCTATTGGGCAAAATAGAAATGCAATAAATAAATAAATAAATAAATAAATAAATAAATAAATAATCCTGGATGCCCAAACTTAATGGCAATTAAACAACCCAACTTTGGAGCACAAAGAGGCAAAGACTTTGGACAGACTCAGGATGGGGTAGAACAAAGGAATTGATAGTTTGAATCTGGAAAAAGTAAGGAAACCTTCTTTTGCATCCCTAACTACTTTACTGAATTACAGCCAAGTAGCTAGCTGACTAAGCATTACAAAAACCTGAGAGAATTAGGTAGGAGTATGCAGAACAAAAGGGGTACCATGAGGGGTGGCCCAGATGGCACTTGTCCTGGCTAATCTAGAGTCCCAGGGGAAGGAGCCTGTTCCACGTTCACTCACAAATGGTTCAGTTCCAGAGAGGGGTCAAGCCCAGTAAAGCAGGGACATATCTGATAAAGCACAATCAGATTCAGGAGAGCAGGGTGACAGCAGGGTAAGAAACTCTCAGGACCATGGACAGCATATTGCAAGGGATATTGACTGGAGTGTTTCTTCATATTAAGAGCTGTTGTCCCAGCAAGGGATTGCAAGTGACTGAGACCTTAAGAAGGCTGGCAGGCCAATGACTCCCAGGAGCTCTGCCCTCTCTGTACTTGATGCTAACTGTAGCCCTTAAAGGGCCCATAATTACTTCTATAGCCATTTGCTCATACCCAGCCAAGGAACAGGAGATGCAGCAGGTTTTCACAGCCTGGGATTGAAGGAAGGGTTATGCTGACAGGTCTGAATGGTACATGAAGGGGTGTCAAGGGTTCTTCCTGAATTGGGGTGACTTGTGGCCCCTTGGGGTACTGCTAAGACCAGGGTCAAGTTAGATGCTAATCTATCGAGATAAAAATATTTCAGGGTTGGGCCAGGCTTCCTAGCAAGGCCCTAGACTGATCAATTTAAAGGTAATTTCATGGGTTCCTTGATGAGGGTGGTGACTTGAAGGTATCCAGACTTCCTAAGCTTTGCATACTGCAATGACAATTTCTTTGATCAGGTTACAGCAGAAGTTACACAGGTCAATAAACTCCATGGCCAAATTAAGCATTCCTTTAAGCCCACATAGTGAAGCTATGCATGATACTTTTATATACTCCCCTGCAAGTGTGCATGATTCCAATTTGGGGGGGACAGCTTTAAGTTCCCCCCCATTTTCATCCTAAAATGGGGGTGTTAAAAAGGGAGGAAGGCTCCATTGATTCCAAAGGAACATTCAACACTCACTTACAATAAAATCAAGTAGCCTAGCATGCTAACATCAGGAACTCTTGCTCCTAGTGCCGTGAGATCCTTGCTCATGCAACCTTTTCCAGAACACAAGACAGGGTGCTGGGATGGTGCCCAAAACAACTTGGGACCAGGATACCCGAGAAAGCGTCTTATCTCTCACCAACCTGCCCGGCCATGGAGGTCATCTGAGGGAATGCTCCTGGTTGTTCCACATGGACCTATGGCCCAATTGGAATCCACCAGGAGAAGAGCCTTCAGTGTAGTGGCCCCTTTCTTATGGAACTCCCTACCATTGGAGGTCAGGCAGGTGCCAACGTTGTATTGTTTTTGGTGCCTCGTGAAAACATTGTTGTTCCAAGAAGCTTTCCCAGAATGACCAGTCATGATTTAATCTGTACCTGTACTTTTTAAAATGTATTTTTAAATGATGTTCGTATGCTGTTTTTATTCTTTCACCTTATTTGTTCACTGCTCTGAAATCCTTGGATAGGGAGTGACATAGAAATATTGTAAATAAAATAAATAAATAAAATGTGAAAAGAAAAACAAGTTCTCAAACATGCAAATGATGAAATTGTAATACAGCCCAGAATATATTCCTTCTTCAGAGGTAATTTTGGGAATTCAAATGCTGAAAATAAGCTAAGCTAGCTTTCAGAAATAATTCTGTTTCTCTTGCAGCATCAGAGAAATTGCAAGTAATGAGTCTTTCCTCCTCTTAAAATCAGTGTAGGGTACCAGGGGTGTCTTACATGTGCATCACCATTTCTGAATACAACAAACATATTCTATGGCAATGGTTGCCCAAGAAAGGAATGGTCAGAGATATAGCTCAGAGTTATAGTTATCATTCTTCCCTAACACAGGTCTGGATTTCAATAGCTCACTGTTAACCTTGAGGCAGAAATAATAGCAGAAAGCAGACTAAACTGAGCCAGATCTATTTGAATGCAGGCTCAGGCCATGGCTAGACCAGGCCTATATCCCGGGATTGTCCCAGGATCATCCCTGTGCATCCAAATGACACACAGGAGATCCCGGGAGCAGGCAGGGATGACCCCTCCATTTGCCTGGGATAATCCTTAGGTCTAGCTAAGGCCTCAGGCTTACCAAAATGTAACATTTTAATCACCCTTGGTTTAGATTATAGAGCAACGTTTTGTGGTCTGTATTGGGACTGCAACCACTGGAGGGCAGCACAAGACTTTACAGGTTGGTCAGTGAAAGTCTCCATAATCTAGTTAAATTGTAACTATATTCTCAGTGATTCAGAGAGTAAAACACACACAGAGAGATAAGTAGCATGGATTCATAATCTTATGTACTCCATACCATATGCTGTCTATTGCAGTGGTTTAAAGATTATACAGTGCTCCAAAATTTTTGAATGGGGAGTGGTATATAAATATTGTCAATAAATAAATACCAAAAGAAAACTATGCAGGCGTATTGCTTTTTGCAACTTTGCCAGCCATATTTCTGATTTCCAGTCCCTTACAAATTCATGAACATAGCCAGCCTCAAAGTGCCACAAGAACAGACTGCTACTTGACCTTCCATCCAAATTCATTAAAAGTGTGTGTGTGTGTGTGTATGTATGCAATTTCTTTTATATATGTGGCCCCTCAACCCAAAAATTCAAAAAATAACCAGTTGTTGTGTTAGAACATCTGCTGTTGTGGATTTACTAGTTTACCTAGCATCTGCTAGGTTCTTGATACCCCCTACCCCCACCAACGCCCGTAGCTATTTGCTTCTAGATACATCTCTGTTGGTGTGTCTGTTTGCCAGCCTGAAACTGTCAGTTGTACCAATTGGGTTTCTTTTACATCTCATTCTAGTAATGGCTCTTCTGAAATGTAATAAAGGTAACTGTTAAAGGGAACTTTCAGTTTTGCAATGGCTAGAAGACGATTTTTAAACTACTATAATAGACAGCATTTGGTTTACATCCTAATTCACTTCAGAATCCAATATAAACTTCTCCTGTTAACCTTCAAAGCTTTTCACGGTCTAGCTCCTTCCTATCTCTCCTCTCTCATCTCACACTATTGCCCCGCTCGTGCTCTTCGCTCCTCTGATGCCATGTTTCTCGCCTGCCCAAGGGCCTCTACTTCCCTTGCTCGGCTCCGTCCATTTTCTTCTGCTGCCCCTTACGCCTGGAACGCTCTTCCAGAACATTTGAGAACTACAACTTCAATCGCAGCTTTTAAAGCTCAACTAAAAACTTTTCTTTTTCCTAAAGCTTTTAAAACTTGATGTTGTGCAGACTTTATACTGTTAGTTTTACCCTACTCTGTGCCTGCTTACCCTACCCTGTGTCTGTTTGCATTCTCTTCCCCTCCTTATTGTTTTACTATGATTTTATTAGATTGTAAGCCTATGCGGCAGAGTCTTGCTATTTACTGTTTTACTCTGTACAGCACCATGTACATTGATGGTGCTATATAAATAAATAATACTAAATAATAGTAAATAATAATAAATAAATAGTAAATAAATAATAATAAATAAAATAATTGTTCTCTTTTGCACAAAGAATTTACACTGGTTGAAATCCAAAGGAGCTATTTATGAGTGTAAGAAGAAATTGCCTGTGTGTTTGGTGCTTTCTTTGCCAAATGTCCGTTACATCAGTGGCCAACAAGAGAAGCTGCTTTTTAGATTATGCCTACCATCCGGCTTTGCAATCAGCAAAATTTTCTATGATTCATAAATTAATTTCATGTTTTTTCTACTTGTCTTCATTTTTAGCTTAGGCTAAGGGTTGTTTACACATGATGTTATATATGCTATCCCATGTGATCAAAGCATATGTTCTTAAAATATACATTCAACACATGTGGCAGTGTTCACATGATACATAATGAAGTGACACCTGTGTAAAGCAGTAACCTTCTGTAAACAATGTCCCCTTCTCAGAATGATACTAAACTTCAGGCCAGATCCAGAGTATATAAAATTCATTCTAATCTTTCATTTGCTTTAGCTGGCTTCTCCTGGTGGGAAAAGTGTCCAGGCTTCAGCAAACAGGAAGCTATGTAACAAAATTCATATTTGTTCTAAACCCTAACCAAGGCAGTTATGACAATGAAAGAATAACCTATGATTGCTCCGAAAGCAATTATGTCTGGAAGATGGCTTGGTAAATTGAGGAGACATTGTAACAAATTACAAGCAGGAGTTTAAACCATAAACAATGGTTGATGAGAGTAATCTTTACCCAAGCTGTTGTTCTGTTCTGAAGAAAGTGACAAACCAGCATTGAATCCATGCAGTTTCCCATGCCAGAATATCAGACTGGATGGTGGAATGATTTCAGTATTGGGGGACCCTATGGAATGTGTTGCACTGTGATGCAGGGGGAGAGAGAATCCCCCCAAATCCCCACCTTCCATAAGCAGAGCCTTTCCATTAATAGAAGGCAGATCCTGGATCTAATTCCCAGTCTGAAACTTTTTCCACCCCAGTTACAAAATCACAGACAAGTTCTATTCTGAGTCATATTTGACAGCACCTCTTGTGTGGTGCAGAATGTAAGAGTAGCAACATGCCTATCTAAAGGAAAGAGACACAAAAGTGGGACTTGCAACAAAATGTTTCCATGTGTGAAGTACATGTTGTGCCATCAACATGGTGCTGTACATAGTAAAAGAATAAAACAGCAACACTCTACCACATAAGCTTACATTCTAATAAAATCATAATAAAATAAGAAAGGGAAGATAATGTACCCAATGGCACAGGGAGCAATAAAACTAACAGTGTGAAAGTAAGAACAAAGTCAAGTTCTAAAAGCTGTAGAAAAAAGAAAGGTTTTCAATTCGAGCTTAAAAACAGTAATTGAACTTGTGATCCACAAATGCTCTGGAAGACAATTCCAGGCATAAGGGGCAGCAAAAGAAAATGGAGGAAGCTGAGCAAGAGAAGTGGAGGCCCATGGGCAGGTAAGAATCATGGCATTCGATGAGCGAAGAGCACAAACGAGGCAATAATGTGAGATAGAAGAAAGATAGGAAGGAGCTAGACTGTGATGTGTGATAAGCTTTGAAAATCAACAGGAGGAGCTTATACTGGATTCTAAGGTGAATTGGAAGCCAATGAAGAGAAGTGGAGTAACATGATCAGAGCGATGAGCCAAGAAGATGATCTTGGCAGCAGAGTGGTGAATAGAAACCAATGAACTGATGTGAGATGGAGGAAGGCCAGTCAGAAGAAGGTAACAATAGTCCATTCCATTCCTTCTTTCCCTAGTTTTTTGTTCCCCTCCCCAACAGTCAGTCTGCATTTTGTGGCCACTGAATATATTCAGTCCTTTTTGGGCTGGTTTTGGTTCCCAACCCACATTTAGGGTTTCTTTTTCTGGTGTGTGTGGGTGTGTTCGCCATATCAAGCCTGCCAAGACCTCCCTCTAGTGAGTAGAAAGTGCCATTTTGGCTACATAAAAATTTGTATGCAGAGAATTGAATTGTACACACACACACACACACACACACACACACACTTCAGATAGTTGACAAACACAGCGCCATTTTTATGTTTTCATCTAGACAGCAACACACACAGGTCAATGTGGAACTGAAATTGATTTTACCAACAGCCGAGATTCTGATGCCTAATGAGGCCAATGCCCACTAGCCCTCTCAAGTGAATTGGAATTGTGCAGATTGCACCACATCTGTGATGCCCCAAACACAATCGTCTCCCCACAGAAGTCCCATCTGTGGAGTCATTTTTCAGACTCCATTGACTCTGGCACTCAAAGAAATTCAAGTTGGTTTTGGCTCATGTTGTTCAGATCCCTATCTTCCTTCAGCTAATGGGAAAATGACGGTTGTGTATACTTAACAGTGGAAAAGTAACTTTAACGAGCAGCTTCAGGACTAAATACTGCAAGATCTCCGACACCTCAATGATTAACACAGCCTGAAATAGCTAAAAGGGCTGACTGGGTGGGTGTCTTGTGGTGGCTGAATCAAATTCAGCATTAGGGCAAATTATGGGGCTATCTAAAAGGCAAGTCAAGGAAGCAGGCAAATGGTCAAGGTTTCAGGTTAGTATGGGATCAAGCTAAGACAGGAGTGGTCAAGATATTGGTCACCCAGCCTCCACCTCAAAGAGCTGCCCTCCTCTTTTGGGTATGGATCCATGGTCATATCCTGTGAGGGCCTAGGCTGCCCCAGGTCTCCTGACCTGTGGGGTGCCTTGGCACTCTCGCTCTCTGAGAACTTTAACTCCTCAGAGGAGGAGGATTCCTCCAGTGGGGGCATGGTAAAGGAGCTTGTGAATGTGCCCAATCTGCTATCTGGTTGGTTACACAATGGCGGTGGCAAATGCAATAAAAATCTAGGCTATTATTTGCAACTATAATGAAAAAACTAAGCCTTCTAATAGTAAATGTTGGAATCTCTTTAGGATAAATTCTGGAAACTGAGCATCTTTAAATGGTTTAATGTTTCCTTGTATCTGGCTAAGCTCCAATATGTAAATTACAACATGTTGGCTTCAATTATACCCCCCACCCCCGCATTTTATCTCCATTCCACTTTCATTGCTCTGCATATGAGAGAAGGGCACCACCTAGTGGAAAATAACAAACAAATGTTTTCCATAGCAAAACGAAAAAAGACACCATTGAATAGCTGTTGCAGTTTACAGTCTGACTAGTTTATTGTGAAATAATAATTTTTCTGCCAAGCATCTGAACTGGGCCCATGTGCTGAATAATCAAGTTATGCACTTGGCTGTATGAACAGGTACTAGCCCTTTCCATATCTTTCCAGCCATTGTTCCTGGTTTCCTTTATTATGAGTGACTCTCTTCCTTACCCTAATTTTCAACAAATAACCCATTCATCATACATATCACTAAGTCATCATATGCAAAAGGTGGACAAAGGGGCCCTTCTAAATGTTCTTAGACCACAATTTTCGTCATCCCTGACTATCAGACACATTGGCTGGGGTTGATGGTAGTTGGAATTCAACAACATCTGGAAGGCTGCAAGTTCCCTACTCTTGATACCTTCATACACTTTTTTAAAAAAATAATCTTGCACAAATGCAGCGATACTATTTTCTTATCTTGAAGCATCCTGATTGGATCAAACTTTACTTGATCATTTTTACCCTACTCTCTTTCCAAGTTGCTTAGGGCACCTTATATGTTTTCTTTCCGTCATCCTTACAGCAACCTTGTGTGGTAGATTAGGCTGAGCAATACTCAAGGTCACCCAGTAAACTTTGTGGTTGAGCTGGGATTTGAACCCAGGTCTCCTATGTCTATAACCAATATTCTAGCACAGCCACTAGCTCTATTTGAAACTGATCTTAAACAAATATACCCATTATGCATTTCACTAATGTCTTCTATTAATTTCATGAATAGCTGTTTTTATAAGGATACTATGTTTTTATGCTTTTGATGTTCTTAAACTTTGTATATTTGTTTTAATGTTTACTATTTTTAACTTTTGTAAACTGGCCAGAGAGCTTCGGCTATGGGGCGGTATGTAAATGCAATAAATAAATATAAATAAATAACACAAATAGTTTTTTCTAGCTTTACTTGGATTACTACATGGTCATTTCTTTTCTTAAGTTCCTTTACTCTGTTCCTTTATGAGATCTCTATCCATAGTTTCTCCATGCAACACATACTTTTTTACACCTCTACTATGTCTGACTTTACTTACCATTTTGTGTCAGCCTTTTTTTTCTAATGTTGGTTATAGATGGGGGAGATTCATTGTAACTTTCTCTCATAGACCTCAGCTTTCCTGATCTTTTAGGTTGCCTTTTTCTGTGCCTTTTCCAATATCCCTTTTGAACTGCAGTGACTAGAATTGTACACAATATTCCAAATGTTGTCATGCCATATATTGACAAAAAGACATTATGATATTCCCGACCATTTTATTTTTGATTACTTTTCTAATGAACCCCATCATATGATTTGCCCTTTCCCAGCAGTCTCACATTGGATCAACATGTTGTTGGGGTTGCCACCACAACCCTGAGATCCCTTTGATGGACAATTGAATCAGTTACCTAGGGAGGTTGTGGGCTCTCCCACACTAGAGGCATTCAAGAGGCAGCTGGACAACTATCTGTCAGGGATGCTTTAGGGTGGATTCCTGCATTGAGCAGGGGGTTGGACTCAATGGCCTTGTAGGCCCCTTCCAACTCTACTATTCTATGATTCTATGATTCTAAGCCCAGAACCCATCAGTATATGTGGAATGTGGTTAGGAATTATTATTTTTTGCCCCAATTTGCTTCACTTTACATATGCTTATAAATATATCACAAAAGTGCAGTGGCAGAGAAGAAGAAGAAGAAGAAGAAGAAGAAGAAGAAGAAGAAGAAGAAGAAGAAGAAGAAGAAGAATCCCAGGCCTGGTGGGCCCCTTCATGCCCTTGTTGGCCCAGGTGCTAACACAGCACCTTTTGCCACTGCCCTGATCATCTGCTGCTTTCTGGATGACCATTTGAGGGCCCCATGGGCTGAGGGGCCCCTGGGTATCAGCCCCAAGGTCCAATCCTAGCTGCACCATTGGGAGTGAGAGTACAGACACAGACAGTACGTGCTCAGATTATGAGGGAATTAAGACCTAACCCTTAATCTCCACCAGATTTAGCCAAATTAACTCCCCCTGTAGACATCTAAACACAGTAGCTGAAGAATGCATCACAAAAGAATCCAAGCTGCAAGATATTGAACCGCCCAGAGAGCTTTTTGTGAACCGCCCAGAGAGCTCCGGCTATTGGGCGGTATAGAAATGTAATAAATAAATAAATAAATAAATAAATATATTGGAGGTGTACATATGGCTTAATTGGGTCTATGAGCTTCTCATTAGTTGATCGTTGTCAGTAATGCTCCAGCTATGGGACATTGAGATGAGTAACTTCTTCTCACTCCATCTGACTAGCTTGTTTCTCAAACTTGAATGGGTGTATCTGACATTTACCAGATCAAAAAAGAATACAACAGCTTTAAGGATGAGTCCCACTCAGCAATAGATGTATGAAGCTGAGTGTTCTGGGCAACAAGAACTAATTTATATTGGTTGTGGTCTCTGAAACTCTTCTCAAGCCAAATAACGCAAGGTGTTTATTTGGCCACAAAATATACATTATTTGGCCACAAAATATACATTTATTGTACAAACAATATTAGATAACTACAGATCTTTGTTATGATGAAGCACACAAAGCATGCTTATACATACTATGCAATTAGGATGATTAGAAGCATAATAGAGAACCCTTCTTTTATTTTGAAGCAAATTCCACGCTTTGCCGCTTCCACACCCCTAGCTCATATATGTTGGGGCAATTTGCACCATACACAGTTGATCTGAATGCACGGAAAGACTTGAAAGAGATGCACATTACGCGACAGCATATTTCTTCCCTGTCATAAGAGAATGATCTTAAAATCAAATGAGCAGCTCCTCACAGTTCTGAGTAGAAATGGTGACCAATTTATCCTTGGGACAGATTGCAAAATCATTTCGGGGGGCATCAGTAGGCAACAGGAGTGAGAAACAGGAGAAAGCTGCTTGGCCCTTGTTGTTGTTGCCTCATTTCTGTTGCCAGGGAAACCACTTTCTCGGCACCACTGCATTCACCAGGTCTGCCTTCATTTCCACCCAGGTATAATAGAGGTCGCATTGTGGAACAGCATTGTGAAAAAAGCAGAGATAAACAAGAGGGGGAAAAGATCAACAAAAGTAACTGAAAGTTAATGCAAGGATATCAACTTGTTAAAAATTGAATTCATAGTTGTTTTTCTTGTTTTGAACAGCTCACTGAGCCACATAGATGGCTGGCGTTTCAAGGCTCCAACTTGGTTATGGCAAAGTGCCAACGAAAAACTGAAGCCTCCACATCAGAAAGGTTCACCCACAAAAAAATAAATAAATGTGCCAGAAGTGAAGGTGATTAGTATGCAAGATTCGAAGATAGCAGTGTTGGCTTTCCTCACTAGCCTTAAAGTAGTGACTTTATTTTAAATGGAACCCTTTCTTCCATGGAACCCATTCCTAAATGTCCACTATGTCATATCTGGTGGAGTGTTTCATGAGAGTTTGGCAAACATTTGTACTGTAGAGACATTTTTGTTTGGGATTTCGCTCTGGTAGCTCAGTTCTTAATGCATCTCCTTCACTTGGCTAACAAGATGATAAACCCTGCTTATGAATAGGTAAATGGGAAGACAGCTAACTACTATTGTTCTCTGTTTGGATAAGTCCTCAGCTGTTTCCCTTGCCAAAGTTATACCTTCTAAATGATGTAATCATCTCTAACAATGGAATGAGCAACTAACAGGATAAACCAATGACCATACTTGGCAGAAGACTGGGTGATACATGAAAACTTGTCCAATGCATTAAACTAGTTTTGTGTGTGTGTGGTGGGTGGGTTGATAATGAAACCATAAACAGAAGAAAGAATGAGGCATGTCTGAATACTGTGGGGATGAGATGCACTTATACGTGGAATACAGACCCTTGTACTCCAAATTTACAGTGCCTTCACCTTCAAATTATTCTCCCTCCCTGTCCAGATAACTGATGCATATTACTCCTGTTGGGTAATAATGATCACTCATACCCAAATACTAACACTCAAGGCAGTGTACAAATTTTGAAACTGCTGAACACAATAAAACAAGATAAAGATGGATGCTGCTGACAATCCTCATAGGATGGTGCCCTAAATTGTTTTAAAGTTTGTATGATAAAACAATTAAATTATTTTTTATTATCTTGTATTTATTTGCAATTTTGGGGAACCACCTAGAGAGCATCAGGTACTGAACAGTAGGGATGTGCTCCGCTCCGATTAGGAGCGTAGAAGCAGTAGCGGATTGGCCTGCTCCGCCTTACCCAGAGGCGGAGTAGGAGCGGACCGCGGACCCCCTAGAAGCAAGGCGAAGAGGAGCGGCCATTTTTCGGAGCTCCGAGTTCAGGCGGAGCGCTCCGGTCGCCATCTTGAAAACATTTCGCCATAGGATTGCATTGCGGCAAATAATCGCGCATAACTACATTGTTTTTGAAGCTATCATTCTGAAAATTCTTGTGCACAGAGAGTCGTGGATGGGGGTCATTTTGAGACCACTCTCACCTCTCTGCATCGTACGGGTCGCGGGCTATATTTTTGTGAAAATCGGGTCAACCGCGCGGCTCAAACTGCGTTTTTGGCTTTTCGCCCATAGGATTGCATTGAGGGAAAGAATCGGGGATAACTGGGGGGGGGGGTTAAGCTATCGTTCTGAAAATTCTTGTGCACAGAGAGTCGTGGATGGGGGTCATTTTGAGACCACTCTCACCTCTCTGCATCGTACGGGTCGCGGGCTATATTTTTGTGAAAATCGGGTCAACCGCGCGGCTCAAACTGCGTTTTCGGCTTTTCGCCCATAGGATTGCATTGAGGGAAAGAATCGGGGATAACTGGGGGGGGTTTAAGCTATCGTTCTGAAAATTCTTGTGCACAGAGAGTCGTGGATGGGGGTCATTTTGAGACCACTCTCAACTTTCTGCATCGTACGGGTCGCGGGCTAGAAGTTTTTAAAAAATCGGCGGGAAAAATACCTTTTTCAAAGGGCTGAGGGGCAGAGTCAGCTCCCGGTCATGATGATCCCAAAGTTGGAGGAAGGCATAGGCAAAACAGGTAACTTGGGATTCTGGGAAACTTCTCTTTCTTCATCTGAACGGGCTTTTCCCCGTGTTTTTTAACACACCTCGCAGGGATGTTGTGTGTGGGGTGCCCGATTTTCAAAAATTCGCCAAAAATCAGGGGATGATGGGATTGCTTTGAAACTTGGCGTGCGTGTGTATATCCCCATGAGGTGTCATGGTGCCAAACATGAGGTTTCTAACTTGAACAGAAAAAAAGTTGTATAATTTTTTAGCTTTCAATGCAAGCCTATGGGGGGGGAAACGGAGCTCCGGATCCGGATCCGGAGCTCCGGGCGGAGCGGAGCGGAAGTGGGCGGAGCGGGGGCGGGGCGGAGCGGCCCGATCCGGAAAATGGCGGATCTGCAAGTGAAGCGGAGCGGGGGGTCCGTGCACACCCCTACTGAACAGTATAGAAATAAATAAATAAAATCAAAACCAATAATTAAAGCCAAAATTAACAATTAAAACTTGATAACTTCATATACACAATGGTACTGAATAAATTCTATAAAAAGTCACCTATAAAATCAAGCTAAAGAAGTGAAGTATAAAGAAATACCTGGACATTTGGGGATAATTCATACTGCATGAAAATAAGGCTTTCATGAGGGTGACCTCTGTCTTTCTCTCTCAACTTTTCTCTCTCTACTTTTTCAGACTTTCTCTTTCTTTCTTCTCTCCCCGCCCACCCCCCAGTTGACTTTCTCAGCTTATTTATCTCTTTCTTGTATGAACTGAGGAATGATTGGTGGTTGGATGTATACAAGGTTCATTTTAAAAAGGGCTATAGTTCTTAATTTGTATGATTTGTTTATGGAAGATTTGAAATTGGAATGGGCTGTGCAGAGGGGAAACCCATGGAAATGGATGTTTACAACTCATTTTGTTGATTGACACAGATGGGAAAAAAATTAATTTTAAAAAACTCAGGAATGCATTTAGCAAGTGACGGACCTGCATGTTTGAACCAGCCCTATGATGATTATTTTTGGGGGGTAAAATTTTCTGTTCTTTTTGAAGTTTCTGATCAGCTTCTCCATTTGTTGTAATATGAATTTTAATTTCCCCCATCTTACTTGCATTTCATAGTCTGATACATTTGCCACTTCCCAAGTGTTAATCTAAAGGTGATGATGATGGTGGTTGGATCCAGATTTACTCATGTTTAGAGTAAACCCATTGAAATCAATGAAATATACCATAAACATGAGTAAGTCTGAATCTAATCCACTGAGTCATCAATGTACAAGATAATTAATAGCAGGAATGGGGAACCTCTGGCCCGCAGGCCAAATTTGGCCTCTCAGGTCACCCTATCCAGTCTGTGGAGGCCTCAGGTGAGAATCTTCTTCTCCCTAAAGCCCTTGCCTACCCAAAGTCCTGCCCCTTCAGAGAAGGAAGAGGGATGGTAGTTGAGCAGTGGGCTCGAGGAATACTCCTACAGACTCCAGCACAGTCAGCTTCACTCCCCTTCTCCTCCCCTGATTGGGAAATGGGACAGGAGGAGTGAAGCCAGTCCAGGAATTAGCCAGCACCTCAATGTATAGCTCTTTGAAGCACTGGCAGAGTCCACGTCTCTCTTCCACATCACCTGAATGGGCAAGCAAAGAGAGAAGTGAAGCTGGCACACGACTTAGCTGATGGGTTAAGGAGAGGCTCCTCAAAGAACTGAGTCCTGTGGGAGCATTTGTGTGTGAGTATGTGGCTGTGGCTGTGCATGGGTCTGTGTGTGATTGTGTGTGTATGTGTGTCTGAGGGTCTGTGTGCATGTGTCTGTGTCACTTGTGTGTATTGGGGTGTGTGGTAGCAGAGGCTGTATCCCCGCACACTTTCCACTGTCTGCATGTGGAGCCCGACACATTTGTCCAGAGTCAATTCACCCCCCACCTCTGCTTTATCACATAACTAAAAACCAGAGGCCACTACTGCTCAAGGGAGCTTATGGCTATATTTGGACTGAGAGGGAGATAGCAGAAAGAGGAGAGGTGAGAGAGAACAATGAGCCCTTTTATAATTAATCCAAGGAATAGGCCCTATTAATTATGCACGTAATTTCCATTTGTTCCATGCTGTCCTAAAACGGCAAATACGTTTTTATTAAAAGGATAAAATACATCTTCACTCCATCATTTTTGATACTTTCCAACAGTTTGCAGGCCATAAAGCAGAGATTCCAACTGAGCTATAAATATGAGATTTTATTTGACTTACAAAGGGAAAAATACATATGACTAATATAGCCAAATAATGATTTGGAAAGAAACTTTGTCTCCAAAGTAATCTGCAGCCACTGTATATACTTCAGGATTCAAACATACCTACACAAGCAGTGCCAGAACTAAATTACTGGGCACAGACTTAATAATACACAGATGTACTTTGCTTAGGAACCAGGAGGTGGCCTTAAATCTTGCCAAAATCAAAGGAGATTTTTGTTCCTTCATGTTGTAGAGCTGAAAAGAGTGATGAAATGATAAAGGTGTTCCAAGCTTTCAGCTAAACCAAAAGGCCTTTTGCTTGCCCTAATGATCTTGGATCCTAAGTGTTTGCTCCACAAACCCATCAAAGCAGGCTACTTGCATTTAAACCAGTACAATCCCAGTGAACAAACAGGGCTAAATAATCTTAAACCCAACTATTTTAGTCTAACTAGTATATGCAATAGGTGTCCTCTCTTTTCTGGATTGGCTATTTTGCCCTCCAAGAGGTATTACCTTTCTTACTGATATCTGAATGCATCTTCAGAGACAAGCATGTCCAGTCATGTTTTCAAAACAAATAAGGTAAAAAACATTAATATACTTGTTGGGCTTTATTTTTATTTTATTTCATTATGTAATTTGCTGCAGTTTAGCTCTACATTCCTAACTACAAATTATGTAATTTGCTGTAGTTTAATCATACACTCCAAACAGATTTTTTATTTAAAAAAAAACAATTTAAATAATGACAGCTTCACTGTCTTTTGTAGTAATGGGATAGCTTCCTAGCAGATTCAAAATACAAACATGCACATTTTAACAGCTGCTTCTGATGTTGATAACTGCAGTGGTACCTTGCTCTTCTAAGGTATGGGTTTGGGGGCAGTAATTAAGAAGTAACCCTCAACGGTCTGGTTTGGATGTCATGACAACCCAGGACTTTTTAAAACCCTGGTCTGTTGTGAGTGAGGGAATGTAGTGATGTATGCTGCCTGTTGAACAACCCAAAACACTCTGTCCTTGGTTGTTTAGTGGAGTGTATAAACCAGGAATTAGTTTAACTCTGTGTTTCAACTTGGGGTTTTCTTTTCCTCTTCCCCCAGGGATGTTGCACATCTAATGAACTACCACAACAGAGAAGATATATTTCAATTTATAATTCCATAGTCTTATCAAATAACCTTTGTAGTGGTAGCAGAACTGTACTGGATGGAAAATGGGAGGGAATCTACACGTCGTTGTGAGGGCGCTTATATGCGCCCCCAGTGCGACCCCACAATGACTGTGTAGACCGAGAAAGAAGAGATGGAGGAAGAGGCGGAGGAGGAGGCAGCTGGGGAACCGGCCGCGTCCTTGCCGCCGCTGCCGCCTCCCCACCGGCCTCCTGCTGCCCGGGTAAGAGCCACCTGGGTCGGAGAGCTCGGCTTCCGCTTCCGCCGAGCTCTCCGACCTGGGTGGCTCTTAGCCTGGCAGCAGCAGGCTGGGTGGGGAGGCGGCCGTGGAAAGGATGCGGCCGGTTCCCCAGCCGCCTCCTCCTCCGCCTCTTCCTCTGTCTCTTCTTTCTCGGTCTACACAGTCGTTGTGGGGGCGCACTGGGGGCGCATATAAGCGCCCTCACAACGACGTGTAGATTCCCTCAGGGACACATTTATTAATAATTAAGCAAGATCTGCAAAAAGGGGTGGAAAATGATTGTGTGCAGGGCCAGATTAAGACATGCTGAGACCCTAAACCATGTCAAGATTCAGAGGCTCCATATCAGAAAATAAAGAGAAAAAAATGTATTGCATTATAATCAAAAGTATAATAAAGGGATACCACCAAGCATGGTGCTTGTAGTTAAGCAGTGTTAGCCTTCTCTGAAGATGTGTATTAAATTACTAATAAAGTAAGTTGATTTGAACTTCTTCTAAATTGCCTCTGTGCTTATTGCCTCCAATACTAAATATAGTGTTGCCATGCTTTCCTCTATCTAAAGCAACTTTGCTGTAAATCACACCAGATTTCCAGCATATTTAAGCCAAAGCGATTTGAATTATCATAGAATCATAGAATAGTAGAGTTGGAAAGGACCTATAGGGCCATCAAGTCCAACCCCCTGCTCAATGCGGAAATCCACCTTAAAGTATATCTGACAGATGGTTGTCCAGCTGCATCTTGAATGCCTCTAGTGTGGGAGAGCCCATTACCTCCCTAGGTAATTGGTTCCATTGTTGTACTGCTCTAACAGACAGGAAGTTTTTCCTGATGTCCAGCTGGAATCTGGCTTCCTGTAACTTGAGCCCATTATTTTGTGTCTGGGATAATTGAGAAGAGATTCTGCCCCTCCTCTGTGTGACCTTTCAAGTACTTGAAGAGAGCTATCATGTCTCCCCTCCATCTTCTCTTCTCCAGGCTAAACATGCCTAGTTCTTTCAGTCCCTCCCCATAGGGCTTTGTTTCCAGATCTCTGAATATCCACATTGCCCTCCTCTGAACCCCTTCCAGCTTGTCTGCATCCTACCTGAACTGGACACAGTACTCAAGATGAAGCCTAACCAGTGCCGAATAGAGGGGAACCAGTACCTCACATGATTTGGATGCTATATTTCTATTAATGCAGCCCAAAATAGCATTTACTTTTTTGCAGCCACATCACACACTGTTGGCTCATATTCAGCTTGTGATCTACAACAATTCCAAGATCCTTCTTGCTTGTAGTATTGCTGAGCCAAATATCCCCCATCTTGTAACTGTGCATTTGTTTTTTTCCCCCCTAGGTGTAGAACCTGGCATTTATCCCGATTAAATTTCATTCTGTTGTTTTCAGCCCAGCACTCCAGCCTATCAAGATCACTTTGAAGTTTGTTTCTGTCTTCCAGGGTATTAGCTATCCCACCCAATTTTGTGTCATCTGCAAATATGAGAAGCATTCCCTGCACCTCCTCCTCCAAGTCATTAATAAAAATGTTGGCAAGCACTGGGCCCAGGACTGAGCCCTGTGATACCCCGCTCATTACTGCTCCTCCAGTTTGATAAGGTACCACTGATATATATATATATATATATATATATATATATATATATATACATATGACATACATCCATTATTTTAAAGGGTGAGACATTCTCAGCCAGGGGGCAGCACCTCTAAGTTTGCTGCCCTCTGGCTTCTCCTTCCGGAGTAGGGAGGCCTTCCCTGTCACTCGTGGTATGGGACCATGAGTGGGCAAGAAAGGTTGGCCTCAGAGGTAATCCTTATTTCCCCAGCTGGGTCACAGGACTCACAGCTGTTGAACCTCAGATGTTTACCAATCAACGACAGGTGCCTTAGAATGCTCACCGTCCCTCGCCAGGTGAAGATGCCTGCATTCCTGCCATTAATGTGACCGAATTAAACCAATCAACCTATTAATACTCCCTATCTGTCTTGCAGTATGAAGTAGGCGAAAAAACTCACAACCAATCACAGATTGTGAGCAAAAAAATCCAACTTGGCTTCCATTAAAGGACAACCAGCAAGCCCTCACTGCGTACAGGGAAGGGAGGGAGGGAGCCGCGCTGCAAAGAGGATGGGAGGAAGGGCACGAGCCGCTTAAACAGGCTCCGTTGCCCCTCCTCGCAACACGTGGCCAGTGAGAGAGGCTGCCAATCAGTGGCCTCCACGCCTTGCTTCCCCCATCCCCCACAACAGCCCCACCCCGCCCGAGCTATGCTGTGCAGGAATTTAGGGCATTTGTAGAAAACTAACATTCTAAGAATGTGGCCTGAATTCTAAATACATCATGTGAATAAGACATCCCTCTTCATTAGATATGGTTGAGAAAGATATGTTTTCCAATTTAAAAAAATGTTTTATAGGAAGGTAATAATTTGAGAAATAAATAAGACTGTGCACTGCCTTGGGCCAAATCCCTGAATCTGAGTGGTGGTGAGCTGATTCAGCCTGCCTCAGCCTGGATCTGAGGCAGTACCAGGTCATCCTAAGATACCCCAAGGCCAATTGGCATTGAAGCCTTAGGCTGCTTCAGGGCAATTCATGGTCGTGCTTGGCCAATCCCTACTACTAGCCTGTCTGCCTGGGAAAGGCCAGGTGTGAGTCCATTGGACTCATCTCCTTCCCTGCTCTCCTCACCCTACCTGGTCACTTCCCACTGCTGCTGCTGCCACAACGTATCCTAAATCATGTCCTCCTCCCTGAGAAACAAACCACAATTTATGTTACCATACGGGTTCTCTGTTTTTAACGTATCTATGGCTGTAAAGAACATTCTTCGGCAGTGGCAGCTCCTGGTTGGCCTTGGACTCCTGGTTGGCATTGCACCTGCAAGGCTGACCAGCTTTGGTGGGCTGAATCTTGCTTTGGCGCCGAGGTGAGGTGTGCACCTCCCAAAGTGCCCTGAGTTGAATTGGGACCATTTTGGAGGTTCCAAGTTGAGTCGGGGGACTGTGCCAAGCCCTAGATATAAGCACCTTTATTATATAACCCATGAACATTGTTATTACAAAATAGCCATAAGATACAGTCTATTCAGAATATGCCAAATAAATGAAATGCATAGTTACATAAAGAATATGCAATGTATTCCATGTCTCTGAATCACTGTGACAATTAAAGTGAGTGGTTTTCATCAAGTCTGCCATTCCTCAGCAATCCTTGTCTCCAGGGAAGTTATTAGTAATGGCTCATTGTGTACTACTCACATAACAGACAATGTAGAACTAATGTTTGTAAATGCAGATTTTTTTTTGCATGAAAAAGGCATCTAGTTTTTCACCTTTACCTGTCACATAAGAATGGGATTTCGTTCAGCATCAAAGAATGAACGAGCTATTTGTTCTCATCTGTCTTAGGAAAAACACACACAGCAATTTCTTCAGTGAACAAATCCTCAGTAAGAAATAAGATGCTTTGGATATGAAACTTTTTAAAACTACATCCTTCCACACAACTTATTTAGATTATGGGGTTTTTGGTCATAATTTAAACATGTTCTCTATAACTTGAAGTCCTACAATATGTTTGTGGTGGGAAGGTGAATCTGCATTCAATTTAAGTAATCACTCCTAAGTAATAGAGAAAAGTCCACTATTGGCACCCCTCACACACACACCCCTCCAATCTGTGACAAGTACAGGTGAGGCAAAGCATATTTTTGGTGTTGGTACATGGGGCATGGGAAGGAAGAAGTTTTGTCCTACATGTTAGAGAAATAACACTATATTGCACACAGTAATGCTCACATCCTAAACATAACAGGTTGGATCCAGACTGAGGCCAGAGTCACACTTAGAATAGACACACAAAAACCAATGGGACATAAGATAGAACTGTATTTAATTTATTTATTTATTTATTTAGCACCATCGGTGTACATGGTGCTGTACAGAGTAAAATAATGTTTCTGTATCAGACTAAACAACTATCTAATCCAGCGTTCTGTTCACACAATTGCCAACCAGTTGCCCAAGACCAGTCCACAAGAAGGACATGAGTACAATAGTGTGCTTGCACTCATGTTCCCCAGCATCTGTTGTTCAAAGGCATATTGCCTCTCATATTGGAGGTAGTAGATAGGCCTAATCTACACCAAGCAGGATATTGCACTATGAAAGTGCTATGAAAGCGGTATAAAAGGCAGGAGCCACACTACTGCTTTATAGTGATATTCAAGTGCACGGACAACTGCTGGGGCCCATTGTCATGTGCGTATACCACTTTCATAGTGCAATATCTTGCTTGGAGCGGCTCCTGCCTTTTATATACCGCTTTCATACCACTTTCATAGTGCAATGTTCTGCTTGGTGTAGATTAGGCCCTAGTCTTCTTGATCTGAGGCCATTTAAAACCTTAGCCTCCAGGAATGTGTCTAATCCCCTTTTACAGCCATCCAAGTTGGTGGTCATCATTCGATGACCACAAGTTCTAGCATTAGTCAAAGTGCGCATAATGTTTGGATTTCAGTTCAAATTTCCAACCAATAACTAAATCGATTTTAGCCCCACCTTGGCCAACTAGAAAATTACAACACTGCATGTGACTAGGATAGGGCTGGCTCCAGATTTCTTTTTTTTGGGGGGGGGGGCTTGGGCAAGATGTAAACATTGGGGGGCTTCCTTACCACTGCCACCACTACCTATTTGCTTGTGCTCTCCCTCTGGGCCCAACCTGTCCAGGAGAGGGCAAGGAAAGCAGAAGCTCTTTGTCTTTGCTCTTACTATTTGTACACTTGGAGAGGCCAGGTGAATTGGTAGCATAAGCAAGGGGGAAGGACCAGGGGTGGCTCAGCAGTGGGTACCCAGCTGGAATGAGGGCCTTGGTTGGTGTCCAATAATACCAACCCTCATGCCAACCCTGTGAATATTGATCTCTGTGTGCAGGGAATTCTGTGATGCAAGTAAGTTTGTGTGTGGTGCAGTCCCATACCAAGCATAATCATCCAGGTTTGGCAAAAAATATGGTTGACAGGTGGCTTCACACAACACTGCCCATGTTTCAGGCTGCGGGCTTCGCTACAGCAGGGGTTTATCCTTTACCTTTACAAGGGTTTCTGTTTCTGGATTCTTTGCAGGATTGAGATCAGCTCCTTTACACGTGCTTATACATGCTTTCCCCCCAGAAATTTCCTTTCCCTGAAAGTACTATATGTTCATTATATAGCCACTAGATGGCACTGTGGTATAGTGGAATTGCAGAAGTACACCCAGCTGTTGCAGTGCTTCATTGCACTGCTAGAAAAAATGCTGGACTTTCCCCAAACTTAAAAAAAGAAAAGAAAAACAGGATAAAAGGACAAGCCCTGGAGATAAAGGGACACGCACAGAAGAAGCCCTGGAAATTGACAACGTTGTGTGAAGGACCCACAAAGTTTTGTGAGTGACCAATCATGAGTGCATGATAAAAGCCTCATATAGAGATGCCCTGGGTTGGATGGGGCACAAGGCTTCAGAAACAGGGGCGGTATATAAATTTAATAAATAAATATAAATAAATAAACTCTCAGAAGAATAAAAGTTGTAAAACACACAGCCAGCAGGGAAGGATTGGCCTAAGGCAGAAAGTGTGGAAGGAAAAGCAGACAGAGATGTTAAGAATGGGGAAAAGCATGAAAGAGGTTCAGTACTAAGACTAAGTCTTATGCGGGTATCCAGTAAATCCATGGCTCAGTGGGGCTTTGAAACAACCTACTGGGCCACATGAAGTGAAACTTCAGTTAGAAGTAAAGCAATAATTATGGATAAACCTCAGAACAATGAAACCTCTATTTGCTTTCTAAATAGAGGTTAGGTGCATAAAATCAATTGTTCATAAGATTTTTTTAAATGATGTTGTATAGAAATTTCTACTGACAAGCAACTATTATAGACCCCTGCACTTATTTTATTTATTTATTTATTTATTTATTTATTTATTTATTTATTTATTTATTACATTTTTATACCGCCCAATAGCCGAAGCTCTCTGGGTGGTTCACAAAAATTAAAACCATAATAAAACAACCAACACTCTAAAAACACAAACACTAAAACCACTTAAGCAGAGCTAGGTAAATTTAGCTTGAGGGAACATGGCAGTAAGGAGCTCAAACTGAATAAATTGAACAAATGGGCTGGGGAAAAGAAAGAAAAAGAAACGTGTTTATGTGCAGTAACCCAGGGTTTTTTTTTAGTGTGCAGTTGGGAAAAATGTGCAGTTGGAAATCTGATAATGTGCAGTTGAAAAAGTGGTGTTACGTGTATGTGTTTATTGAGAACTTAACAATAGACAAAGTCAGGGATGGCATGTAACACAAATTATATAAGGATGCAGATGAGAGAGCCCTTGGTGTGACTGATGTTGGGTCCTGTGACAGTGTTGCCTTGGGTCTTTTGCATGGTCTGGTCCCTCTGTCTGTGTCTCTGGGCTCATCTACACCAAGCAGGATATTCCACTATGAAAGTGGTATGAAAGTGCTATATAAAAGGCAGGAACCACACTACTGCTTTATAGTGGTACTTGTTTTTACTAAAATAACTATTTACAATCCAATGCTAATACAAGTCTACAACAATTAACTATCACATCAGTGTAGCTATCACATCAGTAGCTATCACAGTGTAGCTATCACATCAATTAACTATCACATCATTACATATCAATAGCATTCAATTGTACTTAACAATAATTTCAAACCAAATTTTAAACAATCATTGCAGAAAATCCGACCCATAGACATCAAACACTTTAATCTAATCACAACAGTATATTAAGACCAAGTTTAGTCAACAAGGTTCATGTTATTCCTTGTTTCGAAGTATCTTCTTCAAAAACGTTGGTCTTTGTACTCTGTAAAAAATAACAATTCCAAGTAAACACATTTGATTATAGTTACTCCACAGTAACAACTCTCATTTACTTCTTATTCTTTTGGCTGGTTCACAAGATAAGAACACCGCGACTTGCTTTATTCAGATAACTTACCGCCAACAGGCAGTGGAAAGCTCATGCAATCTCTCTTTATTAAGTTTTTCAAGGTGAGACCATCTTCCGGAATTATATCTACATGGTATACAAAAAGCTAATTAGCTATATTTTTCCTAAACAGGCAAAGGTCTGTGCCATTGCACAACATTATACTTCTTTAATTATACTCCCTGGAAAGTTAAAGAAGTATAATGTTGCGCAATGGCACAGACCTTTGCCTGTTCAGGAAAAATATAGCTAATTAGCTTTTTGTATACCTGAGGGGGAGGAAATGCCACTCGCTGCTCAAACAGCGTCAACAGGAGGTGCTCCCACCGCATGCCACACTTGCCCATCCACTGGACACTGGCAATCCGACTCAAACCCAGCTGAGTTCCAACGGCTGTGCAGGAGGCCCTCCTTCCGGCCCAGAAGATGTAACTGTGGCCGCAGATAAGTACACGAACAGGGGCTTGGCATGCCGGCAAATCTAAAATGTAAACACAACAGAATCAATTTTTGTCAGCACCCTCCCCTACTGGGGCAATTGACGCACATAGGTTTTGTAGGCCCAGGATTGCCACCTGCCTACTGCCTGTATCTTGATGGAAGAAAAACCAATTGCAGATGCGGTCGAGGTAGCCCCAATTCGAAATGAATGGGTTCCAAATCTGTGTTGTCCAAGACCTAACCCAGTTAAGGCCCTCTTCGTCACTGTCCAGAATTGAAATTTTGTTAAAGGGGAATGATCCTGGTGACAAACCAATGGGCCCGGGGCAGGTCCCCGAAGTGCCATAAACCCTTCTAATGCCCGAACTGGGCATAACTCTATCTTGGTGGAAGGATAAAGGGACACAACCTGCCCTTTCCCTAATTGGTCTGTTTTGGACCTTCTTAATGTAATACGGATCTCCTGTGATAATAATTGCAGGTCGCTGACCTGCAAAGCCCTACCTGAAGAGTCACGTTTAGATGCCACTACCAACTCAGATATCCTGAATGCTCCAAAGAAGGCGGTTAATGAAGCCGAATGAAAAAAGGAAACCTCAAATGGTGATGAACATGTGATATTCCATTGTGCACCCAGCCCAATCAAAATGTCAGTCGAGAGTGGGCACCACGAATCTGGGGCAAAAGGGGAGGTCCTAGCCCACCCGCGTAGGGACCTTCTGATGCGGAAGTCAGAGGAATTATCTGGCAGCCCCTGGCGTTTTGCTAAAAAGGCCAGGGCAGCCAGCTTACCCCTGATAGTTCTGGGGGCCAGGCCTTTCTTCCTCCCCATTACACAAAACTGAAGTAAGTGATCCACAGGGATGGGCCACTCCTGAGGGAGTTTCATGTGTTCCTGAAATTGAGAAAACTCACTACTTGCTTTTTTGTAAGCTGCCCTGGTGCTAGGTGCCAATGACTGCCACATGGCGGTTTCTATCTCCAGTTGCCAATCTCCCATAACTTCTTCGGCATGACTTCTGGTGTTAATCGTGCCCAAGGGGCCAGCTCCCGAAATTTCTGGACCTGCTGACACCTCTTTAAATAGGCTCACCCCCTTCACTCCAGTGGCACCATTTCAAGGGAGCCAATGGCCTGCCTCCACGCCTCTCATCCACCCCCACCCGCAACAGCTCTACCACACCCAAGCTTTGCTGGGCGTTGGTTTAAGGCGTGTTTCCATGGCTGAGTGGGGACTAGAACCCGGAACTTCCATCTCCCAGTCTAACACTTTAGCCACTATACCACATTGGCTCTGGTTTGTGTCAATGGGCCCCAACAGTTGTCAGTACACTCCACTACCACTATAAAGCAGTAGTGTGGCTCCTGCCTTTTATATTCTGGTTTCATAGTGCAATATCCTGCTTAGTGTAGATTAGATCACAGAGCTCTGGAGAAAGTGATTTAAAACAAAATCCAACCCTGGATTTAAAACAAAGAAACCCATTGCAGTTTTTCAAGCTGTCAGCAGAAACATTTTTAAAAAATCCAATTATTTTCCAGCATGAATTGGAGGGGACACACCTAACTCAAGTTAATTAAAATTGAAAGAAGCACAGTCTTCTTTTTAACATTATAAGAAACCACATGGCTGATTTTCAACCACATTAAAATTGGTATTCACATTAGCATAGTATGTCTTAGTACAAGAAAAAAGAAATTACATAGGAAGATATACAGCATAACATTCCCCAAAATGGTTTTCAGTATATTGACAAGGATGTAACAGCAACAAGGATCAGCTGTTTCCAATAGTAAAGAACTAAGATTTCAAAACAAAATGGAATGCCTCTCTTGGAAATGACCTTGTGGACACTTCATGTCAGAGTAGCCCTGCCTGATTCATTCAGTCATTTGTAAAATTATGTTCTCGTTCTTTAATCTGTTGTCAATATTTATTCCCCCCCCCCAAGACCTTTATGGATTTTCTTGTTTACTCCATCTCTACTATTTCCTTTTGCTGACAGTTACAGACCAGGTAGGCATTTAATGCCTCGACTCTGAAGCAGCTTTGGAAAAGTACTGGGCACTTTGTATGATTCTGTGTAGGCATGTGCTCCGCTCCGATTAGGAGTGGAGAAGCAGTAGTGGATTGGCCTGCTCCGCCTTACCCAGAGGCGGAGTAGAAGTGGGCCGCAGACCCCTAGAAGCAAGGCGAAGAGAAGCAACCATTTTTCGGAGCTCCTAGTTCAGGCGGAGCGCTCCGGTCGCCATCTTGAAAACATTTCACCATAGGATTGCATTGCGGGAAATAATCGCGGATAACTAGGTTGTTTTTGAAGCTATCGTTCTGGAAATTCTTGTGCACAGAGAGTCGTGGATGGGGGTCATTTTGAGACTACTCTCACCTCTCTGCGTCGTGCGGGTCGCGTGCTATATTTTTTAAAAAATCGGGTCAACAAACAGGGACAGCGCGGCTCAAACGGTGGTTTTCAGCTTTTCGCCCATAGGATTGCATTGCGGGAAAGAATCGGGGATAACTGGGTTGATTTTTAAGCTATCATTCTGAAAATTCTTGTGCACAGAGAGTCGTGGATGGGGGTCATTTTGAGACTACTCTCACCTCTCTGCGTGGTGCGGGTTGCGCACTAGAATTTTTTAAAAAATTGGCTGGAAAAATACATTTTTCAAAGGGCTGAGGGGCAGAGTCAGCTCCCAGTCATGATCACATGATCCCAAAGTTAGAGGAGGGCATAGGCAAAATGGGTAACTTGGGATTCTGGGAAACTTCTCTTTCTTAATCTGAACGGACTTTTCCCAGTGTTTTTTAACACAGTAGCCCCACCAAATGCACAAACACAACCTGAAATCATATACTAAGCCAATAATAAGAGAGCACTGCTCCCCACCCTAACTTTGGGGAACAACTGAAAAGATGTGGTGCAAGGGGATGAGCTCCCCTAGGGCATCTGATCATGGACGTGCCCCCACTCTCTCCTGTACTGGAAGGCCATCAGAGCCTTCCAAAGAGAGTAAAACGGTGGAGCAATGCCTATCATGAGTTGAAGTGAGCGTTTACTTCTCAGAGCTCTTGGTGAAGCAATGGCTTTCTTGAGCTGAACTGGCAGCTGCTTCCCTCTCCCCCGGGCACGTCCCCCTATTACTGGTAAAAGACAGATATAGCCTTTTTTTAAAAGTTCTTCTTGTTGTTTATTCAGCAACACTGCTGCTTTTAATTCCACCCCTCCTTTGTTTATTTATTTATATATTTATTTATTCCATTTTATATGCATTACTGGCTTATCCTTGGCTCACTTCCTTATGCCCCCAGAAATGTCTGCTGCCTGCCTGCCTGCCTGCCTTCCCTCTCTCCTCCCCTGCCCGCCTTGCAGGGATGTTGTGTGTGTCTAGATTTGACTCAGGGGAGAAGTCCTTCCTGTGCTCAAGTTCCAAATCCATTTTTCAAGTGTGGAAGAACATTCATATAGGTTGATCTCTACTCCCCAATTCATGGCATGTTGGGATTTCCTTTGAAATGGCCCCATTGAGAGGTCTGCAGGTTTAAGCCCCGCCAGAAAACAGGGGATGATGGGACTGCCTTGAGTCTCAGCGTGCGGCGTATGTATCCCTGGATAAGCTGTCATGGTGGTGAGTCTGAGGGGTTTTTTTAACGTGCAAATTGACGGAGCTATTGGAAAGGGGTGTGAATAGGTGTTGGATTTTCATAAATTCCCCCAAAATCAGGGGATGATGGGACTGCCTTGAGTCTTGGCATGCGTATGTATCCCTGGATATGCTGTCATGGTGGCGAGTTTGAGGTTTCTAACATGCAAATTGACGGAGCTATGGAAAGGTGTGTGAATGGGGTGCCCAATTTTCAAAAATTCCCCAAAAATCAGGAGATGATGGGATTGCCTTGAAACTTGGCGTCCATGTGGACACATGGATAAGCTATCATCGTGCCGAGTTTGAGGTTTCTAACATGCAAATTGACGGAGCTATGGAAAGAGGTGTGAATGGGGTGCCCGATTTTCAAAAATTCCCCAAAAATCAGGGGATGATGGGATTGCCTTGAAACTTGGCATCCATGTGGACACATGGATAAACTATCATGGTGCCAAGTTTGAGGTTTCTAACGTGCAAATTGACAGAGCTATGGAAAGGGGTCTGAATGGGGTGCCCAATTTTCAAAATTTTCCCAAAAATCAGGGGATGATGGGATTGGCTTGAAACTTGGCGTGCGTGTGTATACCCCCATGAGGTGTCATGGTGCCAAACGTGAGGTTTCTAACTTGAACAGAAAAAAAGTTGTTTACTTTTTTAGCTTTCAATGCAACCCTATGGGGGAAAAAAACAGAGCTCTGATCCGGATCCGGATCTCCGAGCGAAGCGGAGCGGAAGTGGGCAGAGCGGGGGCGGGGCGAAGCGGCCCGCTTCAAAAATCACGGATCTGCAAGTGAAGTGGAGCGGGGGGTCCGTGCACACCCCTAATTCTGTGCTTCAGAAATTACTCACTGCATGCTAAAATATGCATCATCAGTCTAAAGACCATGGCAGGTGTTCTCTTGGAGCTCATTAAAACCAATATACCACCTATGCTGACACTGAAGCATAGTGTTTCTGCTCTTTTTAGTGAAAATGAGCCTTCAGAATCAGCAGTAAATAAATATCATGAAATTTACAACTAAAGGCCAAGTCTTGCTACAGAGCAGCAGACTGAGCATGTAGGATTCAAGCAGCATGTTCTAGACCTGGTGAAATTGGTTCACCATGTTCTCCACTCAAGCAGCATTTCTAGGGCAATGAAAAACAGCTGAAAATGCACACAGTGTGGGAGACTGATTTGCAAGTGAGTCGTCTGGGTAAACTAGGGTTTGATAATGATGCAAGAATTGTGCACGAAGTCACAGGTTCTTGTTTCTTTAAGGCAATGGATCCTTTGACTTAGCTAACAAAGCATGCTCAGCGAAGTAATCTTGTAATTGATTTCAGAATAATTTTGGTGGGACCTCATTTTATTGGAAGTGGCAACCTTTTGATTCTTCCCTGCACCCTATCTTTTTGTTTTCCTGTTTTCAAATTGGTTCTTAATCCCATCTTCCTAATTTGAGACTCCAACTATGTCAATATTACTATTCACCAAATGTGCTCCCCATTGCATCTAAAATTGTGTTTTAATTGATTTAATTATTTGCGTTAACATAATTTATTTCTGTTCTTAATATCTCAGGGTATTTTGTTCTCCTCACTGCTATTTCCAGCATCTCTAATTTAGTATCATTTGCAGGTCTAATTGGTATTCTTTTTATCCCCCCTTCAGGTGATTAATGGGGATGTTAAATTGGATTGGATATTAAATACTTTTTTCAACACATTGCTTGACATTTCTTTTCCTATTTTGTTGCATTTGGATATTATTCTCTGAGTGCAATCTGTCAGCTAATGTTTGCTCCACCTTTGAATGTTTACATTCAAATGAATGTGAAAATATTACTTGCGTTGGAAATATTTCAAGAAATAATAATACAAGATTCCTCAATTACCAAATAAGCATGTGATAATAAACTCATTAGTCTATCATTCCATAACTTACAACAAATTTAATATGAATTAATAAAGCACTAGTTGACTTGAGCATAACCTTTAAAAATTGAGGAAGAAAAGCAAAGTCTTGCAAATGTCATTACAGGCTCAAGACATAATACTTATTTCAACAAGGTTTTTATTTGTTGTGGTCAAGTAAGTGTGGGTCCAGATCACACATGCAGAGATATTATTTAATCTGTTATTAATTGATAACACATAGCTGTCTCTTTTGAGAAATACTGCACCAAATGGCCAAAACAGATGTGACATGAGAGATCCATGATTGGATCACCTGACAGCTTTTTAATATTTTAAATCAGCTATGAGAGATGGGCATTTCAGTCTTCATCAAAGTAACACTAGAGGAGCAGATGTTTAAGCAGCTAATAGACATGAAATGATAAAAAGAAAGCACCTTTATCAGATCAGGTCCTACCACTAGGCAGAGTGAGGCGACTGTCTCAGGCAGCTGATGGCTGGAGGCAGCAGGGACATCATTCCAGTGGTTCCCCATGAACACTGCGCCCTCTGTTGGAGGAAAGAGCTGTGTAAACTCATCTTCTGCCTCAGGTGTGGCGGAGGATGCTGTCACATTGGCAGTGTTGAAGTAAGATTCAGTTGTCAGTCCAGTCAGTTTCTGTACATGGACTGGAGAGGCGGTGACATTTTGTCCTTTGCGTCAGGCAGGAAGGTGACTTGGGCCAGCCCTGACTAGCTTTTTCCCTACTGTGAGTCTAATGGCAACTTCAGAAGACAAGTTACATTAGGAAACTGAAACTGGAGAAAAGGAGGAGAGAGAACAGAGAGAAAGGGAGTGTGGCTGAGGTAACAATACTGATGTTGGAGATAGAAGTGTTCCACTCATCTTAAGTGACTGGGGAACCCCATCAATGGAATGTTAACTTCCAGGAACACCAGAACATACAGAAGAAGAAGAAAATACATGCAGGCAAATTGAGACAAGGTGAAGATATAGATAGCAATAAAACTAAAACAATAATCCAAGAAGGCATGAATGAGGCACACAGCTAACTTATTAGCCCTTTCTGGGGATTTTACAAAATTTAATGGGGTTGGAATGGGGTGGGGGTGGGGCTATGTTTTAGAAAACACATACTGGGTTGTTAAGTATGCCAGATGCTTTGCATACAGTATTAACTGTGAATAAGATATCAAAGCAACAGTTCTTTAGTAACAACTTTCACAGTGCCCAGCCCTGTCATACTCCTGGTTAGGTATTGGCAAGTTGTGGCGACAACGTTAAACCATGCTTTCTGGCAGCTCTCTCTTTGTGTGTGTGTGTGTGTGTGTGTGTGTGTGTGTGTGTGTGAGAGAGAGAGAGAGAGAGAGAGAGAGCTGCCTGAGGTGTTTGCAATGCCAATTGGCCAGCAAGCATACCAGTCAGTCATCACAATTCTTGCTCTCGTCACACTCCTCCCCTCCGCTGCAGTTTAATTTTTTACCTAGTTTGGCCTCCCAACTTCATGCCAGGCAGCCTTGAGGCAAAAATAAAACTAAACTTTCTTTGCTTTCTGCTTTGCTTCAGTTAATCCAATAACTAAATATGTTATTATTAGTTATTGCATTAATTAAGCCTAAATGCATGCCAGTAGTGTACTCAGCATAAACTGGGAAATTAATCTACAAGATTTTGACTCATTAGTGTGCATCACAAACTGTATTCTGGACTGGGCATGCTCCTAATGGTTATAAATCACTCAGGTTTATAAGTGATTTATATTCAGTGCTGGTCTCCATTCAATATTTTATTGTAGGAAAAATAATGGTGCTCAGTAATAGGAAACAAAATAATACCATCATTATGGAATATTACAATATCACATGTATATAATAGGATGCAGGACACAAGAAGGTAAAGAGAAATGGGGTGGTGGTTTTGGAATTGTATGTGTGCATTGGTGGCTTTTTCCAGTTGCCAGAGGTCTTGCACCAACTTTAAAATAAAATCAAAATAGGCAAGTTTAAAAGGGAGGATGAGGAAATATTTTGAAAGAACACTCTGCAGAGAGGGGAAATCAGGTGTATATGAAATATCAATCCCCCTGGATCTGCAGCAACAAATTCAGATGTTTGACAATAAGTTGAGAATTTCTTCCCAAGTTTCTTTCAAAAGTTCTTGTGGCTCACTTCTTACGATTGTAAGCCTATGCGGCAGAGTCTTGCTATTTACTGTTTTACTCTGTACAGCACCATGTATATTGATGGTGCTATATAAATAAATAATAATAATAATTATACCATACTATCATTAGCATCTGATTTATCAGCATGTTCATCTCCCCCTAACAATAACTTGGTTGAGAACCAATCACAAATATGTTCTATGCAGCACCAAATTAAGGATGTTGGAGAAATCCACAAATAAACCATATGAGTTCAGGTTTTTATGAAACTGACTACAGGAGACTGGCTCTTGCCCTGTTGGGTGGACTCCATGGACTTGTGGAGCATTTTCCTTTTATCAAATCATATTCGGTCATCCTGGGAACTAATATACAGTGTAACTAAAAATATATGCCATAATGCCACTAGATGGAGCTAACTCTTTGAAAGAAGTCTAGATTACCTAGCTATAAAATTGCATCGTTCAGTTGTTTGACAGTAATAAAAGTGATGTAAGTTAGACGGTAATGTAAGGGAAATGGAGTTGGTGCCTGCTCATAGCATCGCAGATGCTTAAATAAGTATATTAGATTTTTGCAGAGTTCTTTTGGGCACTATTTACCAATTATGCATATAGTTCGGTTGCCTGCAAACATTATGAAACAGCTGTGTCTTGCTGATTCATAGGGGACCTTCTCATTTCTAAAATTCAGCAAGGAATTATGATAGGCAGCAAAGCAATGTCTCTACATTCGGTCACCTTTTCTGTTATTTGAGGGCAGTGTGATTATTTCTTTTATAAGCAGTGAACACCTTGGTGTCTAACGTCTATACATATTAGAGAGGCACATCACATTCAGTGGAAACCCAAAGCACTTCTGCCTATTTCTGGTGATTTCCAAGGCAAAATGGACTTCCCTCCAACATGAGCAGAACTGAAGCTGGACACCTTGTGAAGCCTTGTTCACAGTTTAGCATTGGAAAGGCAGACAGTGTGTCTCCAAAAAGAGTGTCTTTAATTTTCAATTCTCTAAAATTGATGGTGGGGGTTAAGAGGTATTGAGGGAGGAAGTGGGGCTTGGTGACTGATGAATCTACCTCATAATCATAGGGCACATTTTATCAGGGGCTGACCAATCACTGTGCTTTGAGGGAAGGCAAAGATGTAGTCCTAATTCCTGAATGATCATTCTTCAAATGCTACCAGGCATCACTACTTTAAAAACACGCGTGCGCACACACGCACGCATGCACGCACACACACTTTACACTGATTTTAAGTAATCATAACTTCCTAGTCGTTCCATCCATTCTTCTTAAATTTTGCAGGTTTCTTGCCTGGAGAGACAACTTCTATTGCTGTGTGCGCCATTTTCATACAAAGTTTTCCCAAACCATGGGGAGACAAATTACTCCCTTTCCATTCCAAAGCTGAGAACTCTCCTTCAACACAACCTGCCGCTGCACCTATCCCTCTTAAACCTTTCAGGTTTCTTACATAGGGGTACCTCTATATCATTTTCTGAAGAATGGTCCACAAGGAAGATAGGGGGATAAGTGTGTCCTGTTTTGCCCTCAAAATGTAAATGTGGCTCTTGCACAAATATCCTTAGAACTATTAAAATAAGATCTGGTTCTCTGTCTTTATGATTCTTTGACTTTAAATGAGGGTTGGACTGGACACCTCTTCAAATAGTGGACATCTTTGAATAGAGGATTGTCTTTTGCCATCTCTCCAAAATAAAGGTCTGTACCTGGCCATCCTATAATATCAGGGGAGGGCTACTGCTTGTGTGGCCTGCTGCAGTTGTAGACTTCACAGAGGGATCTATTTAGCCACTGTGAAAAATATAATGCCAGACTTGACTGACGAGCCAGCAAACATATCAGAAAGCCTCACAGCATACACTCCAAGGAAACTTGCCTGACTACATGAACCTTATTCTGCAGCAGGAAACACAGGAATCTTGCTTTTGCAGTCAGACCATTGGTCCATCTATTTCATTGTTGTCTACACTGGAAGCAGCTCTTCGTGGTTTGAGACAGGATTCTTTTGTAGCTCTGCTTCGAAATACCAGGGGTTGTACTTCAGGCCATTTGTATCCAAAATGTGTTTTCTCCCACTGAGCTAGGGTGCTTTATATACCCTTTATATGTGTTACCGGACACCTTCCCTGGTCCTCACCTTCCTTGGTGTCTACTGCTCCCAAATTTTATTTTAAAATATATTTTAAAATATGTTATTTTAAAAGATATTTTAAAATATGTCTTACTGGCAGCTGCAAATGCTTCATTCATTTCATTTCTTTTCATTTATTACATTTTTATATTGCCCCATAGTGGAAGCTCTCTGCATTTAACAATTTTTTTAAAGAAAAAACTATTAAAAACACATTATGCAAAATCCAAAAATAAAAGCTTCAAAGCAAAGTGGGCACCTCTAGCTGCTGCCATCTTAATTTCCCATTAATGTCTCTGGGCATATTATTTGTCCCTTATGACCAGTCATGCCAACCTAAGGCAGCCATTTTATGGTTGTGCTCATAGGCCCAAAATGTTGCTTACCCCAGCTATGGACTGTTTTGTAGGTTTAGATTTTTTGGTTTAATTTGTATGTCACTTTGGTGCCTTTGCATCAGATGATGTATAAATGCTTAAGTAAACAAAAACAAAAAAATCCAATTATACTGCACCCTACCTCTCTCATCTCTGTCTTGCACAAGTTCTACGATGGGCCTTTGTTGCTACAGAAGTCAACAAGCCACCACTAGAAAAAATTAGTGCCTCTAACCACAACAGTGCAGTTTCATGGAACATCAAGGAATGTTTCCCCTCAGGTCTGTGTATGGATGACAGCCAGCAAACTTACCAGAAGGCCTCACTCAGCATGATATGCTCCAAGGAAACATGTTCATGAATATGATGTAGGGAGTGTCAGGAAGTCTTAAACCACACTTCATTTAAAAGGAATAACTTAAATTTTGTTTTGTGCTCATCTTCCATCAGTCCACCTAGTGGATATATTCTATGTATAAAAATGATCATCTATGGCTCCTTGAGATGTTCTGAGAACACTAAAGAGCCTAGTAGCACTATAAAGGCTAACACATTTATTGTAGATTACACCTTTGTCAGCCAGAGCCGACTTTATCAGATGTATGAAAAGTTATCCTCCACAATATAACACCCAGAGAGCCAAACTAATTGTTCCTTTAATCACACATCACTGATTGTCTATGCCTACTCATGGCCCCAATTCGGATTGGGACCATGGCACTTTGGGAGAGAAGAGTTTAAGCTTCATTCCCCCATTTTCATCCTGAAATTTCATCACCACCTCACTTGTCGAGGGGTGTGTGAGCCAGACTAAGATGTTTTGCTACCTGAGGCAATGGACAAAAAGCAACAGAAGCAAACTTCATTATTTGAAGTGATCATCCATGATGTTTTAATTTGCTATATTTAATGGCACCATAACCTTTTTAAAATCAATTTTTATTGTGAATTTTTAACAAAATAAAAACCCATAAAAGAAAATAATGAAATAATAAAAATTGACATATGCAACTACATACTTAAAAGCCTCAGTTTCAAATATCACAACATTCTAAATGTAAAAAGGGAAAAAGGGAAAGAAGCATAAATTGCTTATAAATGTCCGAGAAGGCAAATCAAATGTCTGAATATGTCCATTCATAAATGGCGCCTGTACACCACTTTTTCAAATGTTGTTAATGTCAAGTCTTCAATCTGTTGCATTATAGGCAGTGTGGTTTTAACTTCCCAATGTTGCATGATCAGTCTTTTGGCAGTCAAAAGGGTGTGAAAAATCCATTTACGTTGACCATGTGTTATTTTCCAAGAAGCTGGTACATAATTTAAGATGATATGTACATCCGAAAGTATTTAAGAGCTTTCTAATACAAAATTTATGTGTTTGATAATTTCCTCTCAACAGGAGGAGACTATTGGACATTTCCAGAACATATGAACAAAAGAAGCATTAGCTGTATTACACCTCCAACAATTAGTTGATTTGGACAAACCTTTATTAAACAGATGCTGCAGCATCCAATAGATGCAAAACAATATTTTTTGCAGAATAAGACATAACCAGAGATCCACTGACATATCAGATACCAATGCCAAAACAATGATCCACTGATTCGATAAAATAGGACATTCCAATTCCCTGTTCCATTCCTGCTGAAGCCATCATGTATCAATGTATTCACTGATAATAAGTATTTATAAACATGAATTGTGGTTTGATTTACTTGGTCGGCCTCAGGAAGTTCTTCCAATAACAAGGGAGATTCTGAAGCAGTAAAAGCTGCAGGACCAAGTCTAGATTCTAACAAATTTTGCAGTTGCAAGTACTGCCATTCAGCTGTGGCAGGTAATTTAAATTATCTCGCAAAGCTGAAAGTAACAAAAACTCATCATCTGCACCCAGTAATTGATCTGGGGTAAAAATCATTTTCTCTGTCCAAGTCCACCACAAAAACATTTTCTTTCCTATTTTTAAATCTGGATTTCCCCATATAGTCAATTTAGCATGAGAAAAGCGGTCAAACTGCAATTGATGTGACATTGTATGCTGCACATCCCTAACTGCTGAGATTTCCACCTTAATATGCTGAAAACTAGGGGTGTGCATGGACCCCCCAATCCGCTTCGTGCCTCTCCGCCTGTCTCCCGCTCCGTTCTGCGGAGCGAGATCCGGCTTCACTGCCGTCGCTACATGGACGGCGGCAGCGCCGCCGCCGCAAGATAAGCCACCCCTGCCCCCTTACCTGCATCCATCACGGGCTTCAATTGAGGCCCCGGTTGAAGCCGGAAGGGGCCTCGGCCTTCACTTCTGCCTTCAACCGGGGCCTCAATTGAAGCTCGTGACGGATGCAGGTAAGCGTCCCTCCTCCCTGCTCTCTTACCTGGTGCCGCTGCTGCCACCACCACATGGATGGCGGCACCGGCAGCGCCAGATGAGTCCCCCCCCACTTACCTGCAGGTGAAGCTCTGGATTGAGGCGATCCTCTTTGCCTCGATCTGCAGCCCCCCTGACTCTCTTCGCCTCCGCCTTTTCCGGAGGCGAATTAGGCCGCCTCGCTCCTGCTTCACTGAACCGAAGAGAAACGGAGCACATCCCTACCGAAAACCTAATGCTATCCATTTGGAAAGGGGCTCCAGACAGGATGATTCCAAAACTGACCAAGGTGGAAAATCAAATGCAAGTGGAAAAGACCGACATTTGGTGCAGGTCAGCAAATAAGCCTGATGGTCTGTAGCAAGGTCTGGAAAGCCAAACCCACCATCTTTAACTTGACTTGCATTCTTTTCAGGGATTTTCTTGGTGGAGAGGAACCCCAAAAGAATTTATGAAACAAAGCATTAAGTTTTTGAAAATATTTGCTAGGTGTAAGTAAAGCGATTCCACGCAACATAGCTAACAATCGATAGTAAACTAAAGTATCTTAATTTTACTCTACCCAGCCAATATATCTGAATCTCAAGCATGATTGTATTTCTGAGCCAAAGATCATCCTCACTCAGAATTTTTATTGGCAAGAATCCAGGTGGTTCATCTAAGTGATCTAATTTTGGCAACAATATTCCATTTAGTCTACACATGTTTGCAGTTTTCTATAGGCTAGCTTATGATAGGCATGAAAAGCAGAAAGAATTTTATTCATAGGATGACATTAAACTAAAGAGAAATGAAACTAATGTCATATCTTTCAAATGTGTGCTGCTCTTTTGGAAATAACTGTTAAATAATACATTTATGCTAATGTAGAAATAATGTTTTTTATTGCTTACATTACTGCAGCTTAATAAGCTACTTATACTCGAAGTAGGCTAATAGGATTAATGTTTAAGTTCAGGTGATTCTGTACTATTTGCAGTACTGTCTTCTCCCAAGTGGGTGAGTAAAATGAAATTAGGAAGAGTGGAATCACACTGTGAAATAGTTTTCTCACTAACCATCGAAAAGCAACAGGTGACCCTGATGCTGCTGACATCTTACAGCCCAGACTCATGAATTCTACACCTAGGTGGACAGTCATAGCAGCAGACACATTATTAATTATTATTTATAAACTGGCAAAAATAGTGAGGTGCTGTGGAAATCGGGCCCTGACAAGAGGCACTGTTACAATTTTTTATGACTTAACAAGCTACTGATGTAGGTTAATAGGATTAATACTTAATTTCAGGTGATTATGCCCTATTTGAGATGCAGTCTTCTCCCTAGTGGGTAAGAAAAAAGAAAGCTAGGAGGTTTCTCACAGTGCAATCGTTTCTCATCAACCATTTAAAAGTAGTAAGTGATACTGATACTAGTGATGTCTTCTGCCCAGCCCAGTCTTCTGAGACCCAGTGCTGGTGGATGTATGAGGGTCCGAGTGATATTGCAAAGGATATTTTTTGACCTGCTGGGACCGTGTCTGCTCAAAAAAACCATGACATTTACTTCTTATATCTGAAAACCATTAAAGTTCTCTCATTATTGCCAAGTGTGTTCAGAAGACCCAATAGAACTTAGTACTTCTTAAATAATTGCATCCTTTCATTCTTAACTGTATTTTGGGAAATTCACTCCTATTTTTTTCTTTTTATTAAATATTAGAAGTTTATGGGACTATACATCTTAAGGGCAAATTCTTTATACACTTGGTTAATGGGATTTTTATTTGGTGTTTTAATCTCTTCCACAGAAAGAATAAAACAAGAGACATCAAATAAGAATGAATATCTTCTTCTATAGTCCATCCCCCCCCCCCCCCACTGCCACCACCCCAAGAATGATTGCCTTTATTTCGTTGGGAGACTGAAGCTGAGAAAAGAAAAAGGAAGTACTGTTAATTAAATCAGATTTTTGTTTCATCTGTCTTTTAACACATCCCACAAGACCAGATGTCCTAACTTAAATTTGCAGTACTTCCTTGTTTCCAAGATCACTTTGACACTAAAATATTTATCTAATTTATACACATTACATTTGTGGGAAGAATTCACAAGTCTTGTAATTACTGCATGTTTACATTTTATAAAAATTGGAACGTCTTCATGCCTTATGGAAGCATATAGATCTTTTTAAGACTGTAGCTGAAAATAATACAAAATTCTGTATCAAATTGTGTAGATTTATGACTGACTTTGTTTAAGGGATAATTTACTTTGCTATTATTGCAATGAATAATATCCTAATAATGAAGTATAGGGTTAACTGTTGTTCTAGTTCCCAAACTATTTATTATAGGTTGGATCCAAAGAAGCACGGACAGAAATTGCTTATGCAAGGAGACTTTTCTGCCCCTCCTCACCACTGCAGCTCCTTCTCCCCCCCCCCCACTCCCTGATGCAAAACTGGTATGGGATGTGGAACCAACTGATTATGGACAGAGACATGAGCAGGAGCTTTCTGCTGATACAAGGTGCCTTTGCTGGATTTTGACCAATTCTGTCCTCCCAGCATAGTTCTCCACATGCCAGGAGTGGCTTCTCAGGAGAGGAGCAGAAAGGCTCCAATCTCAAGCATCCTTAGGCTTCTTCAGATCTAAGCCAATGTTGTATTTACAACATAGAGAGTAGTGTGTCATAATGGCCCTACCATTAGGCAGAGTGAAGCAGCCACCACAGGCAGCAGATGCTGGAGGGCAGCCACTTGGCCATTTCTTCAAAGTTCCCCAGCTAGCCATTCCCCTCTCTTGGCAGACCTGTCTTGCACCTTCTAAACTAGCCTGTTCTACTCAGGTGTAATGGCGGACACTATCCTGTTGCCAGTGTTAGATTCAACTGCCAATCAAGGTTGTTTCTGTAAGTGGAATGGGCTGGAGGCTGGGGCAGCATATTTGTCCTTTTCCACAGGCAGAAACATATCTTGGGCCAACAACCGCAACCTCCCACCCATGTTCCCAACTGGTGCACACTGGTTTATTGCCTCGAATACTGGAGATAGCACACAACCATCAAGACTAGTAGCCACTGATAGACTTTGCCTCCAGGAACTTATCCAACCCCCATTTAAAGCCATCCTGATTGGTGGTCATCACCACATCCTGTGGTAGTGAGTTTCATAACAACTATGCGCTGTGTGAAGAAGTACTTCCTTTTATTTGTCTTGGATCTCCCACCAATCAGTTTTATGGGATGACCCCAGTTCTAGTATTTTGAGAGAGGGAGAAAAATGTCTCCCTATCCACATTCTCCATACCATGCATAATTTTGTACACCTCTATCATGTCTCCCCTTAGCCTCCTCTTCTCCAAGCTAAACAATCCCAGTTGGTGTAACCTTCCCTCATAGGGCAGATGCTCCAGCCCCTTAATCATTTTAGTTGCCCTTTTCTGCACTTTTTCCAGCTCTATAATATCCTTTTTTAGGTGTGGTGACCAGAACTGTGCACAGTACTCTAAGTGTGGTCACACCATAGATTTGTATAAGGGCAGTACGATACTGGCTGTTTTATTCTCAATTCCTTTTCTTATAATGCCTAACATGGAGTTTGCCTTCTTTACAGCAGCCACACACTGGGTGGACATTTTCATTGAGCTGTCCACCACAACCCCAAGATCTCTTTCTTGTTCAGTTGCTGCTAGCTCAGATCCCATTAGGTTATACTTGACGTTGGGGTTTTTGCACCAACGTGCATCACCTTACACTGGGTTACATTAAACCACATGTGCCATTTGGATGCCCACTCTCCTAGCTTGGAGAGATCCCTCTGGAGTTCTTCACAAACACTTTGTGTTTTAACAACCTTAAATAATTTGGTGTCATCAGCAAACTTGGCCACTTCACTGCTCACTCCTAATTCCAGATCATTTATGAACAAGTTGAAAAGAATTGGTCCCAATACTGACCCTTGTGGGACCCCACTATTTACTTCCCTCCATTGGGAGAATTGACCATTTATTCCTTCTCTCTGCTTTCTGTTCTTTAACCAGTTACTGATCCATAAGAGGACCTCTCGCATGTGCAGTCATCCAATGAAAACCAAGGAAGCAATTTGTTTCAGTTAAAGAAAGCCCATATATGCTGTCTAGACCAAGGATTGTTTTCTACAGTTTTACAGAACAGAAGTAGTCCACTCATCTTATAATTTTGGCCCTCTGATGCAAGAATATTTAATTACTTAAGTCTAAATTAAGTTTAGCTCTAGATATAAAGCTAATGGAATTTCTAAATTAATATAGCCTTAGAGTTTCTGGTAAATCTATTCCCCTTCTTATAAATATGACTATGGTAAGAACAGAGAATTAATGTTAGAAGTTTCCCTTGGCTAGATTTTCAGTTGGTGATGTGCTTCCCTGCTGAGGCTAGAGCAGCTTGATCCCTATCAAGAAGGTGTTATAATCTTAGGACTATGTTAGCTCCAAAGAAATGCAGAGCATGCAAACATAGGAAGCTGCCTTGTCAGACCGTTAATCCATCTCATCCAGTATTGTCAACACTGACTGGCAGCAGCTCTTCAGGGTTTCAGGCAGGATTCCTTCCTCACCTTACCTGGAGATTCTGGGGATTGAATATGGAACCTTCTTCATGCAAAGTATGTTTGCTTCCCACTGAGCTATGGGGCCCTTCTGTAATGGCAGATAAGGCCCCTCCCCTAATTGCAGATAAGACCCTCCCCTAATTGCAGATAAGGCCCCTCCCCTAGGTCCCTACTGCTGAGCACCTAGCTGGAAGCAAGACTTTAGTCATATACAAGGTCCAGGATAGTGGCGGTGAGATATTTCTGTACAAAGTCTAGTTCATGGATGTTATGTTAGTCTCAACTGGACCTTAGAGATAGAACATTTCTATTCAAACAGCCCTGTTCAGCTATTCTAAAAGTTATTTACAGCACCTTATGAGGAAGGAGGGTGAGAATGAGCAAGCTAGCTCCACACGCCTCCATCCCCGTCCTCATTTACCTCTTCATGTTCAGGGCAAACATCTGAAGCAGGGAGTCTCTTCTATACAGGGAGTCTCTCTGCACAATGTAGAATCCTAGAAAACTAGGGTTACATTGTGCAGAGAGCCTCCATGAACAGAAGAGACTCTAGCTTTTGACTTAAAGCTAAGCTAAAATAGGTTTCAACTGGTGCATACTATTGATTTTGTGTGTTTTAATTTTATTTATTTATTTATTTGTGGCATTTATATACCACAGAGTATAGTAAAATTAATAAGTATTTAATTGATTTGTTTTATAAGTGTATTTCTTCTGTATTTTATTTTTGTTATCTGTGTTGATTGCTACTTTTAGTGGAAAGATGGGATAGGGATGTAATAAATACATAAAACCCAGAACTATCCATCACCACCTCTTTGGTAAGATGATAAACCACCAATAGTACCCCCATCTTGTCTGAACTGAGCTCCATCTGTGATGCTGATCCAGTCTATTACTCCCCAAGGCAAGTTCTAAGATGTGGGAAGTATTTGCTCATTCTTGCCAGTAGTTGTGTATATGAGTGTCCTTTTTCATTTCAATCTGGGCCACATTTTCTAGTCTAATGCACACCATATTTCATAGCCCTTATTACAGAGTACGTTGGAGGAAATGGCGTATAGCAGTAATAATGTAAATGGCTCACCTCAGCTCATGGTTTACGGAAGAGTTAACTTCTTCAAAGTAGAAATTGTGAGGGATAGAGCTTGGTCATGTGACTTGATACACCAGACTCTGCTTTATTTAGCAATATCTAATTAGCCTGGGTTTGTTTTTGTATGTTTTTGTGGTTTTAAATTGCATGTTTTTGTGAATTAAATTTTTTGTATATTGTTTTTAAGTGTTTTTATCCTATGTAAACTGCACAGAGAGCCTCGGCTAAGGGGCAGTATACAAATGTTTATTTATTTATTTATTTATTTATTTTATTACATTTATATACCGCCCCACAGCCGAAGCTCTCTGGGTGTTTTACAACATGTTGTTGTTGTTGTTGTTGTTGTTGTTGTTATTATTATTATTATTTCATCTGGTGCAGTGATGGGACAAGTCTGCCTCCAGGGTCTTGTTTGTCTCTACATGGTGGCTCTAAATGTGATCCCCATAATTTGTTGGACCCAGTGGCCCATTTTTGAGCTGCTAACATTTGATTGCTTTTTTTAAAAAAAGTATGATTATGTTTATACTGCCTTTTGATGCTAAAAAGATTCCATCTCAGTCGCTGCATACAACCGCCTTTAAGTGGAGGCACTGGTTTATACAAATAGTGTTCCCCAATGGTCCTCCACTGCCCTTACTCCTTCTCAAAAGTGATCATGTTGCAGCCACAGATGTATGAACTGAGTCATGGCATGGAAAGAAAGCTGGAAGCACAACCAAGTGGGACCTTGAAAGCCTTTGGAAGTGTCTCCTTCATGAGGAATGCAGTTGTCTATAAAACTGAATTTCTCCTTTGGTGGATATGCTGAACAGTTTACTTTTCCTCTTTGAGAGATTAAAACCAGTGTAATAACTGTAGTAGCGTAATTGAAGTTCTTTATACAAATAGAATTGTTTCCCTTCCTTGTTCATTCTAATTCTCTGCTTTTTATAAAGACTAGGGCTGGAGGGAAATGACAAGTCCCTAGAAACTAAGCCATTACATTGGTACTTCAATTAAGAAACAAACAAATAAATAAAAGAATTGCCACCATAAGGCATTGGCATAAATTTGACTATGGGGAAATAATAATAAGACAAACATTAAATGTGGGTCTGTTCTCCTCCTGACTTCAGGTACACACTAACTGATAGCTCAGCCTTGTTATATAAACATTAGCTTTTATGTATGCCCTCTTCTCAATGTAGGTCTCATGCATATGTATAAATATTGAGACCTCACTAAAGATTATTTATTCTTCAGGAAATATCTTTCCCCTTTAGGTTCACAAACAAAATAATGCTATATTAATGACTACATTAATAACAGCATGGGTTTTGCCACTTTTTTTTTTTGCAAAAGAATTATTTCCTACAGTATGCTGAACATCCATGCATCAGAGAACAGGAGGGGAGCTATGGTGATATTTACTGGTGACATCTCAGAAAAGCAATGGATACGCCAACTGGGAAAGGACATGCTCTAGGAAACAACCCTTTCATGATGATTTATGTTCCTGAACAACCTATGATGGGTTAGCATGTTGACTGTTTCCCACTACTCCCACAGTGGTTTATTTCCCCCAAATAAGCCACCCTGAGAACCCACAGTCTGCAGTAAGGGTTATTTTACCTATGATGGGTTAGCAAGTTGTCTGTCGCACAGCATGGGTTATGGATATTGCCTACAAATTTGCTCACCAAGAATGGCCAAAATTCTGCCTTCTCTCTTCTCTCAAGAGATCTCTATTACCACCACAAAGGAAGCTGGGATACCTGCCCGGCTGGGTGAGCTGCAAGGGTTTATTAGATTGTAAGCCTATGCGGCAGAGTCTTGCTATTTACTGTTTTACTCTGTACAGCACCATGTACATTGATGGTGCTATATAAATAAATAATAATAATAATAATACAAGGGGGTTAAATAAACCGCTCTGTGTAGCTTGTCTGATGGGAGCACAATAGGTTGTTTGCATAACCATCTATCCAGTGTATCTTGCCATCCACCATGGGTTAGTGTGATGTATGAATCTTACCATTGCATTGCAAAGTTCTGTATCCTGTGTAACACCTGAGTAACAATGACACATTTAATGCTTTGGGAACCATAACTCCTTGGACTTATTTATTTATTTATTACATTTTTATACCGCCTAATAGCCGAAGCTCTCTGGGCGGTTCACAAAAATTAAAACCACAATAAAACAACCAACAGGTTAAAAGCACAATTACAAAATACAGTATAAAAAGCACAACCAGGATAAAACCACGCAGCAGAAATTGATATAAGATTAAAATACAGAGTTAGAACAATAAAATTTAAATTTAAGTTAAAATTAAGTGTTAAAATACTGAGAGAATAAAAAGGTCTTCAGCTGGTCTTCCTTTTTTCCTCCAAAGTTTAGAATGAAAGTTTTCATCTTATTGAATTGCTCTATTATGATTTTCTTTGCTTTGCCCGCCCCAACTTATTATGTAATCAGAAGCCCCCGCAGGAATTATTCCTCCATGTGAAATGAGGAAGGAGGCTCTGATCCATCCTTGGCTCCACTGGCTCCACCCCCTGACCTTTGAATATGGAGTGGAGGGCCTGTAGCTGAACCTACGCATGCGCTGAACATGCGTAGCACTCTCTACATGGACTGAGAACAATAACTGAAGGAGGCCAATGTGAGTTATGAAAATTCCTGAGATATAGTAAAATGCGCATGATTCGGAGTTCAGATGGAAAATGCTCTATATTGTTATGCCTTGCAGTACACCCAAGGCAGATATAGATCTCATTATGAATGCAGATTATATTTGCTTTTGCTTCCATAAAGTATATAGGCTTCTTGTAATATTACCCAGAGAGTGCTACAGAAATCTGACTACTACCAGTTATTAGATTTTTGTGTACAACTGCAAAATTAAGAGAATAATGTACTGTATGCAGAGAAAGCAATTTGTTTAATTTATTACACACTATTCCTAAAATATGTCTTTTTTAATGGCCCTAGAATACTAGAATTAGTCCTCATGATAAGCATATGGTAGTTTTCTACCATGGATAAGCTTAACACATTGTTTGTGCTATCTATGGATATATAAAGTAGTAGAGCCACAGTGCTGAAAAAGACCAGCCCAACTGTGCACTCAAAAGAAGGATGATTCATCTATCAGATCGGGCCCAAGATATGATATCTGCCTAGGCAATTTTAGCTATATTGTGTCATAACAAGTAGACAGGGACTGGGGGGATAATACTATGCAAGAGCTGCTTACTGTGCAATAATTCCGCAAGGAAGACAAATTGCACACAATGGGGAAATGCAAACAAACAAACACCAAGCCAAGTGATGATGAAGATAACAACAACAACAACAACAACAAACATGACATGAATAGCATGGAGGAATACACCCCCCCACACACAAAACAACAAGATAACAACAAAACAACAAACATAGGAACAACAAACATAGGAACAATGTTAATAAGAAGAAAATGGGCCATTCTGCCATGCACGGCACAGCCTGGGTGTGGGGAGGCATTTGTGACCGGGGGAAGAATAGAGATGAGCCTTTCTGCTATTGGCTCTGAGCAGGTGGTGCCACCATGCAGGGAGGAGTATAACACTGGCCTATAAAGAGGCACTTACCCCTCCCACTTTCCTTCTTGTTTGTGTGGCTCCCTCCCTCCCTCCCTGTATGCAGTGTGAGTTCTCTGGTCGCCATTTGAGGCAGAATAGGAATTTTTTGTTCATGTTCTAAATTGTTCATGAGTTTTTTCATCTACTCCACACTGTAAGACAGTCTGGGAGTATAAATAGGTTGATTTGGCATTGCTTATTAATTTGGTCACATTTGATGATAGGCAGGAAGGAACGGGCATCCAGAGGGATTTTGTAATGGTGAGCATTCAAAGGCACTGTTGTGGTGACTGGTAATTCCTGAGGGTTTCCACCGTTGAGCCCCATGGCTGGGCTGGGAGATAAGGGTTACCTCTGAGGCCAACCTTTCTCACTCACCTTGAGCCTTGTGGCCTGGGTTGGGGGGTGACACCGGAAGATCTCCCTACCCCAAAAGGGGTGGCTTGTGGGAGGGCGAATTATACAGTGCCAACCCAGGACATGAATAGCTCGCCCTACTCAGAAAGGTCTGAAAACTAGGGCTGTGCACGGACCCCCCGATCTGCTTCGGATCCCGATCTGCAACTTCTAGATCAGGTCCATTCTGCTCTGCTCCGATCTGCCAGTAGTCCACTCCGCTTCGCTGCGGAGCTCCGGATCTGAATCGGAGCTCCGTTCCCCCCCATAGACTTGCATTGAAATCCAAATGCCTATAACTTTTTTTCTGTTAATGTTAGAAAACTCAAAATTGGCACCATGAGAGCTTATCCATGTATTCACCTTCATGCCCAGTTGGAAGGAAATCTGAGCCTCCCTTGATTTTTGGAGAATTTTTGAAAATCTGACTCCCCATTTTCAGAAATGGGATTTACTCCGACATTTTTACAGATACAAACATGGACATGGTCACCCTCACAGATGCCATCTAGATCCACATTCATGGCAAGTTTCAAGCAAATCCCATCATCCCCTGATTGTTGGCGGATTTTTCCCCTTTTAACTCACCCCAATTCACACCCCTTTCTAGAACTCCATCAGTTTTTATGATAGAAACCTCATAATCAGCAGCATAAGAGCTTATCAATGTATCCATCTTCATGCCCAGTTCAAAGTCAATCCGAGCTTCCACTGATTTTTGGGGGATATATGAAAAATCCCCCACCAAGGACAGTATGCCCATAAGGAAACCATACCTGCCCATAGGGATCCATTGCAAAGCGCTTGCCCATAGCAATCAATAGCACAGATGATTTGGGGGAATCAAGATTTTTTTCTAAATAAGGATCTTCATCTCAGGTGAAAAACTTCCAAAAATGCACACGCACACACACACACACACACACCAAGAGCATGCAATGCAGCTGCCTTTTATCACACGGAAGGATACCCTCCCTGAGTCAAAGCAAGATACGCACAAACCACCCCTGCGAGGCGGGCACAGAGGAGAACAGGCAGCACTGGGAGCAAGCATGCCAGAGGCTTGTGGGGTTGAATCACAAAGCCCATCATGTATTACATCTCCCAGGCACCAGGAGGGCAGAGAGGCAGGCAGAGATGTACGACTATGTCATAGATCTATGGGGAAGTAAGTCCCAGCAGATACCCCACCACAACAGCACCCAGGCGGAGGCGGGAAGGCAGGCATGGAGCAGACATTTCTGGGGGCACAAGGAAGTGAGCCAAGGATTGTTTCAAAGCCAGTAATGCAAACCGTCCTTGTGAGGCAGGAACAGCACAGAGAGATGCCTTTTCTTTTGCATCCCATAACTAGGGGACTAGGAGGATAAGAGTAAAGCTTTATGATCCTTGCTTCAGAGTTGATTGACTGCACTGTGATCACAGCCTTTAATAACGTTAATAATAGCAGTACTAATATTAATATTAATAGTAATAATAATAACAACCACAACAATAAGGAATTGAACCACAATGAAAGCCTGCCTGACTTCACTGAAGAGGGAAAGACAGGAAAGCTTGGGCTACATTATAATAAATGTAATAAATAAATAAATAAACACAGGAGGGGTTGAATTAAAAGTAGCAGTGTTGCTGAATAAACAACAACAAGAAGAATTTTTTAAAAAAGGCTATGTCTGTCTTTTACCAGTAAGAGGCAAGTGGACATGCCCAGGGGGAGGGGGAACTGTGCCAATTTGACTGGCCCTGTCTAAGTACCAGTCTTTCAGAAGCTACCTTACATTTCAACTCATGACAGGCATAGTAGCTTCTTCCACTGGTTAATCTTTGGAAGGTTCTGATGACCCTTCAAGGGCAGGAGTGTGCACTGGGCACGTCCACATGCCACATGCCACATGCCATTTTTTGTGAACCGCCCAGAGAGCTTCGGCTATTGGGCGGTAAAAAATTTAATAAATAAATAAATAAATAAATAAATAGGGGACCTAATCCCCTTGCACCACATCTATTCAGTTGTTCACCAAGGTTAGGGTGGGTAGCTGTGTTTCCTATCTGTTATTTATTTGCTTAGTATATGATTTCAGGTTGTGTTTGTGCATTTGGTGGGGCTACTGTTTCAAAAAACACTGGGAACAGTCCGTTCAGAGACTAAGAAAGAAAAGTTTCCCAGTATCCCAAGTTACTAAGTATCCTGTTTTGCTTATCCCCCCCTCCAACTTTGGGATTGGAGGATGCTTCATCAGGTGATCACGATTGGGAGTTGAATCTGCCTCTCAGCGCTTCAAAAAAAGATACCCCCTCCCGCTTTTTTTACCCTATTTTTAAAAAAATTATAGCAAGCAAACCACAGCATGCAAAGTGCCGAAAATAGGCACAAATGACCCCCACCCACGACTCTCTAAGCACAGCGAGTTTCAAGGAGGTAGCTTGAAAAACAAAAAAGTTATCCACTAATCTTTTCCACAATGCAATCCTATGGGGAAAAATATCCAAAATGGCAGGTGGAGTGCTTCGTAAAAAGAGAAGCGCTCTGCTTGTGGTCGCTTCTCTTCGCTGTGCTCCGCTAGCCCCCCGGTCCGCTTCTCTTCCGCCTGTAACGGATGTGGAGCACCCCACTTCGCTGTTGCTTCTCTGACCTGAAGAGAAGCGGATCACTGCCCTACTGAAAACCAGGCCAGATTGGATGCCCTTTAGGTACACCTTTGCAGATCTTTAATAAAATGTGGCCCTTTTAAAACCCAATGTTCTGTTTGTCGTCTCTTTATTTACTGACCTCCGTCTCATAAATAGCAGTGATCTTGAACATGATATTTAATTTTGGTTAGCAGTTTATGTACCGTATTTCTTCGATTGTAAGACGCCATCAATTATAAGACGCATACTGATTTCAGTACCACCAACAGAAAAAAAACCCTAAGACACACCCACGATTCTAAGACGCACCCCATTTTTAGAGATGTTTATATGGGGAAAAAAGTGCATCTTAGAATCGAAGAAATAGGGTAATGTGTATTTATTGATTTTTGTTTATATTGCTGTGCTTTGTATATTTTGGTTAATTGTAACCACTCTGAGTGCAATGTAAATTTGTATTATTATTATTATCATCATCATCATCATCATGGTGAGATAGAGCTGTCCTTTTAAGTGAAAAGAAAGCAAGGGATCAATGGCTTATTCCTTTTCCCTCCAGCCATTTTTCTTCTCAAAATCATCCCATCTCCAGGGCTTTTCCACCTGCAGGGGATGAGCTATAGGTACATATGTATTTTCTCTTATGAGGAGACAAGCAGCTGGGGCTGGTGTGGGGTTCTGAGCTGAAAAAAGGGGAGACTGACAAGGGGAGGGAGACAGTCACTCTAGTCACCAGGTCAGCCATCTGCTCTACCTGTCCAGAAGTTGAAATGACACATCTGAGCATGCTCAAAAACAGGAATGAAGCTTTTGAGCATGCTCAGACGTGTCATTTCAACTTCTACACAGGTAGACCAGGTGGCTGACCTGGTAACTAGAGTGACAGTCTCCCTCCCCTTTTCAGTTACCACCACCACCACCACCACTCCTTTTGCAACATTGAGGATTTGCTTGGGGGAGAGTTGAGGATTTGCTTTTGGAGGGAAGGGCCCCAGATGATGTAGACAGCTATCCCTCTTCTATGGGGAAAGCAGTGCCCTTGGGCAAGACATGCTCTATCCCCCTTCCCCGTGCCGCTCAGTGAGTCTATGTTCTCAGCACCATTGTCACCAGCTGCTATTGCTTTTCTTTTTTTATATATATAATTTTTATTTATTTTCTACACTATATAAACATACATAAAACATTACAATAATAATAATAATAATAATAATAATAATAATAATAATAATAATAATAATAATAATAAAAAGAAACATCAAACAACTGCTACATACATATTGAATAAATGTTGAGTACATATATGTTGAATAGCTATTACCTATACATTATCATACTACAACATAATCATTCTTAACATAAAAGTGCACCCCCCACCTCGGGATCATTCCTGAGTCCAAAATCTGATCGTTTCTTCTGCTGGCGGTTTCCCACTTCCCTTAGTAAACACAAATATTAGGAACTGTTTCCAGATTCCTTCAAATTCATTTATTTTAGTTACGCCTTTTCTCCACTTAATATTACATGTCAATTTATCATTAATGGCTATATCCCATACTTCTTTGTACCATTCTTCAATAGAATATTCCCCTTGAATCTTCCAGTTCCTAGCTACCATCAATCGTGCTGCAACCAGCAAACTCGATATCAGCTCTATAGTTCCTTTTCCACACTTTATATCTTCAAATAGTGACAGCAATGCAATCTTTGGTGTTTGTTCTATTTTCATTCCCACTATTTCTTCAATTTCTGAAAACACCATCTTCCATAATCTTTGTACATATTTGCATTGCCACCACATATGTAAATACGTTCCTTTTTCCCCACAACCTCTCCAGCAATTTGCTGAATGCTGATCATTTATCTTATTCAATCTAATCGGGGTTAGGTACCACCTCCATAAAATTTTAAAATAGTTCTCCTTTATTCTCACTGATATCAGCTGCTATTGCTTTTCATCCTTGTTCTCATAATTGCTGCCACATACGGCTTTTTTTGACAGCGAGAGAGCGAATGAGCAAGTAGGCAGGGGTATCTCATCCTTTTCACCATCACCTGTTGTCTGAGCCAATGTGAAAGGCAGGTGAACATGCAGGTTGCAATAGTGAAGAGAAGAAACAAAGCCAGAGGAATTTTGTCTGTAGGCCCCTGCTGGGGTGTGGACCCTCATCTGGTGCCCGACCATGCCTACTCTTAACATTGGCCCTGCAGGGGAGTTTACTTTTTGAGAGCTCCCTTTTTGAGTACTTAACACCCTACACGGTGGCCACAATCCAAAAGTAGAGTTAAGTATGCTTAAGCCCACTGATTTCATTGGTTTAAGTACATTTAACTCTTTGCTGGGTTGTGACACAAATATGTACTATAACACCTGGTGTACTCTTTCTTTTTTTCCTCTTAATGTCCCATTCAGATATGGATTTCTCCCTACATAACTTACAAGTTCTAGCAAGATCACACAGCCTGATGAGCCTAGGGGCTTTGCCACAACAAACAAGATGCTTTTGACTGGCTAGATTAGCAGGCAGTCTTCCCAGTGAGCGTGAAGTACAGAAGGGTTATAAATAGATCAGTTGCTGCTGCACAAAATGATACAGGTTCAAACTGCAATATCTGCTTGCAACCATGATTAGACCTTCCTTTGTGAGTGGGGATGGGTCGGTGGATGGGGGGGATTATGCCTTTTTCAAATCTTTAAAATAATATACTGGCGACACACTCTGATAAGAATGGCAAAATTGATAGCATTTCAGTCTTTCAAGTGTAATCCTTCATGTAATATGGATGTGTGAATCCCAGCTATTTGAAAGAAAGTAAGGATTCCTAAACTTATTAAACTTGCAAAATGTCAGATATCTGCTTTTGGCATTAATTTATGTGGCTCTTTAAGCTGCTATTGAGCGTGCTTAAAATTGGGGATAATTTGCATCAAATAGTAATCTTTCCCTGCACCTAATACAACGCAAAGACACTTGGAGGAGAATTGTAGAGATTTAATCCCCATTAGGCTATCTGAAAGCTGTTATTCCTACGATGAAGCAGAGGAGTTTGTGACAGAGACTTTAATACATATATTTTTTCTGACTGTGTGAGTTGGACTTCCCTTGGTCTATCATCATCTCACAGCCTTGCAAATTGGGAATGGAAAATGTTGGATTTCTAACTGACCTTCATCCCAGTCTTCCCTAACCTTGTGCCCTGCAGATGTTTTGGACTGCCACTGCCATCAGCATCAGCCAGCATACCCAATAGTCAGGGATGAAGGAGCTGTAGTCCAGAACATCTGCATGGCACAAGGTTCAGGAAGGCTACTACATCGCAAAGGTTTGACGATGGGCTACAGCCATTTTCAGCTAAAAAGACATATAATTCAAATTTGATTCAGAATGAATTCCTATCGATTCTAAGCTAATCCCATCCCAGCAGCATCCCCCTGCCTCAGGCAATGATGTGGATGGAGCAGTAAATTACACTCTCCCCCTTCCCCATGCCACCATTGTCACTTTGCTCCATCAGAGAGCCCCCTGTTGCTCCTCCACTGTAGCATTTGCCACAGTCAGAGAGCAGGGCCAATAAGGTTCTCCGGAGCTGCCACCCCCGAGAACCCACTTTAATGCCACCACATGGGTGGCAGCTCCAAACAGCCCTACCAGCCACACTCTTTCACTGTGGAAAATGCTACAATGAGAGAGCAGCCAACAGGACTATCTAGAGCAGCTACCCACCCCATGGTTTGCTCTTAGAATTTCAGAAGGCAGAGGGCAGGCAGCCTCAGTAGAGCCACACCATCTAGAGAAAGCAGCCAGCACAGCTCTATGGAGCAGGATCTACACTACTCCTTTAAAATGGTTTATAACAGTAGTGTTAACTGCTGGAGCCCAGGACATACTCCAGACACAGTTTTCAAACCATTTTGAAAGTGTCATATCCTGCTTGGTGTAGATCTGGCCCAGAAAGCCGTTCAGGACCAAATACCTAGCTCTGAGGGGATCCTTCCTCAGAGCCAGGCAATGTGGGAGGGGTGTCCCTGGAGATTCCTGGAATTTCAGTCACCTTGGACATCTCTCTCATAATGCCTGGATAAGAGGAAGGTCCCTCTCAGAGCCAAACGTTTGGGCCTGGCCAGGATGAGCTCTCCAAAGGGCTACACCAGTCCTTCAACTTGCTGTCAGAGGACAGGTGCTGAAAATGGTATAAGGAACAAGGGAGTGGGAAGTTTCTGTATCTTTTCCTCTACAATGAGGAAAGCAGCTTGGGGAAACAGACTTTGAATGGAGAAATGATGGGAGAGAAGAAGGTTAAGCAGCCCCTTCCTCCCACCATTCTTGTCTTGAATGAGGCACACTCCTAACCACTATCATAGAATCATAGAATCATAGAGTTGGATGGGGCCTATAAGGCCATCGAGTCCACTATACTACACTCGCTCTTACACTGACATCCTGGGGCTGTCAAAATGTTGTCTTTGCCCTGCAGTGGCTCCAAATTGGCACTGTGTGGGTTATATGAGGCAGCTGCCAATTTGGAGCCACTGCGGGGCAAATCAATGAAGCTGCATAGATAAAAAGTCAGGGACTTAACCTGCCTTTTTACACTGGAGCGAGGTCACCACAGCTCTTCCGCTGTCTTAACCTTGCTCTGGGTTGCCAGAAGCCAGGCAGCAGGCAGGCCAGATGAGTCAAATGGCTGCAAGAAAGCTTGCACTGCTCCTGCCAACAAAATTAGCCACTGCCACCCGGCAGCAGCAACTGCACAGGGTTTAGTGGCAATGCCACGGTAACCTGGCACTGTGAAGGCAACCTCTTGAGACTGTTTAGCATTGATGTAATGTGGAATATCTAGGAGTTCTTGTATTATACAGAATATTGGCAAAACCACAAGGACAAATTTGTTTTTATATGACTGTATTTGAATACCAAGGCTGCAGTCCTATGCAGATTTACTTAGAAGTAAACCCCACAGCATACAGAGAAACTTACTTCTGTTAAAGATATTCAGGGTTGTGTTCTCAAGGTTAGTACTGGGCCTGCTTACAGTAATATAGCAATTCCTGGCATGTACTTCAAGCCAGAGTTTGGTGTGTGTGTGTGTGTGTGTGTGTGTGTGTGAAGGCTTATTGTTTCCACATTTAGAGTACCTCCCTGCTTGCTGTTACTTGAGAACCACATGAACTACCTCTGTGAACATTTTCCCTGAGGGAAAAGAAACCAAACACAAAAGCATAATATTTAGCAACCACTTTATTGGTTGCTAGGGAAATGCAGTGTGGACTAGGAAACTGTTGCTGACATTAATACCCTTTATGCAGTTTTATTATCATCCATACTAAGCTCCCTTCTTTTCATACACAACGGGTTTAGATTCAGCAGCTTGTCTCAACAGTGCACTTATCTTTGTGTTTTGTTTTGTTTGGGTCTTTCAAACCACTCTTAGCTGTACCTGTTGTTACACCTAATTGGAGCTGCTGTTATGTTTTGCCAGAAGTAAAATGTGTGGGAATGCGGTGGGTGGATGGGAGGGAGGGTGGAAAGGGAGATTCAAGTGTTTCAGCAGTAATAGAGATTTGACAGTATCCAACCTTTTATATGAAGGCATGTCCTTTTCATTTTTTGGCTGCCACATTTCCACAGTCCTTTTAGCCTTCATATGAACCAGTTGCCACTTTGCCAGATATCTGTAAGAAAAAAAGGATTATGAATTACTCATCTCCCACCCCCAACACACTTTCTCTCTATATATGTTGCACGTCAGGATATCACACGCTAAAAGGAAAAGTGTGTTTTGATCAAAACACACTTTTCCTTTTAGCATGTGTGTGTGTGTGTGTGTGTGTGTGTGTGTGTGTATCAATTTATTGCTAAAACATAATGTGACATTAAACTACTTTGACACATGGCAGTTCATTACTGATAAAAGGAGAGGAAAGGGGGAGGGAGAGTAGAAACACAGTTTTCTTTTCACTTTTAATATTTGACATCATGACCTCCAAGGTGTCCTCCCCCTTCCCAATTTGTCACCTGTGAATGTGGTGGTGAGTTGGGTGGGGCATGAGGTGCTTTTGCCAACCTGGCAGGAAATGAGATAACCAGCAATTATAAAAGAAGAATAACCACCCATTATAATAACAAGCAGCCATAAATCAAACTTTTAGAGGTAATGATAAAGCCTGGGTTAGAAAAGGAAGACAAGGGATCTGTGGTATGGGAAGAAGAAGCAAGATAAAGCCATTCCCAGCAAGATAATCTTCCTTCTGTACCTATGCTCAAACTCCCTACCACTACAAAGTAGCCAAGTGCCAACCCTTCTGAGGTTTTTGCACCTCTGCCACAGGTATTACCCAGAAGGTAATCTTGTTCTCTGTATGAAGATATTTTGTTTTGTATATCACTGAAAAAAATCTTTAATGTAAGTGTGATTCATAAATATTGCTAAATAAATAAACTGTATGCTCAAATCACTTGGAAGGCCTAGTGAATGTAATTGGGCTGAGGGGTGCATCTATGATTCTACGACGCAATCTTATTCCTGGTTACTTAAAAGTTACTCCCTCTACATCAATTGGGTCTTACAAATACATATTCTTGAGCTGTACCCTGAGGGCCACATTTGAGAGTTCAATCACAGACATTTGAGGACACTGAACAAGCCGCCAATTGTAACATGTAGTCTTTCAGCATTTCACATCACAGCAAAACTACTAAGATCATGTGACTGTCTCACCATGTGCAATTTTGCTAGAAATCTGTGTGTGTGTGTGTGTGTGTGTGTGTGTGTGTGTGAGAGAGAGAGAGAGAGAGAGAGAGAGAGAGAGAGAGAGAGAGAGAGATTTCCCATTTGACATTGCCCCTTTTAAATTCCTTTGTTGGGACTCTTGGCATTTGCCACAATGACTAACCTCAAGCAATTAGACTTTAGGAGCAGTGTAAGGAAATGCCATCTTATGTTTGAATATTATCTGCCTTAAACTACAGGCTATCTTGAATTGATATCAAGAGAACACTGATTTATTTAAAAGCTTAAATTCCAACCATTCTATTCAGAAACTGGCCCTCTTTATTCCCATCAACTTATTCATTGCTCGCCAAACAGATGAATTGTCTTCATCTGTTTGCTTGATTTTTATTTTAGTTTTATTCCAGATTATATATCCTGCAAACTGACTCCTTGATATCACATGTAGCAAAGTCAAATGAGTTTTAATCTGCTCTTTGGTACAACGAGAAATGTGATGGTTATCTCAGAAACATTTTGGGCTACATTGCTCAGGTTTCCTTCCATTAAGGGAGAAACATTTCCTCCCTTGATACAATGTAAACCATCATCCATTTTATGATTACAGGAAGTAAAAACACAGGACATTTGGGATAACAGCTAGGGGTGGCCACTTACACATTCCTAAAATTAAGGAAATGCCTTACCAAATAATGTTCCCATATGTTAATTTATAGGTACGCATGTAGATTTAGATTCCCCGCTAATTTAACTAGAAATAAAATAATCCGCCATAGTGGGGAAGATCTACGCCAAGCAGGATATAATGCCTTGAAAGCAGTTTGAAAATGGTATATGGAATGCGTCATGGGCCTCAACTGTTGTCAGTGCACTTCAGTAGCATTATATAAAGCAGTAGTGTAGATCCTGCCCAGCTGACCTGTGCACCTAATTAGCCTGCTTATCCAATGCTTACTGTTGACGGGCAACTTCAAGGCAGGGCTGGTGTCAAGGGTAGGCATGGTCAGACACTGCCAAGGGCCCACATCCTACCAGAGGTGCACTGACAAAGAGTCCTCCCCGCCAAATTGTTCTTCCCCTTCATCATCACTGCAACCTGCTTGTTCATCTGCCTCTCACTCTGGCCCAGACAAGGGTGATGGCAAGAAGAAGGACCAATAGATGCCACTGACTACTTGCTCAATGGCTCTCTGCCTGTCAGGCAAGCAAGGCCTTAACTAGACCTAAGGTTTATCCCAGGATCGTCCCGAGGTCATCCCTGTTCATGTAAATGACACACAGGATATCCCGGGAGCAGGCAGGGATGACCCAGGGATGATCCTGGGTTAAACCTTAGGTCTAGCTAAGGCCCAAGAGTTAGCAATGATGAGAACAAGGACCAACGACAGCTGGTGGCAATGGTGGTGAGGAGGTAGTTTCTCTGAGGAAGGGACCCACTGATGTTTTACCCAAGGTCCCTCAAGGACCTTTAGTCCACCCTGCTTCAAGACCCCTAATGGCTCTTCTTATGGCTCTTCTTCTTTAAAATAGACTTATAGCTCCATCACACCAGGGTGGGTGGGGACATGCTCCCTACAATCGCTTCTCCACCTGTGTTAGAGTTCCTCAGTTACATCCTCTTTCAAAAGAGGAAGTATACAGCGAGCACGAGGCCCATTGAGTCCACTCTTCTAATGCTGCTGCTTCTCCTGCACACAGCAGGAGAAAGCAGCAATTCTGTGTTTAAAAAAATCATCGGACTTAACGAGGGTTTTTTGTTGTTGTTGCAAAAGGAAGGCCGGAAGGGGCGCGGGAGGCAGACAATGTCATGTGAGGGACCTGAGCAAATTCTGTGAGTGCCCAGTAATGAGCTTGCAATAAAATGCTCATCAGATGGAGCTTTTAGACTGACAGCCTTTCATGCAATGGACATGTGCAAATAGAAGGCTGTCTTCTGCAAAGTGGGACACAAAGCCACCCTGGTATTAGGTGTACTTGTTTGGTGTACCTTGGGGGGATCTACACTATTGCTTTTAAAGCGCTTTAAAGCACTTTGAAAACGTTTTGAAACCTGTATATGCAGTGTGTCCTGGGCCCCAACAGTTGTCAAAACTGTTATAAAGCACTTTAAAGCGCTTTAAAGCAGTAGTGTAGATCCCCCCTGGTTCTCACAGACCACAGTAAGAGAGATGCCAGTGTTTCAGTTTGTCTAAATATAATCCTAATTGCTGTATAAACCCTGCTCCTCAATCCTAACTCAAGAAAAGCAAGCATTAATTGGTAACAAAACCAGCAGGAAGTGGAACAGCTCTTCCACTGGAAACCCAGAAAGAAGAACTGCCCACCTCTGGACAACAGAAAATATGATTAACAGACTTGTTAGTCTATTTTTTACTGAATCAATTCTCTTGAAACATAAGAGGTTTGCCTTTCTCCTTTGCTCTTGACATCCATCATTGTCTGATAAAAGTTCAGTGAAAATCAGAAAGTTTACAAGCTACCTCACAAGGTTGTTGTGAGGGTAAACGAGGGAAAGAACTACATGCACTGCCTTAAGCTCCACAGAAGAAAGACAGGATATAACACATGGAGTCAGCCAAGCTAGAGGTAGATGCTCCTTTAAGATGACATAGCTCTAGAAAGCCTTGATTTCTTTGCAATCGAGCTCCTAATGTTTCTGCTACCAATTTTTAAAAGGCATCATGCAGTTCTAACTCAGTCAGCAGGGGGAAAACCTTTAGGCAAGAACCAGTGTTTTTGTTAGAAGAAATAATATTTGAACCTCTCTTTCTTTCCCTCCTGTCTGATGGTGAGAAATGTAAGATGTCAGTCCTTTAAGCTACACTATGTTAACACTTTACATTGTTCAGTGATGTTTCTTTGTGCACCTGCCCATCAAACATTTCTTAGAAGCTGTGTTTGTGCAGTCTAGCTTTGTTGGAAAAAGGCATATCAAAGTATTGATTCTGTGGGCCCTTCCAGTTGTCCATTGACAGACAGGTCTACTGTCAAGGGTTGTATAAGCATCCTAACTTTTCCCCTATCATTATTCTCCAGACTAAAGCACAGCTTGACATGAGGGTTAAGCTTGCAAGATACAGGAAAGTTTGGAGAAGTGAGAGCAATTAAACAGAAATAAAGACTATTTCATCATATAGCTATTAAAAATGAACCCACAGAGTACTTTTAAAGGAGGGCACTTTCTTTAGCCCTCTCAGGCTGCAGCCCTAAGCACACTTATTTGGAAGTCAGAATTACTGAACTCACCGGGACTTAACATCTGAGTAAATATGCATTGGCTCTGATCAAATGCAACATTATTTCAATTAGCTAATAAAGAACTTTGCAATATCAAAACTGTGCCTTTATAGTAGACAGCATCATAGAAGATTCACCTTGATTCTGGGGATGCAAGAAAGAGTGTCAGGCGTGTCTTCCAGATTTATAGCTAATGATACAGAATAAATTCCCAAATCAATAACTGTGTTAGGGCCAGCACAACATGAGAGCTTTGACATGGAGTCCCATTTTTCAATGCCTCTTTATGATGCTTTGTTGCTATACACCAGCCACAACCAATCCTGCAATTGCTACACACAAATGATTTATCACTTCATGATAGTTGCCACATGGAGGAGTTGAAAAGCACTGTCAATGTAGCAGATGCATATACAAGTCCTTAGTATTAGTTACAGGCAGAGTCCTGTAGAGCCTAGGTCTTAAATAAGAGGAAACTACCTACATCAGCAGATACATGCAGAACTGAAAAAGGACAAATGAGCAAACTGAATCTGTCCTTTTCATAGAAGAGAAAGATGTATTTTGTAGGATATTTTATTCATTCTTTTGTTAATGCACGTATTGTGTTGCTTTGTTTTTCACTGCAAAAGCAGTCTTGAAGTGACTTATACAATAAACAAGAAGACAAAGTCAATATAAACAATAATTGATATAACACACTAATAGAAATTTAAAGTAGGTACATTGTAACATTATCTAAAAGCAATGCAATACTAAAAGTGTTTATCCACAATACAGAGATTAAACACCTAAATATAACCCAGAATACACTCTACAAAAGCAACCCAGAACAGTGGGCCCATAACTAAGTCCAAATGCCTGGGATTTTTTTTCCTGAGGAACACAAGAAGCTGCTTTATTACAGGTCAGTCTATTCATCCATCTAATCCAGAGCTATTTACTCTGACTGACAGCAGCTGTCTGGGGGCTCTATAGGATCTTTGGGGGAATTCAATGTGAAAAAGAAAACATTGCATCATGGATTTCCCACAAATTGATAATTAATAAAAAGGAATGGATTGTACAGCCCACAGCAGCCTTCTCCTGAACCTGGTATCTTCTAGATGTATTGAAGTACAAGTCCCATCATTCCTATTGGCATCTGAAAGGCACCAGCTTGTGGAAAGCTGAGATAAAATATTGTCCTGAAGGGTGATGATTATTTTTCCCTGTTCCCCTATTTCAACCAAGAGAGACATTCAGTGAAGTCAAGGAAATGCTCCAGGTCTCTTTGATCGCTTATCAACCTCCTTACTTTTAGAGTAACAGCCTAACCCTACATATTTATTTGGAAGTAAGATTTGCTGCATTCAGGAGCCCTTACTTAGAAGTAAGTCTGCAGGACTGCAGCTGTAGTACATTGTGGCTCACAGTCACTGGGAAATTCTTCTGCACATGCTGATTGAGATGAACTGGAGCTCTGCAAGAGCATGTCCAAGTGGATCTTGCCTGCTTTGTAATCTATGTTATAGCTGCCATTGGAACTAAATTAAACTCTCAAGCAAATTCTTTGGTGAAAAATGTTTTTATGCCAAAGGGGAAAAGGCTGAACAGGTAGTATGCACACACACAACTCTGTAATGATAATAATTTTAGAAGCAGAGAAAAAACTTTGGCATATGATATAAGCATTTAATGTAGCATACTGGGACTAGTTATGGCCTATACATATTGCTACAATAAAATACAAAAGCTTCTCTTGCCAATAGTATGCCTCTGCACTACAGAATATATTATGTTCGGATACAAACTTTCAAACAAACAGATTTTCTGCATCTTCACTTCCCCTGGCTCGTGAGACAAATGCTGTTGTATAAAAATGGCTGCCGAGTTTGAAATTTCACCATTTGGAAAAGTTTGTCAGCTGAATTTGGGAGTTAACTAACTCCCACTTCTATGCTCATATTTGAATACGTGCTTTGAAATTACATTGCCACTTTGGTGTTGTTTTTTTAACCTGCTGTGGCACTATAATGTCTTCTTGACATTTATTTTGATCCATAACTGAATTTAAATAAATATTTACTGTTGCCTGGACACAGTGCTACCTTCTGGATTTCACATATTGCTACTGACATAGCAGAAGTATGGGATTTAACTCCACCTGATATTACATTGATTCTTCTTGCTTGTGGTCAACAAGAGGACCCTACAAGAACATGATGGAGTATATCTTCCTTCCTAATAGGACTGCTCATGTTCAGCATTCTACTTATTAATCTATTTAAAAACTTCTTGGCTGCCTTTCTTGGCAGAAACCCTCCCAAGGCAGCTTACAGAAATAAAATACATTAAAAATGTTTAAAAAATTTAACATTTTTGTGAACCGTCCAGAGAGCTTCGGCTATTGGGTGGTATAAAAATGTAATAAATAAATAAATAAATAAATAAATAAATAAATAGTAAAAAAAAAAAAAGGAAGATTAGATAACTATGCAAAGAGGATTCTATACATGTAATGCCAATATCTGTATTTATGTCAACTGCCAAGACATAATACCAGATACTCTTCAGTGTTCATTTGAAGGTTATGCTTGAAGATCCATGACTGGATCCTTTTCAATGTTCGTAGCTCTGCCTATGGGCCCAGAGGAGAAGATCTACTGTATCCTATAGCACACCAGACATTGTCAAGAGGTCACAGGATTGCTCTTTAAAGGAGGGGGCAAGCAGAGAAGCAAGGAGGGGCAAGAAGAGAAAGCTTCGGCTATTGGGCGGTATAAAAATGTAATAAATAAATAAATAAATAAATAAATCCACCCATTACAAAAAAAAGTTGCACTTAACAATTATATGTTCCAAATACAGCATGACAGTTCGAATTTTACTTTGGATGGAAATTGTAAAACAAACCAGAAGTTAATTTTTAATTACCTCATCAGGTTTTTAATGTAATAATATGAATTCTGTCAAAGTTATCAGCTTTGTAGCAGGAAGGCAGATTTACATTCTAGTAGATTTTTTTTTTTTACCGTAGAAGCAGAGAATTCATTTATTCATTTAACTTTTGACTTGCTCTTTAGATAAAGCTGTCAGTGTGACATACATCAATATGATAAGAACTCCAGCAAGCTATGTACTTCTAAATGCTTGCTTGGATCCTGAGTAATTGTAACTTAACGGATGAGTGCTTAGTATTTAAAAACAACAACTGCATTTGAAAAGGATTAGAGCTTAGCAAGTATCACCGCTGTGTAGGTGGGAGTGGGGAAAGTGGGATCCCATTTGTTACAACTGCTGGTTATGCCTGTTGCTGATGCTGATCATAATTAGCAAGTAACATTTGTTCAGGATTTCCATAATAAGTGTTTGCTGAATCACAGCAAGGATCCATGGATAGCAACAGGTCAGACACATCTGGAAGCTCATGAGCAGGGCATGAAGGTGATGGTCATCCCCATTAAATTTGTCTCAGGCATTTAGTACTCATACTGCCTCAGAACCTACAGGTTCCATTTTGGATTGTGGCTAATAGCCATTATAGTTGCATTCTTTCTACCATGCTTTTGTGGATGGTGAGACAGTTAGGCAAAACTGCCAATAACCACATTGCAGAGATAGAGGGTAAGGGGCAATCCCACACTTACCTTTCAGCACTGAAGGTGGAAATGCGGTGTTGGTGCAGCTAACACAGTGCAAGCATATGGATGTAGAATGGATGGTCACCCTTGCAGGGCAACCATCCATTCAGCAACTATTATTACTGAATTATAATAAAACATTACAATTATATAAAACATTATTATTTTTATTGCTACTTTGTATGTTTTTAATTTGTATGCTGCCCAGAGAACTTTGGAGATTGTGTGATTGAATAAAAATAAAAATAAATGCCATAGTTGCAGAATGCTGGCTGCAGTACCAAATCTCCACAGCTGCCTCCTAGTACTTATAGGTTAGGGTAGGAATGCCCCCTCCACTTTTGCCCAGTGAATCATCATGCCAACCACCAGTGGGGCAATATCATTCAGCTTCTAATAACCTCTAATAAAAAAAATATGACATCACAGTCATTGGTATTACCTCATACACCATTCTCCAATATGTCCTATCATCCTCTCTTCTGACTGGAGAATCTGTATGCCGATGATACACAATTATATCTTTCTTCTCCGGAACTTTCTCCTGATGTTCACGATTGTATCTCGGCATGTCTCTCAGATATCTCAGCTTGGTTGCTTCATCGTCGTTTGAAACTCAATATGGCAAAGACTGAATTGCTTGTTTTTCCGCCTAAACCTTCTCCTCTTCTTTCATTCTCTCTCACTGTCAATGATGTTACGCTTACTCCGGTCAAGGAAGCTCGTAGTCTTGGCTTCATATTTGACTCATCGCTCTCCTTTATTCCTCATATTGAGGCAGTAGCTAAATCCTGTCGTTTTTTCCTGTATAATATTGCCAGGATTCGATCATTTCTGTCTATCTCTTCTGCCAAGACGCTTGTTCATGAACTGGTTATTTCTCGGTTGGACTACTGCAACCTTCTTCTCTCTGGCCTTCCTTCTTCTCACATCAGTCCGTTGGTCTCTGTCCACCACTCTGCCGCTAAGATCATCTTCCTGGCTCGCCGCACTGACCATGTTACTCCACTTCTGAAATCTCTTCATTGGCTTCCAATTCACTTCAGAATCCAATATAAACTTCTCCTGTTAACCTTCAAAGCTTTTCACGGTCTAGCTCCTTCCTATCTCTCCTCTCTCATCTCACACTATTGCCCCGCTCGTGCTCTTCGCTCCTCTGATGCCATGTTTCTCGCCTGCCCAAGGGCCTCTACTTCCCTTGTTCGGCTTCGTCCATTTTCCTCTGCTGCCCCTTACGACTGGAACGCTCTTCCAGAACATCTGAGATCCACAAGTTCAATCGCAGCTTTTAAAGCTCAGCTAAAAACTTTTCTTTTTCCTAAAGCTTTTAAAACTTGATGTTGTTTGGACTTTACACTGTTAGTTTTACCCTACCCTGTGCCTGTTTACCCTACCCAGTGCCTGTTTACATTCTCTTCCCCTCCTTATTGCTTTACTATGATTTTATTAGATTGTAAGCCTATGCGGCAGGGTCTTGCGATTTACTGTTTTACTCTGTACAGCACCATGTACATTGATGGTGCTATATAAATAAATAATAATAATAATAATTATATTGCTATCATTAATGATGATCCTGTTCCCCTCTTGGGAAACTTTTACATAATACAGAATTGATAGAAATGAAAAGGTATGGTGAAGATGAAACAAGCTATCACTTACTGATGTTCTTGCTGGCCAAGAAATTCTATAAAGGGAGCCAGATGGGTGAAATGGATAGCCCACCACAATCGCCATTGCCTCTAACTGCTCTAACCAATCAGTGCTGTCAGACACCAGTTGGCTTCTGAATCAATCCACAGAGGGCTGGGAAGAGCTCAAAGCCAAAATGTCAGGAAAGAACAGCTGAGGCTACTCATTCTCTTTTGCATGTGGGTTGATGACAGAATTATTGATAAAATTTGCCCCACAATGTGGCCATCTTACATTTGAAATGGCTGCCAGTTCATCTTTTTAAAGCATAATGGTAAAACCAGTAACTGAGTACAAAAATGTGGTCCTCGTTCCTTCCATATTGTAAGCCTTTTTGTTCTTGTCTACAGAAGTTATTAATGTTAAGGGAATCAAGTAACCATAATTGTGGTTGTGTGAATACACTTAAGTAATTTGGTCCTACAGTTCAGTTCAGGTATTTAGAGTTTAGGCTTGACAGCAAGTGAACACTGAGCCAAGCAATCTTACATATCAATGGAGATGAAGTAACAGCAGCCTGAAAGGAATTTACCTCTATACATTGAATAATTCATTTCCCCCATTCATGAGTACAACCTTCTCTATTATATTCCATTTGCCTCAAAGAGGTTGTTACAATATCCCCCTGCTAAGATATGGTTTTAAAAAGGAGCATTCCACCCTTCCAGATAGCATTTTCATTCATAATGTGGTCTGACACTTTTAGAATCATGTGTCTTCATTTCAGCATGTTAAATGTTGCTGCATCTCTAAGGAACATGCCCATATTTGAGGTGGCACAAGATTAGGATTGCCATATTCTGCATTCACAAAACCGGGACTAATTTTATTTTATATTTCTGTTTGAAATACATGGGTTTTTTTGCTAAACGTGCATAGCGTTGCACCCCAAAGAACAAAAACAAAGGCAGCCATATTGACCATAAGGTTTGGGGGAGGGGTGGAATCAAAATCCATTTAATGTAATACTTTTATTAGGCCAACACAAAGATCATAAAAATTTACAAGTTTTTGAGATCTTCAGAGCTCTTCATCAGGCAAGATGTGACAAAAAACAGTTTGTCAGGGTGGTGGTGGTAATATGACTGGTAGTGGGGAGCTAACTGTTATAGTCAGGATGTTATTAATCATAAAATGATATGGAAGAGGAGGGTGTGGAGACATTCAACTTGGGCTCTACTCAGAAGTTCAGTGCCCCCAGGACTACAGGGAACAAGAAATTAGTAGTCAATTGTTGACTGCTGGAAGCAGTACAGTGTTGTTGCCTGCCTGACTTTCAGGGCCAGGTTTGTTTTTTTTAAAAAAGAGAATGAGCTCTCCTCCTGGTGGACTCCAATTAGGCACTAGAACCATCAGGAACATGCCCTCTAATGACCTCAGTGACCAGGCAGGTTGGTAAGGGAGAAGGCACTCTCTCAGGTGTCCTGATCCCAAGTTGTTTAGGACTTTGTACACTAACCGAAACCTTAAACCTGGTCTGGTAGCCAATAGGCAGCAAACACTTCCATCAGCAAAAGAGTTACATGCTGAAAAGAGGCAGCTCCCAACAACAGCCAAGCTCTGCATTCCAGCTTCCATAACAGCATTGAGGGCAGCTCTACATAGGCCTTTTCTAGACCTACCTGGAAATCCGGGCAGGAGGAGGAGTGAGCCCGCGATACAACTATCACAGGCTGTCGCCCTAGTCTTCATGTCAGATTTAAAGGTCCGGGTGCGCAGGAGTACACGGACGAGAAAAGGTAAGGTTTTTTTTTTTTAAAAAAAAAAAATTTCCCTACTTCCCTCACCTGCCCCCCAATGGGCGCAGCGCTCCTGGGGAGCACTGCAGACCATGCGTGGCTTCTCCCAGCTCCTCGCGAGTAATTGCCGAAGCCAGGAGAAGCCACGGAATGGGCCACATGCTCGCGGTCTTGGGCTGAGCCCGGGATCACCTGTGGTGCCCGTTATCCCAGGGCAAGGGAGGGTTCATCCCTGCCTGAGCCCGGGATCCCCTGTGCGTCATCTGGATGCACAGAGGTGATCCCGGGTATCAGTCTGGGATAACCCCTCATCCAGCTAAGGCCATAGAGTGAATTGCAGTAATCCACTCTCAAGGTTACTTAAGCCTGTAGCACTGTGGCCAAGCTATGCCAAGCCCAGGGACCAAATATAGCCTTCCTGAGGTCCCAGTCTGGCTCTTGGGGGTTTCCGAAATGGCCACACCCTCTTCTTCTGATCCCATCCCATCCCATCCCTTTCCCACCAAACCACCAATCCTTGGCTGGTTCCCCAGAAGTTTTGCATTTTTCCCCATTCTAAAAAGTTGTAATGCCTCTCCCAAGACTTAGTTATTGGCAATAACTATAATATGCTAGGTGGTTTTTTTTGGCCCAACCCAAAATCATGACCTGATTTGTCCTCTCCAGACAGCTACATTAAAAACAAATATGCTCATATGAGCCCTAGAGGTCAACCATCACCACAGTCCAAAAAGCCTGTGAATCAACTTGCAGGCAATTGCAGAACCTAGCATGTTCTATTCATAGTGATCTATTAATTTATTAATTTTGTTTTAAATATGTTTTATCCTGCCTTTTGTCCCAAAACAGGCCTTCAAATCATTTTTAGATTTTTGGCTTTTGTGAAGTCCTTGTAATTCTCTTCCTTGTGACGGAATTTCAAACAGCTGTAGAAATCTAATATTTTCTAGCTTCTCTATAACACCCATTAAAAGGTTGGTACCAATCCCCTATTGAAAGCAGCACTGCTTTTCATCCCAGGAAGCTGGCAGTGTGAGAAATATTTGAGGAATTTAGCTAGTAAATAATTAACTGGGTAAAGGTTTCTGTATGCAGGGAATCAAAGCTTCAAGTCCCATAATACAATGAACCAGAAATGGGAAAAACAAACATAAAATGGAATTTCATAACGTTCCAGAAGTCAGTTCCTTTCATGGAAAATAAATCCATTCCTAGAGTTACTAATTATCTTAGCCTGCCAAATGCAACCTACCCATCAAATATATAGAACTTTATAGAAGTAATGAGATGGAAAAAATATTCAGCAACAAAACCTTGGAAGTTATGATCAATAGCAAAAGCAAATGGTAAATAACCAGAAGTACAAGTTTCATCCACACTCCATGAAATTCAGAATACACAAATGGATCTCAAAATACTCCACTCTATTTGTGGACAGAGAAATAATTTCACAGAATTTCTCCAGCAGGAGGAGAAATTCTGCAACAATTCTTCATGGGTAGGACATGCAGGGATTGTAGCACAGCTTCTTCCATTTTCCCCTAAGGGGTGTGTGTGTGCATGTACTACCATAGCAAGTGGCAACATCAGCAACTGTGTTGGAATGCTGGTCCCCATACTGCACCCTCTACAATTCAAGTGTGAGAGGGGCAGTGTTGTGTCTAGCGTCTGGGAAAAAGTGGAGTTAGTGCTGTGCCAAAATCTGTCTTTCAGTTTCCTGAAAGTTTTCTTCCCCCATGAAAGAGGTTTCCATTTTTCTGCCTCATCCCCAGGGCAGTTTATAATTTATTTTACATTTATTTTGGTGGTGTTTTGATCTTACCTAATCACTGCAAGGTGGTTTAGGGTGCTCTGTATGTTTTGCCTTCCTATTAAATTGTCGGGGAAATCCACAATGGAATCAAATGATTATGGATTTCTATGAATCTGACTCATGAATTCCACAGTGAATTGGCTTTTCCAAGGTTGCATGGATTATGGATTTCTATGAATCTGACTCATGAATTCCACAGTGAATTGGCTTTTCCAAGGTTGCATGGATTCCAAGAATTTGCAGACCATCTTATTTACTTTCTGGAATTTTATGCAAATTTGGTTGTAGAAAAATACATAAAATAAACACACACCAAAAAATGTGCATTTTCTCCATAGGCTAAAGCATGAACATGCACATTCGGGGGGGGGGGATTAGTATGTTTTCACAAGCAGGAAACTAGAAAAATTCCACTTCCATCAATGAGTGGACAATGAAAGGAAAGGCACCTGACAATCTGCAAAATGCAGACAGAACAGATTTTTACAAAATCCATTGATCCCTACCTTCTATTACACATCTCCGCATTGTTCTGCAGCCTCCCAGATTGCCTGCACTTCTTGATCTGAAAAAAGCCCTATGGGAAGAATTACTCCATGATGTCTTGCCCTGGGATTTCATTGACATGCAGGAAACCAAGTGGCTACAGGCTACTGCAGAGATGACTGTAAAATGAAAGACACTTGTACACACACCTGGAGCACTTCATAAGTAAGGTAAACAGAAGAACCCCAAATGCAACCCACTATAATTTCTCCAAATGTTCTTCTCCTCTGAATTTCTTTACTATCAAATTGAATGAGAATGGTAAATAAATAAATAAATAAATAAATGGAAGAAACATTTGGCATGGCACTACCCTAAACAGCTTGGGACCCAAATACCTGAAGATGTGCCTGATTCCATATCACTGTTCTTGTGGATTAAGATCTTCAGGGAAGACCTTTCTCTGAGTCTGAGCTAGGGTGACCATATGGAAAGGCAGACAGGGCTCCTGTATCTTTAACAGTTGCATAGAAAAGGGAAATTCATCAGGTGTTGTTTCGTATATAGCACCTGATTAAATTCCCTCGTCATCACAACAGCTAAAGCTGCAGGAGCCCTACCCTCTTGACCAGATACAAAAGCGGGCAGAGCTCTTGCAGCTTTAACTGTTGTGATGAAGAGGGAATTTCACCAGGTTCTCCATATATACAAATGACACCTGCTGAAATTCATTTTTCAATACAACTGTTAAAGATACAGGAGCCCTGTCCTCCTTTTCATATGGTCACCCTACATTTAACAAACAAACAAACCACCTCCAACCCACAGGCTTTGCTGGGGAAGTTTGCCCAGTCAAGACAAAGACATGCCGTAGAAATATCTGTCTAATCCTCAAGATGAATAACTAGAACAAGACCATTTTGGAGTAAATGCAGAGTTTTCAGGGTTAAAGAAAAAGCACTTCAAGGACTGCAGACCTCATCTGCAGCTTTGTATGATTTCAGATAATGAGGAGATGCGCTGAGGAGTTTAAACACACACACACTCTTTTAGAGTACTTGTACTTGTCCCCAAAGACAACAATAAGCTTTTATGATCATATTAGAAAATGTGTTATAAGACTGCTTCTTCTTAGCAGTGTTTATTCCTACAATAATAGTCAAAATTACCATTGTTCATGTCATTTGACATTTTATTTATTTATTACATTTTTATACTGCCCAATAGCCGAAGCTCTCCGGGCGGTTCACAAAAATTAAAACCATAATAAAACAACCAACAGGTTAAAACACAAATACAAAATACATTATAAAAAGCACAACCAGGATAAAACCATGCAGCAAAAATTGATAAAAGATTAAAATACAGAGTTAGAACAGTAACATTTAAATTTAAGTTAAAATTAAGTGTTAAAATACAGAGAATAAAAAGGCCTTCAGCTGGCAATGAAAAGAGTACAGTGTAGGCACCAGGCGGACCTCTCTGGGGAGCTCATTCCACAGCTGGGGTGCCACAGCGGAGAAAGCCCTCTTCCTAGTAGCCACCTGCCTCACTTCCTTTGGCAGGGGCTCACGGAGAAGGACCCCTGTGGATGATCTTAAAGTCTGGGCAGGTACATATGTGAGGAGGCGCACCTTCAAATAACCTGGCCCCAAACCGTTTAGGGCTTTGAATGTCAATATTCACTTTGAATGTCACTTTGAATCGGGCCCAGACCTGGACTGGCAGTCATTGAAGTTGTAAAAGGACTGGCGTAATGTGGTCTCGCTGGCCAGTCCCTGTTAGTAAACAGGCTGCCCTGTTTTGTACCAACTGAAGTTTCCAGACCATTTTCAAAGGCAGCCCCACGTATAATGCATTGCAGTAATCCAAACAAGAGGTTATCAGAGCATGGATAACTGTAGTTAGGCTATCTCTGTCCAGATAAGGGCGTAGTTGGTATATCAACCTAAGCTGATAAAAGATGCTCTTTGCCACTGAGTTCACCTGTGCCTCAAATGACAGTTCTTGATCCAAGAGCACCCCCAAACTACGGACCTGATCCTTTAGGGAGAGTGCAACCCCGTCCAGGACAGGGCAAACATCACCTTGCCGGACAGATGAACCACCCACTAACAGTACCTCTGTCTTGTCTGGATTGAGTCTCAGTTTGTTAGCCCTCATCCAGTCCGTTACCGTGCCCAGGCACTGGTTCAGAACAGTCACTGCCTCACCTGGGTTTGATGAAAAGGAAAGGTAGAGCTGGGTATCATCCGCATATTGATGACACCTCAGTCCACATCTCTGGATAACCTCCCCCAGAGGCTTCATGTATATGTTAAACAGCGTAGGGGATAAGATAGAGCCCTGCGGAACCCCATGGCTTAGAGCAATAATCTCCCAGCACCACCTTCTGGAATCAGCCATCCAAGTAGGAGCGGAACCACTGCAATGCACTACCTCCAACTCCCAGCTCAAACAATGTTTCTTAATATTGCTTGTAGGGTTCTCATTGTGAGAATTACAGCATTATCTTATCCTTTTCTAAGAGCCAGGTAAGCAGGATTTGGATCATACACAAGCTTCCTTGTATTGCTGTTTATACAGCTAAGCAGAAGCTATTGTGTCAGAATAAGGCATCTGTGGTGTCAGCAGTAAAACCAAATGAAATGTGTGCAGAGAGAAAGAGGTTTGATGGAGGTGAGACCAAGTTAGTCACCGTCCCATCCACCATCCAAGAACTTGTGCTTTTGGCTGGTTCATGGCTGCCTACAGAAAACATGAGCAATAGGTATAAACTGTTCTCCTGAAAAATTCCTGTCTCATTGACTCTGCAACCTGTAGTCTTGCTACTAGTATTCAATCATGGCACAGCGCTAGGCAATATTACTATTTACTTTTCACCTCAAAAAGGGCCTCCTATGTTTCCTAGACAGCATTTGGGGTACATAAGATTTTTCTGCTACTGGGAACTGAGGTTGGAGTCAGGCCTTTGACCTTGGGTCCTAGAAACCACTCTCTCCACCCTTTCCTGGCTCCTTTGTATCACCAGTTACATCTCTGTGCTCAGAAATGGAGCACAGAGAAGGCCAAGGAAGGTGGTCTGAGGGGAGGGGAGGAAACCATGGAAGCTGCTTTAAATAGCTTCCTACTAGGCACCTCTTGGGTCACCCCCCCATTCTGAAACTGCTCAGCTGGACAGCTAAACAGGCAAATTCACTTGTCTAGCCAAAAATGTAAGGTGGCAAGGAATGAACCTTTACACACTTTAATATAAGCACTTTAAGAGTGCAATATATACATTGCAGCATGGAAGTACACTCTGAACATCAAAATTTGTGGATGAGGGCTGTTAAAAGAAATTAGTGATGGTAAACAATAGCAAGCAAGAAAGAAAAACAGGGCAAAACAGAGCACTTGCTCAATATCTAAGGGAAACAGAATGCAGGAAGGAAAGGGGAAAGAGAAAGAAACCCATGTAATGCTTTGAAGTGCTACATGAAAGCTTAGGGAGTTTATCCAGATGCAATCATTGATTGAATACTGGAATGAAGGCTTTATCAGGTTGAAAATATATATTATATCTGTGCACATATGGCCTCTTGAAATTCTTCACCCTATGTGTGGGCAGAGAAATTGGGGGGGGCGGGATAATTTCACCAAACTTCTCCAGGGAAAGGAGAAATTCTCAACAGTTTTTCATAGGTAGGGCTCATCATTGGTAGGGGTTGCAGTATGCTTCCTTCTTCTTTTTTCCTAAAGTATTTGGGGTTTTAGTGATGCCATTACAAGTGGCAAAATATCAACTGAGTTGGCAGCCTAGCTTCTACTTTGCATCCACCAAAATGCAGGTCTCTGTGTGTGAGGGGGTGGACAGTGTTGTGTCCAACTCCAGCAAAAAGGTGGAGCGAGCAGGCGAGCAGGGGGGCAAGCAAGCAGGCAAGTGGGGGGCAAGCAGGGGACAACAGACATTGGAAGGAAAATCAGGGGCAGGGGTGAACCCTTTAAAAAAAAAAGACCTACCTTTTCGTTGGTGTGCTCCTGCGCACATGGCCCCTTTAACTTTTTGAAAAAAATGGAGGGCACGACTGGGCTTTCTTTTCCCCGTTGAATCTGATGTCTTGATAGGTGCGATGGCCCATGCTAATTGTAGCATGGGCTCGCCGTGCCTGAAGGCCAGATTCAAAGGTAGGTCTAGCAAGGCCCTGAGTCTCCGTGGCACTTTATAACAATTTTATCTAGTTCTCTCTTCCTAAACTTTTTTGCTGCCACTGCAAACAGGGCCACTTTATGAGTGACATAACTGTTGGTATCACTAAGGAGGAAGAGAACTGTTTCTGCTTGGGCATTCCTGCCTCCATATGTCAGCAGCGGTTTCAAAAGTCTCTCTCTTGGGTCCCTATACAGAGGGCAAGTTAACATGTAGTGTGCTATGTCTTCCACTTGTTGTTGACCACAGATGCATAATCTTGATTCGAATGGTACTTTGTGGTAGCGTTGTCCAGCACTGCGGTTGGCATCACTTGAAATCTCAGTTCAATGAAAGCATTTCTCAGGGGCAGGGGCCTCAATTTGGAAAGATAACATGCTCTATAGTGTTCTGTTTTTAGAAGAGGGAACCACCGAGAGAATTTAGAGTTTTTAATAAGTTGCAGGTCCCTCCTGGAATCTATCCAAAAACACCAATCCCTTAGTTGCTTCTTATCCATGCCTAGAGCAAACTTCAACTCAGGGAGATGATAACTATGCAGGAGCTTTTGGAATATTGCCGTCCAATGACAATTATTATCCATTTCTAGAAAACACTTAGCAGGAGCACCTACTTAGCTGCAGGGGTACCAGATGGAAGAGAGAAACGTTTTTGAAGAAAGTTCTGCACAATCTCCAAGGCTTCGATCATGGTGTTGTCAGACCTCCAGATTTCAGAACCATAAAGCAGCTGAGTTATTACTTTGGTGTTAAAGATTTTTAGGGCAGGTTCGATCAACTGTCCCCCTTTATTATGATAAAACTTCATTAGAGCCCCTATAGATTTTTGTGCTTTCAATTTCGCTGCCTCCCTGTGCCTTTTCCATGAGAGGGACTCACCAAAGAGAATGCCCAGATATCTAAATGAGCAAACCTGGTCAATGACCTGTTGGTCCAAAGTCCATCTGTGTATAGCTCTGCGGCTGCTGAAGACTATTAAGTTTTTGTCCCCTTGAAAGAGGTTTCCATTGTTCTTCCTCATTTTCAAGGTGTTTCATAATGTATTTTTGTGATCTGTTTGAGCTTACTTAATCACTGTGAGGGTGCTGTGTATATTTTGTCTTTTCATTATACATCTCTCCATTGCTCTGCAGCCTCCCAGGCTGCCTGCACTTCCTGAGTTGAAAAAGCCCCTGCGGGAGGAATTACCTCATGAGATCTTCTCCTGGGTGTTAACTGAAGTGCAGGGAGCCACGGAGGCTACAGGCTGCAGGAGAGATGGTTATACAATGAAAAACAAGACACTTGTGCACACTTCTTGGTGACCTCCTCCTCAGTAAGGCAAGCACCTGAACCAAGCCTATAAGATGTTTCCAAAAATTTCTTGTCCTTTGAATTCTCCCCCAAAACATTTTCTTCTCTATTAAATTGAATAAAAATGGTAGGGGGGAAATGAGAGAAAATTTCAGCACAGTATATATATATATATATATATATATATATATATATATATACATACACACACACACACACACACACACACACACACACACACGCCTGCAAACTGCTGCAACCAAGCCAACTCCAATGTCTATATTGCCAGTTGTTTCAAGCAGAGAGGGGATGTTACATTCATTTGACTCTCCATTTTGGCTTCAACCTTGAGCATCTGAGACTGAAAGGTGTCTGATAGTTTAGAGCTCCATCAGGGGAGTGTTTTATTGCATGCTCATTGCTGGGCACTCACGGATTTTCACGGGTCCCTCTCACGGCATTGTCTACCTCCCACATGCCTCCTACTCTTCTTTGTACCACACACACACACACACACACACACACACACACACACACACACACAAACACCCCAGTAAGTCTAATTTATTTTAAAGACAGAAGTTGCTATTTCCTGCTGTGTTTCCTTCCTTTCAAAAGAGGAAGTAATGAGGGACAATCAAGTGGGCAGAGAAGCTACACTAAGCAAACATGATTTCCCTCGTGTGATGATGCTCATAGTTCTAATCCAAAAGCCATTGGTATATTCCTACCAATTAATAAGTATTCTTTCACTCACACATTTGATTTCCTATTTTTGATATCCCACTCAAAGGTGGTGTGGGAACAGGAGAAAACACAATGATTCACTGTTGTTCAAGAATCTGTCTATTTGTTACTTCTGATGTCCATGCATGGATGCTAAAGGCACTAAATTGGAGGATTGAGTAGGACTGGCTCTATCAGTGCTAGAGACAACCGCCGATGGCAGAAAAACCATGCATACAGACCCACTACCTTTCCTTGCTCACAACAATCAGTTTTTGGTTAGAGTAGTGCTGATGGACATGGCAAGTAGGAAATGCCAAGGCTTTGGCGACACAATTAAAAATGCACACCAGTCATCCCTCTCCCCCTCTGAAATTCCTTAAAGCCTTATTAAAATCTAGTATCCAAACGTCTGCAGCCAAATCAGCACTGCAAGTCAAGCAAACATGAGGGTGAAATACACTGAGCATTAGTTCTTTAAAACAATTATTGCTTTTAGACTTCAGAAGGACCATAAATCCATATGGCAGAAAAATAGGCTATCTGATATAGCCATCTGCTTCCACTGTGGACTGAACATAGAACTGAGAAAATAAACAAGCTGGACACATGTTACGTATGCTCTGTTTTGATTGATCTAATGTTCCAAATTGATCTGATGTTCCAATCCCTGAGTACACATTTCAAAGGACTCTATGGGTGCAATCCTATGCATGTTTGGACAGAAACAAGTCATACAACTCCTGGCACTCCCCAGTCAGCTGTGGGAGTTGTAGGACTTTTTTTTCTGCCAAGACATGCATAGTACGGTCAGCATTGTTGTAAAGGCTTTCTTTTGATCTGATTTACTAAAACCAGAATCCTATGAGCAGTCAACTGTCAGGCAGCATTTGTATTCAAGTAATTGTACAACAACCACACAATAATATTTGGACACACATTTTTTGGACACAACCTTTTGCTTGAGATTTGTACAGCCACATAGGTTTCTGCTGATAAGTTTTGTTCTTTCATTACCTGAAATCAGTATTATCACTTTCAAAAAGAATGTTCATTGCCTCAGTATATGTGTTTCAGAGTTTGAAGTTTGAGCTGAGTTCAGTGGTTAGAGATTTTCTTTGCTTCCCTCTAAGTATGAGAGAGAAATTAATTCTGTACATATTTTTATTTTAATCAATACACAAACCAAAAGTCAATTATCCTTTGAAATTTGCACCTCTCCAAACCTTGCAGTGGAACGCTCCATTTTTTAAAAATGCATGCACATATTTTGAACAATATATTGAAATATTGCTCAAAATGCACTGTATTAGGAAAAATGCCTTCATAAATGTGAGCAATGAACAATGTTGCTTACAAAAATTGGTCACACAGGGACTCAGCCATGACCAGCCTGGATTTTTGGGCTGGTGTAAAAATGGTCTAAGATGCTGGAGCTCGAGTTTGCTGGTCCAGCCATTTTCTGCCCTATTCTACCAAAGAAATATGATGATACCAAACAATCTCATTAGATTATCTAGTAGCTCTTAAAGCCTTAACTTCAATAGCATTATAATGTTATTAATGAAGGGGAAAGTAAATGGGCTCCCCAAATGCTACAAAATCAAGAATGCAGAGTGAGAATTCCTACATATGCCTCATCAACTCTGCTTTGGAACATTAGGTAGAAAAATATTGGTGTGTTTGTGCTTTGTTGGATTATTAGGCATACCACCCACCTTAATTTTGTAGGCTTTGCCTTTCATACATACTTTTTCATGTAATTTTGGAATAATGGCTTTATAACATTCACGATTTATCTGTGTGGATCTTGCCTCTCCCCTATCCTCAATGCAGCCTGGTGAAGAGAAAGATACTGTGTATAAACCCAGTCTCTGATAGTGATCCCTAGCCTCAATGTGTCATAACACCATATCAAAATGGTGTTCCAATATTCCAATATTTCACTGTAGGGCTGAATTACTGAAGCATAAGAACAAAAGTGCATCCTGAGTGTGCTTGTATGTTTGAAGTAGCAAAAAGTTACTTTCTCACTTCTGCTGCTCCAAGTAATTCTAGGCTGCAGTTTCTCAGTGGTGCTAGGATATTCAAGTGTTGCTGATCTACAGCTACTCAGAAAAAGGAGGAAGAATTTGGGATGGTTCTTAAATTATTGCTTCAGATATTTTTTTTCAACACCAATGCCTTAAGAACCAGACATCCTTCCATTTTAATTTCCAGTCTTCATAGGAAGTGCTGAACATATGCAGCTTGTAACTTGATGTGTTCATCCATGAACCTGATTATCTGCTTGTGTCCTTATCTGTTCATGGGCTCATCTGCTTGTGTGATCATGCACGATTAAGCATTCTGTGTTTCATCAGTGATGACAGCTTGTGCACATCAGTAAGACAGAGGGAGAAAAAGGATGAGAACAAACAGAAGGAAATGAAAACTGCAGCAAACTACCCATGTGTAAGTTCCAGAATTATTTATAGAAATTCTTCAGATTAAATCAGAAGGAAGGTGGAGCACAATGCTACTCTTAGTGAAATTGTGATACAATAGGGGAATCCTAATAGAGGGTTGCATCCAGATTGAAGCTGGATCAATTGAGGTGGCACAAGTTGACTTCCACACCCCCTCCTTCTGAAGGAGGGAGCCCCTCCATCCTTCAGAAAATGCTACGCAGAGAGTCACAAGACTCTGCCAAAAGGGGTGAACTGTGGGGGGTGAGTGGAGGAAGGGGGATCCCAAAAAATCAGGTGGAGGGACCGTCCATGAGTGGATTCATTCCTGATGTGGAAGTACCCTCCTCTGATGGAAGGGAGATCCAGGGCAACTTGGTAATACCGCAAAAGGATGTATAGGTGAACATTAGTTGGCTTTTCTGAAACTATTGTTCCATAAGCAAAGGCATAGGAATGAAGCAAAGCTCTAACCAGAATCTAGGCTGCAACTCTCTACTAAGGAAGACCCAATTGCCCTATCGTAACTGACATTTCAACATGTTCCCCAAAGCTTCCAGCTTCACCATTCTTTTGGTTTCTTTTTCTTGATTTTAATATCTGGTGGCTGATTTGTCTTATGGTCTTCGTTGAACTGTTTTATTGATTGTATATTTTTTAAATTGCTGTTTGTCAGCTTTAGCTGGACTGTCGGAAGCGACTGAACGAATAAACAACAACAGCCTTAGCTGGACTGTTCCTGTGAGGGGCCAAAACTGTAAGCAGTTTAATTAATAACCCCAGTCAACCAACCCCTGTTTCAGACTTGGGCCAAAGTGTTTCCTGAGTGAGACCAGGACAGGTTGCATTTCTGGCAGGTTCTGAGCCTGTTCTTGAAATTGTTTGAGAAATTGCTTGAGACAGTTGTACATCTGTTGTTATAAAATGGTAGCTGTGGTTTATATGCACTTAAGATAGAACTGAACAGCTTGCAAAGAACTATGAAAATGGTTCTGAAAGCAGCTTTACAAAAGCATGTATCCATCTGACTTATAAAGGTGACACAAGGTAGAAAAAGCAAGGCAGTCCCTGCTTGAAGTTGTCTTGAAACTGCATCCTGGAACCAGCAAGATACCTGATATCTGTCCTGAAACCCATCATTTGAGCTTCTTTCAATTTACTTCTAAAGGAATGACAAGATTATATCATTACCTTATTACATGAACAAGGTATCCTAATGCACATGCTGGTAGAGGTATGCCAATAGAGCAGGTGTGGACAACCTCTGGGAGATGGAGGGCTAACCAGAGTGAAACATCACATGGCCAAATTTGCTGCAGTGGTGAAAATTGTGGTGATTTTGCAGTGAAACAAGGCTTTTTGGGAAGTGTGATTCAGCCTATATACAAGTTGCATACACTGGGTGCCTTTTCAATATGGCCATGGGAGTAGCAAGGGAAGAGGTGCAGCCTGCAAAAACAGTGGAGGGGCTGCAAGAGGTTCATCTGGCCAATGAACACCACGTTGGCCACCCCTGCAATAGAGGAACATATTATTTATATCTTTGGTGGTGGAGCCAAAGGGAAATTGAAAACTAGGCAAGGATTGTTTAGCTATATTAAATCCACTCCAGTGTATACAATGCATTTGAAGCCACATAGTTTTGTTGGGTGGCTTGGAGACAGAAAGCATCACCAGGCAGGGGCGGGAGGGGGGAATCATGTTTCCCTACCATCACTTTGGCCTCCTGCTGCTGTCCCACAATAGCAACAAACAGCTTCCTCTTACTTCACACTGTGCAGAAAGAGGAAGCAGCAGCAACCATGTGGCCCATTCAGTGGGAGTTTTTCTTGCACTGCTTTTCCTGCACACAGCAGGAAATGGCAGCAAGTTTCACTTCAATAAAAAACAAACAAACAAGCACCCCCGGATTTACTGTGTCTTATTTTGTCGTGGAAAAAAGACGAGAAGGCATGAGAGACACACGGGAGGTGGATGTCGTCAGAAAATGACCTATGAAAAAATCATGAGTGGCCAGTAATGAGTGTGTGATAAAACACTTATCTGATGACACTCAGAGAATATTTCCTCCACATTTTTTTCAACCCTTCTCATTCGATAGAAAAGAAATTGCATTCGAAAAGAAATTCAGAGAAGGAATTTCGGGTGGGGGGGGAAATGGTTCATGGTTCTTGTCCTTACCTTACTTATGAGGTGGCTGGAGTGCTGAGGAATGGCCTCTCAGTTCATTGTACAATCATCGCTCTGGCAGCCTGTAGCTTCCTCAGCTTCCCATACTTCAATAGAAGCCTAGGGAAAGACATCATAAAGGAGAGGTATTTCATAGCCAATCAACCCACCCTAAAAGTAGATATTTCTTATCTTCTCCCCTACCCCTGATTAAAAAAAGAATGTTGGCATTAAGTATCCTACCCAGCCCGTTTCCTTGCAGTAGACTGACCTAACACATCTTGGGACAACGTTTCTCCATCTTTCTAGAGGGCGGATGATGAATTCTGACACATAAACTAAAAGCTCCATCACACCTGAATGTTCGCCCTTGTATAATTCCGCTCCGTTTACTTAGCATTTGAAAACCTTACGTTTCATTCATCTTCACACCTCTCCTCGGAATTGCTGTTTCCCCCCACCCCACAGATCTATTGGCTGTTCGCAGGGACACCTCTCCCTGGCACACACCCTCCCTTTCATCAGCAATGCTGCCCACCCTCAGAACATCGGATTGAGTACGATGGGATACAAATACACGTAGAGGGTCGAGTGCATTGCTGGAAAAAACATTCCTTCCATGCACTTGGAAACCTCACAAAGAGGGGGCGGGGAAGAGGCGAGATCAGGACAGGACATGGATTGCATCATCTCAGTCCTTTGTATGCAACACACCATGACAGTGGGCTATAACCCTGGTGTGATGGAGCTCTAAGTGTATTTCCCAATAGTTCTCAATCCACAGCCTTTAAACCAACATATTTCTTGGCTGGGGATTAAACAATATAATCCTATGCCTGTCTAATTAGAAGTAAGTCCCACTGTTCTAAACACAGCATATTACCGTGTAAAAGTGTATATATGGATTGCAACTTGAATCTATGGCTCCACCCTTCCCCTCTTCCGACACCCCCCCCAAAAGAAAGAAACCTCTGTTGTTTTTAAATAGTGCACCTTTTGGATCTTTGTAAGAATTTGACAAAGAAAAGATCCCCCCCTCTCTCACCCACACACAACTCAGCTTTCCTTTTTTATTTTTACAGTCAGAGGAATAATGGCTCTGAACATAGAGAGGGGCTTTGGACATTTTCAAGAGAAAAATAAATGTTCTTTCCCCACCCCCAACCTTCTATTTTCTCCTAAACTATACTCCCCTAAATGGGAGTGAAATAGAAATTCTGAAAAGATATGCAGAGGAGTTCACTGTTAATCTATGATTCTCACTTCCAAAATTTCAGCATGAGGCTTTTAAACCTTCATGGCTTATATTCAGTAATACCTCTTTGCAAAGCTAAGAAAGGATTCATTTAAAGATAGTTTGTGGGAAAGGAGAGAGTGAAAGAAAACTCAAAACAAGAAGTAAAATCACTTGCAATACAGAACTATACAGGCAGGAAAAAGCAGACATCGAGGCATAAAATAAAAAGACATAGGAACACAAGAGGAGCCACACTGTGGGCTCATCTACAGGGGTGCTTTGCCCCTGGATTGCTTTGGAGTGGTGGCAGGTGATCTATATGATGCAGCCGCCACTCTGAAGCAATCCAGGGGCAAAGCCCCGAAGCTCCACACTAAACATGTCAGGTATTTACACAGACTTTTTTTTTCCACTTGGAGCAACTGTGGAGCCTTGTTAAGGATTTTTTTAAAGGGTGTGTGTGTGGAAATTCCAGCAGGGAGGGAGCACCATGTCCCCCCTTGTCCCCACCTCCAATTAGCTGTAAATGTGATCCTTCCATGGTCCAATCTCGAGCAGATTGTTGGTGGTTGTAAAGGACAGGGATGGGGAAACAGTTTCAGCCCAACAGCTGAATTAAATTTCATGAGAAGCTCTCAGGTGCTGGATTCCAATGGTGGATGTGACTAAAGGAAAAGGGACAGGACCAAAGGAAAATGGAGTGAGGCCATATTTATATAATTTATTATTGCATTTATATCCCGCCTTTTTTCCACCAAGGAATCCAAGGTGGTGTACATAATCCTCCTCCTCTCCATTTTATCCTCATAACAACAACCCTGTCAGGTAGGTTGGGCTGAGAGTCTGTGACTGGCCCAAATTCACCCAGTGGGTTTACATGGCCAAGTGGGGAATAGAACCCAGATCTCCCGACTCCCAGTCCAACACTTTAGCCACTACACCACACTGGTGTAGCATTTTGTATCTGACATTAACTGACATTAACTAAGGGCATGTCTACACCAGCCATTTATCCTGGGCTGGTCACGTGTTCATCCCTGAGCATCTAAATGATGCACAGGGGATCCTGCGGTTAACCAGGGACAATCACTCACTTGACCTGGGATAACTGGAACCACAGTTTTCCCGAATCTTACCATGGACTGCAGTAAAACCCCGAGGTCTGTGGGCGGTGTGGTGCTCACTCTCGGTGTCGTCCCTCCTTCCCTGTCAGTAGCGGGGCTCTGCCACCTGGCATGGAGCTCTGCAAGGGGGCTCTGTGCACATTGGGGGTGAGGGGAGGAGTTGTTTTGCCATTGCAGTGATGGCTCTCATGGTTTGTTTGTTTTAACATTTACTTTGGTGCACAACTGCACCCATGTTGCTTGTCTCTGATTTGAAAAAAAGAAGAATGGTGTCCCAGAATTTCCTTCCTCACTTCCGCGATGATGCACAGGCACAGGCACACTGGGGGACGATCCCAGAAATGGGAAAGCCTGGGATCCTTCCCACTGTCCTGGAAGGCTCATAGATGTAGATGAGCCCATAGCCTCTGGAGAGGTATTACAACCTTTTAGAGTGGGGGAAAACTGCACAAAATCCCGGAAATCAATAAATCATTAGTATTTGGGGAAAAGGGAATGGTGCTAAGAGAAGGGGGCAGGGGCTTCTGTGGAGCTCCAGAGCGTCAGATTGGAACCCCACTAGGACCAGAGGTCCCCCAGTCCTAATATGGGAGATGGTACAGTGTTTCCCCCCCCCTACTAATTCTGCTCCTTGGAGGCCAGCAGATGCTTTGTGAGGAGGCAAGAAAAGAAATCCCCTTGTACAGATTGGAGATAACAAGGGCCACTTCCCCTCCCAATGGGGAGCAAAGGCAGGAGGCATGACCCTGCCCCTTTGATGTCAGAGGGCAGCAGGCCCATACCCCTCCACACTTTGGGATGTCAGAAAAATCGGCAATGGAATCAAATGAGGTCAGATTTCCATGAATCCAGCCAATGAATTACACAGCAGACCAGCTTTTCCTGAATCGCATGGATTCGGCGGACGTGTGGACCAGTTTTTTGTTTTTTCATTTCCAGAATTTTATGCAAATTCAGAAAAAATACATTAAAAAAGACACCAGCTGAAAATGTGCATTTCACCCATAGGCTAAAGCATGAAAATGAGCATTTGGGGGTATTTGCACATTTTGTAGGTGAGTTGTGCATTTTTGCAAGTGTGAATTTGCACAAAATGTGAATTTGTGCAAATTTGGGGAAATAAAAGAAATCCAATTCCATCAGCAAGTGGATGATGGGATGAAAGGCACCTGACAATCTGTGAAACATAGATGGAATGGAGTTTACAAAATCTGTACATCATTAGTGGGTGTGGGTGTGTTATCCAACTTCCCACTCCATTACGGTTGCCTGGCCCTGATCTATGTGATTTATTTAAAATATAAAAATTACCATGCAAATATTGTCTGTGACAGTAGGATGGGGTTTCCTTTGATTATGTCCAGTCAGTGGTCTGACAATCTGCCTTGGTTATGGGTTCACATCGTACATACCACAGCCCCTTAAAAGGTCTGATAAAAAGCAGTCTATTTAAGCAGTCTACATCTTATCACTTTACACTCAAACAAATATTCTTAAATGTCACTTAGCAGATTAACCGTAGCACCCACCCTTTGTATTTTTGAATGCTTGTTTTCCTAGAAGCGTAAAGGCTTTGGACAACAGCTTCCAGAAATGAGAGATGTTAGGTAAATATCATCAGGTGGCTTTTGCACTATTATCTGGCTGTTAAGAGTTTACTTCTAGTGAAGATGCAGGAAAAGAGCCTCATTACTGAGGCTATATTTCCATGCTGTAATCTTTAAACAAACAATAAGCTCAGTTCAGAAACCTACAGAGTTAGTGAAGTGGATGCAGAAGTGTGTAAACACAAATGTTTTTAAACCTGTGGTAAAACAGATTGCACAGGATGGAATATTGAGTTATAGGTCAATTAAAAGGGGAAGTGTACAGTTTCAGTTGTTTCATTACACTGTTCTCGGTTGGATTTTCCTAGTATACAATTCTGCACTAAGAAGTAACTTGCTTGACTCCAGGCTCAATCTGGTGAGCCCAGTTGTTATGAGACCCCATTAATCAAGAGTGCATACCTGAATTTTGCCTATCACCAAAACCTTCTTAAAGGGCTTAACATATGTTCCTTAAAGAGCTCGCTGCTAAGATGAGTTTTTGCTTATCCATGATCAACAGAAAACTTCCTTAATAAGCAAATTTCCTTTGGCAAATGGAAAACTTTATTTATTTATTTATTTATTTATTTATTTATTACATTTTTATACCGCCCAATAGCCTAAGCTCTTAAAGGTTTGTGTTTCCATAGACATATGGCAGAAGGATACACCAACACTGTATCAGGAATGCCTCTCTCTAGGGCAGTTCATTTTTATTTTATTTTTTATTACCACACATTCTAACCATAGTTGGAAAGCCTTTGTGAAATGCTGAGTTTTCAGAAGATGTCTAACTGTGTAGTCCTGTCAAATGTCAGTGCTTAATCATCTACTGCAAGTGCAAACACTGAAGTGCACCTTCTGATGACTGCAGAGATCAGGCAGGGACATAAGGGGTGAAGTAGGTTAACCTAGTCCCAAAATTGTTAACAACAAGGCCTTAAACTTACATGCATATCACTTCATTTCTCATTTTTATCCATCTGTCAAATGTATTAACCTCCTCTTAATTAAAAAAACAACCCACACCAGAGTACAATTCAACTAAACTAAAAAAATACTGCATATGTAATCGTTCCAAGATTTTGCTCCACATTTTATGATTCACCGTTGAATATGTGACACTGACTCCTCTGAAAACCCATTGTAGTTGAGTTGGGGCAATACGGATGTTCTGTTTCTGGTGATGGCTCCATGACATCTCATCCACACACAAAACTTTTCAAGTGATGTAACATGGCTGTGTGAACCATCTCTAAATGTCCTAGTGATATATCCAACATACTGAGAATGCAGTGAGTGATTAAACTGTCTCTGGTTATCAGCGAAGATGAGAATGTGGCAAGGAGAGAGCAGGAGGTACTGTATAAAGGAGGGACGTCTTGTGAAGATTTCACAAGGTACAGGCACTTATCAAATAACAACAGGAAACATGGATTTCTTTTTGTAACTTCTGGGTTTGGCTCTTGCTTTAAAATGCTCACTTTTAAGAATTAATGTACTGCCTTTTAATTTCTAGGCAAGGGCGTCTGCTTTAGACAAATCTTATGCCACGAGGGAAAGATGTCTGTTTTGCAGGGATTTGGAGTGTGGTAAATCTTTTCCAAAGTGGTCCACTTTGGTCTTCTTCCAAAGTGTTGGGCCTACTTTGAGATTTATTTTGTTTGTTTGATTTAATATGATGCAACTGGAATCTCCTACAGGTAAGCTCTCCCTAAAAATAAAACACCTTAAAAATAAAACTCTATGTTGGGGGGGGGGTATGGGAGGGAAACGAAGAGAGTGTAGTTTTGTGATGGACAGCTCTAGCATTTCATTTATGACGATGAATGCCGGTGGGAATTTGTTGTTCTGCTTATTGCAGACGGAATTCCTGAACGGTGAACAATTTGTACAGTCTTATTCTGCACCTATAACAGCTGGATACTCATGCCAACTGAGTGTCTGACTTGTTCATCCATGAGCAGGAGCTTGAAAGTTTTGCACACCACAGCAACTCGCCCAGGCATGGGTTGAGCCGTGGCATGTAAAATCTCATCTTCTGCTTGAGTCAAATGACCTGCTTCCCATGAACAGCCAGCTGATCTTGGCACAGCAAAGAAGCAGTGTGGCTGTATGTTCCAGCCCTCAATGTCAACCCAAATTCATAAAACCTAGGAAGGAGATGCCACCTTACACACTAAAATACATCCCTGAAAAATCTTTAGACAAAAGACAACCCCCCCACCCCCAGATGAATAAAAATTAGGGCAAAGTAATTGCTGATTCATTATAGAGAAGTGAACAAAAGCCTCTCCTTAAAGAAGTATGCACATCTGCAAAGACAAAGCCACAGGCAATGAAATGCCTATTATGCAATTGGCACATACAGTGGTTCAGCAAACACAGCTTTCAGTTCTTGTACATGGGAAAGAGAATACAAGTGACATCATATTTGAATGAAGTTTGGTATTGAAGAGGGTAGCTACGTAAAGACATCTGTGCATGGAGAGCAGAACGTGAAGCTCCAGCGTAACATAAGGCTCCAGCATAATATTATATTCCACTTGTAAGAAGCCTCTCTGTGTGGTCCAGCACCGGGCTTCCAAGCATGCTGAGACCTGGTTGGGCTATTTGCAGTGCAATCCTATGCATGTTGACTTCCAGGTGTGTGAGCATAAGAATGCACCCTTAATCCCAGCCAAGGTTGTTCTGTTCTCTATGAGTAATCATCCTACTATCCACTGTTTTCAAGTTCATGGTTCTACACTAGCTGGTTATTGCTGTGCTGAAATTTTCTTCCACGTTTTTTCATCCATTCTTATTCCATTTAATAGAAAAGAAATCGCTTTGGAGAAAATGTTCAAAGAAGAAAAAAATGTCAGAGGAAATTATTGGGGTGCCCCCCCTCTGGATTTGTGCACTTACCACACTTGTGAGGTGACCAAGGAGTGTGTGTGAGCGTCCTCTCTTTCTTTCTACTATAATCTCTCTGGCAAGCTGCATCTTTCCTATCTTTCTGCACTATAGTTAAAGTCCAGGAGGAAGGCAATATGAGGTAAGTTCTCCCCCATGGAGCCTTTTTGGATCAGGAAGTGTGGGCAGCCAAGGAGGTTGCAGGGTGATGAAGAATTGGGCCACAGAAAGAAAGAATATACACACAGAACTGTCATCTACTTCACAGTGAGAAGGTAAACACCATTAAAGTGGTGGCAGTGCAAACAACAACAACAAAACTGTAGAAAATAAATAAAAAGAAACTGTGTTACAACCACTGCTAATGGTACCCCCCCCCCCGAGAAACTGTTGGTGAATTTCTCCTACTCCTGGAGAAATCTGGTGAAATGATTCCCCCACCCAGTTTCTCTTCCCCAAAAATGGAAGGAGAATTTTGAGAGGCCGTTTGTGCACAACTATATTGGGAGTAGCTGGTAGGTAAGGCATGGATGGGCTTTTGGCTGGAGTTGTATAGCTTGTTTGAGTCATAAAAGAGAAGCATTTCCCCATGCATGAAGCCTGATCTGGAAAATAATACCTAAACCCTAGGTGAGCTACTGTACACCTTGCTCTTTGTATGTGCAAGGAAACAGGATTCTGGATGTCATAGGAAAGTACTTGAAAAAGAATCATGCCACTGAATGGGATTTACAGAGGTTCTGCCAAGATAATCCTTTCATTGCAGCACTATCATAATCATATTTTATTTGTAAAGCACATAAGATTCCTAGATGCTTTAGTACACTAAGAGAAAAGAAAAGACATCCCTGGTCACTATTTAAAATAAGCTGATCAGCTGATATCACCAGAAAGGCAAGGGAGTGAAGGTGGATGGAGGAATATGTGGGGAAAATATTATGAACTCAAACTAGAACAGCTTAAAAGTTGATAAAGGAAAATGCAATGGATAATAAGTAGAACTTGTTTGCTTCTCCATTAATTTCAACTGGGCTTAAGTGCATTTTCATTTCTCTGGAATTCTTTAAACAATACATGTGCACCTATGTTTAAGTAGCTGGAAGACTCATTGGAATGTAATTGTATCTTGAATACACTGGACATGATAGGACTTTTTTCTGTCTAAACATGCATAGGCTTGTATTGCTAATGTATTTGCTGGTGGTGATTTCTACCAGAAATGCTTATTTATTAAAATATTTATAATGTCTCTATCTATAAATATCCTAACAGTAAGTTTAGTGGCTCAAATCTTAACCTGTAGCCTCTTATCTGATAAATTGAGCTATTTAAGTTCAATTACTTCAAGCATGTAGGCATTTTTACCACATATAAAAAGGGAGGAGATTTTTTTTTAACTTCTTTAAACTTTGAAAGAGAAGGGCTTACACATTTGCTATAATGGAAAGAAAAAGAGGTAGAAGGAGGGATACTCTTCCCAGTGTAGAGGCCAAAGGTTGACTCAGAGCTCCATCAGACAAGCATTTTATTGCATACTTGTTACAGGGCACTCACGGATTTTCACAGGTCCCTCACATGATGTTGTCTGCCTCCTAAATACCTCCCACCCCTTTAAGCCTTCTTCACATTACAAGGAAGCACCCCAGTAAGTCCAACTTTTTTTTTGAGATGGAACTTGCTGCTATCTCCTGCTGTGTGCAGAAGAAGCAGCACACTCAAAATGGCCCACTTAAAGGGCCACGTGCATGTTGTTTACTCCCTCTTTCAAAAGAGGAAGTAATGAGGGACAAATGTGCAGGTGGAGAAGCGACAGTAAGCAAATGTGATTTCCCCCTGTGTGTTGACGCACTTAATATAGAAGGATGCTGACCATGGAAGCAATACAAAGGGCTGGACAATTATTTCAATTTAACAAAACAGTTCAACCTAATAGCATAGGCTCTTGCAGCAGTGGCATTTTGTAGCACTCTGCTCTCCGAAAGCCACAAATTGGATCAGAAAAAGCAAACAAACCAAGGATGATGATGCAGATGACAATGATTTAATGAGTATTGTGTAGATTCCCTGTAAAAAGTGAGTGAACAAAGGATGGCAATTACAGAAAAAAGGGCTGACATGTGAGTATCCTAAGTAAATCCCAAAACGCAAGACCAAAAAACTCTGAAAGTAAGCAAAAGGTTATAGCAACAAGGTCAGAGGCCACATCAACATGGATATCAAAGTCACCAATTATAAATGACAGAAAAGAGCTTGAAAGAAAATACAAGAGCCAGGTATCAAAGTCAGAGAGAAGAGATGTGGATAAGCCAGGAAAGGTTTTATGGGGATAAACCTTTCAACAGCTCTTGAAAGGTTAAATGGGGAAAACAAGCAGAGGGCACGAACCTGCACCAAAGAAAAGAGAAATGAAGAAGGGGGAGAATAGATAACTTGAAATTGATGAAAGGATGATGGAAGAAAATTAACACCTCCCTTGTAAGAAGGGGTGGGGTGTGGGGAGAGAAAGATACTGAACAAGAGAGAGAGAGAGAGAGAGAGAGAGAGAGAGAGAGAGAGAGAGAGAGAGAGAGAGGTGACTGCTACTGGACCTGAAACAAAAATCCAGGTCTTTGTGAAAAGACTATAAGATAAAAACAAGTCATGAACTAAAGCCATTTCATTAACTGCAGAGCATCAGTTGAATAATGCACAGGAACAGAGAGAAGAGAAACATGGAATGGAAACGAAGTAGGAACAAGGAGCCACAGAGGGCTTCATTTAAAAGGGCAGTTGCAGCCAAAAAAGAAAAGAAAAAGAAAGCTTAAAATGCAGCAAAGGATAATGTTGCAGGAGTTAGAAGAAAAAGAGACCTAAAGTAAATTATCAAAGAGCTAAGCTAGAGAGGACAGAGGGAGAATGGAAAGAGCAAAACTTATGAATATAGATAGATAGATAGATAGATAGATAGATAGATAGATAGATAGCTGCTGATCAATGCAAGGGATCAAATGTTCAAGCAAGAAAAACACAGGTAAAACAGATGGAAGATGACAACAATAGTCCCCTACATTTCACATGGCAAACTCTTTCTCTCTCACACAACTTAAAAAGAAAGAAAAAAAGTTTTCCCTAAAACATTCCTGAAAGTAAAGTCTTTATTGATAGTAGCATCAGTAGTTATTCCTTGATTATATAAGGCTCTTATTGACAGTAGCATCAGTTATTAAATATGCTAAATAAATATATTCCCTTGCTTCATGTCTTTTCATAAGAACACAAGAAGAGCTATGCTGGATCAGACCACGGGTCTATCTGGTCCAGCACTCTGTTCCCACAGTGGCCAATCAGCTGTTGGCCAAGGACCAAAAAGCAGGACACAGTGCAACAGCATCCACCCAAACATGTTCCCCAGCAACTGGTGTATACAGACTTACTGCCTCTGATACTGGAGGTAGCACATAGCCATCAGGACTAGTAGCCCTCTTCAGGAGTTTATTCAATCCCCTTTTAAAGCCATCCAACTGGTGGCCATCAATGGTACTTCCTTTTATCTGTTCTGAATCTCCTACCAATCAGTTTAATGGTATGACCACGGATTCTAGTATTATGGGAGAGGGAGAAAAATGTCTCCTCATCCACATTCTCTACACCATGCATAATTTTGCACACCTCTATCATGTCTCCCTTAGCTTCCTTTTCTCCAAGGTAAATCTTCTCACATAGTGTAACCTCTCATAGTGGAGATGCTCTAGCCCCTTGATCAATTTAGTTGCCCCTTTCTGCATTTTTAGATGCCCCTTTCATTGTATATTCATCAACAGAAAAAAATATGGAACACAAAGGCAGTGATCACAATGTGTATTGTGGCATTTAGTCTGGACTTAGCTTCCCCTACACCAGAATGGGTGCAACCATTCCCTGCATTATACGTGATGATTATTTTCACTTACAAGAGGGTTAACTTCATTAAATCGCTAATAGTATTCATTTGAAAGTTTCCTTGTAGATTATTTCTTGGTGTGTAACATGTGACAATTTGAAAGGCATGAGTTTTAAACACTTCCTAAAAACATACCTTTTTACACAGACTTTCCCTAGTTTTTAACTTAGCTGGTTTTTATATTGCTTTTTTAAAAACTTTAATGTTTTTAAATTTATCCATACTTGTTTTATGATTTGTGCACTTCCCAGAGAGCTTCAGTTGATGGGCAGTATAAAAGTAAATAATAATAATAAATAAATAAATAAAATGATCATGAGTAGCATCATATGATGCATTTCATTATGATAAATGTCTGGGGAAGTTGTTGCTGGCATCATTAGTAATTAGCTTCGAATGGTTTTTCGTTATCTCAAGTGAAGAAACAACCAATTGATCTTCTTTACTTTATACTGGGTGTAATAGATGAAGGCTGCCAATTATTATTATTATTATTATTATTATTATTATTTATTTATTTATTTGTATCCTGCCTTTTGCCCAATACTGGGCATCAAGGCGGTCTTATAAAGTTTAAAACATACATTGTAAAGAAATGTTAAAATGTTAGGTGCCAAAGAAATGTTAAAAAAGAAGCTTAAAATACACAACAAAATTATAAGTCATTAACATAGATGGAGGACCAAATTACTCTCCAAAGGCCTGCTGGAACAAACAAGTTTAAGCCTGCTTCCGAAAGCCTATCAAGGAGGGAGCCAGCCTAGCTTCCCCTGGAAGAGAGTTCCAAAGCACTGCTGCAGCCACCAAGAAGGCCCTCTCCCATGTTCCCACCAAGCGTGCCTGTGAAGAAGGTGGGACTGAAAGAAGGGCCTCTCCAGAAGATCTTAAAGCATGGGCAGGCTCATAAGGGAGAATATGGTCTTTCAAATAACCTGGACCCGAGCCATATAGGGCTTTATAGGTCATAACCAGCACTTTGAATTGTGCCCGGAAACAAACTGGAAGCCAGTGGAGCTGTTTTAACAGGGGAGTTGTATGCTCCCTGTAACCAGCCCTGGTCAACAATCTGGCTGCAGCTCTTTCCGAACACTCTTTAAAGACAGCCCCACATAGAGCGTGTTACAGTAATCCAATCGGGATGTAACTAAGGCATGTGTCACCATGGCCAGGGCTGACACCTCTAGGAACAGGTGCCGCTGGTGCACTAGCTTTAACTGTGCAAATGCACTCCTGGCCACCGCCAAAACCTGGGTATCCAAGCTCAGGGCTGAATCCAGAAGTACACCCAAGCTGCAGACCTGTGTCGTCAGGGGGAGAGTAACCCCATCCAGCACAAGCTGAATCCCTATTCCCTGATCTGCCTTTCGACTGACCAGGAGCACCTCTGTCTTATCTGGATTAAGCTTCAATTTGTTTGCCCTCATCCAGTCCATTACTGCCAACAGACACCGGTTTAGCACAGAAACCGCTTCCTTGGAATTGGGTGGAAAGGAGTAGTAGAGTTGGGTGTCATCAGCGTACTGGTGGAACCGCACAAATAGTAGTTAAGAGTGTGTATTTTAAATATAAAAAGAGGTTTCATAGACAGTGATGTTCGCTCCATCACAATGGGAGTGTTCCCAAGACGTCCAGCTGAGTTATATGAAACACAGGATGTTGTCCTGTGTATTGTGAGGGAAGCAGAGATCTGGAAGCTTTCATTTCAAAATAAGGAAGAAGAATTCAGCTTCACTTGCTGCACACATAAGAAGCAAATCCTTCAGAACCAGCTCAAGTAAGACATGGAAAAGCACCGAAAGGCAAGGCATGAGTGAGTTCACTAGAATCAGTACTAGCAAGTTGGCTTCAGTACAGTGATGGTAGACTTCTGTGGCACATGAATTGATCTACATGTCTCATACATTAGTGTGCTATTGCAAACAAATAATTATTTGTAGCATTTATCATCATCATCATCCCCCCAATACAATTTGATACCACAGGAATGAGCTGGATGGCCAGCAGTGCTCAGTAGCCATGGCCCTGTTTTTTCACACAGGCATCCATCACCATTTTTTTAATGGGGGAAAAGGCCAGTACTAGAACTAGAGCTTTTCATTTAAAAATATACCTGTCACCCAACCGTAAAGTGCCACACTGACATGTTTCACCTGCCAAAAATACTTTCATTTTTTCTTTCTGTCTTCCTTTCTCTATCTTTCTTTTTCTTTTTTAAAGTATGTGTCATTCTTCAGCATAGGCTCTCATAGTGGCTAACAAGCTGTAAAATATCGCTTTAAGAGCAAGAAAATACAATTACAATAATGAATCAGCACAGCAGAGTAGCAGCAACAGCATTAAAAGCAAGTAGCAACAGCATGACTTACCGGAAGTAAAATAAAAGTAATGAGTTGATAAGCTTGAAACTTTGGGCAAATTAAAAGGTCTTCACCTGGTGCTGAAAATCTATCGAACTTGCTGCCCAGTGAGCCTTCCACAGATGGTTATTCCAGGTGTGGGGGTGCCATGACTAGAAAGGGCTACCCTGAGGTCATGATCCATCCAATTTCAGAGGGCAGGGGGTCTTGGAAAAGGACCTCAGATGAGGCATGCAACTTTCAGATCCTGCCTTTCCTAATGGGGCTTAGGAAAGTTCCATGTTCAAAGACACACAGACCTGTCACCATCACATGGGTTTGTACCTCGATCTCTGTAAAATACAATGGAAAAAACAGTGTGAGGATGTCTTAGGTGTTGCATACTACATAGAACAGATGGGCCAGTCTCTACGCAAAAGCATAAATTGACGACAGGAATGGCAATGTCCATAAACCAGTGGAGAAATATTTCCCCAACTGGGACACTCTGTCAATGACCTTAAGGTGGCCATTCTTGAACAAAGGCATTTCAAAGACAGATATCAAAACAAAATTGCTGAAGTACAATTCAATTAGCGATTCAAAGGGATTTTTTTTTATCACACTGCATATGTTAAATTACCTCACCGCTACAATGATGCCTGTGTTGTCACCCAACATTTTGTGAATAGTAACCTTAAGGTAATCATCACTGTCTGTATATTTTGCATTTGAATTCCCTCTGAGAACACAGTTTACATTCCCATCACCACCACCATCAACACGTGTATATAAATCTGCCAATTTTAGATTAACTAAAAAAAACCCAAGATTATGGCAACCAGCTTGATTGATAACTGGCAAATAGAGGGAGAAAACGTGGAGGCAGTGACAGACTTTGTACTTCTGGGTGCAAAGATTACTGCAGACACTGACTGCAGCCAGGAAATCAGAAGATGTTTACTTCTTGGGAGGAGAGCAATGACAAATCTTGATAAAATAGTTAAGAGCAGAGACACCACACTGACAACAAAGGTCTGCATAGTTAAAGCAATGGTATTCCCCGTAGTAACCTATGGCTGTGAGAGCTGGACCATAAGGAAAGCTGAGCGAAGGAAGATAGATGCTTTTGAACTGTGGTGTTGGAGGAAAATTCTGAGAGTGCCTTGGACTGCAAGAAGATCCAACCAGTCCATACTCCAGGAAATAAAGCCAGACTGCTCACTTGAGGGAATGGTATTAAAGGCAAAACTGAAGTACTTTGCCCACATAATGAGAAGACAGGATACCTTGGAGAAGAGGCTGATGCTAGGGAAAGTGGAAGGCAAAAGGAAGAGGGGCCGCAAGGGCAAGATGGATGGATGATATTCTGGAGGTGACAGACTTGACCTTGGGGGAGCTGGGGGTGGCGACAGCAGACAGGAAGCTCTGGCGTGGGCTGGTCCATGAAGTCACAAAGACTCGGAAGCGACTGAATGAATAAACAACAACAATGAAGTGGACAGTGTCCATGAATGCAATAAATATGTTAGTTTTTAAGGTGCTACAAGACTCCTTCTTGGTTTCCCTGTGGTGTAATTTTTGGCTTCCAACCTCATATTTATCAGGAGTAAGTCCTCAAAGCAGCCTCATAGAATCAGAGAGTTGGATGGAGCCATTGCTAGGAGGATCATTTGGGAGAGCTGTTCTGGAAAAATGGCAGGGGAGATTAAAAGGGTTTCTTTCCCCCAGCCCCCCTTTCTACCAGAAAGTTGGGAAATCTTTAGCTCAGATTAATATCTACGATGGGGCAGAATTCAAGGGCTTCTAATGTTTATCTCTCCTTTCAGGCAAGCATTACTGAGCCCCAAACTTTATTTCCTGCCCTGTACCAGGAGAAATTTACTGATATTTCTAGTGATTTGGCAAGGGAATTCATGGCACTACCTTCTAATCATAAGATTTTAGCCTGCTCATTGGAGATCCAATGTTGTTGCTAAGATACACAGTCATACCATCCTGTATCAATGCAATCTGAACTAGAAAAGCCCTTCTATCATTTTTTGAACATGGCTTTTAATTCACATTACATGCTGCTTTCCTGAGAGGACAGCAATATGCATGGATCTGTGAAATGTCCTTGATTGGTATCAATCACATCAGAATCCAATTGGTGTGCTGTGGTTCTGATGTCATTTTCCATACACGGCATGGTAATCTAATGGAAAGTTTTAGCCACATCTTTGCTGATGAATCCGGGCAGGGAAATTATCTTAGCCAAAGGCAACCCATTGTCACTTTCCCCTCATAGTTATTTGCTTGATTTTGGCTCACTTCTGTTTTTTTCTGCCTATTATTCTGAGGGCAAAGGAAGTGTAGGTCACTTTGCACTGACTCCGGCAGGCAGCTGTTCAGCAAAGGAGGGATTCGACACAATAGCAAGAAAGCAAAGAGCATATTTCCTGCTCTCACTCAAACATATCCCTTTGCCAGAAACTAAGCCTGCCAACAAAAGGAGGGAACATTTTTTTTAAAAAAATTGTAGCCGATTCTCAAAATGTTTTGTTCTCAAAATGTTTAAAGCAAATGATTACAGGGAAGACAGCACAGCGAAAGTGAGAAATGTACAGTTAAATGATTTTTATTTTTAGTATTTTTACCAAATCAATAATTTAACAGAAGTTCTTATCCTTTGAGAGAAAATTTCTGAACCTTTTGAAAACAGTGTCTATGGCCAATTATTGGCATGAATGGGAAAGAAGCAACAAGTTGATGTTCAGTCTAATGGGAAACAGAAGGCAGTGTCCATGGGCATCATTCCGTTAGATCAAGTGACGTTGTGCTAGTGGAACCAAGGTTCTAAGCTATGTGCAGGAGAAGAATCCAGCTAAAGTTACATTTGTGCAAGTCTGGATGTGCAAGCAGTTCTGTATTATGCTTGTGCAACCAATTTTGCAACCGGTTGTGCACAACTCTTGTGCAACCTGTTGCACATTCCAGTTGTATGACACATTGTGCAACTTGTTGCACATTCTGATTGTGAAACCGGTTGCATAACGGGTTGTGCAAGCATAACGGGCAACCACTTGTGCCGTGGATAGATTCAGCAGAGCTCCGCTAGTGCTATTTCAGTTTGTGGAATGACACTGTGTTGTATACTGGCCGGAGAGCAGTTCTTTCTTTCAGAGGAAGCTGCCTTACACTAGCATAGGTAATCTGTCCATCTATCCATCACCTGCTACAAGAGAGCCTCTAGTGGGGGTGGAAAGGAAGGCAAATTGTGGCCCTTCAGATGTTGTTGGACTCCAGTGCCCATCTGTTACAGCCAGCATGGCCAATAGGGGAGGGTGGGCTGAGTGGGACTTACCTGCAGCCTCCATGCGTGCCGGCGAACTGCTTGACTTCCTTTCTGAACTGCCATAGATTTAGTGTTGTAAAGTATAGCAAGTAAGTCCCGTGGGCAGGCCGAGGCTTCCCCACTCCAAGTGCAGAGAGGGAGATGTGCCCTCAGAAGATGAGAACTGACCATGGCTCTCCTCTCTCAGCCCCCATGGAAACTTCTACAGCCCTTAACTCTCTGATATTGGAGTGAGGGATAAAGAGACATCCCTGAGGGGTATTGGAGTTGATCTGGGATCTTTTGGATCCATGGCTCTCCTGGCTCCCAGACATGCCCCCAAACCAGTCATAATCTTTGCCAGTATAACTTCTCCTAGTGTGGGTTCTATGGAGCTTAATTAGAACAAACTTGCAAAGAATATATATCTATATCTATATCTATATCTATATATTTAACAAAACATGTCTTTAGTAAACATTTAAACACAGAAATATGCCACAATCTGTTCTTCTTTGTGCAACAACAACAACAAAGCATGGATTTCTTGCTTGCAGCTCAATCCTTCATGGTGCGCTAAGTACTCTGGGAGTCCCTTTTTGTAGACTTCTTCAACTTTTATTTCCCAGGGCAATCCCCAAGGAGTAACAAGACAGTTCAGAGTATTAGCCCTGCAATAATATAATTAGTACAAATATCAATACAAAAAAATAAATAAAATGATTCCCCACCCTCTTGAAATGCTACTGACACAATTGACATTTCAATTTACCTTATACAAGGTGATAAGGGCTTATAATTAAACAGAATTCTCAAAGATTCAGCTTTCAGCCGAACTGGTTCTCTTTCTTTCTGCTGTTTCTTCTCTAGCCCTCCCTCTGAGTGACAGCCCTGCCCAAGGGACTAAACCATCTGCTCCATAGGGGTTACACCAGCATTGGAAGGGTATCCAGTATGGGTTATGGGGTCCCCCCAATATTAAAGACATAAAACCTTACCACACTCCTTCTGGCATCAAATATAGCTTTTTGTTTGTTTTTGAAAGGAGTATATGGATATTTAATTCGAGCAAAGAATGTAGTTGATAAAAACAAATGAAAACAAATCAACAGAATATTTAGGTAGCATTACCTAGTAGTTGTGGAGGGTGAATGATCATAGACTAAAGTCTCAGCTTCAAGTGGTCCAAAAATAGTAATCATCATACCGATCAACTGTTCAGCAAGCGGTATAGTGGATCCAGGGACACTGCACAGGCACTTTTGGATTAGCAGGGATGCTGACATCATCTGCCACCCGCTCAGATTTCCCTGTTTCCTCTGGGCTCAGCTGCTTTTCTCACAGTAGTGTGTGTGTGTGTGTGTGTGTGTGAGGGGGGTGGTTTGAATCTTTCAAACAACAACAACAACATATTGTTCCCTGTTGTACTGTTAAGTATTTTAGGGTTTTTGTTTTTATATATTGAATAGGCAATTAAAACCCATTAGCTTTACAAAAGAAATTATCCTGGTGGAGATGAAAACTACTAGAACTTGTTTGTCAATGTGGATCAACACAGCTGCCTGCAATTTTGGACTTTCCTTGGGGGCACAGTGATGGGGAGCTTCCTGATGGGCTCCTACACTTCAAAATTCAGCAGTGCGCCATTGCGCTGCTCTCCCTGAACAGCTTGTAAGAGTGATCACAACGTGTGCACAATCAGTTAAATGTGGTGTATGGGGTGGGGGGCATTTTTTATAATATTTTGTTCCATTTGAGCCAAATCATTGTTTATTCTTCCTTCAGGAACAAACGAAAACTAATGAGGAACCCGAGTTCAACATGAGTCATTCTCGTCCTTTTCATATTGATCTTTCTCTCCTTTACCCCAACAAAATGTCTTGAATGATCAGGGCATAACCCAGGCTAAAAACACTGTCAATGTGCCTAGCTACAAATGAAAGTACAAGTCTGTGCATGCCCCAACTTAGCTTTTACTGCCTATCCATGAAAAGCAATCTTAGTGAAGTTGTATAATCAAACATCCATTGTAGTGGTGTGAGATTTGTATGTCACCAAGAGCTGATTATGCACTTATGAATTCCAGTCAGGGCCATGAAGAAATCGCTGCCTAAATTAGGTAGGAAGCTGTCCCAGCAACTTTCAAATGATCAAGAGTTTCAAGTGTCTTATGACTAAACTATTACATATGCCAACAAAAGCTGATAATTAAAGTCTAAATTCTAATAATTTATAGATATTGTTTACTCATTCAGTTTGCATATTTTACTAGCAAAGACTGGTCCACTTACGCTTTTGATAAGAACTGATAATTAAGCTTCATATTTCAGCTCTTGGCCTTGACATCCTCAATCTGAATGTTTTTGTTAGCTGGTAACGAGGCTCTTTTTTTTTTAAAAAAAAAGTTTTTTTAAAATTGATTTGCATTATGCATGTTACAGAATAAGAAAAATATAAAAAGCAATTGCATACACTGACCAGTGCTACAGTATAACAGGAGAGCAGAAGTGGTATCAATGGCTATCAATGGCTACTAGCCCTGATGGTTGTGTGCTATCTCCAGTATTTGAGGCAGTAAGCCTGTGTGCACCAGTTGCTGGGGAACATGGGTGGGAGGGTGCTGTTGCACCGTGTCCTGCTTGTTGGTCCCTGGCCGATGGCTGGTTGGCCACTGTGTGAACAGAGTGCTGGACTAGATGGACCCTTGGTCTGATCCAGCATCAGGGCACTTCTTATGTTCTTATGTGGTATCTTATTATTATTATTTATTTATATAGCACCATCGATGTACATGGTGCTGTACAGATAACACAGTAAATAGCAAGACCCTGCCGCATAGGCTTACAATCTAATAAGTTGTAGTAAACAATAAAGAGGGAAGGAGAATGCAAACAGGCACAGGGAAGTGTAAACAGGCACCGGGTAGGGTGAAGCTAACAGTATAGAGTCAGAACAAATTCAATATTTGAAGGCTATAGGGAAAAGAAAAGTTTTTAGCTGAGTTTTAAAAGCAGTGATTGAGTTTTAGTTCTCAAGTGTTCTGGAAGAGCGTTCCAGGCGTAAGGGGCAGCAGAAGAAAAAGGACGAAGCCGAGTAAGGGAAGTGGAGGTCCTTGGGCAGGCGAGAAGCATGGCATCAGAGGAGCGGAGAGCACGAGTGGGGCAATAGTGTGAGATGAGAGAGGAGAGATAGGCAGGAGCTAGACCGTGAACAATCCTAACTCTGCAGAACTTCTGGCCAGTAGGGGGTTAGGATGGGGTAGAAGCACCCTTCCACCAGCAGAGAGCACCTCTGCTTTTGGGGATATGTCTGCCCTGCCCCAGATGCCCCAGTTACAGAGAACTCTGCAGATATAAATCTAAATGTACCACTCCAGCGAGTGAGTCAGAAGTGGTGCTGGATCCACTGGATCTGAAGTCCTTCATCCCTTCAAACACCCTGGATCTGGTGTAGTTTCCCCCCATTTGAATGGGGAGATTTTCTTTTCATTTCTTTTTCTTTTTTAAATATTTATTTATTTATTTATTTATTAGACCCACAATAGACCCGCAAGGGGAAAAGACAACAAAAAGCTGCCCCCTCCCTCTCCCTGGTCATCATTAGCTAACAGGGTTTTAGAAGTGGTGGACCATCCACCATTTGCTTCACTGAAGATTGCGCTCTGATTCATTTAACTTAATTAAGGATGTTCCTGCATGGTACATTGTAATACCTGCTTGCATTGAGTTTACAGCTAAGTCTTACACATTTTTATGCTCTGTCCTATGCATTTTTATGTGCTTTGGAAATTACTACACTTAGCTGTTAGTGGTAGAATCTCCCACCAGAGGAAGATGCTTTTCTACTAAAGAAGAGGGACTTTAAACTGAGGGTCCCATCCCCTCCAGCTACTAGATAATACTCACAATTTCGCCTCAAATGACTTTTCTTTTTCTACCTAGCACACCACCTAAAACTGATGTCCAGCTCTTCTAATACAGGGCTGTCATGTATCTACACTTCTGCTCTATGTCACTCAGGAACTATATATATAAATAATAATAATAATAATAATAACTTGTGTGTTTCATCCAAGGGTTTTCTCCGCTGTGGTACCCCGGTTGTGGAATGAGCTCCCCAGAGAGGTCCGCCTGGCGCCTACACTGTACTCCTTTTGTCGCCAGCTGAAGACCTTTTTATTCTCTCAGTATTTTAACACTTAATTTTAACTTAAATTTAAATTTTACTGTTTTAACTCTGTATTTTAATCTTATATCAATTTTGCTGCGTGGTTTTTATCCTGGTTGTGCTTTTTATACTATATTTTGTATTTGTGCTTTTAACCTGTTGGTTGCCTTATTATGGTTTTAATTTTTGTGAACCGCCCAGAGAGCTTCGGCTATTGGGCGGTATAAAATGTAATAAATAAATAAATAAAATAAAGGCAGAGGCAGATCAGAGTTACAACTGGACTTTGTGTTTTCAGCAATGGAGATCAAGCACTGCTGTCCCTCTCTCCCAAAATGCATTGCTTGCTGTAATCTGATACCATGGACTAATTCATTGTTTATTTTGAGCTTGGGTCTCTCTGAACTGCAGACCTCATGGCCACCATATCTGGCCAAACGTTTGGACTTCTCCGTTCATTCCTCCTGACCTGTCTTTTCTTTCTGTCTTTCTTTTTTCTTTTTGTGCACTACCTAACCTGATGAAGAGTTCTGGAGAACTGAAAACATTTGCACATTTTTGTGGAATTTTGGTATTGCTGAACTGTGGATTTTACAGAAATAAATGTATCAATATTGTTGGAGCTGCAGGCCAACCAATTATTTGTTAGGAAGATTATGAAGAGATTTATTTATTTATTTATTTATTTATTTATTTATTTATTACATTTCTTTAGTGCCCAATGGGCAAAGCTCTCTGGGTGGTTCACAACAATTAAGTCGTCCCTATGGGTCAGTGGTTAGGAGATGGCCAACTTATAGTCGGGAACTTCTCTATGCTTTTAAATGGCATGAGACCGCTGGGGCTTAGAAAAGTCAAATCCTTTCAGCTAAGGTGAAGGGACAGAGAAGTGTTTCTGAGAAACAGCAGTTTGGTAGTTTGGAAGAGATTAAAAAAACACACAGGGTGAGTAAACAAAAGAATGGAGTTGTCTGAAGATGAAGTACAAAGATCTCTTCTCTCTCTAGGATAGAACTGCTGGCTTGTAGGAGTTCTTTGCTTCCATTAATCTTAAATATTAAAGCAAATATTACAAAGACATCCTAAATCTCCAGTGTTCCTTATTCAAAAGAAACTAAGCCCAGTAGCACTGTTCCTGAAACATTTTGCTACTCAAGGAACTCAGAAGCACAAAGTAATATATAATGAGATGATGATGATGATGATGATCTGGTCTGCTTACTAGGTGAAACTTTCCCAAGTACAATGCCATTATATTAAAGTGTGCAAAATTCAGTTTAACAAGATGGAACTATAAACCTTACAATTGAAAGAATGCGGATTACCCAGTGATTTATTTGTACATACAGTCCCTTTCTATTTCAAAATAACTCATGTTAATCTGAAATAGTGTTATATAATGAAGAACACTGAGGCAATGGCAGAGAAGACTTAATACATTAGAGAGGGACAATAGTGTAGTTATAGCGCACATCCTTTGGATGGAAAAAGACCTGAACAACTCCACTTAAAAGGATCAGAGATAGCAGGTGATGTGAAAGGCTGATGCCAGTCAGAGTAAACTAGGGTTGGCAAAATAATCTGATTTAGCAACTTTTAGTGTTGGTGCAATGACTAACACTCCCTGTATTCTGTTGAGCTAGGGTGGCCATTTGCAAATCACCAAAATAAATAAATAAATAAATAAATAAATAAGAAAGCCATCACCAAAGGACAAAAGATGATACTGATTTGCATAATATTTGCATATGCTAATTTATATATATGGATGGCAATTTAGGTATGTTTTATTTGTGCAATATTGTAGACAATACTGGGGTAGATGGGACATAAAGCAGCTTCCTTTGTAGATAAATGGAGTAATTTTATTGATAGTTTATTAGTTCGAAGAACATCAATCTAAATGAAATCTTCTCATTCCTGGCATAGATTAGGCACGGAACAGCTCTGCCAAAGTCCTGTAGGAGACTCCACTTTTCATTTACTAGATGTAATTTTCTAAGTACTCAGTCTATGAATAGTCTGAAACAAAGTCAGCACCAGTTCTTATTAGATTATTCAGAGCTGGCAAACTTCTAACATTTATCATGGAGAGATGCACTGTTAGCAAACACATTATTTATTTTTAACAAATTCTTCAGACATACATCCCAACATATTTATTTGTTCATTTATTACATTTCTGTACTTTCCAATAGATGAAGCTCTCTGAATAGTTTATGAAAGCATAAGATCAGATAGAAAAACATAAAACTTAGCATAAAAATCCCTAAAACAATAAAAACAGGAACAAAAAAAGGTAGTGCTAAGATCTAAGCATGGCACAGTTTTTTTAAAACTGATGGACTGAAAATTAATGCTGCAATCCTATTGATGTTTAGATAGAAAAATGTTTACAACTGGCTGGGGCATGCTGGGAATTGTAGGCCTTTTTCTGTCTAAACATACATATGGTTGTGCCTTAAAAAAATAAAAAGGTTTTCACCTGGCAGTGAAAAAGTCCACAACATAGGTGACAGGTAAATCTCTCTAGGGAGATTATTCCCCACCTGCAGTCCTCCCACTGAAAAGCCCCCCTCCTTAGTAGCCTCCCACCTCACTTCATTTGGCAGTGGGACCTAGAGAAGGCCTCGGAAGAGGGCAATGAGGATGATCAGAGATCTGGAAACAAAGCCCTATGGGGAGAGACTGAAAGACCTGGGCATGTTTAGCCTGGAACAAAGAAGACTGAGGGGAGACATGATATCACTCTTCAAATACTTGAAAGGTTGTCACACACAGAGGAGGGCAAGGATCTCTTCTCAATTATCTCAGAGTGCAGGACACATAATAATGGACTCAAGTTGCAGGAAGCCAGATTCCGGCTGGACATCAGGAAAAACTCCCTGACTGTTAGAGCAGTACAACAATGGAACCAATGACCTAGGAAGGTTGTGGGCTCTCCCACACTAGAGGCATTCAGGAGGCAGCTGGACAACCATCTGTCAAGTATGCTTTAAGGTGGATTCATGCATTGAGCAGGGGGTTGGACTCGATGGCCTTATAGGCACCTTCCAAACTCTACTATTCTATGATTCTATGAAGAAAATCTGGGCAGGTGTATATAGGGTGACCATATGAAAAGGACAGAGTTCCTGTATCTTTAACAGTTGTATTGAAAAGAGAATTTCAGCAGGTGTCCTTTATATGCATGCAGCACCTGGTGAAATTCCCTCTTCATCATAACTGTTAAATCTTCTGGAGCTATACTAGAGTGACCAGATACAAAAGAGAGCAGGGCACCTGCAGCTTTAACTGTTGTGATGAAGAGGAAATTTCACCAGGTGCTGCATGAATACAAATGACACCTGCTGAAGTTTCCTTTCCAATACAACAGTTAAAGATACTTCAGGTGACCTGGCACCAAGCCCTTTATGGCTTAAAGTTTAATGCCAGAACTTTTAATTGGATTGACATGTTAAGAAAGGCAATGCTCCATTTTGCACAATGGAGTTATTTAAGCCACAGTATTGTGGTGCATGCTTGGTGGGTTTAGAATATTCAAATTGCAACTGTGGCTTGTCATGTCATGCAAAACCAGTGGGGGGTGGGTTGTTGGCATGGTTAACAAACCATCCATAACCCTAAAACGGTCCATGGGTTCTGGGTGGTTATTAATCATGCCAACAATGCACCCACAGTGGGTTTGCACATCACATAATCAAATGATCAAAATGGCTGCCTGCATGGGTGACCATATGACCGGATTTGCCCAGATTTGCCCGGATTTTGGTGGCAAATTCAGGAGGGGAGGGGAAATCCGGATTTTTTCCAAAGAGCAGCTCTAATGGGAATTAACAAAAATGCTTATAACTCCGTCATTTGTTAAGATAAAGACATGAAACTTGGCACAATGGTAGCTCTTAGGAAGGGCTTTAGTCATACCAAATTTGAAACAGATCCGTTCATCCATTGATTTTTTAGGAATTTTTTAAAAATTGAGGTTTTGAAATTATTATTTTTTAAATTGTCATTTTTAAAGATAAAGAGATGAAACTTTGTACCATAAAAGGATTTATGTAGAGCTTTAGCCACACCAAACTTGAAAGAGATCCGTTCATCCATTGATTTTTTAGGAATTTTTTAAAAATTGAGGTTTTAAAATTATTATTTTTAAAATCGTCATTTTTAAAGATAAAGAGATGAAACTTTGTACCATGATAGGATTTAGGTAGAGCTTTAGCCACACCAAATTTGAAAGAGATCTGTTCATCCATTGATTTTTTTAGGATTTTTTTTAAAATGAGGTTTTAAAATTATTATTTTTTAAACTGTCATTTTTAAAGATAAAGAGCTGAAAGTTGGCACCATGATAGCTTTTAGGTAGAGCTTTAGCCATACCAAATTTGAAACAGATCTGGGGCCAGTAGCAAACCCTGTTAACAACAACAGCAGCTTGCAATGAGTGAATATACAGTCAGAAAAGATATGTGAGGGAAGGGGAGAATGTAACACACAGAGTATAGCAAAAGCGTCAAAGTACAAACCTACAAAAGTAGGAGTGAGTGAAGTTAATTTCAGATACATTGAATCTCTCACTTGTTCTTTATTTCAGTGATTTTAACATTAAGATGTTATGAAGAACAGATTTGTCTTAAATGTGTGCTGTAAAATCAGACATGTGACCAAGGCTATGTTCGGGTGGGCACGCCCCCTTGGTGCTGGACACGCCCCCTTGGGGGCGACCATGTTGTCCTCCTTTTTGGTTTCCAAAATATGGTCACCCTAGCATAGCATGATTTGTGAATTAGCCCATTAAATTGAAATGCCCCCTCCCTTTTTTTCTTTTTCTTTTTCTTTTTACTCTTGGCACTTTTTACTCTGCTCTGATCAGGTTAGAAACAAAATAAACCAATTCAGTTAATTTATTTTCAATTAATGCCATGCGAGGCTAGGGATTGGGTAGTGGGATTGACTGTATTGATATGAATCTTAGAGCCTAATGTGAGTGCACACAACAGAAAAATAGTAATATTTGAATACAATCCAAATATAAAATTATGCTGCAAGTGCTACACGTACTTCTCACATCACAAACCTAATGTAATAATTTCACAAGCCAATGAAACGTTGCTTGAGTATATTATATTGTTAATTTTAGGTATTTTATATACTTGTTTATGTTCTATCTACTGTTTAAAAATGTTGCCTTAGGATAGGTCAGAAGAGTCCACTGGTAAGCTTTTTGGAAATCCAGTGTGATATAGTGGTTAGCGTTTGGGACTTTATTTATTTATTAATCCAACTAATAAGAAATGTTCTTTGGGTGGCTTACTTAAAACAGGGAAGACACAGATGGAAAGGAACCCCACACATATGAAGACGATTGTACTCTTAGCAATTGTAGCTGATCTCTCCATCCACTGAACCACAACAAGCGCAGCAGACGGTGGTCTGTTTGCCTGTGCTCAGGGTATCCAAACACTGCTAAAGATCCAAATGGGTCATATATGTGAGGTTGTACTATGGCTTAATGAGAATCCCATCATTGACTTTCAAGATGATATTATACAGAACTGAGCCCTTTCCATGTCTTCTCCTCCACTCAAAGCCCTGTTCATAATTGTTCCTTCACCTGCCCCCACGAACGAGGAGTGTCTTTGTGCTAATGGTGCCAGGGAAAGGGCTGGGGAAGCAGCTATTTAAAACTGGTTCTGTCTTCTTTCCCTCAGTCATGTTGAACTCACCCACTCTGGTTACCAAATATCTTAGAGCTATGTGGATACCCTGCCCCCCCCCAATGCCCATACTAACCATGTGCCTGAGGGTTTTTTTTAAAAAAAAACACCACCACCACCACACTGAACCATCACCTGTATGTATTGCAATACTGCATATCTGCTAGTGCCTAGAAACCCTTTGTCTCTGAAAACAGTCATTCTCTGACTCCACACATGGACAGGCTATAAATAGATTGGCATTGAAATCAACCTGAGGTCCAGAAAGTGTATCAGAAAGCAAGATACAATGCTATTCTTCACATCCTCACTAAGCACCAATAGGATCTGTGGCCTACCTGAGTGGCCACTGATAGATCACCAAAGAGAGAGAGAGAGAGAGGAAATGCATCACCAAAAAAAGAGGACAAAAGAAGTCACATTTGCATAAAATTTGCATAATTTAAATTTAAAAGTTTTTTTTATCTAAATAGAAACATGAACTTTCCACCATAGACTTCCTTCTGATGATTCTTTGTCTTTAACCCAGACTTGTACAGGATAGCCCTTCTGTAAAAGAAGGCACATGGCCACCCATGGCTTGCAGAATGCCACTTTGAACCTTCAGGAAGAAAAGGTACATAATCAGGAAACTAACAGAAGCAGCAGACAGCAAGACAGAGTAATAACTCAAGAACTCAGAGAACATTGAGGAGAATGAGATTAAAAGAGGATGAAGTGAAAGCAACAATCATGCAGGAATAAGTATTAAATCAATGATTACATCATCTCTAAGGAAGGATAATTGTATTGTCAAGACAAGGCATGCCATTAGCCTCTGATTAAATCAATTCCACACTCTGAGAATAAAATTAATGTGAAATCTGTAGTAAAAGGAAATGATCATAAAAGCCAAGGACATCTTTGTCAGCCCTAACTAGTTTATGAGTGGTACATTACATGTGCTTGCTTCCTGTTTTGAGTTATACTCACAAAATGTCATGCAAGATGTCACATTCCAAGCCCTGAATTATGGATGGTTCTTACCATGAAGTTACTGCAATCCAGAAGACCACAATGGGAGCTTTGAAAACCTATAACTCTGTGAACATTAATTCCATCCCTTCATAAAAACCAAACTATTGTACCAAGTTAAAAATACAGAGCAATAACACCTAATTAGATGCAGACACATAAATCATAAATATGATAGTTAAAATGAAAGTCAAATTAACCCTGTCTCTTTCCTTTAAGTGAAGTCCTGAACACAGTGTTTACATAAACAGACACGTACCAAATTAAATCCTGGTGCTTTTACAGAAGATATATTTACAGCCCCCTAACTTACAGGTTTTCTTCCTTATGCTTAATTTATTCAGGTCCCTTTAATCTTTATTATATAACCATATTGAATTTCACAACATTTAGGAGCAGACAGAAGCATTTGGCTCAGCTATTAAAATGAAAATTAGAAGTCAATCAATGAAACAATAGCACAACAATATGATGCTGGAGCATTTCAAACTAAGGGCCAAACTAGATTTGATGGCCACAGATGCATGTGTCTAAACACTCAGATGGAGGGCATGGGGGAGTGTGGCCCAATTTACTGGAGTATAGATGAGGGGAGCTGAAGCACCTCGCTTCCTGAAGCTTCCAGCCCTCCTCGCAATTGCTTTTCTTACAGCTGGACTCACTTCTGCTGTTGATAATGGAAGAAAAAGCATCTGGGCTATGGATGTAAGAGAGGCAGACACTGGAGAAGGCTCAGCACTTTAGGGTGGCCATATGTTTTCTTTTACAGAGGACAGCCCCCTGTTTGGAAGGCTGTCAGAAAACATCCCCTATTTTGAAGGCATCCTCCATGTCAGGGGTGGGCAACTTGAAGCCTTTGAGATGTTGTGTCCTACAATTCCCATAAACTGTAGGCAGCTTAGTCAAAGGTGAGGAATGATGGGAATTGTAAGCCAAAACATCTGGAGGGCCACCAGTTGATCACTGGGGCTCTTTTTGAAGGGCTCTCCAGTCCATGTCAGGTATACAAATAAAGTACCCTCAGAAGGAAGAGCTGGGCCTCAAAGGAGCCCATCAGCAGCACCTACACGGCAGACTGAGCAAGGCACACAGGCCATCTAGTGACAGTCTTCCACACCATGGTGGGATGGACTGGATTTCAATTTAAATTATAATAATTATTCCTACATTTGCAGCTATGCATATACAAATTTTAATAAGGTGTGTATCCTCCATTGCCTTGTTTTTTGTGATGCCTTTCCTCTCTTTTTTGGAGATTCACAATTGGCTACCCTACCCCTTGATCATGTAGCTCATTGACTCTTTAAAGCATGCCCCCTCCACTTCTACATTCCATGTATGATGTCAGCTCTAGGTTTAAGCACCCAGTTCTGCTTGAAACATCTTTGTAAGACATATATGGGAAATATGTTTCCCATATTATCTGCTGTTGGCTGGCTTGGTCTGGATAAAGGCTAACTCCCCAAGTATTGAACACTCTTTGAGGATATTTCCTCCTCTGTAAAGAAAGGAAGTTTTTGTCAGCTTTGGCAGTGAAGTGCTCATGAGCCTGAAGTTGATTGCCGTGAACCTCCACTTACAATATTTTTGGAACATGGGTACTCAGGGCAGGCACACCAAACTGACATCTCTGGGCTCATCAGAAGCATTCAGACAACTACTCAATTACCTCTAAACCCAACAGAATGGTTTTGTCCCGGATTTCAACCAGAAATAGTGATAAAGTTCATTATTCAAAGTGCATCTTCAAGTAATCAAGGTTACTAACCCTAAATAGCTGGGGGTGTTATTAATTACTTTTCTGTTTATTTAAGCATATACCCTGATCAATATTCATAAACAATACTCAGTGTTCAATAGTCAGGGTGGTGAATAAAGTTTCAGATGAAATCTGAATACTACTGTTTCAGGCTGATGCAAATCTCATATTCGTAAACCAGCTCTTATAGCCAATGTACATTGTGATCACCTTGCTGATGTTCCTAATCACTTTATATTCAAAATGCTGGTAAGATTAAAGGGATAACACAACAAACATTAGCTTGGAATCAGATAGTAACTTGTACAGATTTCCCTGGGAATCTGCACCTGCAATGCAAATACTATACATCAAGCAACTAGATTCACAGCCTTCCCTGAGCAGACATTCTCCAGATGTTTTGGTCTTCAACTCCCAGAATTCCTGACAATTGGCCGTGCTGCCTGGGGCTGATGGCAGTGGAAGTCCAAAACATCTGGAGGGCACCAGCTTAGGGAATGCTAGAAGAATCTTGTAAAGAGGCTTTCCTATAGGCATTCATATAAGCTCATATATATTTTTCTTTGACTTTTGGGATTCTCCAGTAAAGTACTATTATTATTTATTATTATTATTTATTTATATAGCACCATCAATGTACTATGCTGGCATATCTCAAGCTGTTGAATTTGAACATGGAATGGAAGAAAATGTATCTTGTTGTTTTAAATCAACAGCAGATTGGAGCACTGGGGAACACATCCAGTGTTTAATATTTTGCACATTAATGCTGTCCTGCCACTGGCATGACCTAGTCAGTGACAGGGCTGTGTCCTCATATAGCTCTTGGTAACCCAAAGGTGTTGCAGAATTATAAGCACATCACTCTAATCCCATAATGATAGAGGAGTGGAATTATTCCAGCTAGCACAGCAAGAAAAACAAAGAAAATCTTTACTATACAATCAGACAGACCCATAACAACAGCCTGGCAAAGCGGACGTTCTGACCCTGAAATGAACTATGCCACTAGAACGCAGGGAGCGTGTGCAGGGTCCCTCCTCTTTCCCATGGCCTTGTCATTTCGTTCACTTGCAGGCATCCTACTGCTCATCAGCGTCTGACACTGTTAACGGGAAGAGCCCAAAGAAGAAGCTCGTTTTTCAGTACAGGTTTCAAATTTCACTCAAAATACTAATGTACTTATAGTGGAAATAGCACATGATCCAGTTGCATACTCTTCTACTGCTTAGAAAGAGTATTTTAACTAGCATCTTTTCATCAACCCCTCTGTTATGCCTAGACAATGGCTATAATCTAGAGGTGTGCATACTCATTTTTAGAGATCATCATCATCATCATCATCACCACCATCACCACCACAATATCATTCTTTCTACAGATGCCCCAGAAAACTTCCCCAAAGAATTTCAAAACTTATCTGCTTTTGATTCCCAACACTATACAGCAACAATGTATGCCTGCTGATCCCTGCCTTGCATAGAATAATGTGGGACACTCAGGTCCATCAGAACTGCATAGGCTAAGATGACTCAGCAAGGTGGTTCCCCACCTGCTCACCATTCTACCCCAAACATATTCCAAAGTGCCATACTTTACTATTCCACATAGTCACTTATTTGGGAGAAATGAAAAGTGTGCACTTGGCGATAATACTGGATAGGAGTTAACTCTGGCCTTGTTAACTCTGGCCCCCAATTCAGGTTTCCACTCCCAAATATATCCCAAATTACACCTCACTTGTACTGTCGCAGGGAACTTAAAAGATGTCAATTAGAACCGAATCAGCCCCCAGTGGAGGCTGGTGGCTCCGATGCCAATGGGATTGTGAATCTACTCTGGATTTCAGCCAGAAATTCTTTAGATTCTTTAGAGTTCTGATTGGTTCAAACTGAAACCCACAGAGGATTCACAGCCCCACGGGCTTCACTGACAGCCCATACCTTCATAATCCTGCCCTCAGTTCTGTTTCATGGTCCTGCTCAACTGTGACATAACAACCCCAAATCTAATTTAATCTAATCTTCTAAGTATATAAACACAAAATATAAGAGTGTTTCTTTTTTTAAAAAAAAAAAGTTTCGAATTTAAAGGGTTAAAATCGAATTACTCCAAAGGTGGTATAACAGTGCAAGCAACAACAAAAGTTTGTTGGTATGTAGCCATGAAACATCAAGCCATACTAAATATGCTGCTCTTTATGATGCAACAAGAGTCTCTCTTTTTGGGGGGTGGGGAGGGGGTGGTACTGCTGCAGAACACATACCACATAATGTATTTCCTCTGCATGTAACCGATTTATAAAGACTTCCAGAGTGGTAGCCATGTTAATCTGATGCAGCAAAAGCAACAAAGTTTCCCATAGCCCCTAATAGACTTAAAACATTTATTATGCCATAAACTTTCACAGCCCCTGAAGTGGTGCCACAAAACTCTTTCAGATGAGGGCAAAAGGCCTAATACCCGTCATGTCTGTCGAAAGCTCAGGAATTAGAGGTACAGACAAAATGTAAATGCCTGCCTTGGATAGCTATGGTGTGTAGTTCGCCACACAGGAATGCCGCAAGTTAGAGCAAGAAGAGAATATATTGTAACCAGCTGAAACTGCAATTATAAATTAGAAGATAGACATGCAACTGTTGCTTGCATTTGATCAGATTACAGGAGCCAAAGAGAATTATTTAAATCAGGAATGGGGAACCTTTGTCTGTTGGCCTGATCACACCAGAGGACGTTCCCCATCAGTCCTAGTAGCCATACCTCCCACCCACTAAGTCATGAGGGGAAGGCTCTTATATCCTATCAGCATCTGATCAGAAATAAATGCTTTTCACTGCTTAGCCTGGAAAAAAACTACTCCCATTTTCAGTGCCTAGCAAGGGAAAGCCCTTTTGTACCTGGTCAGGAGGGCAGGGCTCCTGCAGCTCTCTGTAAACCGCCCAGAGAGCCCTGGCTATGGGAGTGGTATATAAGTGTAATAATAAATAAATAAATAAATAAATAAATAAATAAATAAATAAACTGTTGTGATGCAGAGGGAATTTCACCAAGTGCTGCATGCATACAAATGACACCTGCTGAATCTCCCTTTTCTATACAACTGTTAAAGATACAGGAGCCCTGTCCTCCTTTCCATATGGCCACCCTGTATTTGGGATGCACTTTGAAAGTGTTGCTGAGCGATTAAGTCTTGCTTCCTTTTGAGTAGATATGCAGAGGCTTGCCCTACTTATTTGTGAGTAGACATGCTGCTCATGCTTACTCCTGACTGTACATTGTTCCTACTCTAAATGGGTAATAATGGAATTGTGGGGGCGGATTTTCAGCCCCATCCACTTTTGTTTGTGGCCCATGTTTCTACTGGAATGGAGCTCCTGAACACTTCTCTAATATGGTATTTGGCTATCAGGCTGAAAAAGGTTAGTCACCCCTAATTTAAATTATAGAAATGATTTCTAAGGATGATTCTGTAACTATAAAGTTGAATATGCAAATCTGTGTTCTCTTTTGTCCTCTTTTTTGGTGTCATGTAATATAGGCCATGCGAACAGACAGGCAAGACCCAAAGCAAGTAGTTAAGGAGCCGTCTGCAGGGGAGAACTGGTGAGAGGAAGTAGTGCTTCATCTTTCCTTTACCCACCAGTTATCTCCTATCAATTTCTCCTGGAGCATTTTTAACCTTTTCCCCCTCAACCTGGCTTTGAGGCAGTAAATAAGCCTGACTGGGGAGAAAGGGCTCCACCGCATGTAATTTCCCCTCCTGCTTTATCTCCGTGGGTTTTTTGTTTATTGTTGTTGTTTTTACCTCTGGTGCTGTTTTGCTTGTTTGCTCTTCCACTCCACTCTACTCCATTCCACCCTGTCCCTTCTCTTTCTCCCTCCAGTTCATTGGTTGCTCCTTATATGCTTTTAACAAGACAGGTCCTGTTTGGTGAGTACTTCAACCAGACCGCCTTTCTGCCTGGCAAAAATGGAATGACCCTTTTGTCTGGCTTTTTGGGGACATTGAGGGAGTACAATTCTGTCTCTGCAGAGATGTCAGTGTTGTACGATTTTTTAAAAAAATGCTTTCAAACCTGGGATGCAAGGTTTGGGTTTTATATTGAGGCTTGGAACCAGCTGCTGAGAGAGATTGCTTTTCCTTGCCAGGACCTGATACAATCCATTCAAGCGAACTGCAAGGCTCCTGTCAGTCACAGCACACACGCGGAACAAAGGAAAACATGAGAGTACAGCAGGCTTAAGGGCACATTAAACACATGTAGGGAAAATAATCCAGACTTCAGTCATTCGAGGAAAAGATGGGAAAGGCTGTGGAAGAGATGGGGTGTCAGCAGGAAAGGCACAGCATCATGTGAGTACTGTGCAGGGCCGGCGCCAGACTATATTGCATCCTAGGCAGGCGCGTTCTGAAGCCTCCACCCTGCCCCCCCGCTCGCTCACTCACCGCCCCCTCACTCACCTGCCCACCCGCCCGCTCGCTCACTCACTGCTCCCCCCCGCCCGCTCGCCCGCCCCCCCTGCAGAGGCTTTGAAGCAGAGGCTTTGAAGTGGAAGTGGCTTCCTGGCGCGCCGTACTGAAACCTCCGCCTCCAACCCCAGTATCCTGGCTTCGAAGGAGCCAGGACGCTGGGGTTGGGCGGAGGCTAGGGTGGCGGCTTTGGAACAGCACACCCGGAAGCTGCTCTAGGAGAGCGGCTTCCGGGTACGCTGTTCAGCGCCCTCGTTTCCTTGGCGCTCTAGGCGGCCGCCTGAGTTGCCTCTATGGCAGCACCGGGCCTGGTACTGTGCTGCAAATCTGCACACCAGACATGAGAAGAGTGCACTAAACTGCTGGTGTGATGGAGCTGAAAGTATCCATGGAGAGAGGGAAATGTTTGTAGGGGGCAATCAACAAACCTGAAAAAATTTAACACCTCTCCCCCTGCATACCTCCATCATTGCTTCCCTACAGATGCCCCCTGCAAATATGTTCTTTTGGGGTGGGGGGAGACACATACTAGTCGCAATAACAAGTTGCTTCAATCTATCTAAGAACCAGCTCTTAAACAAACAAAGATAAAGAAACTTGGCAGAGGAGCTAGAATCACATGATCCAGTTTGTTGTGGATACCTTAGAAACTGCACTTGTTCTATCCAAGCTGCCAGCTAAATAGGCTGGTATTTTAACCTGCCAGAGAGAGAGAGAAAGCCAGAGAGAGGGCTCCATCACACCTACTTTTTTTCTTGGTATACACCTGCAATTCTGACCTCTGTTTCTGTAGCAGGGCAAGTGCTGGTCCCTTTCACCATGGTAGCTGTACCAGGGGACTCTCTTTTTATGTGTTCGCTCTCCTGTTATTGTGCCCTTCCCCCTCCACTTCATTGGTTCTTGTGGGGTGATGGACATGGGAGCCTCCCCTCACTCTAAGTGGGTTTGAGCCCCGGCATTTTTATTGTTGGATGGGCTCTTTTCCAACACTCCACCCCATGTAAAATAAATAAATAGCTTGCATTTCTTGCTGCTCTTTGCCAGTCATTCCAAGAAGCCCTGCAGCAAAGGCAATCAGCAAGCCCCATGGCTAAGGGTGTGTGTGTGTGTATATACACACAGGTGCCGTCATTGAGGCATTCCTAGGGAAGCTGCTTGCACCTCTGCCTTCAGTCTCTCTCCCTCTCCCTTACACCTGGTCTTCAAAATTCCCTGAGCATTTTGCAACCCTCCCCCCCAAAAAATTATTAAAATGCCTCTCTCTTTTCTGGCAGCAAAGATCTGGCTCTACAGTAGGGGAAAGGAAGGGGTGGAATTAAAAGATTTACCAACCACATCAACCAAAGAGCAGGAGGAGAGCTGAGAGGGAAGGGCTGCTGAGCACTTAGAGAAAACAAAGAAAGAAAAGGCTTAAATGCACCCACACCCGGCAACCAATCAGGCAGCCAGGTCAAAAACTGATGGAGGGCACCAGAAGAGGGAACCCCTTGTGCTGGAGGAAGAGAACCACCCAGCCCTTCCCTTTTCTCAGCAAGACCATTAGCACACACAGCCAACGAAGGAAAAAACAAGTTAATCCAGTCTTTCCACACACCAAAATTCAATGCAACAAGGGGGGGGGGAGGAGGGGCGAGATGAGTCCAGGACAGGGACGATGTCATATGAGTACCACGTTGCAAATCTACATATCAGGCATGGTGAGTGTGTAATAAATTGCTGGTGTGATGGAGCCCAGAGAGAGAGAGAGAGAGAGAATGCAGTTCACCCATGAGTTAAAAAGAAAGGGAAGATCCCTTCTGAGAACCTGCTGTAATAGGAGGCTATAAATCAGTCCAGTGGTAAGAACATCAAACGAGGTTATGCTTCCAACTGAAGATCCCTTGATTACTAAATATTGGTGATGAAAGGCTTTTTCCATGGAAGGCTGCACATGTTATTTTAATAGAGTCACTCTTATATAAACATGAAACATTTACTCTTTCAGCAGGCTTATTTCATATGTCTGTACAGATTTTTGTGTATAACCTGATAGTAACCAAGCTCCAAAGAAGCCTCATGGAAATTGGGATGCCTGGAATATTGTCATCAACTAAACCTTTGACAAAATGAGAGCTCAGTTGTGAACAATTCCTGTTGTTTACTTTGGGCAGATCTACACCAGCGTTTATAATGTAGTATAGTTCCTCTGATAATGTAATATGTTGTACCGGTTTAAAACGTCATGGGGCACACTGAGTCATTATAATGCTACTTGTCTTTCTCCTTCCCGTTATTAATTCATTAAGCCAGGTCATACTGTGTCTTCTAATGCTGTACGTTTGAGGTTCCCAGCGTTGATTTGTTCTGTGCTCCGCCCACTTCCTCCTCTCCTCCATTCTCCCTCCTCCCAATTTAGTGCTATCTCTGCGCTCTGATTTAGGTGCCGAAAGGAAGTTTCCACGCCCCATTGAAAGCGATTGGCTGACAAGTGATGATTCAAAAGTCCGTCAGCAAAAATTATTATGACATATGGGGCCACATACAAACACTTCCATTGGTAGTTAAACGTAACAACGGAATGAATAAAACAAAAGAACGAAGGAGGATACAACGATGATAAAATGAAAGAAACTGGGCATCATGTGACCCAATAAGTTATTGGAACCCTTCCTTAACATTATAAACCATAAATTCATCTGCCCTTTGTATGGGAGTTTTGGGGTTTAATATTTCAGTAATGTGCTGTGGGGCTTATATAAGAGATAAATTCCAAGAAGTAAGACAGGGTTAAGTCTTAGGTAGTAGTAGTGGTTGTTGTTGTTGTTGTTGTTGTTGTTGTTGTTGTTATTATTATTATTATTATTGCTTTCCTTTTTGATAGTTTAATTTCATTTGCAACCTTAATAAATGACAATCTAGCCCTAAGACAATAATAACTATGTTGTTGTTCTCTGAGGTTATTTACACTGGCAGCGTATCTGAAATGAATAGTTTTCACACATGGTTTCTTTCTTTGTTTCTACCTTCCTCAAGTAAGGAAACTGGCGTGTACAATTCTTTTGTTTCACTTGACAGATTGAGGCATTTGTGTGCTTACATAATAAGGAAGTTAGAAAGGATGTATTCAATGATACAATGTACCGTGGCTTATGTGGTTGTGTAGATCAACTTTCCCTGCCTCCTGAGCATTTTGCTGTCAAATACTGTTTCTAGGTGGTTCACCCAACATTAGTATTGCTCTCCAACTCATCAGGCTGAAAAACTTTTATAAGGGCATATTTACTGCCTCAGACATGTCACAAATCCAAGGTGAATATTTGGAACACCTCTATGTTCCAGGAGGCAAATGCATAATATGAATTAGAGTGAATTTCTCAACCATTTCAAGACTGGGCCCCCTGTGAAATTATATTAATGAGGCAGGGCAATTTCATAATAAAATACTCATTTGAAAGCACCATAGTGCTTCCTTGGAAGTTGGGCATCATGCAGAATTTAAACATCCAAGGAGCTTATTTCTAAAGCATAAAACTCTTTCTTTGACTGCTTTGTCTGTGTTTTTACACTTTGGCTGCGTTCAGACAACACCACAGTTAGTGGTGGGGTAGTAATTAACTTGAAAGTAATTTATCTAGGGTGTACTCCCCACACAACATGATAATAATCAACTGTGGTGCAGATTAGGATCAGTGTTGAGCTGAATATTAGTCCATGCTGAGTTGACTCACTCATCCCCTGCCCCGTCACATCAGCCATTACTGCCAAAAATCTATCCTGCTGGTTGGACTAGAGCGTCAGCCACCACTTTGAATGCTCTTGCCTTATGACTCTGTGGCTGACAAAATAACTAATAGTGACCAAAGAAATAACCAGTGTCCTCCACACAACACAATAACCAATGGTGGTTCAAATAACCAACTCTGCACAGAGTTGGTTGTTTGCATTGGTCATTTCGGCCAAATAGCCAACTGTTGGTTAAAAGACTCCCAGCACACAACATGATAACCAACCGTCAACTATTTAAATCACCATTGGTTATCATGTTGTCTGAACGCAGACTCTTTCTTTTACTGCTTTGCTGTTTTGCTCTGCAGAGAAAATTCCTATTTATCTCAAGGCAAACACAAATAATTTTGACTGAGCTTGTATAACATTTATTTGCTTACCACCTAATTTACTAATTAAATGTTTCTAAGGTTTTGTGGCAAGAATGTAGCTAATAGACATATTTTTCTATTACAATACCTATTTCGCTTTCTTAATGAAGGGGTATTTTCAAAAATGTCTTTACTCCTTATTAGTTAACCATGATACATTTCAAATAATAACCATTATTTTATGACATATCTCCACAGAATGTTTTTCACTATGAACGAGCCCCTGGGTATTCATTTCACACTTTGTAGATGCCATGTTTTAAATCATCAAAAGTATACCTAAAGAAATGCTACTAATTTTGTGAGATCATTTGAACTCAGAATATTACATGTGTACATCTCAGAAATAATTAGGTGTTTTTTATAATCACACTTGAAAAAGTGCTACATCATTGTTTCCTACTGTAAGAATTTATCCTCTCAGTAAGTTGCTCATTAAGTTGTTGTTGTGACTGCATTTAAACTACCAGCTTAATTACCATAATTCTGTCATTGCCTTCCTAGCTTTTCTTCATAAGTGGTCCTCTTTGATTATTTATTTATTTATATTTATTTTTAATCAGCTTAATAACCAATGTTCTCTGGATGAGTTACAAACAGTTAAAAGACTAAAATGTCATGGAAATAGTTAAAAATATACAATACAATACAATACCAACTGCAAAAGAATTGGAAAAAAAAAACAGCCATAAAATCTAGGGTCTAATCTACACCAAGTAGGATTTTGCACTATGAAAGCGGTATGAAAGTGGTATATAAAAGGCAGGAGCCACACCAAGCAGGATATAGTAGTATGAAAGCAGCATATGGTATGTGTCAATGGGCCCCAACAGTTGTCAGTGCACTTCAATACTGCTATAAAGCGATAGTGTGGCTCCTGCCTTTTACATACCGCTTTCATACTGCAATATCCTGCTTGGTGTAGATTAGGCATAGGTATCTAAAATGCCTGGGGGGAAAAGAATGGTCTTTGTCCCGATAAAGTACACTCAAGGACTACACTGCCAGTTTTCAAAGGTTTTATTCCTCTTCTACACATTCAAAGAAAGTTGATAATGGTGGATTCAGATAACAAATTATGCTTCCTGTTCGTAAACTCTTCCCAAATATTTGTTGTCACTAGAGGAAGTATCCTACACTGCTGCTGAGCTCCTCATCCCATTGTGCCAGCATGACCTAAATGCTAATACTCTGGGGAATTAGCACTTCATAAAGAAATTCCAGAAACAAGGCAGAAATGCTTGCTTCTGGATCAGGACAGGTCAGAGGAATTTCCTTCTGCTGACCTACCCTGTTCTGGAAATGAGTTTTGCACAAATCTTTCATTGAGCAGTCAAGTTTTAACTGTACAAAATATGAAAATATTTTTCAGCAATTAGGGAATCAAGAAGGCATTGTTTCCTTTCTTGTCAATATTTATAAGGTAAAACCCTCACTCTTAATTAGTGCACAAAATGACTCTCTTTCCCTGCCCCACAAGCTGATTCCCCCCAGCTTTAGTTCCTACTCGTCTGTGTGCTGAGATTCAATTCAAAGTAGAAGGCATTATTTTTAGATTCAGTTTCTTTTCCCAAGGAAATATAACACCAGGTACAAAGGGAGCTTTGTTAGCCCTGTTACATTGTTCTTTTAGACAAGTAGACTTTAGAGAGATGGCCTTGAGAAAATTCGGCATCTGTGATTCAGGCTGAAATAGTACGCTGTTCCCTTTCTGAAGAAGAGCACATGATCTGTACCAGCAGGAGGTGGCTTATGTCAGTGGAAACAATGCTTGTAATAATCTGACCTGCAATTTTAAATGCTAGCAGCTTAATGTTCAGATAGTGCTCTGAGTGCTCTTTCTTTGCAATCCTAACAGTTTTCATTCCATCTGTTTAGGATGAGCCATGTAATGTGTGAGACGGAGGACTCCCATTCAAAATCACAGTCTAAAAATCACTGTCTAAAGTGGTAGTATACAGACACACACAAACACAACTAAAACCAGCATCAAGAACAGGGAACAGTACCATGAAAACGTGTGTTCTACCAAATTTGTTGCAACCTGCTATCTGAATGCTCAGTACGTGAACAGTTGGATCTCTCTGGTTGTGAATTTCATAATTTGAGTGTGTTGATGAGAAACTCTACCCCACTTTCCTGTTCTCTACACCTCTCCAAAATGGTGACCATTTATGAATCACCAAAAAATAGACGAAATGCATCACTCACCCGAAAAAAGGACACTGATTGGCATAACATTTACATATGTTCATTTATATGCAAGATGCAAATTTAGAAATAATGATTTTATTTTAAACAGAAACACAGTGCATCTCACCATACTGTGGAAGAACTATGTGCCTGACCACTCAGCCTGCTGTCCAGGTACTCGCTATTGATGGGCATCAGTTCCTATGATCCTTTATCTTTAAACACAGAGACATAGGAAGCTGCCTTATACTGAGTCAGACCTTTGGTCTATCAAGCCCCATATTGTTGACATTGGCTAGCAGCAGCTCTTCCAGTGTTTCAGGTGGGATTCTTTCCTCACCCTATTTGGAGAATCCAGGGATCAATCCTGGGACTTCCTACATGAGCTACAGCCCCACCATGGAAGAATCAGGACTGTCAGTTGATTCAGGAAATAAATTGGGGGGCAATGTAATTGATATAGTATTGGCATAATATATTCACATAATTAAGTTCCCATCACCTGCCTCACTGTCACATTTTGCACACATTGAAATTTCCAGACATTGAAATTTCCAGACACATTTCCCATGGACACATTACCCTTACTGCATTAAAGTAGTCTAATCTAGAAGTGACCAGTAAATATGGAACTGTGACAAGATGATTCTTCCCCAGGAAAAGCCATAGTTGATACATGTCTGTCCAAGGCATATTTAAAATGAGTTTACCATATAAAAAGCAGTATTCATTTGTCTGATTCAGGTGTAATTAAAGTGCGGTTTGCTGGAACTAGGGCCTTAGCTAGACCTAAGGTTTATCCTGGGATCATCCCAGGGTCATCCCTGTTCATGTAAATGACACACAGAATATCCTGGGAGCAGGCAGGGACGACTCCGGGACGACCCTGGGATAAACCTTAGGTCTAGCTAAGGCCTTAGAAAGGATGGGTGGGAATGGGAGAAGAGAGGCATGTGAGCTGAGAGCCTATTCATGACAACCAAACAAGAACTGGACTTTGAGGCCATTATATTTCTGACTCAATCTTCTTCTGTAGTGTAGGGGAGAAATTTGGAGACATACCTTACAATGCTTTGTAAGTCTTACAATATCAGGATCACAGAGATAATACACGTGAAAACAGAGATGAGTGATAAAACACTAGAAGTGTTTCATGACCTTGGATTATATTGAAACTTGAATCATCTTCAACAACTTAGTTCATTTCCTAAACCCTTATTGGTATGCTAGGGGCCTGAAATGTTGTACTTGCATAATCATATTGCAAGGGAGACTGGGCTGAGAGAGACAATGGCCCTGTTCAGACAACACACTAAGCAACAGTTAAGCTACTAACACTTTTGTAGTAAATGGTTAGGGAGTCTGTTTAAACTGTGGTTATTTAGCCACCATGGTTAGGAATGGTTCACATGACATGCTAAGCCATAAAGTTTAGCTCAATATGCTTAATCACCGTGGCTTAGTGTGTCATCTGATCAGGGTCAATGTGCCACACAAGACTACTTTGTGAGTCCTATGGCTTAGGCAATAACCCATTGAACCCAGTAGGACTTACTTCTGAGTAGACCTGAATAGGATATTGCTGCAATTCTAAGCTCACTACGAAGTAAATCCTCCATTGAATTCAGTGGAACTGAGTAAACAACCTGGTTCTTAAGGTATGAGCATACATCACCACTTTTTTCCCCAGAATCAAATAATTTATTTCACTGCTTTCATTGATGTTCTACACAGATTTTAAAAAGAAGAACCTCTCTGGGAGAGGCATCTCTCTTCCCAACATAGCATATGTGTTCAGAGACTGAAATCCAAGAATAGTGTCTTGCTGATGTCTATTTTGACTTTCATGCTGTCAATTTACATTTACTATAATAGTGTAGATATTCTTAACATTTTCTTCATTTTATGATTGCTGTTATACTCTTTCTTAGAATAGGTCAAGCAGCATCTTTGCGTCTTACAAGTTCAAATGGTACTTCATCTCAGGCAGCTGGACTATCAGAACAATGCATCACCCTATGTGAACCCAATTTCTAACTCACCCTCTTCAACGTTGAGTTGAAGTAGATTACAGGCACAATGTTTGCTGTCTCAAGTCTACAGAATCAGACTTCATCTAGCAAAGACAATTAAAATACTCCCCTTTGACACTGTTTTCTCGTGCTGGTATTCCTACTTAAAATGCTATTGCTTTCCCTATTAGGCTAGCAGATACTTACTTTCACTGAAACTTTGTGAAAATTCACTGCCATTGATGACTGCACTAATTCTCATTCTGTCCATCCCATCCAATCACCTACCCAAACAAAAAAAAGATGTCAACCAAATCCTTGATCTACCAGCAGGTGAAGACCTAGGCATTCTCCGCACCCCACTCTTTTTGTTTTGTCTTTCTAGCATAGAGTTGGCCATGAAATGCATCACTTCTTGTATAACGTGTCACAACTAATTTAGTGTTTGTGGTGAAATAGTAGTAGAAATGGTCAACTGGGGTGGTTACTGTAACTATGATAGCAGGATTCAATATTCCTGCACCTGGAAAAAGAACACATGCTGTAGTCAAATGCATGATGGTACAAGGGTTCTAAAAGACTACCTCCTTTAACAGAAACATGCCCACAAATTGAAATCATTTTCAGAAAGCCTTGTCCAGGTGCCCCTGTCTTTGAAGATTAGGTGGGTGGCTACCAAGAGAAAGGACGTTCCTGACTGTGAAATTCTGTCCCATGGGAAATCCACCTGGCACCTACTTTACTATCTTTCAGGACATGGGTGAGCAGAAGGTATATCAGAATCTGATATATCTCTAGTTGATTTGCAGTATACTGGGATTTCTGATTCCTAATTATTTAATAATTAGCAGCAGTGAAAAGGTCCACTGCCACAATTACGCTGTTGAAATTATGAAAACCTGGGTGGGGAGGGGGAGGACTTCTTTGTGCTAAAGGGCTGTGAGTTTACTTCTGCTATTGAAAACAAATTCCTGAGCTGAGCATGTGCTCAGAAGTGCCCATTCCTTCCTTCATAGTGGCATCCTAGGTTTGCTAGTTTCTCAAGTTTTTCCAGTTTTGCAAAACTCCACTTAGCAAAGTGAACTAATAAATGCCTATAGAAAATGTATAGAATATAAGCTTAATAGCAATATCAAAAGTTATTAGTTTCAGGATTTAAATGACTCAGTCCTAAAACACGTTAATTAAGATATATGTAGAATATCAAGTTGTTTTTCTGTATATTTTTTCTGGCACTCACTCATACATAACGTGCATATGTTACTCGTTCTAAAATTATATTTTTTCTATCTGTGAGGTCAGTCATCCAAGACTTATGAAAGCTTTTCAAGAATACTTTAAAGGGGAAGTAGCATTGCAATGAAATCAAACATGTCATTGCTGGAGTTTCAATGTAAATAAATTTACTCCTGCAATTGAAGATAAATCACTTAGGTCTCATTCACATCTTCAAGGAGGGGTGGTGGTTAGAGGAACTACAGGGAGGGTAGGGTAGTGGAACCACTACAAGTCACCCAACTGCAGGACCATGCGGCACCATGTGGTTGGCTACCCATCCCCTTCTGAAGTTAATGGTCATGCCTCTGCACAGTTTACTGTGGATTCCAGCCTCCTCTGTGGCACAAAGAGGCTCTCTGGGGCCTCTCCACTGAAAAAATACCCCCCTCCAAATAGCTGCATGACCATAAAGTCTATGGCAGCAAGAGTGTTGCCAGAAATGGCACTCCCTCTTTCTGGCAGATTCTATGGTTACAGTCTAGAAACCTCCTGGAGCCTGTTTTAACCACTGTAGAGCTCACCACACATTACACTAAGCTACCCTGGGGGGTGGGTGGGTGTTAACCCAACTACAGCAGGACTGTTAGCTGGGGTAGTTCCTTAACCATCATGGTAACAGTTTTCTCCTCCTGCATGACATGCTAAACCACCATAGTTGCGTCAAAATCCTTAACTGTTATGGCTTAGCATGACATCCGAACAGCTCTTTAGGCTACAATCCTATACGCCAAGTTTCCTTGGAACAGACCCCATTGAACTCAATGGGATTTATGTTTCAGAAGGCATGTCTAAGATTGCACTGTAAATACCGGTCTGACCATTGTAAAGAGAATACTGTCAGTTGCTCTGAATATTGGGGCATTGATCTGTTTTGCCATTACAAATGCTTAAGACACATTCACAATTTTGGATTGTTTGGTGATAAACTATCAGACCTAGCAACAGACAAGCAGGGATATATTATTTCTCCAACTCTTGCAAGCTTCATTTCTGCAGCAGAACAAACATATATAATATACTGACAGAACTGAGGCCAGATTACTTGACGGGATTAGGGATATGTAAAACCTGTCCCTTTATTTTGGAACTAGGCCAACATTTCTCAGAAAACAATTCTGTAATAAATTACTTGGGCACACCACTAACAGATAGGCACAATCTGCTACCCATTGAAGTCAATGGTAAAACACCAATTGGTCTTAAAGAACTAGATTTTCCCTTTGCAGATTTGAAATAAATGTGCCACTGACTTTTCATACCATACGTATGTGTCTCTTCTCTTTATTTTCCATCCTCCTTTCACATGCAAGACAGGCAAGGTATCAGCAATGTTTTAAGGCCTGCTCTTGGAATAAATGGGGCTAAAGCAGTATTAAATTGGAATAAAGCAGTATGTTTTAAGAGCATTTGTTATACTGATAGTCATATAATTATAACTATGTTATTGGCATAGGTTTGTGGTTCTGGTATGTATATCTAGTACATGTGATGTGTGTAAAAGGGAATTTCATTCTGTAAGATTAGTCTATGCTCCAGCTGAAAGGTTAAGAACTGCCCCCCAGCATTCCTTCATGGCGGATTCTAGGTGCCTCTTAGACAAAGAAAAACTTTAAACCAATCAGTGTCAAATGTAAGCTGTGATGTATGAATTGTATGCACCTTACCTTGTATTGGCAATGTAACCTCGTTTGTTAACAGAGCACGGACCAGTAAAGTCCATTAGAGATAAGAGCACTGACCAATTATGTTACTAACAAGTGATGTAACCAGAGCCTATATATTCCAGAGGATCCCTTTGTTCGGGGAGCTCTTAATTTGCATTTCCCGCTGAAGCTCCAATGTTGCAACATTTACGAATAAACTTTAACTTGCATTCTCCAACCCGGTGTGTTTATTGGCAAAGTATACACTGAGGGAGCGGCCTGTCCAGCCCTCAGGTTTGAGGGCTAACACATGCACATGCCAATTTAAGAAACAGATCAGTGAGTTATCCAGAAATATATTTCTCAAGAAGGAAGCATGAGAAAGGGCTTTTCCTCTGTTTTGGGAATATAATATAAATTATTTGGGGACATTCCATTGGCTCATACCAATGGTAGTATGATAAGCCTTACCTTGTTTGCGATTGTGATCTTTGTTCTAGGAGAAATCAAAAATTCCTGTTCAATGCACTGAAAAGATGCACTGAAAACTATCTTTAGAGAGACAACTGCACTTCTGGTTTGTGCTACTTTATAGGTTAGTGAATGCCAAATATTTGTCTGGGGGTGGGGAATAATTAATTAACTATAATATTTCTTTTTCAAATGTGTGTCATTTTTCTCCAATACATATATAAAAGCATTTCCCCCAGAATTATCCTTGCTTGATTACACTTGAAGGGCTCTGCCTTAAATTTGCTTTATATATGTAATCTGCTCATCACAATTTAATTGAGCAAGTGGTGCCATGTGGCTGCCTTGTTGAAATTAAAACATTCCTCTGAGGAATCTGCAGACTAGGAAACTTTCCAGGCACACATGAAAAAAGTACAGCATGTTTATCACCAGGGACAGGGAAGACAGAATAAATTGCAGGTATTGCATTTTTGGAGTGTACATAAATGGGCATGACAACAGTGAGTCGATGAATTGAAATGGCTCACCATTGCCTCATATTGACGGTTAGAAATCGCTTCTGACCTTGCCCATCAAATTTGCTTCCCTAAGGGTGCAACCGTATGGATGTTTAGACAGAAAAAAAAAACCCTCCTAAAATGTCCCGGCATTCCCCAGCCAATCATGAGGAATGCTGCTAGTTGTCAGATTTTTTTTTCTATCTAAACTTGCATAGGATTGCACCCTAAGGAACTTTTAAGGCCCAATTCTAAAACTTGCTGTGTCGTCCAGCATTTAAGATTCAACATGCCAGCCCTGATCCAGAGGCATCGAAGTTTAACTAGTGACTATTGTATTTTTATGTAAGTTTCCTTGCAAGAGTCCTCATCTGATAATTCGTCATTTTGTTCTGTGGACTATACCGTGACTTCAGCCCACCTCTGCAGCAGGAGATAGTGTTCTGCATGTACAAACACATAGAACTGCTTGCTATTTTAAGAATATGTTTTAATCTTATCCATTTTAAAGAATAATTTTAATTGGTGATTATTGTAATGTTATGTAAACTTATGTAATCATTGTCCCTTGGTTTTGTGCTGTTGTGGTCTAAGGACTAATGCAATAAATGTTATTCATTCATTCAAAGTGCCAAAGACAGCATGATTTTGACTTCAGAAATGTCCTATGCCAAATCCAAAGGTGCTTTCAAAATTACTGTTGCCAGAAAGCTGTTCCATTCTATTCATTCAGGATAATCGTGTGCTCTATTGCAGGATTATACAATGGCAAGTAAATGGCTAAGGCCATCAGGAGGGAGAGGATGCAGCAGTCAGGTACCCACCATCAGGCCTGGATACAACTCCTGCTAAGGACCTCCTCCCTCCAGCTACCAACTGTCACTACTGAGGCCTTCAAGAGGGAGAGGAATAGGGATGGATGAATCTGGCAAATTCAGTGCCACTCATTTTCTCCTTTCCCCAACATTAAGTTCATTCTGTCGACTTTCCACATTGGAGCATGTCCCCGTACCCCCTAAAAATTCTGCGTAAAAATTCATACATATTTTTGTTCGCATGTCTCCCAATATACTTGCTTTTGTATGTACTTCTCCAAATGGATGCATTTTCGAAGCAATTTCCCCCAATAAAAGGCATTTACGTGTGCTCTTTTCCCTAATATACCCATTTTGTGCACATTTCCTCTATTATACTCATTTCCCCACATTTTTTGTTTAGTTTCACAAACTGCATTGCAAAATTCGGAAAAGTGTGAATATTACTGTGAACCATCTTGAGTGAATTTGGTAAGTTTGCATTTAAAGTGCTTAGATCCAGCCCATGACCTACTGGACTTTGTAACTAAGACCTTAGCTAGACCTACCTTTTACCACACAATGGAGGAGTGACGATCTCACGCTGTGATTAATGTGAGATCCCTCCTCCGTTTACATGTAAGGCGCGACGACCTCAGGAAGAGAGGCATCGTGCCCACCATTTAATTTTTTTTCTTAAAGTGATGACAGCACACGAATGGTCATGCACTGAAGGTAAGTGTTTTTATAAATTTAATTTGGTTTTCCCGCTCCCCCCACCCTAACCCCGATGGGTGCAGTGCTCTTGAGGAGCACTGTTCCCTGTGCGCAGCTCCCAGCTCCATGAGAGGAACCGCGTGAAGTGGAGTCAAGCCACGGAAACAGGCCACATGTTCCGCAGTCTTGGGCTCAGCCTGGGACTGTGGAAAAAGCAGGCCCAATGGGGAGGGCTCTATCCTGGGGCGAGGGAGGGATCATGCCTCCCTGATCCCGGGATCCCCTGTGCATCATGTGGACGCACAGGGATGATCCCAGGGTTTGCCCTGGGATATAGCCTGGTCTAGCTAAGGCCTAAGAGTCAAAAATGTTACATTTAATATGTAACATGCAGCCAGAGCAAAAGGCTAAAGCTCCTTTACCTTCTCCATTAGGGTCCTAATTCGGGTTTTATGCCTGCACTTTTTTTTTAAATAAGCTGTGGGAGAGATGTAACTGTATTCTACATTTCACCAGTGCTAATAACTTTTCCAATTTCTGGTAGGGGTGTATACTTTATAACTCTTCCCTATGAGGGAAGGTTACAACAGCTGGGATTGTTTAGCTTGGAAAAAGGAGGCTAAGGGGAGACCTGATAGAGGTGTACAAAATTATGCATGGTATGGAGAATGTGGATAGGGAGACATTTTTCTCCCTCTCTCAAAATACTAGAACCCAGGGTCATCCCATGAAGCTGATTGGTAGAAGATCTAGGACAATTAAGAGGAAGTACTTCTTCACACAGTGCATAGTTAAATTATGGAACTCACTATCACAAGATGAAGTGATGGCCACCAATTTGGATGGTTTTAATGGGGTTGGATAAATTCCTGGAGGAGAAGGCTATCAGGGGCTACTAGTCCTGATGGTTGTGTGATATCTCCAGTATCAGAGGCAGTAAGTCTGTATACACTAGTTGCTGGGAAACATGGGTGAGAGGGTGCTGTTGCACCATGTCCTGCTTGTGGGTCCCTGGTCAACAGCTGGTTGGCCACCGTATGAATAGAGTGCTGGACTAGATGGATGTTTGGTCTGATCCAGCATGGCTCTTCTTATGTTCTTATGTTCTAACATTGTATTGGAACAATGCAATGATTTTGCTGCTGTTGATGGTGATAGTATGTGGGTTGCTGTTAAGCTGCTTTGAGTACCAAAGCTGAGGTTTAATAAGCTAAACCCTCCAATTGCATGATTTCATTGGTAGGTAGAGCTACAGCTTCCAGATGGTAGGACACCTTTGCCTTTAATAGCACATGGGCATGACAGTTTGAAATCTAGCCAGTTTGCTTTTCCAATATTAAAGATCAGTGGTGGGGATTGTGTGCTCCCTGCTCCAATTGTTGTTGGACTGTAACTCCCATTGTCCATGACTGCTAGACATGCTGACTAGGACTGATGGAAAGTTGGAGTCCAATAACATCTGGAGAACCATATGTTCTCCCATCACTGCCATACATGCAGTGATGTGAAAAAGCTCCACTTAATGGCTTTGCTCCTGCCATGCAGACTTTAGTAGAGCTGTTAAATACATAGTAGATAGACATGGTAAATTCTTCTTCTTCTTCTTCTTCTTCTTCTTCTTCTTCTTCTTCTTCTTCTTCTTCTTCTTCTTCTTCTTCTTCTATTACTACTACTACTACTAATAATAAATGCACTGCAGCAAACACTTAAAAGGTGTGAAAAGGTAGCATTTTCAGGATTTATGGGTAATATAACATTGATTCATTCTTACTGCATGTTCTGTTAAACAGATGTGTAGGTGGAGATTAGCATCACAACCTAATGCACTTCTGACAATCAGGAAGGTTTACTTTTCAAAGCTGACTTCTGCTCTGCCCTTTTTCCTTCTTGCTGCATTACCCTTAATTGCTTCTCTATGTGTAACAGTAACTGGAGATTGTCTTTCTATCATTACAGTGGGATAGTTTGTTGTCAGACACAGCTTGCATTATCCAGAAAAGGTATCTCCTAGAAACAGCAAAAAGCACAGCAGTACATATTTTAACTGAGCAATGACAGAAATCTTTTCGGCAAGGAATATGGGGAATAAAGCCGATTTAGCCCCTAAAAGGACTGTTGACAAAGTCCTTGCCACCACATGTAGCTCTTCTTGAAGCAGAGTATAATGCATTACCTTCCTTAAAAGTGAGACATGATCATTAATCATGCATAAAACTCCCCTACTGAAATTTCCCAGAACCATTCAAACTAAAAGTCTTGCTCTTAAAAAGACCATAATCAGATCATAACTATCCCTAACAGTGACATACTTTATGCTCCATAAGTTTCAGTGGAAACATCATAGCAAAATGTGCAAGGTTGGTGCACGCACACGATAAATTTTGGCTCAAAATTAGGGCAGACATAATGAAAAATGGATATTATGTCTCAGTGCTACCAGATTCATAGAAATCCTGAAACTACATTAGCAGGCTGCCACAGATCTCAGATTTGAATTAGACCTAATGTAAGAAATCAAAATGCACACAGTTCCAAATTCCAGTTTTGTAACATCATTTATATCTTGGTGCCAATATTTCAGAAAGCAGATATAAAAAAATCTGACAACATATGACAAGCATTTATCTCAGTTGTTTTTATCAGGTCCAGTATTTTATTATAACTTTTTTTTAGCTGTTTTAAATTGTTTTTATTTATTTATTGTTGGGTTGAAGATTTTATGTTATTTTTTAATTACCTTGTATTTGTAGCTTTTAATTTTTGTGAACTGCCTAGAGACTTTTGACTCTTGGGTGCAACAGAAATGAAATCATCAACATCATCATAATCATCATCATCTTCTCTTCAGCTGTATTGGTTTTCAATTGTAATTGAAAAGATAGAATTAAAAGGCACAGTAAGTGCACTTTGTCATTAAATGCAGGGGTCTATTTGCTTCGCAACATATGTTCGTTAATTTTATCTGAAACTCTTGCCAACTTTCTGTTTAGTCTGCTATTGAGGTCGAGCACTCTATATGTGTAAACATTGTAACTACCTATTTTGTCTTGATTTTGATTTTATTAGCAGTATTGGTCTCCAAGGAGCCCTAAATGTCAGCAGTCACTGATGCTTAACTATAGTGGTTCTCCATGGGATTAAAACAGACAGATGCCATTGAACACGTATGCCAGTGATCAGGAGAAAATAGTGCTGCCACTTAAGATGTAGCCACTTAAATCTGACATGAATTTGTTTCATAGAGTCTACACAAATAATAGACTTCTGGAGGAAAATATTGATTTGTTTGACCCTTAATTCTTCCATTTTATTATATCACATTAGGCCAGAAGTATTTGCCCAGTGGCTATTATGGTAGTGCCATATGAATGCTCTGGTTGTTTTCAGTTAATTACAGGTACATAGAGCAAGTAATTAAAAGGCAAAGTCTAATGATTCAGTCTATATTATATTCAGGTTAACACAATATTTATTGCAAACCCATGACCAGGCACATCACTCTACTACTGATAATATAATAGAGACTGATGTACATTATCATGACATTTCATGTGCTAATGACTTATGAACAAACTCCATTTTTCCAGTCAAATTGGCATAATTCCCCCTCCCACTGGGCACGTCCACTTTCCTCTTACTGGTAAAAGACAGACAGCCTTTTTTTTTTTAAAAAAAATTGTTGTTTATTCAGCAACTCTGCTGCTTTTAATTCCACCCCTCCTTTGTTTATTTATTTATTACATTTTATATTTATACACCACATAGCCCAAGCTCTCCTGGCTTTTCCTCTTCAGTGAAGTCAGGCAGGCTTTCATTGTGGTTCAAATCCTTCTTCTTCTTGTTGTTGTTATTATTATTGCTATTAATATTAATTAGTACTGCTATTATTAACGTTATTATTTTGTTGTTGTTTAATAATGGCTGTGATCACAATGCAATCAACTCTGAAGCAAGGATCACAAAGCTTTACTCCTATCCTCCTATCCTCCTAGTTATGGGATGCAAAAGAAAAGCCATCTCTCTGTGCTGCTCCCGCCTCACAGGGTTGGTTTGCATTACTTGCTTTGAAACAATCCTTGGCTCACTTCCTTGTGCCCCCAGAAATGTTTGCTCCATGCCTGCCTTCCCGCCTCTGCCTGGGTGCTGTTGTTTTGGGGTATCTGCTGGGACTGACTTCCCCATAGATCTATGGCATATCTCTGCCTGCCTCTCTGCTGGCCGTGTGCCTGGGAGCTGTACTACATGATGGGCTTTGTGGTTCGTGCCCACAAGCCTCCAGCATGCTTGCTTCCAGTGCTGCCTGTCCTCCTCTGTGCCCGCCTTGCAGGGATGGTTTGTGTGTGTGTTGCTTTGACTCAGGGGATAAGTCCTTCCTGCACTCACTTAGACTTTTTGAAGTTGCAAATAATTTTTTCAAGTGTGGAAGAAGATTCATATTTAGGTTTATCTACTCCCCAATTCATGGCATGTTGGGATTTCCTTTGAAATGGCCATGAATAAAGCCCATTGAGCTGTCTGCAGCTTTAAAAATCCCTGAGATACTGGGGTGTCCGATTTTCAAAAATCCCCCCAAAATCAGGGGAGGCTTGGATTTGCTTGAGGCTTGGCATGCATGTGTATACATGTATCAGGTGTCATGGTGCCTAATTTGACATTTCTAACATGAAAATTGTTGGAGATATTGAAAGAGGTGTGAATTGGGGTTAGGGGTGATGTTTTAAAGGTTAAACCTCCGCCAAAAATCAGGGGATGATGGGATTTGCTTGAAACTTGCCATGAATGTGGATCTAGATGGCATCTGTGAAGGTGCCCACTTCAAAGTTTTTATCTGTCAAAATGTCAGAGTAAATCCCATGTCTGAAAATGGGGTGTCCGATTTTCAAAAATTCCCCGAAAATCAGGGGATGCTTGGATTTGCTTGAGGCTTGGCATGCATGTGTATATATCAATAAGCTATCATGGTGCTGAGTTTGAGATTTCTAACATTAACAGAAAAAAAGTTGTAGGCTTTTTTGGATTTCAATGCAAGTCTATGGGGGGGAAGCGGAGCTCTGATCCGGATCTGGAGCTTTGCAGCGAAGCGGAGCAGACCCGATCTGGAAGTTGCGAATCTGGAAGAGAAGCGGATTGGGGGGTCTGTGCACACCCCTATAAATAACAGGTGTATGAGCATTTCTAACATAGGCATGAAATGCAACAATGTTCTTTTATCTTTTGTAACTCATTTAACCTCTTATAACTCTACAGTCCATATGATGTTTACTGAGGTAGACCACAGATATTGAGGAACATCAGACAGGGGAAAAATTAAGGTTCTGTACCCTTGCTTTCCCCCCTTCTGTTGCACAATACTTCCTCTTTCTCCATGGAGAAGAAAGAGGAAGTAAACAATGACCATGTGGCCCGTTCAGTGGCCATTTTTATTGTGCCATTTTTCCTGCACACAGCAGGAGTTTGAGGAAAAAAATTCTTCAATAAGTAATTAGACTTACCAGGTTTTTATTTTGTGATGGAAAGTAGGCCAGAAGGAGTGGGAAATGCATGGAGAGGTGGATGGCATTTAGGTGCTTTAAACCCGTGAAAAAACGTGAGTGGGCAGTAATGAGCATGCAATAAAATGCTTGTCTGATGACGCTGTATGTTTCATCTGTGGAGGCTTTCCAAAGACAGAGGAAACATATAGACAGTATTCTGGAAGAGACATTATGAAATCCAAAATGTTACCCACAGGTTTTTCACAATGCCGCCATTAACAAAAGTGCATGATGAGATTATAGAAAAGATGTTGCCCATCTAATCAAAAAAGGTTAATTCTGTTCATTGTTCAGTGTCCCTCAAGTAGAAAACGTATTTGCATAAAATTAGTTTCTCTACATCTTCAAAAATGTGTTGCCTAGTCAAAGATCTTACTTAAAAACCTTTATTTCAGTACAATTAACCTTGTGCTATAATAATATCATTAATTTAGCCAGTATAAGTGAAATATTGGCTAACATGTGAAGTTGGGATTTAAGTTTTTCTTGTTTTGCTCTACATTCAAGAATTCTTCTTTGTTACACTCTGTACTAATTCTTACAATATTCCAGTGAGAGTGGTAAGTGTGATTTAGTGTTGATATCTTTATTTTTGAAAGGAGCAATCAGTCTGATTTCTTTCTTTAGGTGGATGCCAACTACTATTTGGCACCTCTTGTCCCAGAACCACCTCCCTGAAAGGTGATTTGAAATGGTCGTTATAACATTTATGCAACTTGATGGAGAATTGGTACTTGAACTGGCTTGTTCCCCTTCCTTGTTCTCCCACACCTTTTGTATCATGTTTACTAGATTGTAAAATTCCTAGAACAGCATTTAGGTGCTTTAAACGATTACAGCTACTTTTAATCAGCGCCATGTATCCTCTGAAACTGAAGTTTCTTGTTAGTTCTTATGGCTGGTAACCTCCATGAATTTGTCTATCCAATCCCATTTTTAAAATCATCTAAGCCATATCCTGATGCCTTGTAGCAATGATGAGAGGAGGAAGATTTTTTAAAATTATTTATTTAAGGATTTTTATGCCGCCATTCAGCCAAAAAAGGCTCTCACGGCGGAGATGGCAGTGGAGGAGAAGCTCCCTTCAGGCTGAAACAGTGCATGAGCTGCAGCTATGGTCATGTGTAGTATTCTTTGTGGCAAAGAATACCATACATTCGTTATGCATTGACTTTATTTATTTGTCCCCCCCCAGTTTACAATCATAAAAACAAACAACAAGAAAAAATACAACAATAAAAGTATCACAATGATACAATATTAAACATTAAATACTATATATATATATATATATATATATATATATATATATATATATATATTGAAGATCTAGCAGTAAAATTAATAACCAGAGGAAGTGATTAAAGATGAAATGCATGGAAATTTTTGAGTTTAATTGGCCGAAGAGCTGGATGTACCACTGGCACACGAAAAGACAGAGGGCCCCCTCACGATTATTAGGTATTTAGGTATAGAATTGGATTCTGTGCAGCAAAGTTGCTGACTTCCTATAGATAAACTCTTGGCCCTTCGGTCCAAGTTGCTTTCCATGCACAATCACAGAAAGATTATGGTCCTTCAACTTCAGGAGCTGGTAGGTCTCCTTAATTTTGCCTGCCGTGTAGTTGCTCCCAGACGAGCCTTTCTGCACCATTTAGGTCACACAGGCCATGCGTGAGGATTTAAGCATCTGGCTCTCTCTTTTGGATGAATTCAGTGGCGTTTGCGGGAGTGGAAGTGAAATAACGAGGTGAGACAAGAAAGTTGGATTTAAATAGGGCCACATTTATTAAGTTCAGCAAAGGGTGAAGGAGTCCTAAGCAGACATCCTAACTAGGCCATTGACTACGCTGTATTTGGGATTGGGCGAGCCATTCATATCCTGTTATGTGGTGCTCATATGTCGCCACCCATCCTGATTCCCGTTTTGGGGTAGGGAGGCCTTCTGATTTCACCTGCCCCCCCCCAGGTTGCAGAGTGGGTGAGGAAGGTATGTCTCAGAGGTAATCCTTATTCTGCCAGCTGGTGCCACAAGCCTCCCAGCTGAGGGCCTCAGGTGTTACCAATCATCACAACAGTGCCTAAGAATGTTCACCAACCCTATCCTTGCTCCCTATTCCTGCATACCTGCTCCCATAATAAAATGTGACCAAATTGTACCAATTAGCCTAGTTATTACTCCCCTACTGTCTTACAGTGTGAAGTAGGAAAAAAACACAAAACCATTCTAAATGATTAGGATCAAAAAAATCCTACTCGGACCCCTGAGGGGTGACCGGAAAACCCACACTATCTACAGGGAGTGAGTGAGGGAGATACACAGAGAAGAAGGTGGCTGGGAGGGACACCAGCCCTTAAAAAAGGGCTCAAACCCCTCCCAGCCCAGTGGCACCATGCGGAGGCTGCCAATGGTGAACCTCCATACCTTGCCCCTCTCGCCCCCACCTGCAACTGCATCACCATGCCCAGGAAAGCAGAGCAAGGTTGTAATGCCTTTCATTTTGGAAGTTCAAGATTACCCATAACATAGATTTTGTGAATGCTTCAATCAGATTTCATTTCAAAATAACTCACAATGACATCTTATTAGTAATGTTTCTTTTCTCCACATGTGTTCCAGTGTGAATGTACAAGGAGTACATTGCATTTCAAATAGGTCTAGCACAGCAGTAACAAACAGCCTGCAGATCCTGGACATTTCGAACATTTATCTTATAGTATTTCTTCAAAAGTGACATGTTGTCAAGGAAACCCTGCTTCTGATGCCTATAATAATTCCTGGCAGTACCCATACCTAATGTATTTTTATTGTAAAATTTTTTGAACATTTCAGTTCAAAAAAGCACAAAAGCATATCTATATTTCAAAGCAAAACCAATAGTCTAGTTTGTCAGTCTTCCCCAACTGGTTGCCCTCAAAATTGGTTGGACTACAATTTCCATCACCACCAGTCAGCATGGCCAGTAACCAAATAGTATTCCAAAACATTTGGATGACAACTTGGTGAGGAAGGCTAAAGTAGATTAAGTAGGGACTAAGGACACAATCCTATGCATGCTAAAACAGATAAAACAAAAACCTACAACTCTCAGCTCCCAAATTTTTAGGTTATGTAAAACCCACACTTCTTTCTGAAACATGTAAATTTCAGGGAGATTGGTGATTTTTTTTAGATTTTATGAACATTAGAATGACCCCCTCCCCAATTACTGCTTTATAACGGCGGGATGCAGAATCTATTCATCGTCCTTAACTACATGGACATTGCAGTGTCCATGTAAATAAATCCTAAGCAATTGGTTCACAAATGTTTAGAGACATGTCCCATGACTGCAAATATATTTAGATCTTAAGCCACATCTTAAGCTACTTTTACACCTTTAGTACTGTTTTATCTGACCTTATCATGCCCTTCAGGCCCTCTCTTCATGCTCATGTCCATGGCCTCCTGCTAATGTCATCAGTGGTGTGTGTGTGTGTGTGTGTGTAAAACCACATCAGCACATTTCATCTCCATGGATGCCCCAATCCACTAACATTATATTATGTTTTAATTCAGTTTTATGTATTTTATTTTTATTGTTGTTTCCCGCCTTGATCAAAATGGGAGGCAGGTAAATAATAAATTATTATTATTATTATTATTATTATTATTATTATTATTATTATTATTATTAGTTTGTGTGCCATACAGTTTTTGTTAGACAGTGCAGCCTTTCTTAACCAGACCCAGGCCTTGGCTTTTAATCCCTTGCTCTTTTTAGCATTTAGAATACTGCTGCAACTGCAGCAGCAGCACCTAGGCAAAAGGGCAACCTGAGAAACATAGTTCTCCAATCGACCTGAGTCCGTAGTATGAAAGACATACTTCTGAGACTGCCTAGTGCCTGAGTGGCTGCTTTTGTAGCCCAAACATACCCCTGTCAGCATCTGGCATGGTGGAGCCCACTTCCACTTCCACATAGATATCATCTGTTGAACCTGCACGTCACGCAAATGTCTGTGGTACTCCAGTTGGTAAAAGAATAACCCAGTCATTTATTTTACATTTATTTCAGCTCAAGTATGAGTTTCTAGTCCAGTTAATTCTGTCTTTAATATTACTGCAGGTATTTTCATGTCCATGAATTTTCAATGAAGGGAAACTATCTGGCATTCAGTGTGTGAAAGAGAAAGGTTGAATCTATTTTCACTTCAATAAACAAGGTTAAAATTTCAGCCTGTTGCTGCCTTTTTGACAAATGCCAAGTCTGAATTTAACTATAGTGCACAGAAATAAATAATGTTCCTATTTTTTACAGATTAGCATCACAGGAAGTTATCATGAATAATTAAAGAAATTTATAGCCAGTGGTTCAGTGTCCCAAAAATGTTTTCTGAGGAAGAAACAAATTCATTTGCATTTGACTAAAAATGAACTCACACCATCATAACAATTGTGTGATCATTAGCTTATTACAACATATGTAGATGGATTCTTCATAACTGTTTGAAGTTGTAAGGCCACTACATAGTAATTTTTTGGGTATGCAATTTTCTATTATTTATTTATTTATTTATTTATTTATATAGCACCATCAGTGTACATGGTGCTGTACAGAGTAAAACAATAAAATAGCAAAACCCTGCTGCATAGGCTTACATTCTAATAGAATCATAATAAAACAATAAGGGGAAGAGAATGCACCAAACAGGCACAGGGTAGAGTAAAACTAACAGTATAAAAGTAAGATCTACATTTAGGGTGCAATCCTGTGCATGTTTAGACAGAAAAAAGCCCTGCAACTCCCAGCATTCTCCAGTTGTGGGACTATTTTCTCTCTAAGCATACATAGGATTGTGCCTTTATTTTTTATTTTTTTTATTTGAAATATTTCTGGGCTACCTTTCAGGACAAGAGATCTCTCAAATCAACTTACACAATAAAGTCCCATATAGGAAACTCACACACACACACACACACACACACACACACACACACACTGATAAAAATCACAAAATAATAAAAATAACAAACACAATAATAAAATCAGCAATAACACATCTAGGCTGCTAAAGGACTTGTCTGCACCTGCCAGATATCCTGGGGTCGTCTCCAGGTTGTCCCTGTGCATCCATATTATGTACAGGGGATCCCAGGGGCAACCTGAGACAACCAGGGACTGTCCCCAGGATATCTGGGACCATGGATTTCCCAATATTTCTGCAGTCCTGGAACAAACCCGAAGATCATGAGCAGTGTGGCTGCTGCTCCTGGGTCATGCCTTCTTCCCCATGAGTAGTGGAACCGAACATAGAGCTACATGGGGAGGCTCTGTGCCCATGGGGGGGCATTTTGCCATCCCTGCGATGGCCTGGGGGTTGGGTGTGTGTGTGTTTTCTTACCCTTTTCCATGTTACTGGTTCCTCTTTTTTTTTTAAAAAAAAAATGGCGGCCGTGATGTCTCTCTTCCCTTCTGGGACATTGTGCAGCCATCAAAACGTTGGGGGAGGATTGTGGAAGCAGGTAAGTCCACAATCCTACCCCCTCCCTCGCACTACACCCTTAGGTGTAGACATGCCCAAAGTAAAAAATACAATTACAGGTAAAAACCCAGAACAATTAAAATGCACACACATGCACAACCAGGCAAAAGCCAACCATGCATGGTGAAGGAGGTACCCCACCTGGCTGGCACCTGGGGGAGCAGCTCTTCCAGGTGCTGGCCAAATGCTTTTCTCTTTGCGGAGAGAAGCACAGTGACCCTATCAGCATTAGGAAAGTACAGATTTTGTTAAATCCATTCCATCTGCATTTTATGGATTGTCTGGTGTCTTTTGTTCCATCCTCCACTCATGGACAATATCAGATTTTTTTTAGGGATGTACAAGAATCTTGTTCAACTTGCATAAGTATTAGCACAAGTGCACATTAGTGCAAATATCTCCTGCCAAAAGTTTTTTTTTAAGTCCGCACATTTTGGAATCTGTGCAACTTGGAGAAAGCTGGACTGCTGAAGCAACTGCAGATTAGATTCATAGAAATCCAAACTCATTTGAATATGTTGTGGATTTCTCTGAAATTCCTAGTCAGCATAGGGAAAGGCAAAATGGGTGGGTGGGGGAAATGACATTGTGGGGAGGAGTTTGGGGAAGGGGGCCCACCCTCCACATCATCCATCCTGCCAGATTGGTCTGGGAGCGCAACTCATTTCCCAGGCCAAAACCAGTTTGACACTCCTAGTTTAAACCATATGCCATTGCCTATAGGGATAAGTAACCTTAAAACCAAAATTTCAGTTTACCCAACTTGTGTTTTGGATTGAGGTTTACAATGATATCAGCTGAAGAACCAGTGTGGTATAATGACTAGAGAGTTGGACTGGAAGGTGGGAGGTCCAGGTTCTAGTCCCCACTCAGCCATGGAAGCTCACTGGGGGGGGGGGATCTACACTACTGCTTTAAAGAGCTTTATAACAGTTTTGACAACTGTTGGGGCCCAGGACACACTGCATATACAGGGTTCAAAACGTTTTCTAAGCGCTTTAAAGCGCTTTAAAAGCAGTAGTGTAGATCTCCCCTAGATGACATTGGGCTGGCAACAGATGCTCAGCCCAATCTACCTGGAGAGGATGATGATTATGTACTCTGCCTTGAGTTTCCTGAGGAAAATGTAATAATAAATAAATAAATATCATGTCAGATTCCAGTACTGATATTTTAAATTAGCCTTCCCAAATCTGCTTAGGAATAATGGGAGCTGTGCAGTCCAAAACATCTGGAGTGCTCCTGGTTGGGGAAGGCTGTTCTAAGTAAGGGAATGATCTGGAAGTAAGTATTATATTTAAATCAAAGTGAACATATTGAGGGCTGCTGGTGGTGGTGTATGGGGGGCGGGGGCGGAAGGGGGTTTAATAACCTCTGGTTTTGCGTGCTTCATCTGAGGTGTGTGCAGAAAGTGGAAAATGAACTGAGCTTTGCAAAACATTTTGTCCAATGCAAACATAATTGAAGTCAACAGGTCAGTAGGCATCTGACAATTGGCATGAGTAAGTGAACACCATATGCCTAAGAATCATCTGTGGCAGCTTTTCTTTTAACTGAATATTCAGAATGCATCCAGATGATCCTAATGTACCTAATTTACTGAGAATGCATTACAGCAGGACACATGTCACTAGTCTCAGGTGCAGGTTTTCTGTTGTTCTGGCCCATTGTGAAAGTTTCCAGAATTAGTGCTGTGGCACTAATTCAACTATTCCATTTTCATCATTTCATGGGGGGTGAGGGAAAAATGAATAGTCAGGTGAAAGAGGTTGGGAAAAGTGAGAATTTTGGAGAACGTTCTCCTTCGGGTGGGTTTTTTTGTAATACCTTTTTAAATGTAGTCAGTTGTTGAAGGGTCTTTTTTCTTTCTTTCTTACACCCCCAGGAGTTCTTCCTAAATGCTTATTGGAGAGGGCAAAGTCACATAGTCTCCAATAGGCATTCTCTAAGAACTGCTGGGATCCTCCAAATTCTGGAGGAAGGGAGTGGGTTTTTTTTGAGGGGGAACAAATAGGAAAAAGGCCCCTCAGCAACTGGATACACTTTTAAAAAAGTATGTAGAAACCCTGTCCCCCCTCCCCAAGGAGAAAAGTCTCAAAATTTCCCTCCTCCCTGTGAAAGAGGCAGAAAAAACAATGTCTCTTTTGCAGGTGGAGAGAAAGTTCCCAAAAATAGGGGGCAGGATTCAGCCCAGGACTATCCAGAATGCACTGGTGCATGGCCCCAAACTACATGTTATAACAGAGATGCATTAATGGACCTTCATCTATTTTAATTTTATTGTATTTTACAAATAGCAGCTGAGGAGATCCAGTTTAGGATTATGGGAGAAGGGAGGAGATCCAGATTGGCAGTATGAGAGAAGAAGGTTTAATCCATGATTCACAACCTTCTTGCATCAGTCAGCATATCTGAAATTTTGAGAGAGTGTCATATGTGGGGGAGAGGACTTACTCATTCACAAAATGGCTGTCATGGCATGCATAGCCAGTCACAAAATAGTCATTTTTCAGAAGGCAAATGGGTGAAAAAGTAGCTTGCCCAAGAACCTAAATACAAGATGTTGTTAACACAACGTATGAAGCATTTTAAAGGTTTCTTGCAAATGGTAACTGTGATGATAGCAATTCCTTTGGACTGGGGCTAGTTCTACACTACTACTTTATAGCAGTATTGAAGTGCACTGATAACTGTTGGGGCACATTCCACATACTGTTTTCATACTGTTATTTCCTGCTTTTTATTCCACATTATCCAAAATACCACAACAAATGTCCTTGTGTGTCCTACAACGTATAAATGCGCAAGAGAGATATAGCATCACCATGATGGGATTGTATCAATATGTCATGAGGTGTAGACCCGGCCTGGGATGCTCCAAACCAATAAGACCATTGACAGGATCTAGAGTAAAAGGGTCATCATTCAAAAGCATCCTATAGCCCAGGAGTTGGGATCTTAGGCCTGGGTGACAAACCTGCTCCTCTCTGGTTTGCCTAGGCCTAATCAAGCAGGCTATTGCACTATGAAAGTGGTATGAAAGCGGTATATAAAAGGCAGGAGCCACACTACTGCTTTATAGTGATATTGAAGTGCACTGACAACTGTTGTGGCGCATTGACACATACCATATACCGCTTTCATGCCATTTTCACAGTGCTATATCCTGCTTGCTGTGGCTTCTGCCTTTTATATATCACTTTCATACTGCTTTCATAGTGTAATATCCTGCTTGGTGTAGATCAGGCCCTAGATGGCCATGCCCCTCTTTCCCAACCACCGATCATGTGTTGGTTCCCTGGCTTTTGTGTAGTTTCCCCCCACATTCTAAAATGTTGCAATGCCTATCCTAAGGCTTTACTACTGGAAGTAAGAGCTTGAAGCTACAATAAGTTGTGGGGAGGGGTTAGTATTGTTTGGGCCCACCCCCTTTTGCCTTCAGCTCCACCTTCTTTACCTTCAGCCACAGCCACCACTGGAGTGCAGTCTCCAAGAGCTTCTCCAAAATGGAATTTGGACCACGGAGTGAAAGGTTCCCCACCCCTGCTATACCCTAAGAAAGCTAAACCTGCCATAGCACTGTATCCATTGCAAGAGAACTAGAAGCACTTACCAAACATTTCCTCTAAGTGGAAACTTGTACAGTGTTATGGCACAGACCTACAGGATATCAACTTTCCCCACACCTTATCACAAATTGAAATGCTGTTACATGGGCATTGCTGTGTTATGTCAGAGACAGAAGCCAACTGCCAGGCTGAGGATTAGAACAGCTTTTGGTACAGTCAGTTTGCTGGTACATTGTGTGTTCATGAAGTCCCCATACATGATCTCAGGTACTCTGGAAATAAAGTATGGGGCACCGTGTCCTTAGCCTAATGGTTAATCCTACCCTATATGCATGCATTAATGATAATAGCAGTTGTTTTAAAACAGGCCCTTACTCCAGTCTGTGGGAGGAAGAGGATGCTATACTTTGAAAGACCACACTTTTTCTACATAATGTATTCTGAATATAAAATTGAGCTTATCTCTAAAAACATCCTCTCCTTTCTTTGGTAAACACCCCTCCTCTCTATTATTTGACATCTGTTTGGTTCTGAGTCAACATCTCTTTTCTTTTGGCTGCAATTGCTTTTCACAGGACATTTAATTTGATCCCTCATCTCAAAAGAAAAAAGAAAAAAGTGACTTCTCACCATCCTTCGTTTTTAATTTAATTTTTTATGGATAAAGAAGGAGGCCATCAAGAGTTTTAAAAACAGAACAAGCATTTGATACCAGCCAACTACAGTCAAAATGTAATTTCCAGGCTTTCCCTTTTGGAAATAATTCCTAGGAAACATTATTATAAAACCAAAGAAAGAGAATCACCAACCTAAAAAAAGAAGAGGCACGCTGATTTCAGGCTGATATAAATACTCCACTTGTCATGAAAATGTATTCCATCTGGCTACTACAGCCACCTTATGCTCCTCATTTGGAATTAGATTTTCAAAATAAGCAATAACACAGAATGCCCAATGTCACCTCATTAAAAGGAGTGTGTTTGTGCTTGGAACTCTCTTACCAGTTTGCCTGCTGGGAAATGAGGTTTTTTTGTGACTGGCCATGCCCATCATGGTCACCACTTTATGAATGAGCAAGTTCACCATAGCAGCCATTTTGTGGCATTCTTCAGGATACTTTTTCAAAATTCCAAATGTGCCCACAGACTCAAAAAGGTTGGAGATCCCTGCAACCAGTGTAAATATGTTTTGTATGAATAAAAATGTTGATGAATCAGCCACTACTGCTCATGGTAACCATAGCATTAATTCAAGGTTTTCTACTAAAGAAAACCAAGATGGAACTTATTTGTGATTAGTAATGTATGCTTTTAGTATTTATGTTGCATTTCTACATCATTGCAAAAAAGGCAACAACTCAGTGTAAACTCACAGGAACTGACCCATTTATATATGCATATCGTATGGCTGATAAACAGATTTCAGGAAGCTTTTGTGCTCTCAGCGTAAATAGAATTAACTACTCATGTTTGCTTTATTTAAGTATATGTTTTCATGTTTTAGATTTCTTGGTTGTTATTTACGGGTAGGAGAAGAACAGAGAGGTCAGTGTTGCTGTTTTGCCATCTTAGAGGCTTTTTGAAATCCAGTATTGAAAAATACAGGGCAACATCAGATCACATTTCTTTCACAAGTCTTTTTAACGAAGAGAGGAATTTAGGTGTATTTCTTTATACCTAAAATAAAGAACATGACATAATTGGTGATTATGAAAAGAGAAGGGGAGGAATTTCTTCTGAATTATCTTTCTTACACTTAAGTAACATTGTCAAAATATATGTAGTACAAAATGGAAGTAATATGTCCAGTTTCAAATTTTATACATCATTATATTGCAAATATCTTTTTTTCTCATAAAGAAAAAAATGCTGCTTTATAACACAGACATTGTGATACCTATTTGGTTTCATACAATCATCTTCTTATGTTGAAATATGTATGTTACTCTGTAATCAATGAAAGTAGCTTCTGAGCAAATTTGAGTTATCTAAGCGTGGGTCTCATTGAATTCAATAGATCTTAATCCTGAGCAGACATGTATATGATTGCACAGTTAATGTCACTCTCTGAGACATTAAATCAGATGGGCACATAATTTCCCTCATCTATTCTCTTTTCTTTCTAAATGCTTTCTTTCATTGCCTTTAAAATCATTCTACCAGAGAAGAATGTAAAATAGTTCTGGATGAAGAGGGGTTTTTTGGGGGGCGGGGGCATTGGGTTGGGGTTATACTTGGGTTGGGGTTATACTTGATGAAGGGGGGGGGTTTGGAATCTCGGAACTTTAAAAATGAGGTGACCAAGGGGTTTTGTTTTATATTAACAGAAATAGAAAGCTTCACTGCTGCTTGAAGGGGTGGCTAAGATGCTCCCAAGCACCATTACACCTGGGGAAAAACGCTGGCTACTGTTGATTCTGGTCGCTCAGTTACTTCCTGTTTGAAAACAGGAAGTAAACAATGAGCATGAGGCCCATTCAATCAGGCATTTTAACCACACCGCTTCTCCCACACACAGCAGGAGAGAGCAGCAACCAGACTTTTTCTGGTCTTTCTTGTGGCGCAAGGAAGGCCAGAAGGGGCAGAAGGGGCATGAGAGGCAGATGATGTCATGTGAGGAACCTGCAAAAAAAATGTGAGTGCCCAGTAACGAGTAATATGTGGCAGTTTCATATTCAAAATAAAAGGGCTTGAACTAAATTAGGATGCAAATCTATGCATGGTTAGATGGGGGGGGGGAGTCCTACACCTCTCAGCAGTTTTGACTCAACTGTGCTTCCTGGGGGCGGGGGATGTTGGGTGTTGTAGGGCTTTCCCCCCTTCAGTTTAAGCATACATAGGATTGTGCCCTTAGACTATCAAGTTTGCAGTTTATTAGGCTGTCACTGACAGAAACATTAAGTTGCTCATTCGTCATATAAAATTGGTTCAAAGAGTTTGAAGTGAATTTCTTCAGCAACTTCAGTTTCTTAAAGCATATTATGCAGCATAAACAAAAGGGGCTCAATTTAAATTTGCTTTCCCACATCGTTTTAATGTATGAGCATTTTGATTTGCAATTTCAACAGCTTATTGCCATAGCAACCTGCTAGAATGCATGCCCAAAAGCCCAAAATGTGACAAAATCAGATTAATTCTGAAATTATACACTCTAGATAATATGCTATCGCCTGGCTTCACATGCTTACTTCAAGGGGGACATTTCCCAAGCTACAGGTAATTCAGAGCATCAGTAGGCCCCCCTACTGGCTTGCAAAAGCAAAATGCTTTCATACTGGCATTATTATATGCTACCATATGAGTATTTATATAGATGAACCATTTTTCAAGTGCATAGTGCTAAAGGAAATAATGTACAGACAAACCACACACTGATTTCATTATGTACTTTCATTTAATTTCAGAGCATAAGAGATAACTTAGATATTGCTAATCCCTGGAGTTTCATCTAATATCCAGCAGTTGTAAAGAAGTGGAGTATCCTGGTTCAATTAAAAAAAAAAGCTGCATTATGTCCCCAAGTCCTTCTTTACCGATTATTATCTGTGACAGCTATATTTTATGGTCAGGGAACTAAGAATGTGCATGAACCCCCCTCCTTCAAATCCTTGATTTGTACAGAATTTCATGCAAAAACTCACCATTAAAAATGAAGGCATAATCTGAATAGGAAAAGATATACAGTGATTAGTTTCAGGATGACAAGAAATAAACTGAAATGCAGAAGGTCAAGAGCATATCCTTTGTAGTGTGTTTTGTTTTCTGTCTTGAGAAGTTCCTTTTTAATGTATCAAAAAAAATATCTTCAAAAATATTTTCATTAAAGAACAAACCGAGCTTTAAACCTGTCATTTCGAAACATGAAACTTATTACATAACATTACAATATTTGAGATGACAAATAAAATATGGTCTATTACCAGCATGTTGAAATACTCTATTGATCTCATGGGAAGCCCAGTGTTTAATACAGTAGAATTTAATCTAATGCTATCATCTTGTTTACCATGCCAACATTACATTCTCAGGCTAAAGTCATTGCAAGGGTGGAACATTTATTACATGATGACCCAACCCCTGTTGTGTTAATGAAAGCATGTGATGGGTGGGAAGATATAGATACAACAGGAGCTCTCTTTAGGCAGTCATTGTTAACACAAGCAAACCCTGACCCTGACCCCAAGATCCCCATTTCTGCTGGGGACTTTCACAAGTTGACTGTGAAGGTCTGAAAGGGAGATTGTAAGTACGCTCAGCTGAATTCACTTAGAAGCACCTCTACCCAAGAACAGGAACCTTGATATTGTAGCATTTCTAATCATGGGGAGGCTTCCAAGCATGTTCAGTTGAACATATTTACAACACCCCTTTCAGACCTTGACTGCATGAAGGTCAGGAACAGATGGGCAGGCTAGTATGCATAGAGATGTTAGGGGTGGGGCTGGTACATGTAGCCCTGTAACCGCTAAACAGTTTGAGCTCATGTATCTTCATCTGAACCTCTCAACAAGGCTAGGATTTAAGTTAGATCTAAATCCCCTTATGCACAAGAGAACTTATGCTGACAGGTAATTCAATTTGAGAGGTGAGGTCTGAGCTGTAGTAACCAAAAACAGAAAAATGGGCTGAAGTTGGCAAAATACAAAAATGAACAGAGCCCAAAGAGCACTCAACTGCATACACTGAGTACAATTAAACACTTAACAAAAGACCATGAGATGTCTGTATATGCTCCTACACATATAAATTATTACACCCAATATGAATTCTTAAAGACAAGTTGCAAAAGTGTTTAAACTGAAAGTGTTTTCTTAACACTCAAGGTTATATATCATAAGCATAACAAATTACATTTACATATAGGAATTCTGCTGAGCTGTAGTAAACACATCTGAACCCCAATGGGTTAGGACAGAATCAGCTATTGTGGAAGTGAAGGGTGAGAAATAATGAGACAAGACAAAGGAATGGGATTAAATATGGGCCACATTTATTAAAAGATCTGCAAAAGGGGGGAAGGCCTAAGCGAGCATCATCTATTGGCCACTTATGAGGCCATTGTTGGGATCGGGCGAGGCAATCACTGCACGTCCAGTGGCGCTTGTTCATTCGCCCCTCCTGGGGTAGGGAGGCCTTCCAGTGTCAAACCCCCCTCATGCCACAAGGCTCTGAGTGGTTTGAGGAGGGTTGGCCTCAATGGTAACCCTTATCCCACCAGCTGGTGTTGCTGGACTTCCAGTGGTTGGCCCTCAGGGATTACCTATCACCACAACAGTGCCTATGAATACTCACCAATTCACACCTGCACCAGATGCTCCCTCCTATCCGCCTACCCAACAAATGTGACCAACAAATGTGACAAGCTTTGCTGGGCGTGGGTGTAAGGCATTTGTGATGAAAACACGGGCCTTCCTTGTAACAGTAATGCAGGAGCTCAGGGACATTTGCAGGGGACAATTATTAGCATGTCACCTAGCACTTCTCCTGCTGGCTGGTTATCCCAGCTGGTTATCCTTCAACTAGGAGAAAGCCCAGCTGTGGGTATGACATATCAAATAGCCATGGAAGGCTTTTGCAGGGAAGAATATGCATCTTACCCTCTGATCCTCTCCTATAAATGCTGCCCATAGTCTTTTTATTCTGGCAAAGCCAGGAATGTAACCAGTGTTAGCCAAGACAAATAGAGTCTAGTCTTGTTAGAAGATTGTAAATACGTGTTACAGATGAGACTTCGTTCACAAAGATTTCAATTTAGCTATGTGGGGTGGGACGGGGGGACCCTGGCAAGTCCTGAAAACCACGGAGACCTTTTAGCATTTCTGTTGAAAGCTTGAAAATCCTTGAGGCCTTTTTCAAGTGTTCAAGAGGAACACTCAAAAAGCCCAAATGTGTGAAATATGGCTCTCCTCGTTGCTTCCAGACCATTCTCCCCTTCCTCAAGACATCTCCACTGTCTCTGACCTGTTTCCCAGCATAAGGGTTTTGCTTGTTTGATTTTTAAGGAAGCTGATTGGGAGCTGGCCAGGGCAGGGTACAAACACAGTTTTGAATCAAGTCCAGCTTGAATTGGACCAGACTCAAACCTGGCCATACTTTTTTGAGAAGGGAAAGTTGCATTTTGATTCCCTAGCCATATGAAGTTTTGCACAAATACTCTTTGTTGATCAGACAGTTATTCTGCTACAGATGTGGGAAAGAATATGGAATAATGTAGTCCTCCTCCATTCTATTAGAGAATTATAGGTTTTCAAAAAGTTATTTTGCAGATCCATTTTTTCACAGAGTGAATTAATAGATTACAGTGCATGCATTCTTACTGGCAGGGCAGCAAAGAGCATAAGTTTGAAAGGTTACAGTGAACTTTCAGAGTGTTTAAATGAAGTTCAGCAAACCATGCAATTGATGCCATTTTTAGCAGTGGGAGGAAAAAAGATTCATATTCAAAATCAACAACAGATGGAATAAAAGCTTTTATTTTAAATGAATTTAGTGTTCGTGTGTTCTACTGAGATCATGTATCCCCAATTTCTCCTTGAAATATGATTTCAACATAAAGCCTTTAGCTTTGAATAGAATAATAGGAAAGTATTTGCTTTTTTCTGATTCTCTCTCCCCCTCTCTCTCACACACATATATTCATAATTCTTTAAGAGCATTCATTTCAGTTATTAAAAGTAAGTTCAGAAGTTTCTATCAATCTTTATGATTTTTTCTAGACTTCAATGAAACTCTCCTTAAATGCGATCACAGCTTCTCAGAAGTACCCAGCTGCTCTTTTTCAGAAGGAGTCGTCTCCCATTGTGCAGTGCACCTACGATCCATTGTATGAATATAACATTTCATGACATTGTCAAGAATGGGGCAGCTTCTGCTCACACAAAGTTCTGTGTGCACAACGAAGGTGCCGAATGTACACATGTTAATAGAGGCCAGGATAATGGAGGGTGCGGTGAGTGAAAGAAGTGGTATAATAAGATTTTGTTTGACTTTCCACTGCTAGTCGAGTAGCAATCAAAGTTTAATTAAAGAAGCTAGAACTGAGCAGAAAACTTGACATTCTAACATGCCATAAGGCACTGGGGGTGGGGTGGAGGGTTGTCACACACTGGGATTTCTAACAGCCAAATGGCAGCACTCTAATCGTGGACCATAGAATAAAGCATGTTTTGTGAAGGAGTTTAAGGCTGAAATGTGCTACCCAACGAGTGACCACATAAACAGCATTGCAGTCCCCAACAGCATCAGGTCTGGTGATATAGGAAGACAATGTAGTTCCATTTCGATCCATAGGGCTTAGAACCCATACCTGCCCTTCAGTATGAGCAATTTGCTTCTTAGTGAGAACAAATTGTCCAAATAAAGCCATCCATTGCCTCTGGAATGTTACCTTTGACTTAGGCCAACCTTCCCTAAACTGGTGACCTCCAGATGTTTTGGACTACAACTCCCAGCATTCCTGCTCATTGGCCATGTTGGCTTGTGCTGATGGAGTTGAAGTCCAAAACATCTGGAGGGTATCAGGTTTGGGATGGCTGCCTTAGGCTATGTTGCTTGTCTTTGGTCCATTTGTTAATTCATTGCTTGCCTTCGACCATGCAGTTTGCTTCTGTCCTGTCTACTCATTGTCTGCGGTGCCTGGAACCGAACCCTTCGACCTATACTAGGCTATGCTATTTGGCTCTAGGGATAGATGAAGCTGTCTGTTTCAGTCTTCATAAGATTCACTTTTTTTTTCAAGCACAAGTTATTTCGATCATGTTTCCATGTTGGTTTTTGGATGTGTGTCTACACAACAATTCTTAAACATTTTGTATGAATTTCCGCCTAACAGATGCAAGCAATTTCCCCTATTATATGCCTTTTGTATACTATTTCCCAGAAGATATGCATTTCTGTATACATTTTTTTTTTATTGGAGAACTGCATTGTAGAATTTTGAGAAGTGCAAAAACTGAATGATAATTACTTTCTGGTTCATGCATAAGTTCAGTAAGTGCAAATTAGGTTGGCTTGTATTGAAATGCAAACCAAGCTAGTTCCTCCCCAATCTCTATTTGGTTCTGCCACTCAGCTAGCTAAAGCTTTCTCTCCCTTGACCTTGGATCTCTGACTCCTCTGACTGACACATATTTCCTGGTTCTCTTTTCCTCTTGCCTCTTGCCTGGTAGACTGTGCCATTCCCTTGTTTTTGAGATACTTAAACTATTCTCCAGCTCACTGCCTTAACTGATGGTGTTATTTCAGCTGGAGGTAGCACAACACATCTGCGTAAAACCTTAATGGTTGTGTCAGGTGTTTGGGTGTGTTTATGTGTCTGAATGGGATGGAAAACTGGCATTCAGTTGACACTCAATAGATCATGGAAATCAACCCGAGGTGAAATCCTGTTGTTACAACAACATAGTCATGAAAGTATCAAGGGGGGGCATCTAAAGTAATAGGCATCTACACACCTGCCATTGAACTGATAGCACCAAATCGTGTAGTAGCTGTACTGAGGTTATGATGTCCTACTTATAGGGATGGACAACTTGTGGCACTCCAGGTGTTTCGGCCTTCAACTCCCATCATCCTTCATCAGTGGTTATGCTGGCTAGGACTGATGGACCAAAACAGCTGGTGGACATGAAAAGAGAGAATAATCTCAGGAAGCTGTAAATGACTGCATGGGCTGCAGTGCCCAATGCATTAGCCCTTTGAAGAAGGCCTAATATTCCGGAAAGAGCCTGAAACACAGACTTATCATTAATGAGGTTGTTTACAGCATCCTAAGATTATGTTCACCTTGGATTTTTATCTGCCTGCCTTGCACCAAAATAACTGGTGGGGCACAAGTTGTTCACACTGCACTTTGACTGACAAGATGTGGGTTCAAATCCTTCATCAGACACAATCCTTATTGAGTAACCCAAGGAGGGTCAGTGGCTCTCTGCCTAATCTACCTCACAGGTTTATTGTGAGAATAAAAGTGTGGTTGATGGGAGGGGCACTGATGCCACCCGGAGCACCTTGAAGGAAGAATGGGATAAAATCAGATAGATTCTAGATAAAAAGATTACGATATAGACCACAACATTCCAAACAGTGGAGTAGAGGCAGTGATGACTCCTGCTATATATGCTGTCTTCTTCTCCATCTAAATGAGAAGACTGATGTTATGGCACATAGCTGGGAATATTCCTTGGTGAGGTCTTAAAAAATAAAAGGGGGAAATGCTTGTCTTGTTCATTTAAAACTGTTGAGTTGTGGTTTTTTTCATATATAGCTTCATAACTATTTTATTCTTTATTGCAGTCAATAAACTTGAACAATAAGAATGTAAGAAGAGTCATGCTGGATCAGACCAAGGGTCCATCTAGCCCAGTATTCTGTTCACACAGTGGCCAACCAGCTGCCGGCCAAGGAACTACAAGCAGGACATGGTGCCACAGCACCCTTCCAACCATGTAGCCCAGCAACTGGTGAGTATAGGCTTATTACCTCTGACACAATGTCATAGTAAATACCCATTCCTCAAAAAAACAAAACATTCTATCCTAAATCAATGCACTCACCACCTGCATTAGCAGCCAGCTTTGCTAATAATTATTAGAGATGGAAGAAGAGCAGCATCACACACACACACACACACACACACACACACACACACACAAATCACACCCCTGAAAAAGAGAAAATGGAGAATTAACACCTTTCCTGATGCCTCCTCACTTTGATATGTCAACTCACAGACTTGGACAGTATCCGATTTCTTTATATTGCCTTCAGCAATCTTTGATTCCATTGACAACTGAGGCTTTGTTGGCTTGTGTTCAGGCCCAGACAGGTGTGGGCTGGAATGCTTGAGAAGTATTTTTTTTTCCTTTCAGAAATATCTCAATAGGTGGTATTGCACAGTTCTTTGGCCTCTTTTCTGCAGGGTTCTACTGAGTTTGACTCCATGACTCTTCAAAGCACAGATGAGGCAAATAAGTGAGCTCAGTATAATTTGGAAGGGCATGTATTCAATATTCAGTAGCCTCTGCTTTTTGACATTTTCACAATATTTCATGATCCTGTTAATTATGGAATGGGTCCAAAGGTCATGTGGAAAAAAAAGTTGTCCACATAATTTCTTTCCCTCATCAACTTGCTCCCTACAGCTCTCTGTGCACCCTTGACAAACTCCAGAGTTGGGGGACCATCCTGAACATTGTAGGCTGTGTTGTGGTGGTGGTGGGGACAGCAATAGGAGGGGAAAACACTCCAAATCAGGCACATGGTAGGAAGAACTTTGTGTAGGAGGGACTCACCACAGGACACTTTGCCAATGGATGCCTCAAAGTGGTGACTCAGGCATTAGCTAGACCGGGCTTTATCATGGGGCGAACCCCAGGATCATCCCTGTGCATCCACATGACACACAGGGGATTCCGGGGTCAGGGAGGGATGCTCCCTCCCTTGCCCCAGGATAGAGCCCTCCACTTTGGGCCTGCTTTTTCCATATTCTTGGGCTGAGCCCGAGACCGCGGAACATGTGACCTGTTGTCGCGGTTTGACCCAGCTCCACGTGAGGAATCGCACGGAGCTGGGAGCCACGCATGGGGCACAGCGCTCCTTAGGAGCACTGTGCCCATCGGGGGTAGGGTGGGGGGAGTGGGGAAATGAAATTATTTTTTAAAAAAGCACCTACCTTTAGCACATGAGCGTTTGTGCGCTCCTCTTTCTTTAAAAATAAAAATTGGCGGGCGCGACACCTCTCTTCCTGAGGTCGTGCCTCACGTGTAAACGGGGGAGGGATCTTGTGTTAATCACAACGTGAGATCTTCCCTCCTCCATCACAGACTAACACATAGGTCTAGCTGAGGCCTTACTCATTTGATTTATTTGGCACTTTATTTGGCTTTCATACATCAACCTAAATAGGACATGTGCAAATCCCCAATTCAGAATTGAATAATAAATTGGTGAATAAATGACATGTGGCATACTCAAGCTCTATTGAGGCATTTTTGATCCAGTTAGAACTAACAGGCAAGGTGGGAGAGAACACTAGCCCTGACATTGGGTTTGTCACCTTCTACACATGGAAAATGCAAAGACATGAAAACTCTACACCTGACAAATCAGTGTTTTGGATTGTGTAGAGAGCTTCCACAGATACGGGAGGCTCTCTTCTTCAGAAAGTGATTCCATGTGTAGAGGGTGATGAATGTGATCTCTGAGGTGCTGGGCTAGTATATTTTCCCTCTTCACATGTTTGCTCTAACTGGATCGTGAATGCCTGAATAGGGCTTCCATTCTATTCTCTATTCACATGCGTCATTAATGTCTATGTGGCTATTAATCTTCATGAACAGAACTGTAGTATTATCTGGCTGTTTAGAAAATGGAAGTTGGTATTTCAGTTTATTTATGCATGCTCCATACCAAATGTTCCTAAAACTTTGTCTCACATAGTAAAAAGACCAAAAGGTTATCACAGCCAACCTGGCTGCAGATCAGCCACTCATCAACCAACAAACCAAACAAACAATGTATGAACACAGTCTACTACACAATCTGGCCTATTAGAAAGCATTTTTGCAACACCAAATAAAACTATTCAGTTTAGCATATATGCCAGGGATGATGAAGCAAGACCATGGTACATCATGGCAGATACAGGTGTAGACCAAAGGCTACATTTACTACATCAAGGATCAGAGCCATTTCACACGCAGCAGGAAACCCTGACTTCATATCACATCAATACAGAGAGCATCTGCCAATCCAAGCTCTCTGATTGATGTGCCTCTATGACCTAGGTGTTTTCATACATCTGTTTGCTGTAGTTTATGCTTAAAAACAACAACGTTTGGTATGCATTTAAGAAACAGGATCCATGAAGAGCCCTGCATGTAACTAAACTATGGCACACATACACTGCAGAGTCTTACCCTGAAGCGAGAGGGAGAACTGCCTCCTCCTCCACCACCACCACCCTGCCCTGCCCCGCAGGTCACCATCACTACTAACTTGTAGACAAAATCCTTTTCAACTATGCCAATGAGTGACAATGCATTCTTTGGCCCCTCTTAAGTGAGAATCCTTAGAGTAGCTTCTAACATCAATGACCACACCAAAGTGACTAGGGTTTTTGTTGTTGTTGTTGTTTTGCCTGCATGGTGGGAAGTCCCAGGCCGTTTCTACACCTGCCTTTCCCCCCCCCCCCCGGATCATTCCTGGATTATTCCTGTGCATCCAAATGATGCAGAGGGGATCCCTCCATTTTCTGACCCAGATGCTGAAAGATTTGGGATAAACACATCATCAAAGCTGCTTTTGTTATTCAATCGCCCGCCATATTAATCCCTAGAAAGATTCCTTCATAGTTCCAACTGGTCACAACTGGGGTACCAGATTGAAACACATGAGACAACTGATTTCAAAATTGTGTTTTAAGAGTCATTGTGTTTCAAAATTTCAAAACTGTGTTTTAAGAAAATTAGTCCTAGGCTTAAAAATGGAACAGAAATTGAGCAGAATAAGTAAATCACTGCTGAACTCTGTTGAAAAGCTCACCTGTAAGTTAAAAAGAAACCAAAACCATTTGGATTAAAGGCAAAAAATGTCTTTATTGGCAAATCCACTCTTAAAGGGTTACTGAGAAATGTCTGGAAACAAAGCAAAACCACACGTAAATTGTACAGAAACCTTTCTTTTGAAAATGAAATCAAGAGGCTTACAAACTGTATGAAATGACCATTTGGAGTTCTGATTCTTTCTTTAAGTCTTTCCAATTGTGAAGTTCATGGGTTTCTGAGCAACATATGGTATCACATCCCCTGCCTATTGAAGCTTCTGTTGTGTTATCTTTTAGCTTTGTAGCTGTGTACAAATGGATATTTAGGCTTCATTGCCTCTATTTCAGCTTTTGTTGGTACCATTTTTGTTGTGTTTGCTGATTGATTAATATTTCACTTCTAAGCAGGAATAGAGGGCATAGAACTTTAAAAAAAAATACAGTAAAGCCATGCTTCTTTTGGATTGATGCCAAAGGATTATATAAGCAAAAAGAGAATGGCTGGGCTTGCTGACATAGACTTTAATACAACCCTTTATTAGGCACCTGAGCTACTGACAACAAGAAAATTGGATGAACAGCATGATTTTTGGTTTGTGTGTGTGTTTTAAAAGCTCTGCTCTCTCTAGCCCAGAACAGCAGCTCTACCAAACTTTGAATCTACAACCCATATAATGTGATCTAGATTCTAGCAGAAACAGCTACTGATCTTGGGTTAGTAGCATTAAGCTCTGCCCCAGCCTTGAATTCATTGAGTGATCTTTGCAGAATTGCACTCTTAAGATTTGTTTCACACAGGATTATGGATTTGTTGCTGTCAAAAATGCTTCTGTCTGATAGGGTTCCCCAAGGGAGCCTAAACAGCTTGGGATCAGAGTACATAACAGACCATCTTGCCCATCCACTGAGGTCATCTGCAGGAAAAGTCTGCTTTCATATTCGACCAGGTGGAGGGCTTTTTCAGTTGTGGCACAAACCTTTGGAATGATCTGCCTCAGAAGATTTGCAGGGCCTCCACCTGAAAAAAAATGTTTATACCAGCATTGCACTAATAGTATATACCCATAGCCATAGTAGTATATACACATGGCAGTCTGCACTCATGTGGCGGTGGTGAGCATTGGAATAAGGGTGGGTCACCATTGACACATCTTCACAGCCTCTTCTAGGTCCTTTTGAGTAACTCATCCTCATATGACCAATTGCATTAACTTATCTGAAACATACAAACAAATGCACAAGCCCATGAATGGTTACTGGCAGACTAATATATGACCGAAGCGTAGATGGGAGAGCTGTTCTGATTGGATGTGGGGGCATACCAAAGAAAAGAGTTGTGGTTCATAGCATACATACTAATTTACAGTATCCCTTAAAATCAACACTTGTTTACCTGGACTTCAACAAGGTGTGGATTGCACCCTGAAACTATGCTTTCATAGAAAAATGTATTTCATGAAGCCTATGTTCACTTACACATCATCTATGAATTTGGCCTACTGACTCTAATTTCTGGTAAATTACAGACCAAGAGCACTGGAAAAGGTATAAATTACAGTTGTTTGAACTCTCTTAGAGAGGTGCAGCATGCAAAACAAACAAGATGGTGTAAGTGATTATTTAAGGAGGGGGAAAAGCATCCCCACAGATGAAAGAAACCTGTTTTATCCTGTTCCTCAATCATACTAGGAATAAAACTCAAAACAACCAGAACATTTCTACCCTTTCCCTTATCAGTCTTATAGGCTTTCCTCATTAAGAAGCAATTCAGCATTTTAGGCTCAGCTAAGTATTTGCAATCCAACCCAGCTGCTAGGGATGGGAGAGATTTGTTCAGTGTGAATTTTAATGAGCACTTATCTGATTTTGCACTTTTGAACTGATACACAAAGTGAAACTCAATTATCCTTTGAAATTCACACTTCTCTAAACTTTCAATGGAGTTCTCTGGTTTTTTTTAAAAAAACCATACAAAATGTTAATATTAGTGAAAATAACGTTCAACAATGCATTGCGTTAAAAAAAAATTGCTTGCAAAATGTGTATATTAGACAAAATTGTATACATACATAGGCATATTAGAAGAAATGAACACAACAATGTGTACAAACCTTCATGCAAACTTTAAAAACTGGTTTTATTCTGGTTGTGCTTTTTATATTGTATTTTGTATGTGTGTTTTAAATTTGTTGGTGTTTTTATGCTCTTCATGGTTTTAATTTCTATGAACCGCCCAGAGAGATTCGGCTATTGGGCGGTATAAAAATGTAATAAATAAATAAATAAATAAATAATTTTAAAAATCTCAACATTCAAGATGAACTAAACTTAAAGGGTTGGATCCAGATTGCTGGTATTGACATTTAAAGCCCTAAACGGTTTGGGGCCAGGTTATTTGAAGGAACGCCTCCTCCCATATGTATCTGCCCTGACCTTAAGATCATCTACAGGGTGGATAAAGATTTAATGGAAAAGGATATATCTCAAAAGGAAATAGAGGAAGCTATTGAGAAATTGAGAGGGGGTAAATCCCCCGGATTAGATGGGTTGGGATCTGATTATTATAAAACATTTTTTTAAATGTTGGTACCAAAATTAATGAAATTATATAATGGAATTATAAAAGGAGAGAAGATACCACCATCGTGGGAACAATCATTAATTATTTTAATTCCAAAGCCGGATAAGGACTTAACAGTCCCAGATTCTTATAGACTAATTTCATTAATAAATCAGGATGCAAAAATCTTTTCAGCTATATTGGCAAGGAGAATGAATACTTTTATAGGTAAATATATTGGGGAAGATCAGTGTGGCTTTGTGGGGGGTAGACAAATGCCTAATTTGGTTGGAAGAGTTTTAAATATGGTACAAGAGGTAAAAAAAATGGGAATAAGAGCAGGGATAATAGCGCTGGATATATTTAAGGCATTTGATTGTGTGAGCTGGCAAGCACTAAAGAGGATAATAGAACAAATGGGGTTTGGAAATAGATTCAAAGGTGTAATTGAGCAATTATACTCACAAAACACAACTTCAGTGGTGATAAATGACGGAGTTACAGAAAAGATACAATTGGCCCGAGGGACCAGACAAGGATGCCCACTCTCACCAGTCCTATTTGTATTGGTTATAGAACTATTGGCAAATGTGATAAGAGAAGACAATATGATAGAGGGAGTAGGTTGTAATAATAAGGTCATCATGGGCATGACATCATGATGGTCATTATAGACTGAGGAAGGGGGGGGAGGATCTCATGATATTCTGCTCATAAGATCCTCCCCTCTTTACAGACATGCGAGTGACATCCTGGGAGGAACGAGGGATGTTGCGCCCGCCATTATTATTATTATTATTATTATTATTATTATTATTTTACAGAAGATGAGCACATGCGTGCTCTGTCAAAAAATTAAGTTTTTTTTTTTAAAAAACAAACAAAACCCACCCAATCCCACTCGCAAGGAACTGGGACAAAACCAGGACGGGCACCCACACCTCCCGTGGTCTCAGGATTATCCTGAGACTGTGGGAAAAAATGGGCTAAAAGCATCCCAAGATATCCGGGGAAATGGAGGGATCATCCCTTCCTGCTCCCAGGATCCCCTGTGCGTCATGTGGATGCACAGGGATGATCCAAGGATGATCCCCAGGATATCAACTGGTGTAGACATGCCCACAGTGTACAAACAGGAAATTAGGTTTAAGTTAACTTCTGAAGACATCCTGAGGTTGCTGTATGAGCTGGAGAGAGTATGGACAAACCTATTGATGTGATTTATGGCTCCTTGGAAACTTCCGAGTTCCAGTACTGCATTGGAAAGGTCAGGTTGAAGTTTTTCATCAGGCTCATCTAGTTAAAAGAAAATCACTTTTCAACCATTTAGATTTAGCAACTATCACAATACCTTACTACCACTGATGTTTGATTACGGGTATACAGTCCCTATGCAGTTATACAGAAAGCAGAAGCTCACCTCTTGATGGACACATTCTTCCATCACGGAACTTTTTATAACTGTGCTTCGACGTCCACCCTGGTTTTCCTAGCACAATTCATGGTGCAGTTTTAATTTACTAAGGGCTAAATGGCTTGAGCTCTTCACACCTTGGAAATCACTCTGTTCCCAGTGATTACTCATGGATATTAACTAGACCTGCAGTGCTTTTTGAACAATGTTGTCTGTACACTGTGTTCAAACAACCAGGGTACATTATTTTCCTGGGCTGTGATACAACTATGTTACTCCCTTCTGCCTGAAGCTTACCTAAATATCTTCAAATATATTTTTACAAAGGCAACAAACAACATTTCTGCCTGGGTTGATTTTTGATAGCCAACACTTAACACACTTTTTAGTGACTAAGCATAATTGCAAACAGTGGAACTTACTTCTAAGTAAACATGCATAGGAGTGCAAGGCACAGCTAATAAGACATGTTTGAACTGATTATATTTTGCTCATTTTAATCATTTCAACAAGTTTTCTAATGTGGTTTGTGGGTAATCTAACATTGGGGTAGAGCAGGGTACAAATTTAAATAAAAACAAACAAGAATAGATCAAGAATGTAAACTGTATATCCTAACTAGAAAATAAGTCTAACGTGTATCTTTAGAATCTTGATATAGTTGAACTAAGCAAATTTTTGTATGTGTTTTTTGCAAGAGTTTTAGAAAATGTGCAAGAACATACTTGACAGCCATGCCTAAGATATTTTTAAATTTTTATCTTGATAAGAAAATGCTAAAGGTTGATCTGTAAGTTTGGCAGACAGTCTGGAATTAGGATTTTTTTAAATTATTCATGTTTTAAGGGTGTTATTGTGTCCCCTTCAGGCTGATTCACTGGGAGTGCAGGCCCTTGTTGAGCACGAAATAAATGAAGATTGATATTCCTATTGACAGAAGCATTGCACTTGTTAATGCTAATGATGGCCATTGACAGACCTGATGTTGGAGGAGAGACACTGCTAACTGAAAATAAACAAAGAGAAGAGCGTATGAAGCTATTGCCCACAGCACAATGGAAAAGGGAGAATTTCCTTTCATCTGAGTATTAAGAAATAATCAACGTGCAGTCGTTGTACAATCCATTGAGTGTTATATATAGGCATAAATGCCACAAATTGGGTAGCCCATTTGTTTCACTGGGAGGGATGTGCAACGTATTCAGTAGAAGCCTGAAGCCAGAGGTGTACTGGGTCCCTTCAAATTTCATCCTATTATGCCAAGAAATCATCATCATCATCATCTTCATCATCATCATCCCTGGTGACCGTTCCCTGTTAAAAGATCAAAATATAAAGGTGCCTTGTACCGAAATCACTGCACCTATTTTTCTGGCATTGGTCAGGTGTACTACCCTCATAAGGAATTGGCAGCTTTTACTGTTTTTATGTTTTTAAGAACAATCCTATATCCCTCTAGATTGCACCTGGGGGACATTGGATATTTCAGTTTCCTGGCTCTGAGGTCAGAGACAGGCCTCCGAGTTCAAAGACAGGAAACCACACTTCTTGCCTCCTCCCCCTTGTAGATGACGTGGAGAGAACCATACTGGCTCTCTACACTTGGAAAACAGAGTGCAGAGATAGGGAAAAGGAGGCATTCTTGGGGGCAGGAAGAGGAGGACACTGAGGCAGCAGTCAAACAACATATCCTAGTCGGAGGGTTGTTTGTTACAGTTTTTGTTAAACAATTAGAAGCCAAAACCCTGCAGATTTATTGCAAATCACCAGAGATCTTCCAATCGATCTTCTGTCCACCACAGACTTAAATAATCCCATCTTCAGCTATTTTAATGCAGCTGTGGCCCATTTTTGGAATGGGCCACAGATGCTTACAGAGAACAGTTAGCTTAAACAAGCTTAATTTGTCCCCAGGAAACCTCTGTAGCAACAACAACAACATGTATTTGGGGGCGCAATGGGGGGTAGTGGACACGTCACTGGTGGGATGCATCTGGTTGCCAACCCCAGTAGTATACAATACAGTCGGGTATTGAGTAGTTTTCAGTAGGCATGTGCTCCGCTCCGATTAGGAGCGGAGAAGCAGTAGCGGATTGGCCTGCTCTGCCTTACCCAGAGGCGGAGTAGAAGCGGACCGCGGACCCCTAGAAGCAAGGCGAAGAGAAGCGGCCATTTTTCGGAGCTCCTCTTTCAGGCGGAGCGCTCCGATCGCCATCTTGAAAACATTTCGCCATAGGATTGTATTGCGGGAAATAATTGCGGATAACTGGGTTGTTTTTGAAGCTATCGTTCTGGAAATTCTTGTGCACAGAGAGTCGTGGATGGGGGTCATTTTGAGACTATTCTCACCTCTCTGCGTTGTGCGGGTCGCGTGCTATATATTTTTAAAAATCGGGTCAACAAACAGGGACAGCACGGCTCAAACGGCGGTTTTCGGCTTTTCGCCCATAGGATTGCATTGCGGGAAAGAATCGGGGATAACTGGGGGGGGGTTTAAGCTATCATTCTGAAAATTCTTGTGCACAGAGAGTCGTGGATGGGGGTCATTTTGAGACTACTCTCACCTCTCTATGTCGTGCGGGTCGCGTGCTAGAATTTTTTAAAAATCGGGTCAACAAACGGTTTGGGGTTTTTTTTTTTTTTTGAAGCGATGACAGGCACATTCAACTCCCAATCCTGATGAGAATTGATCTCCTCATGAAGCATCCTCCAATCCCAGCGTTCGAGGGGGGGGACTAAGGTAGAGTCATCCTGAGATCTTTGAGCTCTCAGGGTCTTGTGGGTTTAGCGTTCGTTAGCTGCTGCTGTGTACTTTGGAGATAGATTAGGATTTTAGCTTGGCGCGTGTGTTTGTTTGCTTCTTTCTGACTTTTTGCTTAGTTTGCTCTGTGTTTTTCCCTTACTTTGATTTAATATAAACTTTATTTTTAAATTTTGGAGTGTGTGTTTGTTTGTTTGGTTCGTTTCCCCCCTCCCCTCTCTTAAAGCCTGCTTTTGTGTAGTGCAACAGCCACAGATTGAGCATTTTGGGGAAAGCATACACACACTTCTTGTCCCATTTCCCTACATTTAGTAATATTCTTAAACATATTATTATATTCTTATACATGGACACATGGATAAGCTATCATGGTGCCGAGTTTGAGGTTTCTAACGTGCAAATTGACGGAGCTATCGAAAGGGGTGTGAATTAGGGTTATGGGTGGTGCGTTAGAGGTTAGAGACGCGCCAAAAATCAGGGGATGATGGGACTGCCTTGAGTCTGGGCGTCCATGTGGACACATGGATAAGCTGTCATGGTGCCGAGTTTGAGGTTTCTAACGTGCAAATTGACGGAGCTATCCCAAGGGGTCTGAATGGGGTGCCCGATTTTCAAAAATTCGCCAAAAATCAGGGGATGATGGGATTTGCTTGAAACTTGGCGTGCGTGTGGACACGTGGATAAGCTTTCATGGTGCTGACTTGAACAGAAAAATGTTGTATAATTTTTTAGCTTTCAATGCAACCCTATGGGGGGAAAAACGGAGCTCCGATCTGGATCCGGAGCTCCGAGCGGAGCGGAGCGGAAGTGGGCTGAGCGGGGGCAGGGCGAAGCGGCCCGCTCCGAAAATGGCGGATCTGCAAGTGAAGCGGAGCGGGGGGGTCCGTGTACACCCCTAGTTTTCAGCCCATTGTTCCTGCAAGGTTGACATGAGGACATATGACACAATGTAATGTAAAGTTGATATAGTGATAGACAGCACTGGTGGCTTCACTCTCAGTCTTTCTACAGCTGAACAGTGTACTGAGCAACCATTCATACGCTGCCATTTGGGATAGGTGATTACCCAGAATGGCTTACTTTAAACCACATTCATGTCAATGTATTGTTGGCAAGATAAATAGATTCCAAGATTCCTGCGAACTCCCCCTCTCTCACTAGGGAAGCTGTCACTTATAAGTAGGGGTGTGCACGGACCCCCCGCTCCGCTTCTCTTCCAGATCCGCGATTTGCGGATCAGCCCGCTTCGCTCCGCCCCCGCTCCGCCTATTTCCGCTCCGCTCCGCTGAGGAGCTCCGGATCCGGATCGGAGCTCCGTTTCCCCCCCCCATAGGCTTGCATTAAGCTAAAAAAGTATACAACTTTTTTTTTTGTTAAAGTTAGAAACCTCAAGTTTGGCGCCATGACACCTCATTGATGTATACACACGTACGCCAAGACTCAAGGCAATCCAATCATCCCCTGATTTTGGGGGAATTTATGAAAATCGGGCACCCCATTCACACCCCTTTCCATAGCTCCGTCAATTTGCACGTTAGAAACCTCAAACTCACCACCATGATAGCTTATCCAGGGATACATATGCACGCCAAGACTCAAGGCAGTCCCATCATTCCCTGATTTTTGGGGAATTTATGAAAATCGGGCACCCCATTTGCAGACGTGGACTGTTCTCTGACATTTGGACAGATAAAAAAAAGGGAAGTGGGCACACTCACAGATGCCATCTAGTCCCACAATCATGCCAAGGTACAAGGCAATCCCATCATCCCCTGATTTTTGGCGGAGCTTAAACCTGCAGACAGCTCAATGGGGCCATTTCAAAGGAAATCCCAAGATGCCATGAATTGGGGAGTAGAGATCAACCTAAATATGAATCTTCTTCCCCACTTGAAAAATGGATTTGGAACTTCCAAAAGTCTAATTGAGCGCAGGAAGGACTTCTCCCCTGAGTCAAAGCCAGACACAAACCATCCCTGCGAGGCGGGCAGGGGAGGAGGGAGGGAGGGCAGGCAGGCAGCAGACATTTCTGGGGGCATAAGGAAGTGAGCCAAGGATAAGCCAGTAATGCATATAAAATGGAATAAATAAATAAATAAACAAAGGAGGGGTGGAATTAAAAGCAGCAGTGTTGCTGAATAAACAGCAAGAAGAACTTTTTTAAAAAGGCTATATCTGTCTTTTACCAGTAATAGGGGGTGGGTGGGTGGACGTGCCCAAAGGGGGAATCATCTGCCAATTTGACTGGTCCTGTCTAGGTACCAGTCTTTTAAGAAGCAAATGCTCACTTCAACTCATGATAGGCATTGCTCCACCGGGTTACTCTTTGGAGGGCTCTGATGGCCCTCCAAGTACAGGAGAGTGAGGGCACGTCCACATGCCCTTGGGGAGCTCATCCCCTTGCACCACATCTATTCAGTTGTTCCCCAAAGTTAGGGTGGGTAGCAGTGCTGTGTTTTTTCTATCTCTTATTATTGGCTTAGTATATGATTTCAGGTTGTGTTTGTGCATTTGGTGGGGCTACTGTTTTAAAAAACACTGGGAAAAGTCCGTTCAGACTAAGAAAGAGAAGTTCCCAGAATCCCAAGTTACCCGTTTTGCCTATCCCCTCTTCCAACTTTGGGATCATGTGATCATGACCGGGAGTTGACTCTGCCCCATAGCAATCGAAAAGGTAATCTTTTTCCCGCCTTTACCCTACTTTTTAAAAAATTCTAGTGCACGACCCGCAGCACACAGAAAGCTGAGAGTAGGCTCAAAATGATCCCCAGCCATGACTCTCTAAGCACAAGAATTTTCAGAAAGATAGCTTCAAAAACAACACAGTTATCCCCTTTTCTTTTCCGCAATGCAATCCTATGGGCGAAATGTTTCAAAATGGCGATCGGATCGGTCTGCGGAAAGAGGATCGCTCCGAAAATGGGCGCTTCTCTTCGCCTTGCTTCTAGGGGTCCGCGGTCCACTTCTACTCTGCCTCTGGGCAAGGCGGAGCAGGCCAATTCGCTTCTGATTCTCCGGTTCTAATCGGAGCGGAGCACATGCCTACTTATAAGACAACTTGCCCCACCATGTATCAAACAACGGGCTGTGCTCTCATCCTCAGGACTTGCCCAAACATTATGCTGGAGGGTGAGAAGTGGCCATGAGGTGTTGAAGGACACGGCTATCTTCTCCCTAAATTAGCCTGCTGCCCTCAGATGTAGTGGAATATGCTGTCCTGTTGCCAATGTTGAAGAAAATTCAACTATCAGTCTGGTTGGCTTCCGTACGTGGTAATGGTGGGTTGCTATCTTGCCTTTGACTCAGTCTCAAGATGTCTTAGGCCCAGCAGTGGCTGGTGGCTTTGATTTCAGTGGGGCTGTGATTCCATTCTGAGGCCATGGCTAGAACCAAGCCTATATCCCGGGATTGTCCCGGGATCATCCTGTGCATCCAAATGACACACAGAGGATCCCGAGAACAGGCAGGGACAACCCCTCCATTTGCCTGGTATAATCCTTATGTCTAGCTAAGGCCTGGGTTTCAGCCAGAAAGCTGGAATTCTAAAGGGGTTATCCAAGTCCTGAACCCATTTTGGTCATAAGGTTCAGCACCTTAGATAGCTCTTTTAGAGTTCTGGCTGGTTCTGACTGAAACCCAGAATTGATTCACAGCCCCACTGGTATCGGAGCCACCAGCACCCACTGCTTGCGCCAGTCCTGCTCACTCTTTATTACTTCTGAGGTGTCAATACGCCAAAGACTGAACCTTTCCCAAATCATGATAACACTGCAGGAAAAGAAAAAGTGCTTGCAATTTAATGACAGCAATTTAATGAAGCAGAGAGAAGATATCACCTACTTGAATTTTTGAAGAGATTTCTTTTGTACAAGAAGCCTTCTTTAAACTCTTCAGACTTTATTGAACAGTAAGAAGCTGCAAATAGTTTTTTTTAAAAAACAACAACAACCAGGCAAAGAATAGAGGCCTAGTACAATTAAAATTTAGTAGGCATAGTTTAACCAAAATTAAGCCTTCCATTACTCCTTAAGAGAAATTGCCATGATCACCTCGAATGCAACTAATAACCAGCCTTGGATTCCATATTGATTGTGCACATAAATATGACAAACTAAGCCTTTCTGTGAGGAAAAGCACCATCTGCATAATTCAGGCTAAGCCAGACAGTAAAATTTATTGCACTGCTTTGTGCATTTGGGACCATTCCCAAAGGATTGTGACTCATAACACATACATTAATTTAGATTGGTTAATGGTGACAGATGTCTGTCACAGTGCTTTTCATGTAGTTCTCAAGACACAGAAAGAGAAAGTGGGAAATGCAGCAATTGTCTCTGGTGAGACCTTAAAATGTCACAATCACAACATAAGATGCCTCCAGCATGAAGGTGGAAAAAATGTGTTCACCCCTTTTTGCTTCTGCAAGCAACCTCTGAAAATATTTACCAGCTACCTTAATGGCAACTGTTGATATAGTTGCGAAGGAGGAAATGGAATGAACTGGAAGGGAACTTAAATTTAGATGGAGGGGAATGTCTTTTCATTAAAAGACAATTGCAGAAATGGAAGGTGAAATAACGAGACGAGGCAAGAAAATTGGATTTAAATAGGGCCACAATTATTTAGTATGGAGAAGGGTAATGGAGGCCTAAGTGGGCATCCTAGCTAGGCTACTGACAAGGCCATGTTTGGGTTCAGGTGAGTCATTCATACCCGGATAGATGATGCTTGTATGTTGCCACCCATCTTGATTCTCCTGGTGGGGTAGGGAGGTCTTCCAATGTCACCCTTCCTCTGGTTGCAAAACTCTGAGTAGGTGAAGAAGGTTGGCCTCAGAGGTAATCCTTATCCCACCATCTGGTGCCACAAGATTCCCAGCTGTGGGCCTCAATCACCACAACGGTGCCAAAGAATGCTCACCAACCCTATCTTTTCTCCCGATACCCGCATACCTGCCCTGGGTAAATGTGATCAAATTGTACCAATCAGCCTATTTAATACTCCCCTACTGTCTTACAGGCCATGGCTAGACCAGGCCTATATCCCAGGATTGTCCTGGGATCATCCATGTGCATCCAAATGACAGGGGATCCTGGGAGCAGGCAGGGATGACTCCTCCATTTGCCTGGGATAATCCTTAGGTCTAGCTAAGGCCACAGTGTGAAGTAGGCAAAAACAACAACAACAAAAAAAACCAATCTAAGGGATTGGGAGAAAAAAAATTCCTACTTGGCCCCCCGAGGGGCAATCGGTAAACCCACACTGTCTGCAGGGAAGGAGGGAGCCGCAAAGCAAAGAGGTGGCTGGGAAGGGCGCAGGCCCTTAATAAAGGCTGCTGACCTCTTCCAGCCCCTGGTGGCACCATGCAAGGCTGCCAATGGCGAGCCTCCATGCTCTTTCTCATCTGCTTCCACCGCAAGTGCCTCACCACACCCATGGAAGCTGGGCATGGATGTAATGCCTTTTCCTAAACAAAAGTAAGCCAAACTATATATTACATGAATTGCATAGTGGGTAGCTGAAGGTTAGCCTTTTCCTTACTTCAGTGTAAGTGTGCATAGACCTGATTTGGATTGGGACCACCACACATCAGGAGGGGAGTAGTAAACCTCCCACACAACTACTTTTTCCAGAAATCTTTTTCCCCATGGGAGGATTAAAAAAAGGTCTCCTTGATGTCAATGAATTATGCAGGGTTTTATTTGTTTGTTTATGATTTGAGGGGGGGGGGGAACAGTGGGAGGAAGATTTAATCCAAATTGGGGCTTTACACACTTACACTAGAGTAAATAAAAAGCTATCCCTTAGCTACATGCTACATGATTAGCATAAGGTTTAGTTTGACTCTAAGAATAATTACATGAAGAAAAACAACAGTGAAAACATTATGGGAAATAAACGACACTGTTAGAGGAAGTACTTTCTCTTGCAAAAGGATGAAATACAAGATTAAGAAGAGCAGAATAAATCAACAGAAATCATCTGGTTTTATTACAAGACGAGGCAAGTCAGCAGGGACTACTCCATCGGCCTGGCTGGGACCAACTGCCATTTTGTTCCTTCCTTCCAAGACAGCAAAGCAACCTCTCCACCAGCTGCCTGACTAGGACCAATTTCTACTTGGCTTCTCCCCTTCCGGTTGGTAGCTGAAGAAAGCCACAGTGATCTATGTTTTATATGATATTTATTTCGTAAGCTTTCTTGGGGGCTTTCTAAGTTCAAAAATGGGGAAAAACCCAACGCTGAATGAATGAATGAATGAATAATCAGGAGAGCTGAATGATACTCCTCAGGTGCCTGCACATTTTCCTGCTTCTGAACCAACCATCAATTCATTTTTCATTTGATGACATCTTTTCTGGTATCTTTGACATGCTTAATACCAGGTGTACAACTCAAAATTCCTAGACCCATAACTCTTATGGCTAGAAATACAAAGCCACATTGTGGGTTTTAACAATGCCAATCCTATGTATGTTTAATTGAAAGTAAATCCCACAGAGTTGAAGCTGCTGGTGGTTCATTCATATTGTTTTCTTTTCCTTCTTCCCTAATTTCTCTAGAATTTCTATACACCCTTTCATGTCATGACATGAGAGCAGTGCCTAATATTGCTGAGAAAATTTTAGATACAAATACACAGTCTTGCTCATAATACCATCCTTTATTACCAGATGCCTGACTCATAATTTTCAGGATATCTCCTGCGTAAAAGGGGAGAGGGTAATTAATATGTGTGGTTAAACAACTGTTTTTCATCCCTTGCCCATCTCTTTTATATTTATCCCAATTGAATTTCCCAGACATGTTTCTCTAATTATCTCTGCATTACTTTCTAATTCCCTCATTATGGATATTGGCATCTACAAACTGATTTTCCAGCACCACATTAGGGCTGACTCCAAATGATGTCATTTTATTTGTTCGAGCTGACATACTACATGGCGCTGTACAGGAGAATAAAGAATGCCAGCGTTTAAATAGCACGATGTATGGAGATAACTTCATACTCGGGCTATTCACAGTGAGAAAATCTTAACTGCTGACATATATTCATCCACTGCTTCCTCATGGGAAAGAAAGAAAGAAAGAAAGAAAGAAAGAAAGAAAGAAAGAAAGAAAGAAAGAAAGAAAGCACCTGTTGAATATCTATTGCATGCACTTAACCTCCACACCACCACCACCACCGCCTTTGAAGCTAGTGGCATGTGAAAATATTTGGGAGAGCATGCTCATCCTTTGTAGAAAATACTTTTAATTTTGAAAACAAAATTTAAATAAAAAATGCATCTCTAGGCAGTTATACAATTTCAAAGATTTTTAAAAACAACACACTACAGTCTGAACCAGAAAGCAGGCTGTGCTTTCAATTCGTTGCATCTTCTTCCTTTAACAGCAGTGCATTCAGCACTGTCGTCTGTGAAGGAACCCCAACGTAAAGTACACTATACATACTTTTCTAAATCTCTATCATGGATCCCAAGTCGCCTCTTTTCCTAACCTAAAAGGGCCCAGATGCTGTAGTCTTTTCTTTTTTCTTTTAGTAAGGAAATTGCTATAGCCAGGCAGCCCCCACCCCCAAATTATTTCATTGATCCTTTTCTGCACCATTTTCAGCTCTATTATGCCCTTTTTGAGATGGGATGCCCAAAACTGCATGAAATATTCAAGATGGTTTGTATAAAAGCATTATCACACTATTAGTTTTTTTTTTATCCCTTTCAAAAGGGCATTTACCTTTTCCACAGCTGCTGCATACTGAGTCAACATTTTCATTAAGCTATCCACCACAAACCCAAGACCTTTTCCCTGGTGAGTCAATGCCAGTTCAGATCCCATTACTATTTCAAAGTCAGGTCTTAGAACCAGATTTTAAACATTTTCATTGCCAAATGCTAAGAAAACCTACAGATTTTTTTCCATCCCCCCAACCCCAATACCACATACTCCTAGATGGGTTGGCTTATTTATTTGGAAGCTGACTAACTTGCTTGAGTCATCAGCAATGTTGCGCTTTGCAGCAAAACGTGGTGATGGTCCTTCTTTAAGTCAGACTAGCTTAGGCTGGACCTGCATGACCAATGGAAAACATGCTGCTGCTTCTCTGGGGTGCTTAACCCTTCTCACCCATTGCTTACGTGCTGTAAATTGCTTCAACACCCCCCTCTCATTATCTTCTCCATTTATTAGAAAAGATTCCAAGAAGCTAACAGCATCTGATTATTCAACCCTGTTATCTTTGGTCTCCCTTGGCTGGCTGGGGAAAGTTCGGAGTTGTAGGACTTTTACTGCCTAAACATGCATAAGATTAACTAGATTACTGTCTAAACATGCATAGGGTTGACTAGAATACAGATAAAAAATTGAGAATATTTGCTAGACACAGCACAAGAATTTCTTTCCAGCTAAAAAGTTCAGAAAAAACTCATTTGGAAAATGTATTTCTTAATCAAGAGGTTTACTTGCATAGGTTGTTCATATCAATACTGCAATCTTAAACTCAATCTAAAATCACTGTAAAATATTTTTGTTTTGATGTAAGGTCTGTTTGAGATCTGTAAAACCTCACAATTTATGCTTGAAATCAATACACCTATTAATAATCAGTATAATCCAGGTCAACTGTCTGGATGGAGCCTAATTTTAATCTTTGTTTTCCTTACTTTGAAAATTGAATATATTATGAATGCTTAGTGAGGAATGAGAGCACCTCTAAGCAGAGGAAGCACCTGTATTTCCTGATAAAAATAGCTGCTTAGTAATTAAGTGCAAAAAACTGGTCATATTTTCCACTACTCACCTGACATTTTATTGTGTCAGATCTTGCTCCATGGGGAAAAAAACATACAGATTACACTTTGCATAGTGAGAGATACATCTTTGTTTCTGCTAGCGTTACATATATTAAACATTTAAACTAACTATTTTGAGAAAAATAATAATGTTATTTCCTATGTCTTTCACTTATGGCTTGAATTTAAGAACATAAAAAGAATTTTGCTGGGTCAGATCAGAATTCCATCTAGTACAATAGTATGGTGCCAAACATTTCTTCCACATTTTTTTTTTAATATTGTCATTCAATTTGTTAGAAAGGAAATTTCTGTTGGGAAAATGTTCAAAGGAGAAGAAAATTTTCATGGCTAGGGTGGGGGTTCTTGCACTTTCCTTACTTATGAGCTGGTTGGGGAATGTATGTGAGAGTATCCTGTCTTTCATTGAAGAATCACCTCTCTGGCAGTCTGCATATTCCCCAGCCTCCTGCCCATCAATGAAAGTCCAGGGAAGAATGTAAGAGTAGTACAAGATAAGAACATAAGAAGAGCCCTGCTGGATCAGACCAGTAGTCCATCTAGTCCAGTATTCTGTTCACGCAGTGGCCAACCAGCTGTTGACCATGAACCTAAAACAGCTCCCTCCCACCCATGTTCCCCAGCAAATGGTGTACATAGCCTTGCTGCCTCTGCTGCTGGAGGTAGCACATTGCTATCAGGACTAGTAGCCATTGACAGCCTCTCATGGCGTTTTTCTCAGATCAGGAAGCATGGGCACCTGGAGAGGCTGCAGAATGATGGAGAGAGATGACCTAAAAAGAAAACACACGCCATACCCATTCACCTTGCAGTAATAAATTAAGCTCTAAACCACTGCCCAAAGACATTCTAAAGGCTGAAAAACATTTTGAGGCTGAAAAGTAGCAGCAGCCTCTTTCACAGGAGAAGAAAACTTTTAGGAAATTGGAAAAGTATCTCTACCTCTTCGCTGGAGGTGGAGACGACACTGCCTCCATGCACACCCACTATATGGCTTTCAGAGAGGAGCACTAATATAAGCATTTGCTTTAGAGGCAAGATGTCTCTACAATCACCCCTCACAAATGTAAGATTCAGGAGATTCTGGAGTAGGAGGTGAATCCTGAGGAATGACAACTAGAGCTGAGCCAAAATTTCTCCAAATAGAAGAAATAGAAGGTCACTTTGCCAAATTTTATCTGAATTCTCTCTCTCTCTCTCTCTCTCTCTCTCTCTCTCTCTCTCTCTGTGTGTGTGTGTGTGTGTGTGTTGGTGATGGCTGCGTCTTGACCTGCTTCTTCCATAATGCCTTGATGCTAAACTAACCCTTTAGAGAAGAAACGTTTCCCACTCCTGGTCTACCCCATAGCCTTCTATACATTTTTTTTAGATGCCCATACTTTCTGCAGTCCACAATAAATAAATAAATAAATAAATAAATAAATTGGAGTCCCTCTTTTCTTCCCAATCTGATTTACGAACATAATCTCTGTGCCAGACCTCTATGGCTGCTCTTTGATTGTGCAAATCTTTTCCTTCGAAGCTTGTGAAAGTTAGAGCATTCTTGAATAATATTTAATTGGGGGCTGTCTTTCATGGTGTTATTATGTTTATTTATTTATTTATTTATTTATTGCATTTCTATACCGCCCAATAGCCGGAGCTCTCTGAATTCCCTAAAATGTTCCCATCATGTTTTATATCCTCTTTGAGCCATGGAGTAAGCTAAAATGTACTAATCATTTGCTGAAAAATGTGATCTGCAAAAGCTACACACAAGGCACATGGGAGACATACAATATTTGTTAGGTTGTACAGCTTGATAGATAAATAGGCATAGAACAGTCAGAGACTCAAATTGCCACCAAAATGCAAGAAATTATATATTCACTTTTAGTACATATGGATAAAAAAATGCATGCAATTTCAAACCATACTAGCTAATTATACCTATACTAGCAACAGCCATTGTCCCTTTCATCAAGGGATTTTAGATAAGGCTCTGCTTTGTGGGAGTACCAATTAAAGACAATTAGAACCTGAGTAACCTCCCTTTTGTGTCGAAACATTTGGCAGAATTTATGCTGTCCTTGCAAGATGCAAAGTTTACCATCTCTTCATACACCTCATATATTTACTGGGTATATTGCTCATCTACTGTGCCTGAACTGGGCAATCAAAACAGAGATCAAAGTACACTTCCTGCTGAACCACAGTCAAAATTCAGGTTGGATATTGTAATTGCATTGCTTCAGAAATCTGATCCATGATTGTATGAACAAGTAATGTGTATCCTTATGAAATGTAAACATTTCATGTCTGCAGTCACATGGATCAAACGATGTTAATTAAATTAAACATGCATGTACAAGAGCCATGCCATCTGTATTGTTATGAGATTAACAACCTTCTGCATTAAAATACTCCACTTTAAGAACAATTGTTTATGCTGCAGTAGGACTGTAAAACCCATGATGCAGTGCAACCACAGGGACAATACACAAACAGGAAAAAAAATCAAGGGCATTTAACTGAAGCAACAAATCCCTTGTTTTGAACACCCAGCCTTTCCTTGAGATAACAGTATGCAGGAGACATAAGGCAAATGGTTGTTGTCCTTACTTGCTGATCTCATCCACTCCCTTATTTGGATAATAGTAGTAACTGTAGGCCATTATAAAAGTCTTTCCCAGTTAGACCTATTCAGGCATTCCTCTTTATAGATTCCCCATCATGTGAGAGGAGAAAGCCGGAATTCTCTTGTTGGCCCCACCTCTTTCATCTCGTTTCTAAAAGCTCACCCTGGCCACCCTCCATGCATTGTAATAGGAAGCCTGCTCGTGCATGTAGACTCCAATGCAATTTAGAATCCAGGATTCTAAATTGCACAGGGAATGTACACGTGTAGATCTAGATCCCTGCTGCAAACATTCAGCCCCAATGTGTGGAGGGGGCAGAGCCAGGCTATTCGGAATGTAACACAAAAGGCGGAGTGACTGAGTGCATCCCTCATTCAACTGGGAATGCAGGAAAGGGAACGCCCTAACAGGGAGACATGAAATGATTCGATGTAAATTAACTGCCTCTTATCAAGTTAAAGATACAGGTGAGACTTCAGCAAGTCAGTAAGCAGCTGGTGGAAGACACAAAACACATGTAGGATTTTCTTTTGTTTTTTAAGGCCATAGCTAGACAGGGCTTTATCCCAGGGCAATCCCCAGGATTGTCTCTGTGCATCCACATGACGCACAGGGGATCCCGGGATCAGGGGGGAATGATCCCTCCCTTGCCCCAGGATCTCACCCTCTCTTTTAGGCCCTGTTTAGTCTCAGGCTAAGCCTGAGACTGCAGAATGTGTGGCTGGGCACCATGGTTTGTCCGTGAGAAGCTGGGACTCGCAATTCCTCGTGAGAAGCTGGGACTTGTGCACAGGGTGCAGTGCTCCTCAGGAGCACTGCGCCCATCGAGGGTGGAGTGGGGTGAGTGGGGAAAGTAATAATTTTAAAAAATCAGTTACCTTTTGCGCACGAGCGTTTGTGCGCTGCTGTCCCTTTAAGAAACAAAAAGAAAATGGCAGGCGCGAAGCCTCTCCCTCTGAGGTCATCGCGCACCACGTGTGTACTGATGGGGAGATCTTGCAATAAAAATATCACGGGATCTTCACCCCTCCTCCCCACTAGAAAGCTAGGTCTAGCTAAGGCCTAAGATTCAGATTAAAAGAGTTTCCATAAGTAGTATTTTCCTGTAATGTATTGATTCCTTAGCTTAACACGCAAGGGCTATAAAGAAAGGAGTATTCTGGATAGTTGTTACTACAGTTAAAAAACAACAACAAGGGCAGAATACAGCCAAAGTTTAAGGACTTCTAAGTGCTTCACTTCATAACAGATTAAACAAGTGTGGTATTAAAAAAAGGACTTCAAAGTGTTTAACTATATCTCTATTATGTCCTATATGTTAATGTTTAGTTTTCTCCCCATTGAAACTAGTATACAATCACTCATTGGTGTCAGTTCCTTGTGTGAGTTTTAAGATCTTGATCCTAGAATGTGTGAATCTCATTGTTTTCTTTAGCATTAGACACAACTATCTTGATGAAATTCAATATGGGATGTCTATTGAGGAAACATAGAACTGGTCTGACATATTTATGACTGCTGACATTGCTTCAAATATGAACTGTCAAAACCCTGACCTAACTGGAATTGCTTCAGCTCTAACGTCTTTGTGCCCAAGTCAGTGCATTCTAGGCGATGAAAGTATGAATGACATATATTAGCAAGTTGTCCATTATGACAAGACAGTTTCTTCTCGCCAATAACCAAGAGTTACTTTTACATCCTGATTCTAAGGGCGTTGCTAGACGAGGCCTTAGCGCGCCTTGAGAGCTGGTTTCCCTGCTGTGCTTCCACATGACGCACAGGGAAATCCGGCCCCAGGCCGCACTGAAGCCTCCTCTAACGCGCCATAAGCAAAGTCGCTTATGGCACGCCTTTTCCGCAGCTCCGGCCTGAGGCCGGGGCTGCAGAACGTCTAGAGACTTCCGTGGCTTTTTGCGGCTACTCGCTTACAAGAGTAGCCGCAAAAAGCCACGGACCTGGCACAGCACTCATACGAGCGCTGTGCCCATCGTGCTGGGGTTTTTTTTGATCCGGGGGGGGGGAGATAGGGGGGAAGGCCGGACCGCCAGGAGAGGGGGAGGGCGCAGGGCAAGACGGAACGACAAGGGAGGGTGACATGGAACGACGAGGGAGGGAGACATGGGACACGCAGAGGGAGAGGGAGCACAGGCACCATGGGCATCAGGGAAAGGGAGACGGACATCGGGGAGAGGGAGACAGACATCGGGGAGAGGGAGACGGACATCAGGGAGAGGGAGACGAGTGGCACGGACATCAGGGAGAGCGCGGGGGGCTTAATTTTTTTTAAAAAAGGCTCTTATCTTCTCCGGAGTCTTCGGGCGCACGTGGCCCCTTTAAAACAAAACAAAAAAAATGGCCGACACTGCAGGGCTTCCATCGTCCCTGCGCGTCGTGCGTCTAGGAGGCTGGGCAGCGCGCGTTAAAGTTAGCGCGCCGTCGCCCTGCCTCCCTGCCGGCTTATCCCGGCAGGTCTAGCAAGGCCCTAAATATAGTTAATTGGAAGTAAGTCCCGTCCCTATACATTTTTAGGGATCTTTCCTATGATTAATATGTCTAGGATCACGTGGTTTAGTATCTGTGAGCAATCTAACTATGGACCAAATCAGACGTGGTTGCAGGTTTTGAGAGGCCTTTGGGAGAGATGTCTTTGGTGGATCCCTCCCTGACTGGATTCACATTCTCTTCACTTCTGGCCCCTCTACCCATTCACTTACACTTTCCCTTTGGGCCTAATCAGTAGGGGTGTGCAGAGTGGGTCTGCTCCGCTCTGAAATTTGGAGCAGAACTCCAATGAGGTCCTTCTCCACTCCAAATTTCAGAACAGCTCTGACTTTATGCAACATTGGATTACTCATCAGAGCTCCGTTCCATTTTTGGATAACCGCTCTGTTATAGTTAATGGGTATTAACAAAAATGCTTACATCTCCGTCATTTTTAATGCTGAAGAGATGAAGCTTGGCACCATGGCAGCTCTTAAGGAGGGCTTTAGCCATGCTAAGTTTGAAGCAGATCTGTGCATCCCCTTGACACAGCAACATTTTCTCGTAGGTCTCACTTGTTAGGAATAATTCCAAATGTACATTGAGAGAAACTAGAACAAGATATATATGTGCTGCAAATCACTGAAACAAGGAGGTTACCAACTATAATTGATCCAATTAAAAAGAAGATTATTCTGATCTATAGTGTCATCTTAAAACTTTTGCTGCGTCCGGTTTGCAGAAAAGTTCCTAAAATGAAATTAACTTTCTTGGCAACAATTGTGGTGAAGGAGATGGTACTATTCCTTAGACTTCTGAAATGATTCATCTTTTCAGCCATGGTCCATGAGAGGCAGTACTTCTGAACTGATGTCACTCTTTGATAGAAGAAACATTTGCATTGTCCATTGTGTACGTAGAACAGTCTTTGTCCTTCACCTCCCTTTGTTGATGTAACATGCTTTTGAGAAACAGCATCCCCCAAAGCAACTCTCTCTATTGTATGAGTTCAAAGAAAGAACACAGAGATGGAGGTTTAGAATCTAGTTCATCTGAAAAAAGGGGGGGGGCAATGAACTGAAGCACAAAGCATTCAGCAGTTTTAGGCAGAGGTACATGTCTTTCCTTGTTAGTTCTGTCTTGATTGCTTATGATGTGTCTGTTTTTTAGAGTATCTTCTCCATTTAATTAATGGTTTGTTTGGTTTTTAAATGGTGACATATAGTTGGGCACCTGTCTTTTGTGGAAAACGTAAAGTTAACATGCTGAGCAAAGGAACAAGACAATTGTGAGTTCTTTGGTGTGACTTGTCATTTGGCTTGAGTGTTTGCTTTTCAATGGGCTTTAATCTCAATGCATAGATAGAAACTCTTCTTTCAGTTGCCCACAACAATTTCCTTGGGTCACCCTTTCTTTCTTAAGGGCAGGGGTATGCAACCTCAGGCCTTTGGGCCAAATCTAGCTTGCCTGTGACCTGTTCTGTCCCTCCAGAGGTTTCCCAGATGGCCACTCCTTCTTTCCCTGGCCCCTCCCCTTCCCCAAGTGCAGATTATTTTGTGATTTCTCAGCTTTTATGTAGTTTGAAAGGAGTGTGAACAGATTTGGTTGTGAATGGCTGATGTGACACATGGAAGGCTCCAGAGTGGGTTTTGAGAAGCACAATTTGGACACCATGTCGTCACACACAATATTTGCCACCTATGTATCCTACACGTACCATGCACAGATAAACTACACTTGCAGAAAGTAGATATCCCCTTATTGGTTCAAGACACATGATCCATTTAGCCCAGCATACTGCACCCTTCCCCAACCTGGTGCCCTCCAGATATATTGGACTACAATTCCCATCTTGGCTGGGGATGCTGGGAGTGGTAATACAACATATCTGGAGGGCACTAGGTTAGGGAAGGCTGGCATGTGATTTTTTTAAAATAGTAACACTAGTGGGATACTACAGGCAAGCTCAAAGAGGAAGCCTCAGCTACAACACATGCTTTACATGCACAATGTCCTTAATTTAATCCCTGGAACCTCTAGTTAAAAATAAATCCCCAGGAAAAAACCCTGTTGCTGAGGCTTTGTAGAGTCACTGCCAGTCAAAGTTCAAAATCCTCAGTTCTATGTACCAATGGATTGGCTCCATATAAGGCAGTCACATACAGTATGTTCCTGTTTAATTAGGACATTGTAGCAATATTCATCCTCTGATCCCCAGCGTGTGGTAGCACTTGGCATTTAGGAATTGGTAGCCTTTTGTGAATTGGAAAGTACTACTTAAACTTGTGAAAGCTTTCACCAAATTCTAGAGTAGCTGATGAGCAGCTTCACATATAGCAAAAAGTGCCTATGTGGATGTGTGAGTGACTCCAGAAAGACTGGCACAGAAAATATAACTTGCACACCTTCCTATTTCGAGCATGCAGTTTGGCCATATGAATCCCCATGAGGAGATTACAGCAGGAGAGCACATCAAAAAGGTTGGAGGAGGCGGAGACAGACAAATACAGCTCTTTTTTCCTGTTTAAAATGTGAATCCATCAATCCTGTAATCATCCCCTATCACACACTTAAGTAATTCTGCAAGCCAAGGAAAACTAGTATCAGTATTATGGAGATAGCTCCCGTGGTTCAGATATTTCAACAGTCATATATGCCCTGATTATGTCAGTACTTTACAAGCATAGAACATAAAAACCATGCTGAAGTACAGCAATTACTCAGCATGTCTAATCCTTCCAAGCCAGCCACACCACAATATACCCACTGGTTATTTTCCACAAGAACCATTTACATTTCCCTGCAAGCTGCCCTAAAGATGTTTGGTCACAGCGATAGCTATACGGAAGATGTGCAGACAATTCTTCTGTCATAAGAAACACATAAGCCACGGTCACCCTTTAATAGTTTGAGGCCATGGCTAGACCAGGCCTATATCCTGGGATTGTACTGGGATCATCCCTGTGCATCCAAATGACACACAGGGGATCCCGGGAACAGGCAGGGACGACCTCTCCATTTGCCTGTGATTATCCTTAGGTCTAGTTAAGGCCTAAATCTTTCTGATAAGTCTTTCTTTCACTTGGAAGTGCATTATAATATATAGGGCAGGGATGGAGAAGCTCAGACCAGAGGGCCAAATCCAGCCATCCTGGCTGCCAATCCAGTCACCTGCAGTCCCAACCTGGCTATCCAGAGTTCCTAAGATGGCCACCACAAGATGGTATCCTTTGTTTTGACTCTACTCTCTTTCCACCAATTATTTAATGGCTTCCTGGTTTTTCTAAAACACACACACACTTCTAAAAGGTTTAAATACCTCTCCTAAGACTTAGGCCATAGCTAGACCTAAGGTTTATCCCAGGATTGTCCTGGGGTCAAACCTGTTCATCTAAGTGCCACACAGGGCATCCAGCACTCAGGCAGGGACGAACCCAGGATGATCCTGGGATAAACCTTAGGTCTATCTACGGCCTTGGTTACTGCCAGTAAAAGCTTATATCTAAAATTTGGCCCTGTGTCTCTGTTCTCCCAATGGTATCAAACAAGTGCTTGAACTTTACTACTTCAAACTGGTGGTGGGAACTCATATGATTGATTCTCCATTCATGTTCTTCATCCCCAAATCCCTGCACATAAAAACATCTAGCCTTGTCTTTATCCTCTGCAGAAGGCCTTCTCTGTGGCGGCACCCACCCTCTGGAGGACCCTCCCTTGTGCGGTTTGGGAGGCGGAAAACGTAATATCTTTTAAACATCTTCTGTAGACATACCATTTTACACAGGCTTTCCCTGGTTTTTAATGTAGCTGGTTTTATATTGCCGTTTAAACTTGTAATGTTTTAAAATTATACTTGTATTTTACATTTTTTTAATTGTGCACTGCCCAGAGAGCTTCAGCTGATGGGCAGTATAAAAATGTAATAAATAAATAAATAAATAAATAAATAAATAAATCCCTGGCATACTAGTTTTCTGTGTGTAGGAATCTCCCCCACACCCATTGCAGAGCGTTCCATCATGTGAAACCTCACTTGCAATCTGAAATGCTGTGAGACACAGGTTAACTTAACTGTCTGGGAAGGATTTAGATTTCAATTGATCTTAACAAAACAAGTGTTTGAAGCAAAGTTTTTGCAGAATTTTTATAACATTCAAAGCTTAAATTAAATTATGTATTGCAGCCTTCCCCAACTTGGTGCACTCCAGATATGTTGGACTACAACTCCCAACATCACCATACTGTTTGGGCAATGAGGGTTGTTATAGGAATGTGTGAATCAGCAAAAGCTGAGCTCTCCAGAGTTCTCCGAATTCCATCGCAAAACTCACTCCGACTCAGGTCTGTATCAGAAGGTGAGCTTCTTCTTTTTTCCAAGTGAAAATCATAAAATCATAGAATAGTAGAGTTGGACATAGAATAGTAGAGTGGATATTATCAAAGCCAGGATAGCAAAATGGTTTGTGGCAGCTGGTGCTGGTGTGGAGACTCTGCATTCAAAGAATCACTTTCAAACCCAAGTGTCTTTCAAATGCTAGAATTTATTTATTTATTTATTGCACTTCTATACTGCCCAATAGCCAAAGCTCCAGCTAAGAGTTCTTTCTTTCTTTCTTTCTTTCTTTCTTTCTTTCTTTCTTTCTTCTGAATCAACTCCCAAAGTTGAGGGCAGAAGACAACACATGGGTCCAGTTGTACAATAATTTGTATTAAGTCCTTTGAATACTTTATATGCCAGTTAACAGTACAATGCTATATAAGTCTTCTCAAATGTTGACTGAATTTAATGGGGCTTACTTCCAGGTAAATGAGCATAGGGTTGTAGCCTTAATGGTTAATTATTTCTGTTATTAAAATAATAACCACATCACTTTATCTTAAAAGCAAATAGTACAACGTAGTAAAAATAAAGCAATAAAATGTGCTGGGTTGGATCTAAGGCTAAGTGAGTTGAACTTAAATCTCATTTATGGATCCAACTGTTAATCTATTAAAACAGTAAGTGTCAGAGGGTAGCAGGACTAAAATTTGCAGACCAAATATAATAAAAACAGCAGGTCACTAAACAAAAGATTAACTGGCATAAAAAATGGTCTTTAACAGCTGTTGAAAGATAGAAAGAAGTGGTGTCTGGCAAATTTCCCCAGGATCATGGTGACACCACTGCCAATTAATAATTATTTCTGGACCAGGTTCAGCTTTACTTTCAGGTACTCATTATCTATTACAAATGGAAGCCCTGGGTCTGGACGTACAATGCTATATGCAGCACATCATGCATCCCGCCAGTTCAAGAGAGCAAAGGCCATGATGTAGGTGAGAAGGTGTACCCAGATGTACATCCTCATTGGCAAAGTGCAGGGAGGCTACTTAATCATCTGGGTTTTCTCTTTCTGATTTGGAATTATTATATTTAGTTTCATGCTTTCTTCAACTGGTTACATATTAAGTTAAATGAATGGATATGATACGACTCAGATGGAAGTTGCTGTGCAAGAGGAGCAAACCAGTGCAAGACCTTTCAGAATAACTAGTATCTCTCTCTGAGTTGTCATAGAAGACCATTTGCTTGCCATTTTCCTAACCTACCTAGTTGTTCTGTGGAATTATAGACCTATTACCCTGATTTCAGGTTCTGAGAAGCTGTAGGAGCCTTGAGAAAATAAGGCTTTTACAAGGAAATGACACTTGCATTTTTTCAAATGAGGTGGTTCCTTCTCTAGACCTAATGCTAGTTATTGCATAGGTGCAGCACTAGTTTTGGAATCGAGCACTAGCAAATGCAAGCATGTAATGATATAATACAGTGTGTACTATTTATACCTGAAGCATCCAGGTACCATCTCTACTCTCAATAACTTGAAGTAAAATGGCTCCAGTTGAATTGGTTTCAAGGGAATCCTAAGAACTCTTGCCTGGAAGATATGTTCACTGAAAGAAACGGGATTTAGGTAAAATATGTATTAGATTATGGTGACATTCAAGTAATTTGACTTCACCAGGCTGTAGATTGTATTGATAGTTAATCACAAATCTACACTGTAGCTTACAACGTTATTTCTTGCCTTTGTTCCATTATTGATTATAATGTTACTATGTTTAACGGAGCTCAGTAGCATTACTTACCTTTTCCTGTAACGTTATACCGGAGCACACTGTTAGTTGCCCCGTTGTCTGATCCTTGATCCTGTCCTTTCTATGATCCTCCCAATGCCCAGACTGTCTCTTCTCACTTCCGTTTCTTGTGTTTTCTGCACCTACTTTTTCATTCCTTTATGTGCATGCTCCTAATTTGAAATATTTGTGGCGGGAGTTCTGGAGAGAAGTATTGTGTATTGAGGATTGTCAGGGTTTGGTATTAAGGATAGTGCAGTGATGGCTGGTGATAGGAATGTCTTCAATCTCTCAAATTTCTTAGACTTGATTACCCTGGCATTACATGCCTTGGAGATGGCAATTAATGCATTGCAAGATTTGGATGATGAGCAGTGCATGATTAGCAGGTCTAGGAATGCCTTCCAGAGATCTTACCAGTGAAGGATGGCTTGCCTTGTGGCCTGTTTTAAACTCAAAATGAGTGATATGGCAAAAATATCCAAATTTATAACTTTTCCTGTTTTCTTCCGCCACTACTGGGCGATACCCACCAGCAAAGACTGGTGGGAAAACTTTGTTTTAAAAGTTTGGAGTGTTGCCCAGTGGATTGAAACCTTCCGGATGAGTCGTTCCACCTTATTTGAAATCGTAGCACTGTTAACTCCTTTTCTCCTCCAAAAATGCACTGCAATGAGAGAACCTGTACCAGTTGAGAAGAAGGTGGCCATATCTATCTGGAAAATGGCAAATCTTGGTTATTACAAGAACACTGTGGATCCTTTTGGAGTGGGGCGGTCCACCATGGCAATAGTTTTCGTTGAGTTTTGTCTTGCCATTGAAGAAAAGCTGCTGAAACAGACGGTATGCGTTGGCAACCTTCCTAAGGTAAATTCCATTTTTATTTTATTTTCAAAATAATAATTATTATAAACATAATGAAAGATGCACACTTGCACATATGTGATTAATTTAGAGAATTTTTTTCTTGATTTTCTTCAAAATGTCAGCCAGATGTGTTCGATTCTAGCAGGATGGTGAGGTACGTTTACTTCTAAAATATCTCAAAGAGAGTGGAGAGGCCGAGAGATTAATGCATAGCTCCTCTTTAAGAACAATTAATATTTTTAAAGAGGCCGTAGTGCGGTTGTGTAAAAATGGTTACAAATGTACCGCTCTTCAAGCATGAACAAAATTTAAGTGTGTAAAAACTTTCTTCTACGAAAGCATGGAGGAGCATGGGGGTCACCTCTCCAGAGCCTTACTGCAGCAGTTTGCTGCAAGTCACGAGGGAAAGACATGGTTGCTGCTGGCACAGAGAGGAAGTTGTCTAAAACAGGAAGGGGAGTGGAGGATCACGTGGCATTGGATGTAGAATGCGACAGGGAAAATAGCCAAAGAAGAGAGCACATTGAAACCTGAACAACGCTGCGGAAGGGTAACAACGGAAGGTACAATGTAACATAAGTTAACTGTACAACGTTATAAGCAACGGGTCATGTGACCACTGATGTCATCAGAGCCAAATGTACCGTTATAGATAAAGTAATGTAGATTCCCATACTGTCCCGTAGTTGGGAAGCTTAAGCACAAGGCCGGCTCTACCATTAAGCAGAGTGAGGTGTTTGCCTCATGCAGCTTGTTTTGGGTGTTAACAAAGGGGAGCAAATAGTTAGATATTTAATGTATTAATTCTTGTATTATCTTAATGCCATGGAGGGGAAAATGTTTCTGAGTTTCTGTATATCAGGTGCCAAAATAACTTGGCTGGCCTTAAGTACTATGCCATTTGGCTTGTGAGTGTATGTGTGCGCACATGTGCATGTGCCATTTTCTACTCTGCCTCAATCAGTAAAATGTCTTAGGCAAGCCATGCACATACAAGGAGTTACACAATAAGTAGTGGGGCTTAGGGTGGGTGGGGTTCTGCCATAAAGGGACTGTCAATAAAATATGTCCCACCTTCAAGATCCTTTGAAACCTCCATCTTCCCCACCTTGATATCTTTGCCCCCATTTAATTGACAGCTAATTCTTTGTCCTATTTTTATGCACTCCCTCCTTTGATGCGCGAGCTACTTTGTTGGTAGTCTGACGGGAGTACAATGTGCAATTTGAAAAGTTGGCTTGCTGCAAGATTCCTGGAGAGATGGCTGAAGACCTGAAGAAAATAACAAACTTTCTTCTTGAGCTTTCTTTGGCTGCAGCAACCAAGTTCTACTTTACTTTGTTTCAGTTTTGACAGTATAAACCAATTTAAATTCTGACTCTTGTCAGATTGTCAGCAATTACTGAGCAGCTTCAGAAACATACAAAATGTACATAGCTGGTGTATGTTAATAAGAAAATATTTAGTGAGGAAATGACTTAGTAATGGGAAACAATGATAAATGTGCATTGGTTTTGATGGACAAATTTGTCATGTTTAGACTGTGCCAATTAATGTCTTGGAAGCAGCTTGAATTTTATCATACAAAACTAATCAAGGTTGCAATATTATAAGTTAGGGGTTTGTTTTGTAAGCATAAAGTGTCCAGGTACCAATAGTTTGCAATAGATAGACCTGACATGGCTGATCAACGTAAATATAAATTTGAAAGCCATTTGCTAAGCTGAATTTATAATAGCTTGCATACAGCAGCATGGGAATTATGCTGCGTAGATAGAAGCTCCCAAGCACTGGGCTTGCCTCAGTGTATGGATAAGATTGCAGGTGGGGAGTAAGAGACACAAAGTCCTCCCTGTTGTGTGCATCCATATGCAATTTACTTCAACCAAGGGTTGGGTCTGCGGAGGCTATATTAGCCCACAGAGCCCCAGATGACACCGACCTCACTCAGAAGGCCTTGCCCAGCACAGCCTTCTCAAGCCAAGCACCACCTCTTGAAAAGCTTGAGGAAAGGGTAAAACAACACAACCTTTCCCCTATATGTGAGGGAACAAGGTAAAGGGTTTTGAAAAATACGTTATATTGCTTAGGTACTGAACTGCAGGTGTATTGGTAGATGTTTTTACACTGTATAAAATAGCAGGTAATAAATCTGGGCTGACACGTGGTTTGTGGTAACAGAACACAAAGTAAAGTTTATTGAAATTGAACAGTTCTTTGGTATTTCAATTTAGATCAAACCTGCTTATTTTTATATTTAAAACAACAATCCCAAGTCCCTTACAGTCTTATCTCTTCTCACTCCTCACACACCAAACACTCTCAAGAAGCACAAGCCTCAGACACTCCACAAGAATAATAATCAGACTCAGGCCATAGCTAGACCTAAGGTTTATCCCTGGATCCACACAGGGGATCCAGTGCTCAGGCAGAGGTGAACCCTGGATGATCCCAGAGTAAACCTTAGGTCTAGCTGTGGCCTCAGACTCAGATAAGAGAAGACAAGCCTCACAATCCCCTCAGCCAACCTATTTATACTCCTCCCTCCCCCTTTCTCACAGCATCACTAGCCACACCCACTCAGTCAAATATTCCGCACTCGCTAGACATACAAACCAGACATACCTAAGGGACAGAAAGGTGGGTATCGCCACAGAGTGATATTCCCCAGACCTATTCGGATTTCCTGCTCTTGCTCTCATTTTCAGTGCAGGCTTTGCTGGTCCCTTATGAGCTGAGTAGGAAGTTTTGCCCTGCTGCCTGAATGGCTTGTGGTGGCAAGCCTTTCTGCCTACTCTGCACTAGTTGGCTATGGAACGTTGCCATTTTTATGATTGATTCAGTCACAATGGAATGACAGGTATATACAGGAAATTTCAGGTGGGGTTTAGGATTGGTGAACACCCTGAAGCAGCTTTCTGGTGATAGGCAATGCCTGAGGCTTGCCACTTAGGGCTGTGGGACCTCGGGATATGATATAGATTGCCTTTGAGAGTATGTTGGCTCATCCAGTTGGTGGTTTGTGGCTCTGGGAGGAGCTGATGTGGGAAGGCCTCCTTACACCTGTACAGATGGGTCCTGAGGGTCAGTGATCACTTGGACACCACATTGGGTGAGGCCAGGATAGACTCACCCAATATCTCTACAGTCTAGCTGCCTCCATTTAGAACTTAGATGCCCACACAGATTCCCCTCACAGATCTTTTGTTTAAATAACCTCTCTCTGTGCCACCTTTGGTGCCTTCTGACTAGTCAAGAAGCCACAGCACATGCCAATATTCCTCCAGCTGGCAATGGAGGATGTGAAAGAGAAGGGAAGAAGAGAAGGAGGAACTGGAAGCAAGTGGTTTTAAAATTGCCATTCCTTAAATTAATTAAAATGAATTAAAGTCTGGTGAAAGGTGGAGTAGGGATCTCCTCATCCCTCATCCATAATATTGGGCTATCTCTGATATAATTCCGGAGATTAAAAAGGGAATGGAAACATAACACAACCTAGAATAGCTATCCACAAAATATGCACACTACAGAATCTTAGTTATAAAGCAGCAGTTACAGTAGGTATGTTCAAGCTGTAGCCAAGATATGTTCCTGCACTTTCCATGATAAAAAATTCCAATTTTTTATGAAGAAAATTTCAAGTTGAATCTTGTGGAAAATTTAGGGACAACTTTAATATTTGAACATTTAAGTGACATGAAGATATAGGGCCAGAGATTCAGATGAAGACTGAATGGAGTTTATGTCTAATGGAAGATTTTTTAAATAAAGGAGCCCAAAAAAGTTTACATGCATATCTTAAATCTTGTCTGTGATTTTGAATCACAATAATGTCATATCTTTGAATTACTTTGTTTGTGATGCCCCAGTGTCAGGGCCATCCCATGACATTTTGATGCCTGTGTCAAAAGACGAGATGGCACTCCTCTTCTATTCCACATACAGAAACTGATGGGATGCAGGGCAGGCTGTGACACATGCATATTTCTGTATTACTATAACTCACTGCTGCTCACTCACCACTCTGCCTAATGCCTGCTTGGTGCCCACTCTTACAAATACTTCAATGCAGCAACAGTATGCATCATATGAGCAGAGCAATGCATGTGCACACATAATACCTGCTGGAGTACATGACTTTGGTTGGTTGCCTCTCATCCTGCTTACACAATCAGGGGGCTTTTTCCACTGTGATGCTGTGAAGAAACAGAAGTATGAAAGTGGTATGAAAGCGGTGTATGGTATGTGTTAATTGCCCCCAACAGTTGTCAGTGCAATACCTCTATAAAGCAGTAGTGTAGCTCCTGCCTTTTATATAGCACTTTCATACCACTTCCATAGTGGAATATCCTGCTTGGTGTAGATGAGCCCCACGTGACTTGCCCTCTCCAGGGGTGTTTTTATGTTTTGTTTTTTTAAAACAAACTACAAAGAATACACCTCAAAACTGCCTACACTCAGAGCTTTATCACACCAGTGTTATACTGTGCAATCACTGCAAATTGTATGCAAAGGACTCTGAAGTTTTCCAGTTTATAATCTGCTTTGACTGTGAAGTACTCCTATGCATCCTGCTTTAATTGTGCTATAAAGCCAAAAGACCCGACCGATTTTGCTACTAGTTTTGGAGCGAATCATTTGTTGCTTTCCGAGCGGCCACTGGGGGCGAGGAGCAGGATTTGATACTTTTAAGCTTCAAATTAAACAAATGCTTACATCTGCATAAGTTTTAAAGATACTGACATCAAAATTGGCACAGTAATACATATTAAGGAGAGCTTTAAGCACACCGAATTTGAATCAGATTGGGTCATCCATTGATTTTTTAATGATTTTTTTTTTTACTTTCCCCCCTTAAACCCTTTTTCTGGTATGCAAAGGATCTTAGGAGCGCTGCTGCCCGGGGTGTGATTTAGCTAGCAACAGCAGCAGCAACAATAACAATGACAGCTTAGCGCTGTAAGGGATAATTCGAGGGAAACAGGTACGTGGGATGAAGCTATTAGAAAAGCATGCGGAAACACTGTCCCTGTCCATGGGCAAAATTCTCTGAAATCAGTACAGTACTAGTTTTTAATGATGTTTGCTAGTGTGTACAGTGAATAACATAAACACATTTTTGCTGGCTTCTCTCCCACTCTGTCTGCCCTCCCCAGTGAACCGAAGAGTGTATGCAATGCTGCTTCCCCTGTTTTCCCTTCCAATCACAAGCAGGGTTTTGCTGTTCCATGATAGATGTGTTGGGGGAAAACAATTAGGTGACACAGACAGAAAGCAGTGGATTGCTGGTTCAGGAAGATGGGAATGGCTCATGAGGGGATCATGAAGAATTGCTGTTGTGGGGGTGGTACTTCCACTTCCCAAGAAATGCAGCTTGAGGCAGCTGCCTCTCTGTACTGCACGATAGGGCCGGGCCGAAATTGACAACATAACAGCTTTAAAAAAATATTTTTATGTTAATTTTTGCTCTAATAACATCCTGTCAGTATTAACCAAAGGGAATGTGCAGCATAACACATTCTTCATGTTACCTGTCAAAAGCAGATCTAAAGATTAACGACTCTTAGGGGAAGAAGGCCATGTCTGACTATTCAAATACGTATTGGCCTTCCTGGATTCAGAAAACTTCCTCTGTTTTTGGATTACTGACACCAGCTGCTGCACAATTTACATATGCCTCCTGTTTACTCTATGCATGCCTTCATGGTTATTTTGTTTATATTGTTTAAAATGCAGAACTCTTTTGGTGTCTCTTGTTTGTTTGAGAAACCATTGGAATCACATGGTTCTTGATTTAATGTTGGTTCAAGTGAGGAATTCTGTAGTAATGTGTGATACAGAAAATAAATGCTACTTAAATTCAATCAACATTTATGTAGCATTTCATTCTTGAGATGTAGGCTAGGGTGACCATATGAAAAGGAGGACAGAGCTCCTGTATCTTTAACAGTTGTATTGAAAAGGGAATTTCATCAGGTGTCGTTTGTATATATGGAGAACCTGGTGAAATTTCCTCTTCATCACAACAGTTAAAGCTGCAGATGCCCTGCTCTCTTTAAATCTGGTCACTCTAGTATAGCTCCTGCAGCTTTAACTGTTGTGATGAAGAGGGAATTTCACCAGGTTCTCCATATATACAAATGACACCTGCTGAATTCCCTTTTCTATGCAACTGTTAAAGATACAGGAGCCCTGTCCTCCGTTTCATATGGTCACCCTATGTAGGCACTGTTTCAAAATACTAGCCTCACAGTATAAATAGTAAGGTATAAATAGTAAATAGATAATTTCTTTATTACTTCTTCTAGAACAGCCTTTCCTAGCCTGGTGCTCTCCAGATTGCTTGACTACAACTCCCATTATTGCCATAGTGGTGGGGGATGATTTGAGTTGTAGTCACGAACATCTGGAAAGCACCACTTTGGAAGAAGCTGTTCTAGAACAATAAGGTGCTAATTATTTGTTGTGTTGGCTTGGATGGATTCTGCCATATGCCCTTATAATAAAAAAATATTGAAAGCACAATCTTAATTCTGTTGCTGTTACTAAATCTTTGCTTTTAGTCACATCCCTACATTTATCCTCATTCTACATGTATAAAAATATATGTGACATTATTAGGACTAGAACAGATGACTGAAATTAAAGGCTTAGGTGCATTGCAAGAATGAAGTTCTGGATGTGCTTAAAGGACTTTCCTTATTTGAATGGTAGACTATAAATTCCCTTGTGCTAGTGCTATATAGCCATTTATTACAAAACACAAATGTACAAACATTTGCAAAAAAAACCAACAACCCTTGGATAAAAGGAAGTAAAGTTGCTCCACCTAAGGGGGCTTGAAGACTTCCAGAATTAAGATCTTATCACAAACACCTTCTAGGGAATAAACAGAAGTAATCTCTTTGGGTTGGAGCCAGCTGTTATTCATTTTATTCCATATTAGTGATCAGGTAACTAATGTTGCTTTGTCAGCTAAAGCTCCAACTTGAGATACATAATATGCTGATGGGAACGATGGGCTACAAATCTAAAAAGACCTACTAAAGGTGCTTATGATAAGCTCCTATTATTGTGATTCATGGTAATGCAGAGATGTCATTGGATTATTTCATTAAAGAATAGCTTCTTTTCTTCAGTTTACAATATGGCTTTGAAATCACTGAGAAGAAAAGGAAAAAAGCTCCTTTACAAATAGAATAATCTCATACTGCAAGGCTCATAAACTTGAGTTTGATTTGATAAATAGGGGACCCTAGGATATATCCCATTTAACTTCTAACTTCCAATCAAAGTTCCATTTCTATATAATTTAACAGAAGTCATTATGTTACATTCTTGCCTGTTCTGTGTAGTTACCAAGTAGCTCAAAGGATATGTCTCTCTAAGATTCAAAGGGTTGGATCCAAAGGTGTGTTTCTGTATATAGAAGGTGTCTTCAGCTCATGGAAAGGCTACTTTACATATTGTGCTAGAGGATTGTATGAGCAAAATGGAAACCTGGCCCAAAGAGGCTGTTCCGTTTGCACAAGAGTTTGTGCAAAGGCTTGCACAAATTCTTACAGAAATGGAAGCATGATCATTGCTATTGAATCTCTCAGCTGACCTGGTTCAAACAATCACCACAGCCCACTGTGGCTTATTTAAGCCACACTGAGCCATGGCTCTTGTGGATGCCAGGTTAACTATTGAGACCCAAGCTTATTGGGTCATCTGACACTTGGTGGCAGGAGCTGTAACCTATAGTCTGTTGTAGGGTTATTTGATGGCTACTTATCCTTCAAACAACCCTATTATCCAGGTCCACAACAAATGACGGCAAACCGCCACCAGAAGTTGAATATTAAAAATGGCTGCCTACATCCCCTGCAAACCACTCTGGCTTAGGCTGCTGTGATCGTGTGAACTGGCCCATTGTGGTGACAATATGTCTTTATGTTTTATTATTGTGTTCATACTGTATAGAGAGCCAGAAAAAAAATCAAGCAAAGGCTGAATACTTCTATTCTTTCCATGGATGAAGTTACTCATATTTCATGATAGCAGGTGGTTTGCATTTCTAATTAAAAGCTAAAGGTTGCATTTCATCTGGCTGAAGATCTTTGGTTAAAGCCCCATGTGGTTCTTTTTCAGCTGAACCTATGCAGTCAGAAGTAAGCAGCACTGAGTTCATCGAAGCTTGCTCCCAGGTAGTTATACACAATACTGCAGTTCTGCTGGCCCTAATAAAGTGGATATTATGCTATGTATTGCTCCTTTTGGATGGGCAGGGTTGTGTGGCGCTATCGTGCTGAGCTGCTGCACTTCAAAATTTAGCACTACACCATTGTTTCTCACAAAATGTACAATGAAGGCAACATGTTCTAGGCCAGCCTTCCTCAACCTGGGGCGCTCCAGATGTGTTGGACTGCACCTCCCAGAATGCCCCAGCTGGCTGGGGCATTCTGGGAGTTGTAGTCCAACACATCTGGAGCGCCCCAGGTTGAGGAAGGCTGTTCTAGGCAGACACCACTAGTACTACTAGAACTGTCTCTATAGTAATAAATGAGTGTCTTAGAGAAAACCTGGGAGACTACCTACTGTAAGTGAACTTTAGCATCATTTCCTTAAAAGTTCTACTTAGCTTCTCAAACAGCCATTTCCACAGAGCCAGCTCTCCTCTGACTAAATTTAGTTTCCCATCTTAAAACTGTACAACATAAAAAAACACCTATGCTTCCCACAAATTATAGGATGGATAGCTCTATAAAGGCCTTGGTAGACCTACCTTAAAATCCAGGTGTGTGGAGGGGCCAGCCCGAGCTAGAAGTAGCGCGGGCTGTCGCTCCTATCCACACATCAACACGGCGGGGAAAAGGAAAGCCCTGTCACATCGGCCATTTTGGTTTATATCTTAAAGGGGCTGTGTGCGCAGGAGTGCACCAACAATAAAGGTAGTGTTTTTTTTTTAAAGGGTTCCCTGCTCCCCAATTCCCCCCTGCCCCCAATTCCTGCCCGGCTGTGATCCCCCGCCCATGATCTCTGATCCCCTCCGCCCGCCCGTGATCTCTGATCCCCCACCCGTGATTTTTGATCCTCCCCACCTGCCCGCGATCTCTGATCCTCCCCATCCCCCCCCCCCCCGGCTCCATTTCCCCCTCATCTCCTCACCCTGCCCTGATGGCCGCAGTGCTCCTGTGGAGCGCTGAGCACCTTCTGCCGCTTTGCCAGGCTACTCACGAGTAAATGCGGTAGCTGGGAAAAGCAGTGGAATGGGTTCCATGCCCGCGGTTTTGGGCTCAGCCCAAGACCATAGGAAATATTGGGCCACAACCGGTGCCAGTTATCCTGGGCCAAGGGAGGGTTGACCCCTGCCTGACCCTGGGATCCCCTGTGTGTCATCTGGATGCACAGGGGCCAGCCCGGGGCTCGCACCAGGCTAAACCCTGGTCTAGCAATGGCCTAAATGTATACTGAATGTGCCACAGATCAGTTAACTTGATGTTTGGTTTTTTTTCCAGAGAGTTGTCTATTCACCTTGGCTAATCATTTAGATGAAAAAGAAAGTATTTCACACAATGTGTAGTTAATCCATGGAACAGTAGAAACCATTCTAAGTGTGGTCTCACCATCGATTTGTATAAAGGCAGTATGATACTGACAGTTGTTTTCTCAATTCCTTTTCAATTATGCCTAACCTGGAGTTTGTCTTCTTTACAGTGGCCACACACTGGATTGACATTTTCATTGAGCTATTTATTTGTTTATTGTTTAGTTAAGCTGCCTTTCTGGATCAAGCCTACTTGAAGGACACCAAAAGTTTTCACTCTATTATTATTTATTTATTTATTTATTTATTTATATAGCAACATCAATGTGCATGGTGCTGTACAGATTACACAGTAAATAGCAAGACCCTGCCGCATAGGCTTACAATCTAATAAAGTTGTAGTAAACAATAAGGAGGGAAAGAGAATGCAAACAGGCACAGGGAAGTGTAAACAGGCACCGGGTAGGGTGAAGCTAACAGTATAGAGTCAGAACAAACTCAATATTTAAAAGCTATAGGGAAAAGAAAACATGGATAGTACAACAACTACACCTGGAAATATTCTAAGGGCTAACTGATTCCTGAAGACAGGAAGGCCTTAGCTAGACCTAAGGATTATCCCAGGCAAATGGAGGTGTCATCCCTGCCTGCTCCCGGTATCCTCAATGTGTCATTTGGATGTACAGGGATGATCCCGGGATATACGCCTGGTCTAGCCATGGCCAAAGTCTGCTCTGTTTATGAAAGAAGCTTCCCAGAGAGGGAAAGGTATAGACATGTAATAAATGAATAAATAAATAAATAAGTCTGAACCACTGATTGGAGAAAGACTGGAGTTAAGGGAAGGCATGGTTGGGTACTTTCTCAGGGCTCACATCCCAGCAGGATCACAGTGACATATATTCTCTATACTTGGTCCCTGTCTTCACCATTGCAGCTTCTTTGTTTACCTGCTCTCACTCTGGCCCTTATAGAATGATGGTGAGAAGGTGCAGCAGTAGATGCCACTGCCTACTTGCTCACTGGCTCTCTGCCTATCAGGCAAGCAAGTGGTAGTAGTGCTGAGAAAGAGGATACGGAGCAATAGCAACTGTAGAAAATGATGGTGAGAAGATGGTAGAACCAATGAGAAAGTGGGCCCATTGAGAGTGCCTTGCCCAAGGGTCCTCAAAAACCTAGAGCTGGCATTGGACTGCCAGCATTTGGTGCCACCTACATTATCTTTGACTTGAATTGCACTAGTTGGATGAGTTCAAGAATAATCATTGAGTCATCCAGCTCTTAATGGGCTCATAGATGATCAAGTGGGTGAAATAAAAAAGTAATTGGTCAATTCAAGTAATGCCAGTTCATAACTAAAGGTAATTAACTCTCTTATGGATTATTCAGATCTATAGGGCAGGGTGATGTTGGCTTCACTTGTGTGTGAATAACTGGAAAGGGAAATCTTGCCAATATCAGTACACCATCATGGGCATACATTTCTTTAACAGCAGCACGGGAAATGAGTGAAAGAACTTGTTACATTAGGATCCATTTCCAAATTACTTCCAAGAACAATGGCAAAAGGTATAAGCTACTGGTTTCATAACTCACCAGCACGTTTATATGTGTGTGTTTTTAATGTATATGATCTGGTGTTGGAGGAAAATTCTGAGAGTGCCTTGGACTGCAAGAAGATCAAACCAGTCCATACTCCAGGAAACAAAGCCAGACTGCTCACTTGAGGGAATGGTGTTAAAGGCAAAACTGAAGTACTTTGGCCACATAATGAGAAGACAGGATACCCTGGAGAAGAGGCTGATGCTAGGGAAAGTGGAAGGCAAAAGGAAGAGGGGCCGACCAAGGGCAAGATGGATGGATGATATTCTGGAGGTGACAGACTTGACCTTGGGGAAGCTGGGGGTGGCGACAGCCGACAGGAAGCTCTGGCGTGGGCTGATCCATGAAGTCACGAAGAGTCGGAAGCGACTGAACGAATAAACAACAACAAAAATATGATGTTTCAGTTCATTACTTCTCAATAGACTCAAGCTAAATTAACCTCCTCTTGTTTACTAAAATGCCCAAGGCAGTCATTTAATTCAAAGCAGCTCCTAAGCCAAAACACCACTAGATAACATTGGGGATGGAAGGACTTTGACAAATAAGTGCATGGCGCTCAACCTGATGACCCTGCACATCATGGCATGAGCTGCCACTATGAATAAGTAAGTGATAGCCCCGTGTAATAAAGTATGCATGCTCAATAAACACACAAAGGGAGTAGAACTCTTCTATCTGTTCAGTATGTCAGATCCATGCATGTCCTGCATAGCACAGCACATGTATGTAGGGATGTTTGTTTGTTTGTTTTTGTAACAATGGAGAAGAAGAGGAATTTCCTGATCTGAAGTTTTTAATATCTAACAAAAACAAGACAAGGCATGTCACATCTGTTTAATGGAGTAGTTTCTGGTCAAACTTCGGTTGTGTCGGCGAGTATCTACTCTCCCAATCACCTGTTGTTTATTGCTTCTCTTCTGTATTCACCTCCTCATCTATTTTTTTGCAAACCCTGCCCCCAACTTGCAGAAGAAGAGCTATAGCCAACTTGCAGAAGAAATGTGGGAACCCACATTATGTTGCAACATGGGTTTCTGCCCTGGTGTATTTTTCAGACATAGAGGCGCATGTCTTCTTCAATTCACAGTCATTCACAGTACAGTTCAAGTATATCTCTGTTTTTATCAACGGTAGCATTAGCACTCGATTATTAAAACTTCAAAAAGCCTGAGGGCAAAATTAGGCATTGGAAACCAAAGCTTCTTAGGAGAGATTTAAGGCAACAGAGGCTTATAGCAAATTAGAATAATTCTGCATTAATAATCTTGTCTGGACCTTTAAAATCTCCATTGCTAATGCTGAGGCAATCATTTTAGGTTAGGAATTCCTTGTTTACTCTTTATCTGTCAGAGATCATCATTAGTTCACCTCAGATGACATCTTACCCATATTAAACCCAAAGGTATAATTCTCACTGGGATGTCAGCTCTACATTTAGCAGTGGAATTACATCTCCATGGGCTTCCTTCCGTCTCTGAGCATCTGTTCTTTCTCCCATTGACCATGCAATAATTAAACTGGAAGGGATGTGAAAGATAATCTAGACCAGCCTCAAAGCATTAGTAATGTTCACAGCACAATTTAATCTCCTTATCACTAAGGATATTGTAGTGTGCCACATGAATAGAGCAGGAGGAAGTCAAGGGGTGTCTATGGTCAAAGAATGGGTTCCTAAAGAAACCTAAGATGTGCTACGGGGGGGGGGGGGATAAATGAAATCAGGACCACTAATCAATCTGAGGTAGGAAAAGAATAACTGTATCTGAATATGGCAATTAGACAGAAATTTATCAGGAAATCTCTTCATCCAATGAGCCGCCTCAAAACAAGATTTCCTCACCCTTTATTATTTATTTATTTATTTACTTACATTTATACATCACTCCACATCTAAAAAGATTCCAGAGTGGTAAGCAATAAAAGACAAAAATAATAAAACACTACATAAAAGTTTTAAAAACAGAATACCAATTTAAAAAGTTGTTGGTGAATTGAGGAAGGCTTCTTGAAATCAAGATGTCTTCAGCAAGTGCTGAAACTACACAATGTTGGTGCCTACTTGACCTCCAGAAGAAGGAAGTTTCACATGTAGGGAGCCACTATAATGTAGGCTTTCCTCTGGGTGGATTCCAATTGGGCCAGATGTCCTCCTGGAACCACCAGGAGCATCTCATCTGAAGACTACAGTGACTGGGCAGTTTGAAATGGGAGAAGGGAGAACCCTTTAGCACTAGTACCACATCTAATAGAAAGTATGTTTATGGCTTTGTGGGTAGGAGAAACCCCTAAAAATTCTTCCCAATGAAGGACCCAGTGACACAGCTACTTGTTTTTCATAGCTTGTGGCAAGGCCTTTCTCACGGCAAAGCAGAAACTACAATTCATTCATCATAACCAGAAGCTGCAGGTTTGCATGTCTTCTTTCAACCTGTGCTGAGATGGTTCATGCAGTGTGCAGAACTGCAGATTCAGATCATTGTGAATGAGAATGGTGACTTTTTGTCAGACTGGCACTGGGGAAAAACAGCCTCCATGAGCAGAAATCAGCCCTGAGGCATCAGATTCAACATGACAAAAGCATGCTTTAACTAACTTTCTTTTAGAACCTATGGTGTTCCTGTCTCCAAAGCAGTTTAGCTTGGAAAAAAGAAATCTAAGGGGAGACATATAGATGTGTACAAAATTATGTGTGATGTGAAGAATGTGGATAAGGAGTCATCCCCCCCTTTCCATAATACTACAACCTGGTGTCATCCTATGAAGTTGATTGGTAGGAGATTCACAACAGATAAAAGGAAGGACTTCTTCATGCAGTTCATAGCTAAACTATGGAATTCACTACCACAAGATGTAGTGATGGCCACTAATTTGGATTGCTTTAAAGGGGAGGGGGTAGATAAATTCCTGGAGAAGAAGGCTATCGATGGTTACTAATCCTGATGGCTATTTACCAGTAGTGATGGCTATGTGCTACCTCCAGGATCAGAGTCAGTAAGCCGATATACACCAGTTGCTGGAGAACATGGGCAGGAGGGTGATGTTGCATCCATGTCCTGCTTGTGGGTCCCTGGTAGACAGTTGGTTGGCCACTGGGTGAATAGAGTGCTGGACTAGATGGACTTTGGTCTGATCCAGCATGGCACTTCTTATGTTCTTAGACTGTTTTAAGTAGGAACTTTTTAAAATGCCATGCTTCTAGAAGTTAAAATGTGGCCAAATGTTGCCAGCTGATGGAGCTAATTATCTTATTAACAACAACAGTGCTTTCTAGCATATACAGACTTAGAAGAACTACATGTCTGACTTCAACCTTTTTGTCCTTAAAGTCTGGCTGCTGCTGCTTCTCGTAGGCAGAATAGGACCACATGGTCCAATTATAGTGGGAATCAGAAAGAGAGTGCTTAACCCTTCCTAATATTGCCAGCTTATTTTGTCCAGCTCAATGTTTGCAAGAGAGAGAGAGAGAGAGAGAGAGAGAGAGAGAGAGAGAGACTGCCTGACTGCCAAAAGGGGCTAGGAAAAAAGCACCTGGGGGGGACCACAAGAGAGAGGAAGGGACAGAGCTTCTCCATTGGAAATTGGCCCTCCAAATTTGGATTTGCTTAGGAGAAGCTGCATCAAGTTTTTAAGGCACACATCTGAGATGGAGCATGTGGTTCTACTGCAAGTGGAGACAAACAGGGTCAAAACACAAGCTGCAGTTCAGTGTTGCTAGTTGCTAAGACTTATTCTAGAATGGCAGAGCACATTAACCATCATTGTCTGTCCAAACAGGATGCAACTAAAGCATGCATGACTGTGACCAGATCAGATGTTTCTAAGAACAGGCAGATTTGACACACTATCCTAAGTTGTGAAAATGCATTCCTGGCCACTGACAAAACCTGGGTATCCAGGTTCAAGGCAGAGAACAGGAGTAGTGCCATTCTACACAGGTTGAATCTCTATTCCCTGATCTACCTTTTGATTAAACAGGAGCACTTCTGCCTTCTCTGGGTTAAGCTTCAATTTGTTTGTCCTCATCCAGTCCATTACCAACATCAGACACCAATTTAGAACCAGAACAGATTCCTTGGAATTAGATGGAATGGAGAAATAGAGTTGGATATCATCAGCATACCATGCTCAATGGTAATGAAAACAGCTAAGAGGTTCAGCAAAACCAACAGGGTCTCACACCCTCTGCTCAGTTTCTGGTGGAGATCCTCCACCAAGGTGACCAAAGCAGTCTCTGACCCATAACCAGTCCTGAAGTTACATTGAAATGGTCTAGGTAGTCCATATCATCTAGAAATCCCTGGAGCTGAGAAGCCACCACATGCTCCAACATCTTGCCCAAGAATGGAATATTAGAGACTGGCTGGAAATTATCCAAAACAGTGAAGATAAGGAAGGGTTGTTGCTGTTTTTTGCAATGAAGGTTTTACCACCACCTCTTTTAGGCAAAATGGAACTACCCCTTGCCATAAAGAGATGTTCACCACCACACTTACCCAACTAGCCAGTTCCAGCATACAAGTGGTAGACCTCACTTGGCTCCTGTCCACATCCTTGGACTATACAAATTTAAAAATATATTGATTGTACCTGGACAAGCAGGGGCAAAATTACATCCACTGGATCTGTATCAACTATGGCATCATGGTTTAATACATCAGGAGGGCACCAGGTTGGGGAAGGCTGGCTTAAAATGAAACATCACATATTGGTTGAGGAGAGATGATTCCCTGTGTTGCACCCAATAACTACCTGCCCCCTGCAAACTCCTTGGGAAACTTTTATGAAAGCTTTTCTTTATGCAGAATTTATCCTTTATGCGTTCTAAGGTATGAGGTATGACTGACTCTCAGGTTTATGTGCACAGAACTCAGCAGAGAGGCATATGAATTCTGCATCAGCTCAGAAGCACTTGAATGTATCCATACACCCTGTCTTACTTCAATAGCAGAGTTGAGTCATGCTATGGGAAAAAAAGATTGCAAGTCTAAGCCCTGACCTGACCTGACACAAAAGGAATTTTAGCTGTTGACAGTTCAAGAGACCCTCTTAGCTATGCCTGAGGGAGCTGTGCTGGATGAGATGTTATGGCCCCATTTGTTTACTATCTGTGGTCCCATCTTCTTTATGAATGCACTACAGCCAGTAATGAAACCAGATGGGCTTTTGGTGTTCCTCAGCCACCAGCACTTGAGTACATCCAGCTCAATTACTACCTGTTGGGGAGATGTGACGGCCTCTAAAGAGCAGAGTCTAAACAAAAAAGACTCAAACTATACTGGAAAGGGAGTGGCATTTCAAAGTACCCTGTGCTTGACATAGACAGGTGCACTGGCAAACTATGAGGCGGGAGGGACCATATGTAGAATAACAGCAGGAAACATGTGTCGGGCGATGCAACAAATGGGAACAATCCTCAGGAAGGTTTGGAAGAGCTATGTTCTCCCTGCTACCACCCATCTCTGAAAGGGTGCAGCTCTACCCTGGCTTGGGATGGGAAAGCCTGGGTGGGGAAAGGCGAGAGGTCCTGGAGGGGAAATAATGCTTCAGGCAAACAGTTATAAGGGAACATGGGAGAAATTGGGCAAAGTGTAGAGGGGGAATGGTCCAAGAACTGGTAGGGATTTGTAATTCCCAAAAAGGCATGGTTGTGCTGTTGTTCCATATAGCAGAGAGCTGCCTAAACCAGGAAAGCCCTTGGCGACCCCACCACCTAGGAGTAGCCGGCCAATGATGACATAACAGCATATGGTGCCATTTTGCAGAGCAATCAGGCAAAGCAGAAGGGTTTGAGAGGACTTCGATTTAGGAGGAGATAAGCTAGCTGAGTGACGATTGCTAAAGGCAGATTTCATTTGCAAACCTAAACAATGGGTTGCCTGTAGGTTTGAAACCTCAAACTATGCTGGGTACTAAATTATATTTTGGTGAATCATTTTTGTGCGTCTCAGAAAGCAGCAGGTACACCACAGGGGAAATAGTTCCAGTTCTATCAAACAAAACGTCATGTCACAAACAAGGAACATGCTCCACGATCAGAGAAAGTCAAAATGACAATGGCAAAATTCACTTTATTTGGGAAAATCAAGATTGCATCTGGAAATTTTGAACTGTATCACTAACAAAGAATTATTAGAATTGCCTCATATCCCACTTCTCATTAATCCACGGGTGCTGGTGTAATATTCGCTGTCTGGCTTTAAATTTGCTATTTTCTCATCATAAGGTGATATGTTTGTCTGTCACTTTTATGTCAATGGATTCATTATGTGCCCGGTTACCCCACCATTTTGGGCCCAGCAAGTCTGAAAAACAGCATTCACTCTGCTGAAGTCATTCACCTAGAAAGGATTTCACGGGAATCTCTGTGAGACACCTAGGGCCAAACTAAAATTTTGTCAAACCTAGTGTGACCATATGAAAAGGAGGACAGGGCTCCTGTATCTTTAACAGTTGCATAGAAAAGGGAATTTCAGCAGGTGTCATTTGTATAGATGGAAAACCTGGTGAAATTCCCCCTTCATCACAACAGTTAAAGTGCAGGAGCTATATTAGAGTGACCAGATTTAAAAGAGGGCAGGGCACCTGCAGCTTTAACTGTTGTAATGAAGGGGGAATTTCACCAGGTTCTCCATATATACAAACGACACCTGCTGAAATTCCCTTTTCTATGCAACTGTTAAAGATACAGGAGCCCTGTCCTCCTTTTCATATGGTCACCCTAGTCAAACCACACAAACATCTGAATGAGTTACATTAGTGTGAGCACGCACAGCCCTGATTTGGATTGGGACTATGGCACTCCAGGAGACGGATTTAAGCTTTCCCCTCTCCTGTTTTCATCCGCAAACAGCCCCTTTTTCCAAGAGAGGTGTTTTTTTTTTTTTTTAGTCTCCACTGGAATTAGGATATATGTTTGATGGGGAGACGAGGAAAGAGGATGTGAGTCTGCTGGATCCACAAGCCTCTTAGCTCCTTACCCTGCCACCAGGACGATGAGTAAGTTACACAGGCTCAGAAGCCTGTCTAGCAAAAAAGACTACAAAGGAGGAAAGGCAAGCAAAACACCTCTGTCATTCCTCCTGCCCTGCCTGGCTTTTGCCAGAAAGTCTTAGCTACACTGAGGGCTCCAGGATGGATGCCCTCTATCTAGCAGGCATCTATATTGACCCTGTTCAGATGACCCACTAAACCACAATGGTTAAGCATTTTGAGCGAAACATTATGGCTTAGCGTGTGGTGTAAACCATGACTTGGCGTGTCGCGTGAACCATTCCTAACTATGGTGGCTTCAAAATCACCATTTAAACAAGGCCACTAACTATTTGTTGCAGAAGGGTTAGTGGTCTAACCATGACTTAGGGTTCCATCACAACAGTGATTTATCACATGCTTGCCATGCCTAATATGTGTACTCACATGACATCATCCACATCCTGCACTCATTTTGCCTCTTCCCCTCCATGTTTTATTTCTTTTTGGAGCTGGGAAAGTCTGAATTATTTTCCCTCCATGTGAAATAAATGTGCTCCTCCCTCCTGTGTACTGCTGTCATTGCATTCTATCTGACCTTCCCATTCTTTGTTGTGTGTGTGTGTGTGTGTGTGTGTGTGTCTAAGGGCGGTCTTGCTAACAAAAGAGGAGGGTGGAGTGGTTCTCCACTCAACTGTGAAGGGCGAGGGAGAGAGGTCCCATTTAACTCTATGTTCTTACTCCTGAGTAGGCATTTTCACCTTAGGAGAAATGTGAAAAATGCACCCCCCTTGCCCACAGCTCCCTCATTTTTAAAGATAAAGAGATCAAAATTGGCACAGTGATAGCTCTTAAGTGGACCTTTCAGAATGCTAAGGATACATCAGTTCAGTTCACCCCCTGATTTGTTAGGAATTTTAAAATCCCCCCTTTAAACCCATTTTCCTAATAGTCCACTGGTGCGAAGGATCGATTTTTTTTTTTGTTTGATCATGTGAAGCTGTGCATCTTCAAGTTTATAAAATACAGATCTGCTGGTTCCCTCACCCAAGAGTAAATCTCTTTGATTTCAACTGCATTGACATCCAAGTCATACTAAAATCAGATGCATGCTTACCTTTGAGTAAACCCCATTGAACAGAAAGAGACTTACTTCTGAGTAAACATGTATAGAACTGAGTTTTAATAGTGTGGTAACTCAAAAGCTTTTTTAAAAAAATGTCTAAAACAGCAAATTGGAAAGAAGTGCTCTGCAACCCTATGCTTACTTCTGAGGTCTTACATCTGTTTACTCAGAAGTAAGTCTCTATATTCAATGGGGTGTATTCAATGCAACACACACAGACACACACACACGTGAAAGTGCCCAATGCCCAACTTGCTAAGGAAATGGAGGGTGAAACCACGGATGAAAACTGGATTAAAAAAAGTAGGTGTGATGGAGCTCTTAGCATGTCATCTGAACAGGCCCATTGTTAGTTTGCATCCTCAATGCAATTAGATGTTTGGCCCTTAGTAGTTTATGTCCTAGGAATCACTATAGATTCAAATGAGGTATCATGCAACTCTACCTCTTACTTATCTCTGACCCCATACAACTGTCTGCCACATCCAACTGAAAGGCTAAAATCCAGTTCTATATATTATATGAAAAAGGTTTCATCTAGCATTTGAATAGCACCATTATCTATTATATTACCCCCTTCCCTCTGTGCCGCTGGGTTCTCTCTTGCCAAATAAAATAACGACACTTATATAATAGAAAAGAAATTTTAAAAGATATGCCCTTTTGGATTTTAGCCATAAGTATATGATTACGATAATATCTCATTTACTGCCTTATATGATTTTTGGTTGATGACTTCAATGGGACAGCTCCCTAATGAAGTCCACTCTGATGTGAATGACTGTGAAAGTGAATCCATTGCATAATCTTCCCCTTTTCTATAACATAAAAGCTTTCTAATGTGCAAGGTAAGTGGTCTCATTCAGTTTACCTCCTATGATAAATATGCTGCCTGGAATGCTTGACTCATTTCCTGTTCCAATCCTAGCAACAAATCTTTCTGAGATGTGCACACTTCCATGTACTATTGGTATATGTAGCATACAGGTGTAACTTGGGGCATGTCTACACCATAGGGTGTAGAAGGAGGGAGGGGTGATCACAGACTTACCGGCTTCCACGATTGTCCTCCAGTGTCTAGATGGCCGTGCGATGTCCCGGAAGGATTATGCTGCCACCATATATATTTTTTAGAAAGAGGGAGAAGGAGTGCAACTCCACTCCTCCACAAAGGGTAAGAGAGAAGAAACAACCTGAACCCTCTCCCCCAGTGGGCACGGACTTCCCCCGATGCAGCTCCATGCCCATTTTACAGTCCCTGCTACACGCTGGGAGGAGTGGAGGGCCTGGGAGCAGTGGCCACATGGCTCGAACTCCATGGGATTGTCTCAGGACTGCGGAAAAGTCAGATTTTCTGTGGTTCCTTATATCCCAGGGAAAGTCCTTTGTCGCCCTGGGTTGCCCTGTACATCATTTGGACACACAGGGATGATCTAGGGACTACCCTGGGATATAGGGCTGGTGTAGACATGCCCCCAGTTTCCCACTGCTAACATTTTGTCGATGTTCAGGATTTACACAACTATAGTTCTTCAGAGATCTGAAACTGAAGGTGGTACAAGACAGTTATCACCAGCCTTGGTTTAGGGCCTAAAATGTAGCCAATTGTTTTTCGGGTTCTAGTATTTCTGGCCAGTTTTGTTTCAGGATTTTGCAGTGCTTAAGAAACATATGTGCATTGCAGGTAATGACTCATGCTACCTTGAAGCCAAAGAAGCTTCAGGAAGGCCCCATATTTGCTTGGAGCAGTGGTGCTGGAGAGGTGGAGTTAATTCCTCTGTTCAATGGTGTTTCTTCAATCAAAATCATCCATACTAAGCTGCTACTAGCTCACAGTAGGGTAGGAATACAGGTACAGCTCCAAAATTAAAACTTCTTACAGCTCCTTTAAGAATTAATACTCTAAACAACCTATGTCAGGAAAGTCAATCCCAGATCTTATGTCATGATGTAGTATTTTATTCTGTTGCTGGTTTTAATTTGGTTTTCATTGCTGAGATGGTTTAATTCTTTGGTGTTGTTTTTTTCTTGGTCTTATCCTAGGCTGTTTTTTAATGCTTGGATTTTATACTTTCAAGGTAACTTACACTATGATAGGATGTTGTAAAAGTACAGTAAAATAATCACATAAATAAATAAAGTTCTAGGGGAAAATATCTTAGTTCTTTTAGACCAGGGGTGTACAGACTTCAGGATTGCAGGATCACCTTTGCTTTTTACAAGAACTCTGAGATCAAGGAATAGCAGCTTGGTGCAAATGACATAAAATTAAAATTAAAGAATACTGAGTCTAGCTGCCCAGGAACCTGTTTCTGAGTACCAGTACTGAATGGTGCTTACAGTTCTTCCACACAAGATCTAGTTGCCCCAAGCTTTCTTTATTTCAGTAGTATAGTTGTGGGGTGCGGGCAACATCTATGAGATGGAAATCATGACTGATCTACTGCAAATCATCCAGAGTTCCACATGTAGATCCTGATTTACCTTCTCCCAACCCTATTTTAGACCAGTGTGACATAATCAAATCATATCAATCTTTATTGTATAACAAAGTATTATCTTACAATACATTGTACACAATCATACAGATCAGTATAACATTTAAAATTATTATGCTCATCGTTCACTGAAAACCTGGCCACATTCACTGAAAACAAGGCTTCTCATCAGCATCTCCATGCAAATAAGAGATTTGAACTTAATAGGACAAGTGTGTATTTAAAAGTCTCTCTCTCAGGGATCTGTATGAGGGGCAGTAAAGAACATAATGGATGTTGTGTGTCACTTCTTCCAAACCATAATGGCTTGGAATTCTTCATAGGAAATGTTGCTATAGCACCCATATTTAATTGTCTATTAAATTTATATAATATTAAATTTATATAATATTATTATATAAATAAATAAATAATAATAATATTAAAACGTCTATTAAGGTAGAGAGCTCAGAAAGCTGTAAAAGCTGATGGATTGTAAATCCAAGAAATAGACCCAGAGGAGGTAGAAACTATGCTTGTGTGAGATTTTGGAGACCTGATTACTGTCATATCTTCTTGCTACTTAACGGTACAGTATAAAATTTAGATTTCAGAGGATCTGATTGGGTATCATGGGGTTCCTCTGCTTCTGGTGATAGTTCCCATGCTTGTTGGAAATGGAACAAAAGTTTAATTAGTTGAAAATGTCTATTGAGCTTTTAAAAATGTCATGGACTGCTCTGTAGGAAGTGCTCACTCAGTTCTGTGACAAAGGGAGACATAGCCAAGATTTAAGTTAGAACATCTAACAAAACTGTTGGCCCTGGAGCTACTAACACAAAAGAAACTTTTTTTTCTTCATATGGAACAACCTCATACAATGATCAAACAAAAGAGAAATGTCATGAAGCTACAAATATTTGAAACTGAACAGATGTTAATTAAAAATAGTTGCAACCTTGGATTATGATTTTTTTCTCAAGGGAATTTTATTATCCAAGATGAAGAACGGTGTTGCAACTCCTGGGATATTCAAATAAGCAAAACTACAATCTGTTTTTTGTTTTAAAAAAATCCCATGAGATGCCAGATTTCTTCTATTTCTCCTTTTCCCTAGATATTAAACTGTCACAAAAAATCAGAATAAATCCACCTGGAAAAAAATACAGCAGTGGAACGTCGCAGTAATGGGTCAGTAGATCATTCAATAGAGACTCAGATAAATGAGAGTTCTAAGTGTTGCTTGTGCAAAGGTGTGGTCATGTGATCAAGGGGCAGTGGACTGACAGCGCTGGACTTCCCCTCAAGCATGAATGGCTTCTCCTGGCCTGAATTTCAGCATGTCATGACTAACATGTTTATCATATCATTCATATATATATATATATATATATATATATATATATATATATATATATATAAAATTAAAAGATGAAAACTGGGGCCCACTGGGGGAAAATAAATTCATAGGCAGTTTATATGATTTCTAGATGAAGCTGCATGATGGTAGTCTAAGGGAAAAACCCTATGTCCCCTACACAGTGTCTGGGGTGGGGGGACATAGGATTGTTCTGTTTCCTGGATCTGAGCTCATAGACAGGGCTTTGAGAAGGGGGCCAGGAAACTGCACTCCTCACCCCTTTCCCCTCAAAACTGGCATAGAGAGAACTGCCCCGGCTATCTCTCTTTGCTTTCAAAACAGACCATCGAGACAGGGAAAAGGAGACATTCTCAGGATTGGGAGGGGAAGAGACTGGGGACGTGGGGCTATGAGATATCCCCTGCTGTCCCCAGCCTCCTTCCTTCCCCCTCCCCAAAGCCTCTGCTAGGTTGGTGAAATCCCATAGGATTGTGTGCTAAGTCATTTTTGATACCATAAACATTTCATTTCATTTAATACATTTCTATATTGCCCAGTAGCCAAAGCTCTCCGGGCAGTTTACACAGATTAAAAACCTTAAAAATACAACATTCTACATGATATAAGAACTGTTTACATACAAATATCATATAAACAGACAACACACACACACACACAGAATTTTAACTATCAACAATAAGAATTCTCATGACATGATTAAACACCTCATCATATGTTGCCAAATGAGAGCAGAAGAAGACCTTAATCAGGCACTGCAAAGATAACAATGTTATACAGAAATGTAAACATAAACTTATATTTACTGCACTATTATTATTATTATGCCTTTATTTAAATAGTCAAGGGGAGGTGTAGATGGAGATTGCAGCCTATTAGGCTTTATTTTAATTGGTCCATATTGCCATATTGGAAATGAGATCCTTTTTTCATTCTCTTGATGAAATATCAAGTGATTTACACTGTATTCTAGCACTGTCCCTCAACTCCGCTGTGGCACCCCGGTTGTGGAATGAGCTCCCCAGAGAGGTCTGCCTGGCACCTACACTGTACTCCTTTTGTCGCCAGCTGAAGACCTTTTTATTCTCTCAGTATTTTAACACTTAATTTTAACTTAAATTTAAATTTTACTGTTTTAACTCTGTATTTTAATTTTATATCAATTTTGCCGCGTGGTTTTTATTCTGGTTTTGCTTTTTATATTGTGTTGTGTATTTGTGCTTTTAACCTGTTGGTTGTCTTACTATGGTTTTAATTTTTGTGAACCGCCCAGAGAGCTTCGACTATTGGGCGGTATAGAAATGTAATAAATAAATAAATAAACTCAGTCTACATCTATTCATTCATTTGTTCAACCACGTGTAACTCATTGCAAGGATAAAAACAACTGAATGAGCTGGAAAGTCAGGAGAGAAGATGCCAGACTTGTTTGTTAAGTATTTAAACAAAAATTCTAGAAATCTTTTAAATAAAAATATTTGGAACCAGTCGCACTATAGGTCTTTTTAGGTACTATATATATGTTTGTGATGTCCTAGACAGAATTGCACTCAACATCTAAGGTCCTCCTCCGAGTGTCTACTCCGAGGGAAGCTTGGAGGATGGCAACAAGGGAGAGGGCCTTTTCGGTGGTGGCCCCCCGACTGCGGAATGATCTCCCCGATGAGGCTCACCTGGCGCCAACATTGTTATCTTTCAGGCGCCAACTCAAGACTTTCCTCTTCTCCCAGGCGTTTAAAGGCACTGAACGCTAAGTTTGTTTTTTAATGGACCCCAGAATTGTTGTTTTAAATGGATGCTGCTGTTTTTATACTGTTGTTTTTATGTTTCTGATGGTTTTTAAATTTTGTATATTTTTAATGTTTACTGTTTTAGCTTTTGTGAACCTCCCAGAGAGCTTCGATTGTGGGGTGGTATATAAATGTAATAAAATAAATAAATAAAATAAAATAAATTTAGCCTTGGGGCTATAGCTTATAAATATGGGCTCAAATTCAACATCTATACCTGCAACAGGTCTAACGTTATCAGGATTACCTGGATTACCCTGCTGTTAGCTGCTATTGAACATCGCCATACATACGTTGTAATCTTCATTCACATCCATAGGGCTTGCACCCAAAACATATTTTATTTTTATCAATTGTATTAATTATTGCATTTATATCCCACCTTTTTTCCTCCAAGGAACCCAAGGTGGTGTACATAATTCTCCTCCTCTCCATTTCGTCCTCACAACAACAACCCTGTGAGGTAGGTTGGGCTGAGAATCTGTGACTGGCCCAAAGTCACCGAGTGGGTTTCCATGGCTGAGTGGGGACTAGAACCCGGATCTCCTGGCTCCCAGTCCAACACTTTAGCCACTACACCACACGTGCTCCCGTATGGTGAACATATGGTGAACTTGACCCCATAATGGAGCTTACAGGAGTACTGAATACAAGCCCTGCACCTATGCCATGTTCCAAGCATTATCCAGTTCCATTGTACTTACATCATACTGGAGATTCCCAGACTTTTTAAACTGCAGGTTAGGTTTTCTTAATGTCAACTGGGTATTAGCCATGCCACTCCCTTCAAAATTAATATTAAAGAATCATTAAGACTAAATCCCAACCAGAGGCATCTTGAAAGATCTGAACACAAAAGCTTACATAAAGTGGCTTAGATGAGGTATTGCTGATGGAATGACTTTCCCTGTTCTAACATCTATAACCTTGGGGCCAAAATATGGTATTATTTGCTAACTCAAAAGAATTAGGACCTTATAAAGTCCCTATCTTGACTCTTTAACACTTCACCATCATCATCAATTTAATAGGGGAAATATATTAACTAATGTTTCCATTAAACAAAATGTGTTGTCATTGATTCTTATGATGATTCTTTACAGTATAAGACTATACATGTCTAGCCAAAAGTCTCACTAACTTCAATGGGGTTTACTTCCAAGTAAAAGAGTATGGATTACAGCTGGAGTTATTTCCTTACATTTCTATACATAGTGCTCTGTGGAGTAACATAAGCAAAAGGAAGTTCCCTACACTGAAGATCCAAATTTATTCAAGACTTTTGTCACCTTAAAGACTAGTAATTATTATGGCATTCAGTGATAAAGGACACGTAAGTTTAGGCCATAACATAATGTCTTAAGTCTTTACTGTGCTATAAGATTCTCTGTTTTGGCTGCAACAGACTGAGGCCATGGCTAGACCTAGCAGTCTAGTGCGACAGAGTGGGAAGGATCTCAAGATTTTATGAACTTGAGATCTCCCCCTCTGTCTACATGAGGCGTGCGATGTTCTGGGAAGAGGAGGACGTCGTGGCTGCCATTTTGTTTTGTTTTTTTAAAGGGAAAGGAGTGGTTGAGTGCAAAAGGTAAGTGGCTTTTTTAAAAAAAACACCTCCTGCTCCCCTTACGCCACCCCTGATGGGCACAGAGCTCCTGAGGAGCTCTGTGCCCCATGCACGGTTCCCAGCTCCTTGTGGTTACTCGCGAGGATCTAGGACTAAACTGCGATGCCCGGCCACACGTCCCACGGTCTCAGGATCATCCTGAGACTGCGAGAAAAAGCAGGCTAAAAGGGCTTGTCGATATCCCGGGACAAGGGAGGGATCATCCCTCCCTGCCCCCGGGATCCCCTGTGAGTCATGTGGACACACAGGGATGATCCCCGGGATATCGGCAGGTCTAGCCATGGCCTAAGATGGCTACCCCTCTGCTTCAATTCCCCCGCTCAAAATTTTACCAGTTAGCAGGGACACTGCCTACTGCTTATTTTTTTTAAAAAAAGGTTCCTATTTTTGCTTCCTGAAAACTCATTTTCAGTTTTGTTAATATCAGTATCTAGTACTGTTAGTCCTTCTCCAGGGTCTCTGGAAGTTAAATCTCTGAGTGGATAGTGGATGAATCTGGTCTGTAGTATGCATGCATGTGAATGACCCACGAAGGGTCTAGTCTGCCATTTTGCATGCTGGTAAGGGTTGTTTTGAACTGTTGAATAATAGATTGTGCAGCAATTTTGTTTTTCTAGCATATCATTAACCAAAAGATCAAACATTGTCTTGGTGTTTAAAACAGGGCAAAACAGACTATTGAAGAGAACCATGGTCTTGCAGTGGCTAGAACTGGGGTGACAACATTTCTCCCCACTTGAGAGCAAGGATGTATGGATTTTGTTAAATCTGTGCCATGTGCATTTCATGGATTATTATGCATTTTTTCATTCTGGTATCTGCTTATTGACCAAATTGGATTTTTATAAGCAGATTTTTTTGTTCTACTTGTGCTAATTCATATTAGGGCTTATTTGCACTTGTGCAAATGTGCTAATCTGCATTAGTTAATGCACCCTAACTAGTGTGGAATGGCACATTTGCACAAATGCACAATGTGAATTAGCGCAAATCCCCCCCCCCATATTTCCTTGAGTCAGGCACCCAGGAGCCACATATTGGTGTTGTATGCTCCCAAAGCCCAAAGTGGATGGGTGCAGAAAGTACACACAATCCTTCACACACACCATTTACACACATACACATCCCATTCACTAGTGATGGATGAATCTGCCGATTTTGGTTTCTCTCCATTTCTCATTTTTCCATTCTTAAGTTTGTTACATCCCAAACTTTGAATTTTTTTTGGTAAAATTTATGTAAAAGGTGGGGGGAACTTTCAGGCAATGATCCTTAGTTTTGAGCATGTTATCTGGAAAATGTTGAGGGAATAAAGTCCGAGAACAAAGAGGTAAGAGTAACAAGACATGAACGGCATCAGTTTTGTTGATGTTTAGAGTTGAGAAAATGCAGGCAACAGTGGATGTCCTTTCCAGGAAATGCATAAAAGGGGAGCAAACAGAACATATTTTTTGTTGTGCCTATTCTGGAATACCATAAAGACAGCAATTAGTTATATCTCAGTGCTACGAATACTGGCTGTGAGTTAAAAATGAATATAAAAAGATACCTGCTGGATAAGACCAAAGGTCTGTCTTGTCCAGAATTCTCTACACACAGTGGTCAACCAGCTGCCTGTGGTAAACCCACAAGTAGGATGTGTAGCATCCAAGTTGTGTTCCCCAGTAACTGGTATACATAAGATTACTGCTTCTGATACATTAGTGTGTCTGAGGGAATTGCGCACTTTCCGGAGGCCCCAGAAAGTGCACTTTGCTGTACAACCCCCCTGCAACAATCGAGGCCTGAAAGTTGGCCTTGCGTAAGAGGGCCTTTAAGGCCATGTTTGGCATGTGGCCTGGGGAATTGTGCACTTTCCAGAGGCCCTGGAAAGTGCACTTTGCTGAGGGCTTGGGAGGCTCGTGCTCAGCAAAGGCTTGCTCGGCCCGGCTCTTTGAAGTGCAGCTGCGCGACCAGGGCTCAGTGAGCTCCCAGGGTGCCCCACCCCTACGAGTTCTTCAAAGCTTAGCTTTAATATTATGAGAGATGGAGAAAAATGTCTCTCTTTCCACTTTCTCCACACCATGCATAATTTGCTATACCTCAACCATGCTCTTTATTACTACAGAACAGATGCAAGTGTTTCACTTCTGACTGTTCCTTCTAAAGCAACGATAAAGCTTATTTCTTGTTGGCTACAATTCTCATTGGATACAGTCCTTAGATTTGATGATAGTTGCTTTGTGCCTTTGTGTAACACTGATATCAGCAAAAACAGTGCCTGGTGTTATCCTGTGAAGAATGCAGCCTTAACAGCTTCTGTCTTATCTTTCATACACAGATTTCACAGTGGCACAACTCTGATGCCTTTTTTACTGCTGGCTACTCTGAGTTCAGAATAAGGCTCCCAGTTTTATCGGTACCTCATGTCTCATTATCTCCTTGTTTTGACATAATGCTACTAAAATATCTCCTGAAAGCTAATTTAGATTAAAAGTAATCCTCAAAATCATCATTGTCATCATGCACTGGGAGAATCAACCTGAATGACAAGAGCAATAGATATAAGATTTGTCATGTTTTGCTAGGAAGAAAAGGAAGCAGGTTTGTCCTTATTGTTACATGAGATCTTGAGTGTGAAGCTGTCAAGCAGAGATTTGCATCCTTTAGAAATCCACATAAAAATCTACAAGCCAGCTCAGCTAGGATTTCAGCTTATTGAGAACCCAGTTCTGTTGACAACTAGAAGCACCACATGTAAAAAAAGCCTGTCGTGCAATTTTGCTATCTCTGTTCAACTCAAAGGGTCTAAAATGTGGGCAGTGCTTCAAACAAACAAACACAACAAGGAGAAAACCAAAAGAAGACAAATAAAGAAAAGAAGAAAGAAAAGAAAGACAGAAAAAGGAGCCAAAAAAATGAAGGCATATTCTCAAAATGCTGATTGAAGTTAAATAACTTCTTAAATTTATTGTTGTTTTACAATATAGTATGACAACCAGCCGATTTTTGCATGCCACTTTCTCTAACAGCAACATAGTATTCCAACTGCAGCACAATTATCTACATGTCTACCCAGAAAAAAGTTCTACTGAGTTCAACAGGGCTTACTCCCAGGCCTCTGTGGCCAAAGAAGACTTAGGGCCTTGCTAGACCTACCTTGCAATGCGGTGGTGAGGAGGGGCCAGGCTGCGCTAGAAGTAGTGCGGCCTCTTGGCCCCGTCTACATGCGAGATGTGACGGGGCCTAAGAAAGCCCTGTCGCGTCCGCCATTTTGTTTAAACTTAAAGGGGCCGCGTGCGCAGAAGAGCACCCTGGGACAGGTAAGGTGGTTTAAAAAAAAATAGCCCCCTCGTCCCCTTCCGCCGATCTCCCCCCCCGACCTCCCCTGGCCTCCAATCCCCCCTCTCCCCCCATTCCCCACCTGCTGTTTCCCGCTGTCGCCGCCACCGCCAATGTCCCCAGCCGCTGTTTCCCGCTGCCGATGATGATGTCTCCAGCCGGCATTTCCTGCTGTCGTCACAGGCCAGGGGACATGATGACAGCAGGAAATGCTGGCTGGGGACATCGTCGTTGGCAGCAGGAAACAGTGGTTGGGGACATCGGCAACGGTGGCGGCAACAGCGGGAAACAGCAGGTGGGGACATGGGGGGAGAGGGGTGATCAGAGGCCAGGGGTTAGGATTGGCGGAAGGGGATGGGGCGGGAGCACTGCGGCCCGTCCACCACTTTTCCAGGCTACTCGCGCATAAGTGCAGTAGCCGGGAAAAGCGGCAGGATGGTCCACACGCCCGCAGTCTCGGCATCAGCCCAACCTGAGGCCAAGACTGCTTGAAGAACCGCGCTAGTAGAGGTTTTGGTTAGCGCAATGCCAGGGTGGCTCGAGGCCTGGCTGAGGCCGGGATCCCCTGTGCGTCGTTTGGACGCACAGGGCCTCGCACGGTTCTAACCTCTGGTCTAGCAAGGCCCCCAATCTTTGGTAGCCATTTGATTAGATCCTAGTTCTGGGCCAAGATTTTCCTTCCAGGTCAGATCTGAGATCCTGAGCGATGCTTAGGCATTAATGGCTGTATTCACTCATGGGTAACCTTCCAGGGGCCACATGAAAGTGATGGGCCCCGCCAAAGTCTAAAGTGGGCAGGGCAAAAGCCACATACACACACTATTCACACACACTCATATAACAGAGCTCCATCACACCAGCATTATAGCCTGCTGTCGCCCTGTGTTGTATGCAAAGGACTCAGATGACGTTGGCCATGTCCTGCTGCAATTGTGGTTCTTCTCCCCCTCCTAGCATTGTTGTTTTAGCACACAGAAAGTCCGGTTCTTCTGGTAATGTGAAAGCACACCACTCAAACTTCAACATGTGTTTTCAATATGATGTTCTGTGGGTGTGTTTTCAAGGGGCGGTAGTGTTAAGCTGGACTGGGCTGGCTGCATAGCTTCTCTACCCTCCCCTTTCCCTCTCTCTCCATCTCTCTCTTCCTCCCTCCCTCCCTCCTCCTGCATCTCTTTCTCTACCTCTTGCAGCCCAAAAGCCTCCAGCGAAAGAGAGAGAGAGGTTCATGCAGACTTAGCAGTTAATTGCCCTTTACTTGAGTAAATGCAGCTCAGGTCGGGCTGCAGCCTGAGCTTAGGAGTAGAAGTACCCCTACTGGGGGGGGGGGGCGTTGCCAGACAAGCACTTCCCACTTTAGGCAGCCCACTTTGTGCATGACCCAGCCAGAGATCCTCCACCCCCCACTGCACATTCTTTCCAATCCTTTTCAATAAAAGGGGGGCTGCAAGTCACTCTCAATCCAAGGCTCTGATGTGGCTTACTCCCAAGTAAGCATGTACAGGATCACAGCCAGGCTCCCCCTCCCATGAAGCAATCTGTCCCTTCCTTCCTGCCTTCCATCAGCTCAGTATCCAAAAGAGGAAGGGGGTTTGAACCCATTGAAATGAACAGGATGCAACTATGAATAAACATGCCCATGCACCTGTGGTCTTTCATGTGATTGGAAGTGCATGACAAGGGGAACACTAGGCAACCTCCAGTGGCACTTGATAGGAGTTTTAGTTGATTAATCAATTAATATATGGATTAAATTTGCATGTGAGTTATAAGCAGTCCCTCTGGAGGAAGAAGAGGTCCCATTGAATTCTATGTTCTTACTCCTGAGTAATCTTTAAGAATGCAATGTTCAATAGCATCTAGATTTCTACAAAACATATTTGTGATTATTTCAAGACCAAGATAATATTTTGCTCTATAACACGTTTGCCCATTGAGGATTTTTGTTTTTAGCTTCCAGCAGTCCATTTTAATTGTGGCTGCTGGTAAAAGAACAACAAAGCAAACAACATTTTAAATAGCAGCTCTCAATGGGAGAATTAATCAATAAAAAGCTAAAAGTTGTAGTCATAGCTTAGGCCCCCAGGTTCCTGCTAATTGTGTGTATGTATTTGTGGTGGGGAGGGGCGGGTTACAGATGCTTTCACAACTTTCATGATTAGGTGGTGCACAAATTGCCCCCTAAAACTGCAGTAGAAGAAAATGGAGATCAGATAACCTAAGGAAACTGAGAGGATAAGGATGCATAAAGTTTATAGAAGCAGTGCAGTAAATTCACACAAAGCAGTTACATTTTTCAGTTTATGTTATCAGCCTTTAGAACAGTATCATAGTTTTAAATATTGGAAAGGAGAAACATTTTAGAAGCATCATTGTGCTTTTAGAACAATCCAAAAAGTTACTTACAGACCTTCAGAAATCATTTGACCATTTACAACTTGGAGGCCATTTTACAACACCTAATTGCACTCTGAGAGCAGTAAGCCATATGAGACATTCCTTTAGTAAACTGATAGATAGATGTGCTGAATCCATGTGTTGCAGGCTGTAGTACACATCTGAAACAGAGGCATTTTTAAAGCATAAATGGTTAAAAAAAAAGGCATTAGGATATAACACTTCCCATGTGGTGACTCTTAAAGCTCCATCCGATGAGCGTTTTATTGCACACTCGTAACTGGGCACTCACGGGTTCCTCGGAGGTAGCTCACATGACATCATCTGCCTCTCTCGTGCCTTCCACCCCTTCTGGGGGGAATCCGCACGTCGTTCTCACTCAGGGCGCTTCCATCCGCCCCCAGTGCACCCCAAAAACGATTGTGTAACTCGCCTGTAAAAGAGCCGAGGAAGAAGTGTCCTTGCCGCCGCCGCCACCCAACTCCCTCCTCGCTGGCTGGGACGGAGAGCTCAGGGGAAGAAGGTGGGGTGAAGAGCTTCTTCTGCTCTCCACCCGGCCTTCTTCTGCTGAGCTCTCCGAGCCGGCTGGCAAGGAGGGAGTTGGGTGGCGGCGCCGGCAAGGACGCTTCTTCCTCGGCTCTTTTACAGGCGAGTTACACGATCGTTTTCGGGGTGCACTGGGGGCGGATGGAAGCGCCCTGAGAACGAAGTGCGGATTCCCCCCTGGTCTTCCTTGCACTGCAAGAAAAACCAGAAAAACACCAAAATATTTTTGAACCGAAGCTGCTGCTCTCTCCTGCTGTGTGTGGGAGAAGCAGCGTGTTCACAACGAGGGACTGAATGGCCCCCGTGCACCTTGTTTACTTCCTGTTTGTAGCCAGCATTACCCAGCATTTCTTCCAATGTGTGATGGAGCTTTTAAATATGATGGCAGGAGTTCAGCATGCCAGCATCTGGTCTTTGCCAAATCCCTTCAAAAAAGCAAAAGGCAAAAACATGGACAGGTTGACATAACTGAATCCTATGCATTCCTCTGAAAACAGTTTTCTTTGGAAGAGGTGTTATTTTTCTCTCAGTAAGATTTTGTAGCTGGAAATGACTGCTTCTGGGGGAATCTTTCTTTCTTTCTTTTTTTCTTTAATAAGCAGTTTTGAGAAGAAAGACATGGGTGTACGTGGGAGGAAGGGATTCACTTTCTGCTTCCTGTTATGCTGCTTAAGTTTTCACCAGCCATCCACCCTGCTTTCTGAGGATTTGCCAAGACCCAAGCTGGGTCACAATGGCCTGTCACATCTAGTTTGTCCTTCAGTTACATAGGGCAGTCATTTGTAGTTTCTAGCAACATGGGGATAAGAGTTAGTGTAGCCCGCAGCTGTGCAGAGACCTGAAGAGGTGACGGTGTCACCATTGCCAGAAGCTACAAACACTTTAGCTGTCTCTCCAGTCTCTACACAATTGCATGTGGAGGAATTTTTTCAGTGGCCACCATGTCTTAAGCTGAAAAAAACTTGAAGGTTAGGCTAGGCAAGTGAAAGGTACGCTATCTGGTAAGATACTCTGATGTTGAGCCAGTGAAGATATGTACAGGGATGGGGTGGGGGGTGATGTTTGAATAGGCCTGAATTTTTTTAAGCTCTTTCATTTCAAAGACATTAAACCAGATAAATTATGAGTGGATTTCAGTGAAATGCAACCTAGCTGTTTATACCAGCCAGTTAACAGCCATGAAAACTTCCAGTCTAAATTTAGAGTATGCCTTATTTGTATTTCAAATTCTTATTTTGCTGTGTTAGCTTTACATTATGGAAGCGATTGCTACACCAAACCACGTGGCAGGGCTGTTTCTAGGGTAGGGTAGAGTGGGCCATCATCTAGGGCACCAAGATATCCAATGCACCGACCGAGCCCTAGGCAGGACGCAGCAATAGTGGCCAGGCAAGGCTTGACATGCAGTAAAGGAAAGCACTGAATTTTCAGTCCAGGTTGTACCTGTGTGCCATTTTACACCACAATATATTTCCCCAGTAAGTGAAGCAGTGAGCTGAACCAATGAGTTTGCTAATTTTGGGGAGTGTGCAGTCAATGAGGACATAGGAGCGGTTAGACACCTGATGGATCCATTTCATGCTATTTAGGAACTAATAGTGGTAGCGTTGGGGAAAGGCGAGGCAACGTTGCCTAGGGTGCCAAAATACCATCTCCCACATGTCTCTTGAAAGTGTGGAAAAGGTAAGTTATGGAGTGTAGGTAGTTAGACTACATGATCTTCATATGGATTCTAATCCGACAGGCCTGCAAATCACAATATATAGATAGCAATTCACCAGTATGTAATTGTTCAGTGTTATGAGCAAAATTAAGAAAAAACTACCTCAAAAGCAGAGTTAAAGACCTCTTTGTTGAACATGAATGTACGTTTAATAAATGCTAATAGGATTCATCTATAGTTTTTTCCACAATTATAAAAATGTTCTTACCTCAAATTATACTTCGATGCCATAGGTCTAGTAAAAAGCTCTCACAACAATCTATATTATTCTAATTTCACGAATTATTTCTCTTTGCCATTCTTATCAAAGTGAATGAACTCTCTTTTCTCTCCACAAAAGTGTCACAGGCAGGTGGCTATAATTAACTAATGCACAACTCTCAAAAACAGTGAATAGAATGGAACTAAGAGCCAGCATTAGTTTCTGATGGGAAGGATAACAAATTAAAGCAAGTCTACAGAGCTATAAGACTGCTTCCATTATAGTTCTTGGCAATGCTATCTGATTCATTGCTGACAGGTTGTTTTTTTTAAGTAAATAATTTTGCACTGTGAAAATGTAAGGAAAAAAGATTTAGCTCATTCATAAGCAGATTTGGGCAGGTGAACAATTTGTTCTAGTTCTGCATAAAAGCAATATGGTGGTGATCTTACATAGTAGTTCTTGAAGGGCTTGGTTACTTCCTACAATCCTGAAATGAAAATCAATAGCAGACACAAACATACTATTTTATTAGTATTTGGGGCTATGTAATCTTTGCATTTGGTTTACTTTAGGAGTCCACATGAGTTAGGAACCAAGGGTGGACTTTGGCATTATTAAAGACAATGTTTGGGATTATTTGGTCATTGATTCTGTTGATTATCAAAAACGTAATATACACATTCACGTGTTTTATAATTTTGCATTGTATTAAGGCCTAATCTACACCAGCCATTTATTCCAGAATAGTATCCAGGTCGACTCTACTGAGCCACATGATGTACGGCTGACCCTGCGGTGATCTAGGGATGACCCCCCTGTTTTCCAGGATATTGATGACAGCTTTAGTCCAGTTTTTCCCCTCAAGGTGCATGGCAAAAATCTCAAGGTGCGCAGTTGGTGTGCCCTCCCCTTGTGAAGCTGTTGCTGTTCCTCGTGAGTAGTGGGGCTCAGCAAACAGGCAATCAGCTGTGCGGATTGAGCCCATGGGTATCAGGGGTGAGGGGGAGAGCACTGTTGACATGTTCTGGATGGGACTTGGGGGTCTTTTAGTGCTTTTTGTGTGTGTTTCAAAAAAACTAATCTTTGCACAGGATCACAACTCTGCTCTTGTGCAAGAGTCAGGAGTTGTAAAAAAAAAAAAAAAAAATCGCCCCGGAATGGCTCTCCTTAAGATGTGGGCAAACTCACTGGCATGTGCCCCATGAAGGACAATCACTGAAGCAGAAAACTTCACAACCATCCCTCCCCCCTCTTGAAAGGGCTCTAGGTGTAGATAAGCCCTAAGAGTCTCACATAGAGGAACTGAGATCTTACACTGAAATATGTACCTCTTTTTCTGAAATGTGGCAGTTGTAATCCCTTCCTAAAGGACAATTATATCTGCAGATATCATCTAATTCTGTCAAACAGAAAAAGAGTTTTATAGCCATTTCTTGATGTCCATGATAGTCAATGGGGGACATGAAGCCTCAGATTTCTGAATCTTGACTTGGGTCTTGAGTCAATGTAGATAGCTTTCAAATTGGTCTGAGTAGAACGGGACCATTTTCCAAAGCACCACATCAGCAGCCAAGCTGAATCTTGTGGTCAGTGCATATCTCTACTCTCATTTGTCTGTCTATCTTACCTACCTATCCAGGGCTGGCGTCAAGGATAGGCATGGTTGGGCACCTGCCACTGGCCCGTACCTCAGTAGGGTCCCACCCACAAGAACCTGCAGGTCGGACAATGGTGCAGATGAGAAAGAGGAGCAGTAGATGCCACTGTCTACATGCTCATTGGCTCTCTGCAAGTGGTATGAATGATGAGAAAGAGGATGAAGTGCAATAGCAGCTAGTGACAATAGGTGAAAAGGTAGAAACACTGAGGGAGGGAGGTCATTGAGGGTGCTTTTGCCAAGGGCCCACCAAAACCTGGAGCTCTCTCTCTCTCTTCCTCCCTCCCTCCCTCTCCAGGTTCAGGGAGGAAACTGGCATTACATCAGGTTCAAGGAGGAACCTGGCATTGTGAGGAAGTTGTATTATGTTGTATTATTCTGATAGTGTGAGGACAGTTGTACACAAACAGTTCCAATCTGCAATTTCTTTGCTGGAAGATAGAACTGTGTTCTAAGGAAGAAAGTCAAAATAAATAATAAAGCACTGATGATGCCCACCTGTTGTTTACATAAGTGCTGTTATTGGAAGATAGATTAGAAAGTGGGAAAAGACCTTTTAAATTAATGAATCTTATTACCATATGAGTAATAGGAGAGTTAGAAAATGATACTGCAGAGAATAATTTGTTCCAGGATGTTATCATCCAAATTGCCAAGGCATGAAACAAGTTAAGTATTTTAATGAAAGTAATAACTTGCCTTACATGGTATACATCTATTTGCAAAATATTATGTATACAGTGCAATTCCAGCTCTTGGATTTTGAGGGCCTTTGGGGAAGGTTCCCTCAATGAGAGAGTCTACCTCCTCATTGTCACCAGCTGCCATTCCTCCCCTCCTCCTCCTCCTCCTCTTCCTCATCACTATTACTATTTGCTTGCTTGATAAATAGCCAGTAGGTAGTGGTATCTACTGCTTCTCCTTCTGAAAAACAACACCTTAACTTCCACTGCCAGTTGCCCTAAAACTGCAGGACTGATGGGAAGCACACTCTGACCATGGCCATTGACCAGGGGACTAAGAGATGTGGGGTTATATGAGCTTGGGTTGGGAGGTTTATTAAAATTTATTGTAAGTCATCTTGAGGATCATTTGAGAAAAGCCAATGTATAAATAAGGAGTGCTGAGCCTCTGGCAAAATTGCATTTGGGAGAAACTCTTGGGAGCCATATTTCAGTGATAAGTGGGCCTGAAGGCAAAAATGCAAGGGCCAAAGATGCCACTGAGTGGACAGAGCGCTGGACTAAACGGACCCTTGGTTGGATTCAGCCATGGCTCTTCTTATGTTCTGACAGGTCTGAAGGAACCATCCTGCGAGCGCTGTGTCCTATCGATTGTGGCAGGCAGTGGCTCATTTAAGACATATTTGACTTGGTAAGCTCTTGTTAAAAATGTCATCTTTTATTTATTTATTTATTTATTTATTACATTTCTATATCGCCCAATAGCCGGAGCTCTCTGGGCGGTTCACAAAAATCTTTTGACAGAAACTTCTCGATAATAACTACCAACAGTCCTATCATTAAACAAAGTTACTTCAAAGAACTACCTGGTGAGTTGCCTTCTGAATATAACACACATGCACAGGCTTCAGGACAGCTATCTTTATGAATATAGAGAAATGGATGGATCTGTAACTTGAAGCTCTGCTCTGCTCATTGAAATGCCTGCTTCACCCATTTTGTCTTTTGTCTCTGTCTTAAAATTAAGAAAAATGCAACTTATTTGGCCAAAGGTGAAATATTATTAAGAGGAAACATGCAGTACAGCTTAGATTTAAAATGTACCCATTCTATTTTGTACAGGTCCTTGGTCCTTTTTCTTTTTTTGATGCTAAATGGCTTCATGGTTGATGGGACAACCAGCAGTGGGGAGGCGCGCCTTAATGATTTGCCTGAGAGCTGTTTTCTTGCTCAAACTTATCCTCAAACTGCTGCTTTTCTCCCTGCAGGAGAAAAGATACATGGATCTCTTCTCCTGTGAGTAAGAAAGCAGTGTGTGTGTGTGTGTGTGTGTGTGTGTGTGTGTGTGTGTGATTTTGAGAAGAATCCAAAATTCCTTTTGGAAGGAACATTTAGTGTTTCTGGGGCAACTGGAAATGAGTGAAAATGCTCATTTCTGGAATGAGCAGGTTGACGGAACTCACATTAGAGAACTCTACTAACCTGCCCCTATCGAGAAACGAGTGGTTCTGCTCATTTCAAGCCTTCTTCTGGGGAGTGCTAAATTGCTTTTGCAGAAGTGGTGGGAATCTGTGGGACCCACCACTTGTGCAACAGAATCAATAGGGTGCAAGAGAATGGATGGAGACATCTGCACCCCATTGGATTCTGCCCTTCGAGCAGGAATGAGTTGGCAGGGAAAGAGGTCATCCTGCCCCTGCTGGTATTCCAGCAGTACTGAAGCCACTTATGGCTGCTTTTACAGTTAAAAGAAAAGTAAAGGAAAAACAAATAATGGAATTACAAACAATGTATAGTTTATGCCCCTATGACTATGGGGCATGGAACATGTTTGGCCAAAAGCCTATGCACATGAAACATTTTCTGATCTGCAGCTGGTTCTCCACTATGGAAAGTTGTTTTTGACTTACTATCATTATTAGCCTGACATTTTTAGATGTATTTCAATGTAAACGGTGAAATAAGGACAAAGCAATACCACCCCAACTGCCCCCCTACATAATTACAAACTTTTATTGTTTACAGCTCACTAGAATGGTGTGTTTGTTGGGAAGAGTTATACACGTGGGCTTGTAAAGAAATAATCTCCATGAAAAGAATGAACGGCCTCTAGTCCTGCTGACGCTCAATTTCTTTCTTAGTATGAGCACCATCTAAGCAATCAATAGCCTGCAAACTAAAAAGGTCTGTATCAATATTAAACCCCCCATGGCATCTTGTTCTGATGCTTTTGACATTTGTTCTAAGTACATTTAAATGAACTTCTCTGATGAACACCACAAAAATATCTTCCTGTGCCTCAATGGAACAATAGCTTACTTCCTTATGTGTCCTTCTAAAGGGATGCTGACATGATTAAAAGATGCTATTTTCTATGGAAATAATCGTACCCCCTGCAAATTCTATTGCTCTGAACGCTGTTCTCTATAGGTTTTACCAGCAAAGCAAACAACCAAAGTAGCTGGGGCAATCAAGTTAGGGAAGTTGAGCATCATCAGGCTGGTGGTGGTGGTGGGGGATTGTGGTTCCCTGCCATCGCTTCTCCGCCCCTGCTCCTGTCCCATGATACTTCCTCTTTCTACTTGGAGAAGCAAACAAATACCATATGGACCATTCAGGGGCCATTTTTACCACCCTGCTTTTGCTGCACACAGCAGGAAACAGCAGCAAATTCTGTTTAAAAAAGTTTATATTAAAAGAGTTCTTTCCTTTTTGTGACAGAAAACAGGCAAGAAGGAGTGGGAGGCATTCGGTGCCATCTATTCTAAAGGACATGCAAACACCCATAAGTGGGTAGTAGCAAGGGTGTGATAGAACGCTCATCTGATGACGCTCGTTGACTCTAACACTAGAGGGAGAGGGCACACAGCCATTAACTCAAGTGAAAGTGTGTTAAAAAAAAAGTTCCAGGTTCACTGAATGGCTAGACATTTTGGTGCCTCACTGGAGTCCACCACAATACTCACTTGAAGACTATTGCCTTACAAGGCCACATGTATACCTCTTCCAATAAACACAGAAAAATAAAATAAAGTCTCGTATACACTGTACATTTCTGAAGATTGTGATGCAGTTGGCAAATAAATAAATATAATAAAAAATATGTATATTTGAAAAAAATGTGCCAAAAATGCATATCTTTGAATATTCATGCAGATTTTAGAAAGTTGCAAACCTATGCAGAAATGGGATAAAATGAACTTGGCACTGGAAAAAATGGGAACTTAAGACCTTGACATATTTAAAACCCACTTAATGATAAACTTTACTTCCTTATTGCATCATAATTGCTATACTTTTGTGGGCCCCTTCCCTTCCCAGTTTACCCATATATTTGGTTTCGTGCCCCTCCTTCTTTTCACCTATACATTTTCCAAAGGAACCCATTCCATTATGAAGATGTGTTGATAGGCTTTCTTTCTTTTATTCCTTAAGATGACTCAGTGCTCTTCCTTAGCCAAATCCTTGACTAGAAAGACTGCATCTGCAATTGTATCAAAACAACCCGTTTGTCCTGTGCCTGAACAAAAACAAAGTACTTAAGAAAAAAATCAGCACACAAGCAATTTTCATTGTCAATATTTTAATTACTGTATTAAGACATCTCCATAGCTCAGACAGGATTCAGAAAAGTACAAGGCAGGATATTAAGAGGATGAACAATGTAATAGTAGGTTAATATTGTCAAAGACACCTCACCTGCAAAAACTTGAATGTTCATAACTTCTGAATCCCTGAAAAGGTATTTATTAAGAACATGCACACAAGGTTAAACTATACATTGAGTTAATTGTGAAGCATAGTGCTGAGTGTGTGTGTGAGTGTGTGTATAATATATATATATATATATATATATATATATATATATATATATATATATATAGTATATGCAGCCCCAATTCAGATTAAGATCACTAGGTACCCCGAGGTTAAAAAGAAGATGAAAGCACCCATTCCCAGCAATGGAGACTCCTCCTTTTTAACCCCTCCACCACCATTAGAAATATTTTGTGGGGGGTATGGTGAGAAGGTTTAATCCTTCCTTCCTAGTGCATGGTTTCCCATTGTACATTGCGGGTCACACATACTTTTCTAGAGTAAAAAAAAAGTTATTCTTTAATCCACAATTAATGTAATATGCAGTTTGACCCACAGAGAGGCAAAGAAAGATGTTTAAATTTTGGATGTCTAGTTTATTTCAATAGGAAAATTAAGCATATGCTTAATATCTCCCTGAAATCAAATTACATATTTTTTTATAATTAAGATAATCAATTGCATTGCCTCTCCTCAAGGCAATGACTGTATGCATGAGAGGAGTTAAATGATTTGAAATGTCTTAAATCATCTTAAAATACATTAGTATTCGTAATGCTTCTTTAAGTTTTTCAGTAAAAGACATCAGTTGTATGCGTGGTGCAAGTCCTTTGCTTTGGCGAGCTTAGAAGACTGTTCATCCTAACGATTCTGGAGAGGCAAAGGGAGACTGCCTCATATTGCAGGGACATTTCTCTCCCACCCTCCATTCCCATACAGATGATACCCTGAAATGTAATCCTCCAGGGATATTTGCAATCCCTGAATGTATAGGAACTGTGATGGTTTTAGGTACTCTGGCCACTTCAATATAGACCTTACTGAAGTGAGAAGAATCAAATAATCATTTCAAGCTAAAGCTTGTGTATTTGTGGTTCCTAGAATATTTCTACAGAAGTGCCTATGCACAAATTAAAGAAAGGTCCATATCAGAAAGGACCAGTGGTTAGCAGTAAGTGCAGGTGCTCATCATGACGATCTCCATAGCCAAGGAGACTCCAAAACTGTAGGCAGCTGGGTTGATCAACAAACCAGTTCTATCCATTTTTGTTTCTTCCAGGAGCAGGACTTTTTAAAAAATGTGAATGGGTCTTAATTGTCCATTCACGACCAAGCCACCCCCAAATAGTTGTGAATTATAATGGGGATAATATGTTGTTGGTGGGAAAATTATTTTCCCCCAAGACAGTGTGAGGATTGTGCTTAGGTTCAGAGCGAAAAGGAAAGTTTGGTGCTGTAGGCTGATGGATGACATCCTTGAAGATGATGATGATGCTAAAATAATAATAATAATAATAATAATAATAATAATAATAATAATAATAATAATAATAATGGTGCTTTGTTCCTATGAGCCCTGGCTCCACCATAGGACTCCTCTGTTCACCTGACTTTCAGGCCAGGAACAGCGCTTTGAGCCATCTGTTTGCATAGGGGTCTCACTGACATCAAAGCCAATGCCTAAAATCTATTTGCATATGCTGAAACTCGTGTTTTTGCACAGTAGAGCCTGGTGGCTCCAATGCCAGTGGGTGAATCTGCTCCGAGTTTCAGTCAGAACCAGTCAGAAGTCTAAAGGAGCTTTTGACGTCCGCCCCTCTTTTACCCAGGCTTTTCATCTTTTATTGCCTCACACCTAAGATAACAAGCCTAAGGAGTGGGACATCACTGCCAAGTCAGCTGTACACACTGACTTGGCAAACCTTCCACCCAATCACAAAGAATGCCAAATGTTCATCAATTGGGGAAGTGGGTGCTGGCTGTTAAATGCTAATGCATGCGGTAGCATAAGCGAAGATCAAGCTGGCACACAGATTTAACTCAATAACACAAAATAAATATTTATTATATACAAGGTGTTGTTCCAATGCTCTAGATGTAATTTACATGGATGAGTCAGGATGCAGCAGGTTTAAGAGCAAGGAAGGCGCATCGGTCCATGGGCTAGCCAGCGAATGGTGGCTTCCTGAACTCTCCCGGAAGTCCCTCTTCTTGTGTGACCTCTGGGAGAATCAGGGAAGCCACCAAGTGAGCGGCAGCTTCCTTGCCTCTCCTGGACATTGTGCAAGAAGGGAGACTTCCGGGAGCAATGTCAGGCTCAGCAAATGTGTGTCAGGCTTGCCCCACCACCCCGGGAAATCTCCTTTCCTGGAGATTTTCAAATAAATTGAAATTCCCCCCTGGAGCCACACACACACACACACACACACACACACACACACACACACACACAAAACCTGCAAAACTTGGAGATTTCAGGCTGCAAAACCTGGAGATTTCTGGGGGAAACCAGCGAGTTGGTCACCCTACAAAATCCACTGAGTTAGTATTTACATCACAATATAAAGCACATCAAAATACAGTGGACATGCCTCAAATACAATTTCCGTCATGCTCTACACTGCAGCATGTTGTTGCAGTCCCACTTCTAAAAATAATATAACCAAGCAGGAATCCTCATTTCGCAGAGCCACTTTATTTGGAAAAGTACATATAGCACAACTCTAATCACTGCCCATGTACATTTCTATGCAACTTGAATGTTCGTTAAGGTCTGAAGCAGAATTCTAAATAAAAAGAGCTGTTAGGTGAACTGTCAGTGATCATAAATATTTTAATTTAAACATCTCTCCTTAGTCTGGAGATATATAGTGATAGAGCTTAAGGAATTATTTTGTACATGTTACAATAGAATACAGACAGTAGGAAATGATGATTAGCAAACAGGCTTCAGCCTCTGCTTCCCCAAACACCAATTAAAGTTAATTACATGTACTTAATTACCATAAAAATTAACAGGACAAGTTAGTCATGACTAAGTTAAGTCCCATTGATTTCAGTTGAAACTTCAGCACGACTAGCTATACAGCACAAACATTTCTACTCAGGAGTAAATGGGGCTTCTTCCCAGGTAAATAGATATATGGTTGCAGTCTTAGCTGGACTGAGGTCTGTATCTCCACTACTTTTACGGAATGACTGCTGAAGAGCTTTGTCTTTTTTCTCTACTCCACAAAAGCAAATGGGTCAGGAAAAGCCTCGTGCACGCATTAACTTTTACAATCATTATTAAACCTCATTATTCAAAACAATTTGCTTGATCTAGCATTGGACTGGATATCATTTTAATAGGTCATTTTATTCACTTAGGTCTGTGACTCAAGGCCGCTTTGCACATTGGGAAGAGATAAAGCATGGATTGCTCATGCTCCATTCACTCACCCTCCCCTGTTTCCAAATCCATTGTGAAAGGGAGAATGCATCTCCCCACTTTGAATAAAACCTGACTGACAGACTTGACCTTGGGGGAGCTACGGGTGGCGACAGCTGACAGAAAGCTCTGGCGTGGGCTGGTCCATGAAGTCACGAAGAGTCGGAAGCGACTGAACGAATAAACAACAACAAGCAGGGGAATTGTTGCTAATTCCATGAAAAGTACAAAGCAGCCCTATGTGTTCTTGGATTACAAACAACCACTTCTGTGAAGTAGATGCAGGTTCCGTTCCTCCAACAAGCAGAAGATTCCCTTTTGTCTAGTTTTACACTCCTCCCACATAAACATACCGTGGATAAACTATCTAGTTGTAGTTTAGGCTGCATGTTTGCCTCATTGTAATGTGGCTGCTCCTTACTTCATAAGAAATGATCAAATACAAAATCATGAGAAAGGGAGGAATGAGAGATGTTAAATAAGAGATCTAACTCAACTATGGGGCCCAACCAATGGGAATATTGCAATGCATACCACATGGATGAGCATGGAATATGCTCAGTGGGAGATGTACTGGAGAAATCCCCAATGGCTTGCAAACTGCCTCATTGACAGTCTCCCTAAATTAAGAGAGCATTAATCCTAAAAACTACAGAGATGTAAAAGAGGTGAGGGCAGCTAAATCAGGCCTGTAGCATAGCTGAAATCCACTCAGTTTAATAAATCGATAAAGTTAATTCTTGAATTTAATTCCCGTTCATAACATAACGGTACTTAAGAAGCACTAGCTAACAATGTTAAATCTTGTACAATATTAAAGACTTGAAAACCATCTTTTTATATATTACATAAACTGTGGGGATACTTCAATCTAGCTAATGAGAGGCATTACTCTATTTGTATTTAACACTAGAGACTTGAGAATTATACCAGATATCGTACAAAATATAAAAAAGATATTCAGAAACATTAATAAATTATTACAAAGCTATAATAGCTGAACTGCTATTCATCTGTGTTTCCACTAGGAATTGATAGATTAGAGAGCTCAATAATATTCTCTTGAACATATAATTCAATATAATGTCAAATATTACAGCCACATTTTTTTTTAAAAAAAATGAGGCAGTCAACAGAGAAACCTGAATGCAAAATTTCTTCATAACATCCAGAATATAGTCTGCATAGTTCTGGAAAAGTTTTTCTTTGTTGTATCAAAACAATCTTTTCCAAGTCTTTTTCAAAAGAAGAGAGCCAGTTGACGTTTATGAAAGAAAGAAAAACACCAGCTCAGAATGTAAGGAAGACATTTTTAATGCACAAATAATGCTTCCATTTACCCTTTCTAATTGCCCTTTCAATGTTAAACAGTCTCTCCATGTGTGTCTCCCACATAGCCACAGGCAACATGGCAGCTTAGTGTTCCATAACACCTGGCTGACATACCGCTTAAGGTATGAGCCTGACAGGCCGAGTCTAAAATATAAGTTCAGGAGTTGACTGAACTTGTTCTTGCCTACCTATTACATATACACATAGATCCTTTATATTTACTACGTTTGTAAGATGTCTCATTTGTGGTAACAATGATATACCAAACAAAAGGTATCAAATTCTTTTCACTTCCATGACACTGTAAAAACAACTCTCTCTCTTTGGGTCATGCAGAGCCTAATTTTCTCTTTTGTTGTATGTCGAGGGGAGGGGGAATGCTGCTCTGCAAAATCAGCATCAGATTTAGACAGATGTAACCCCAATTTTCAGAAGAAAATAATTTGGCTAAAGTTCTGGCAAATGGCTCAGAAAGAACTGCTACTTTTCAGTTCTGTAGCAACTCTTGTAGTAACAAACTCCTAGATAAATATGGAGTCATTAACCCGCTCCAACTTCCCCTGCTAGCCTTAGCTCTGACACTTTATTGTGCACAAATGTCAGAGAAGTGCTGTCAAAGGCTATAATATGCGTAATAAGCTGGGAGATCGTTAGGACTGGGCCCATGAGGCCCAGGCTCTGAAAGTATTTCCCAGAGCCCTGAGTATCCATTGCTGCCAATGAATAAGTTGTTGTTTCTCAACTCAATTAACCTGCAGGGGGCAGTAGGGAAGGGAAGGGTTAACTGTCCTCTCCCCACATGCTGCAGCTCCCTCCCTCAAATCTCTCCCTGCATGGCAATTATGCTTAGAAAATAACCCTTTTCCATTGGTTTGGGATGATCTCAGGCAGGGTGCAAATTAGTTGAATAATTTAATTTGACTGGTTTGGATGAGAAATTAATTGGCTAGCTTTGCTTCCTCTGACATTAAAATAAATCATAGTAATTATTTATACATTTTGCTCATATATATATATATATATATATATTAAGATATGCAAAATTTATGCAAATTTGTGTCTTATGGGTCTGGTTCCTGAATCTTTTTAAGTGCCTAGAAACAACCCTGGTAAAAGGATATTCAGTCAGATCATTCAGATGATGCAGTGAACAGGGTCATGATCTCCAGAGCTATTAAATGCATTGCATTGGCAGTGGTTGGTATGTACAAATTGAAAAGCAATATTCCCAGGGGAAGTCCAGAGATACATGATTTGTAGGTTGATAACTTATTGAGCAATGGATTTAGATCTCAGCTCATGGTTCATTACCACCAGACCTTCTTAGTCTTTTCTTAATTAAATGCATTTGAAATGCTCTACAACATGACAATATGAACTGTGATTTGACTGAATAAGCAACATTATTTCAATCAGGAAATTTAATTCTACATGCCTCCCTCTGTAATAGCTGGGAATTAACTAGATTTCTGAATTGTGTGACAAAAGAATATTTATTTATTTATTTATTTATTTATTTATTAAATATACCCCCTCAAGGCAGTTTGGAAACTCTTTTCCCACAAGAACTTTACACAATAAAAAATACAATCTTATCTATATTATCCCATTGTCTTTCCAAGGCATGGATATTAAATAGTTCTCAGTAAAATAAGCAGCATTTTTTCAACTATGTGGACAACAGTAATGTGTCCCCTATTGCTGTTTCTGAGTCTTGACTGTGAGTAGAACTGATTCCAGTATCCGAGTCTGTATCATTTATGTCTAAATTAGTCACTTTGTGAAGAAGGTCTGTCCCGATGAAACTCTTGGTGGCAATTTCATTGTCCTTTGCTTGCTCCTCACTAGGTGGGTACCTGTATTCAGTTGCATCTTTTGCAGGCAAAGCATTAAGCTCTTCTGCAAGAAGTTCATACTCGTTTTCCTTCTTTTGAAGCATCAGGTCCCTATATTTTAGGTCCTGCTGGATGCAGTTCAGTTGCGAATGGATCCTTAAGGCATCTTTCATACTTTTTTCCAGCTCATCCTTGATACTTTCTACATCCGAATTTTCCATGCCAGCCTTAGATGCTTCCTCTGTCCATATGTCTCCATTTTTCTCAATCCCCTTAACCTCTTGTTCGATTTCGGCAGAGAGCTTTTCAATCAGCAACTTGTGGTGCTTCAGTCTTTCTTCCACTTGCAAAATCCCCTCAGTTTTACATGGGCTTTCCTGCACCTGCTGACAGCTGGGAGGCATTTCCATTGGTTGCTCCTCAGCACTAGTAGACGTAGCCATTAAGTAGGACTCCTGCACATAGTTTTCTCCATCACTTTCAAGACACTCGAGGAGAAATTGGGCTTCACACTGTTCAATTTCTAAATCTAGTTCCTTCATTCTGTTGATTTGTTGGTGAATGGTGTGATCCTGAGAAAGGATCAAGTGGATGAGTGTCTCTATATTGTCCCTCTCTTGCAGAACCCCTTCCTGTCTAAGTTTTGCCAGCTTCCGGAAAGTTTTCCTAACAATCCTCTTTTGCTTGTCCACTGGCAACATCTTCATGTAGTTTGCTGGGCTGAGGTCCCAGGGTTTTTCCAGATTTGGTACTACCTTAGCTTCAGCTGTCCTCCACAAAGGGAAGGGGATGAAGGCATCTGCTTTGACCAAGACAAAGTGCAAATTTGGCTGTTCCTCCCCCCACGCTTTCCAGAGTCTTAGCATCTTTGTGAGAGGTGGAAGCACCCGTTCAGAACCTCTCCATTTTTCTATAATGCAGTAATCTTTGGGCTGGCCAAAGAGAAACCTCTTTTCTGCAAAGGTGGCCTGGTGTTCTTCAAGCAGAGCTTCGATTACTTGCATGCAAGTTGTGTGCTTCGTCAGTCCACTAACAATTTTCTCTTCCTGGCAAACCCAGACTACAATTTCTCGGTCAGTGGAGCCCATCTCTTTCACTGGTGATCTGGAATTAAAGAAAGAAAATATTATATAGAGCAGTCGTATCTTTATGGCGTTGAATACAATATATATTTGATGCACTTAAACTGAAGATGGACTTGGGATTGTAAGACAGGGTGTTAATTCAAAATAGTTATGGCTGTAACAGACTCCATACCCATTAGCTTATTGTGTAATTAACTTTAAAGAAGTAACTCTAGATAGATGCAAGCCAGTCTCTTTGAAGCAGGCTGTAATAGCTTGCTGGACATCAATGAGAAACCACAAGAGGTGGCTGCAGTCTAATAATATCAAGCAGGAGAGGGCTGAGGGGGTGGAGGGAAGAGGACAACTACTCCAAGAGGAAATGAATTTCCCCTGCAATAAATGCCACAAGCATGCTCAGCCTTTCAACCCCATGCACACGTCCATTGGAGTAAGTTCTATGGAATGCAGTGGGACTTGCATCTGAGTAAAGATGCACAGGGTTGCCCTGTAAGTCTCATTTATTTTCAATGGAATGTAAGCAGACTAAACTTTCTTGAAACCACATCCATTGTGCAGAATTGTATTATGCAGTGCAGGCTGGTAGCTCCAATTCCGGTGGGGCTGTGAATCCATTCTGGGTTTTAGTCTGAACCTGCCAGAACTCTAAATACATTATTATTATTATTATTATTATTTATTCAAGGCTGAGGATAGGAACATGCACTTTGGATAGCTCTATTAGAGCTCTGGATGGCTCTGACTAAAACCCAGGGTGGATTCATAGCCCCACCAAAAATGGAGCCACCAGCTTAGGCTGGTACTACTTTAATGTAAGCTATTCTGGGTTCTTTGTTGAAGGGCAGACAAAAAAATGCTAATAAATAAATAATCTGTAGCTTTACAGAGAAGCTGCTGTCACAGTAGCTGGCCAGTTTCAACATAGGATTTGTGCATCACACTTCCTTTGTTTCCTGTTTCTTCACCTGCAGTGTCCCTGACCAGCACATATCTTATGTCTATGCGCATTCCCTCTTCTCAAGGGGATTTATTGAGAAATAATGTTACATCTGCACCTACATACGAACACCAGACATTTGCTGGTGTGTGCAAAGAATGTGGCAGGACAGAGATGGTAATTGGGATAGACCTAAAGTAAGGGTGGGCAATTTATGGCCCTCCAGATGTTTCTATCCTGTAACTTCCATCATCCCTCACAAGCTTAGCCAATGGTGAGGGATCATGGGAGTTCTGCCCCCCCCCCCAAATATTTGGGCCTAAAGTTGCCCACCTCTGACCTAAAGTGTGAAAATGGACTTTTGCAGATGCCACCAAAGTGAGACTAAAAACGAAAGGGCAAATCAGGAATAGCAATGAAATGTATTTGTTATTGCTGGTAATTTCAATTATTCCATTTTCGGCATTTCATGGGGGTGGAGGGGAAATGAAAATTCTGGTGAAAGAGGCTGGGGGACGTGAGAGTTTTGGAGAACTTTCTAGGGGAGGGATTAGGGTTTTCACATACCTTTTTAGGTGTAGGGGTCATTTTTTCTATTTCTCCCCTATTTTTTCTATTTTATTTTTTTTTAAAAAAAAAAATCGCTGGCACATGGAAGAGCCCAGGGTGCCTATTGGAGAAGGTGAGGTCACATGGTCTTCAATAGGTTCAGGAAGAACTGCTGGTTTCCTTCAAGTGCCAGGTTGTTGTTGTTGTTTTTTGTTTTTGTTTTTAACAAAATAAAATAAACAACACACTATACTTTTAAAAGGCATGTGGAAATACTGTCCCTGTCCCCAAGGAGAAAATTCTCCAAAATTCTCCCCCTCCCTGCGAAAGAAGTAGAAAAAAATGCCTGTTTTGCAGGGAGAGAAAAAGTTCCTGAAAATAGGGGGTGAAATTCAGCACAGCCCTGTTGGTTAGCAATGAGAATTGTTGTATTGCAAGCTCATGAAAGGGACATCACATGTGAATCACATCCCCTCTGGGGTCATTATGAACATCCATGGCTTATAGATCTCCTCCTCCTCCCCTGGATGTACACATCTAGATAGTAATTAAATCAGACGATGGGATCATGCAGTCTGCATGAGCTACTTGTGGTCTTTTCAGATACAAGTCATGCTGAGGCACACCCTTCCAGGCTTACTCAGCAATTGCTGAATTACATTTGCCAAAGATGCATCTGAGTTACACTGAGTTCCCAAAGCACATGTGTAAAGCATGAGTGAGAGGTGTCCATCCCTATCTCTATGGATATCTGATGAGATTGATATACTTTGGAACCCAGGTTGAGCTGCATCTCCCCAATGTATGTTCACTGGAATTTAAGGACATAGGCCTGCCCTTCACAATTATCATATTTGCTGGGGAAAATACTATTTTATAGAGCTGTGCACCAATGGCCTCCCAAAATTCTCCACCCAATTTGCAGGCAGATGTATAGGGGAAATGGGACAATTTTACCAAATCCAGGCCTGGGCTAGATGGACCCTTCTTATGTTCTTTTATTTGTTTTGCATCCTCCATAACACAGGTGAGAGAGGGCAGTGTTCCAGGGAAGAGGAGGAAATAGTGTTGTCCCCAAATTTGTCTTCCAATTTTACTGAAAACGTTCTTTCCCCATGAAAGAGGCTTCCATTTTTCTGCCTCATTCTCAGGCTGCTTTTTAATTTATATATTGAGTTGTTTATCATAGTATTTTTGAGCTCACCAATCATTATGAGGTGGCTGGGGTACTGTGTTTGCATTTTCCTTCTATTACACATATCTCAACCCCTCTGCAACCTCCCAAGCTGCCTGTGCTTTCTGATCTGAAAAAGCCCTATGGAAGGAATTACCTCATGTCTTCCTCTGGGCTTTAATTGAAGTGTGGGAAGCCAAGAAGGTTCCAGGCTGCTAGGGACGTGATGGTACAAGGAAAGACAGGACACTTACACAGACTCTTCAGCCACCTCATAAGTAAGGAACTTACAAGAACCCTGAGCCAAACCCATGAGAATTTCTCCAAAATCTCTTCTCCTTTGTATTTCTTTTTGAAAGCAATTTATTTTCTATCAAATACGACGAGGGTGATCAAAACATATGTGGAAGGAAGTTTTACCTATGGTAAATATGGTTGCTGTGTGGAGCTGCTCTTTCTTAAGTTCTAAGAGTAGTTCAAGAAAGCTGGAGACACCTTTTATATTTATATATCACTCCACCACAATCCTAAGAGTAAACTCATTCTCTGGGTGTGGATCCTTCTGTAGCCAAATAGCATTATCTGTACATAAGAGGGAGGTATCAGCAAGTTTGGAAGAACCCCAACATTTGCAGTACTAAAAAGAAACCTTTAAAATCCATAAGTAAATCCCAACACAGCCCAAATAAGACTGAGTAAAGAATGCTGGCTGTTGGAGGTGGTGTGTGTATGGTTTTTTTTCTGTGAAACCTAGAAAACCTTGGGCAGGGGTGGGAGGGAATGGAGTATCTGAAAGAGGGCATGGCTGGCTGGCACTCCATACTGCATCATTTTCGTGCAGGTCCTAAGAGTTAGTACATGAATCTCAATTGAAGTAACTGATAAGGGACCTCACAATTTGCAACCAAAGTGTGCACTAAAGGTTGTAAAAGCCGTGATGGAGAGATTAACTTCATCCCCCACCCCCACATCAGTGTTGCAAACAGCTGTGAGAATACAACACAAGTTACCTTGACACAGGTAGAAGTTTAAAAATTTAAAAGCCTACTGAAAATTAGGCTCCTTACAAACCAAAAAATGGAACCAAACATAATACAATATGCACTTGTAAGCCTTCACTTACCTGTGTAGCATATAGCTACAGATGTCATGGGCATAGTTTGTATTGCCCAGAGCTCCTTCACTGCCCATCCCATTCAATTTACTTGCCAATACTAAGATATTCGCCCAACCCCTGAAAGATGGGAGCAAGTCTGGCGTGGCTAGGCTGTACTGTGGCCCTGGTTCCTTTCTTGGGAGCCAGGCATTCCCAACCCTAACCTTAACCTGAGGTCTCACTGAGACATCACCCGCCCCCCAGCCACTCAAAGGCAGTAGGTTCCTGCCCCAGACCTCGGTAGATCCCTGCTGGACCAGACAGATTGAGAGGCCACCAGGACTTCAAAGTAGTCCTTAGGTGGGGGAATGTCTCAGTGGTACCTGAAGTTTAGCATTTAGCCTCAGTTTAGGGTTACAGTTTGGAATGCTTACTTCCAGAGCAGGAACTGGGGCCACGGTAGAGCCTAGCCAGGCCAGGCAGACTTAGGCCATAGCTAGACCTAAGGTTTATCCCTGGATCATCCAGGGGTCAAACCTGTTCATTTAGGTGACACACAGGGGATTCAGTGCTCAGGCAGGGGCGAACCCTGGATGATGCCAGGATAAAGCTTAGGTCTAGCTGTGGCCTTAGTGGGCCACCAGGACAGCTTGCCTACTGACTTGGAGTGGCTGTGAGGATGTCTCAGTGGCAAGTGAGGGATAGGGTTAGGCCTTTAGTTAGTGTTAGGGAGAACTGGTTTCACAGGTAGGAACTGGAGGCTCAGCAGAGCCTAATCGGGCCTGACTGACTGAGTAGGCTACCAGGACAGCTTGCCTACTGACTTTGAGTGGTTGGTGGGAAGCCTCGGTGGCATGTAAGGGTTAGGGTTCAACCTCAGGTTAGGGTTTGGGAGGCCCAGCTCCCTGGCAGGAACTGGGATCTCAGTAGAGTCTAGCCATACCAAGTTATATCCTTGAGGGACTGTGAGGGACCAGGTTGTTAAATTGTGTAATTATACAGTGCAAAGTACTTTATATTCTGCATCTTACATCTCTCTCTCTCTCTCTCTCTCTCTCTCTCTCTGGTTTAGTAGCAATAAATTGTTAACTAATGTGCAAAATATTTCATAGTTTGTATTTTATTCATTTTCACCACAACTTCTATTGATAAGTCAGTGGACCTCGTTTTGGTGATAAAAACCTAGTGATTTCCCAAGTGAATCAATAGCTGGGCAGGCATTTAAACTGAGATATATATCTAAATCCAGTACTTTTTCTAAAAGGCTGTTGCAGCTCTTCACTGTTTGGTGGGCTGAGAGAGTCACAAATCTGGGAGTTACAGTATGTACTGATATTTTAATACTATGACGCACAGTATGGCTAAATCTGTGATCCTTAGAAGCCTTATGTATTTGTCAATTGAACTAATCACCTGCCCCATTCAAGGAGGCTCAGGGTGGGTATTCTACTCCATCCCTGGCTGCCAAATCCTTTCTAGAAGCTTACACACTTTTTAGAAGATGTACAGGTTCAGACTTTGGTGAATCTCCAGGAAATGAGAAATCCAAATCTGAGAGGTACTCATCAAGAATGCTTTAGACTTTCTTTAAAACCTGATTCAGTGCATATTCTATGCACTTAAGAGATTGTCCCATGTGTTTGTTATGCAGGAAAAAGTTCCAATGAATAAATATGACATTCAAGCAGTGGCACCACTAGCCATGAACCACAGTCTGGGGAAACTGAAGCCCTGGAGCAGCCTGGAGGGCCCCTAAACACTGAGGAAGAGGCAGAGGCACTCTGGCAGTAGTGAACTGAGATGTGAAACTGAAATGCAGCAGTGGCAGTTGAGACTGCAGCTGCATGACATTTTGATTTAAAACCTCTCCAGCAGAACAAGAGTGGCAGGGAACTTGGCCAACTGGACTCCACCTTTGTGATCATGCAGCCAATGAGGGCACTACTGCAGCAGCAAGTGGGTGTGCACTAGAGCAGAGAGGGGGTGGGCCTCACAACCAAAAATATATCATCTGATTGGCTGAGCTTGCAACCACTCTCAGTCTGGGAGAAATGATTTAAATTAAAATATAATGTGGCAGCATCCTTAGAGTTGGCCGGCATAGGATTCTTCTTTCTAGTGCTCACCGACTGGGGGCGGGGGGGGGGGATCTACAGTACTGCTTTAAAGTGCTTTATAACAGTTTTGACAACTGTTGGGGCCCAGGACACACTGCATATACAGGTTTCAAAATGTTTTCAAAGTGCTTTAAAGCGCATTAAAAGGAATAGTGTAGATCCCCCCTGGCAGACAGTAGTCTTACATGGTTTTGCTGCCTGCAAGCTGGCTCGTTACTCAGGCGAGAGGAGCTGAACTGAGAAACACGTGCAGAGTAGAGCTGTCCCCTCAAGCAGAGCCACTCCCTAAAGTTAAAGAAAAGAAGAGAAGAAAAGAATAGAAAAGAGTGGGACAGTTGCAGCAGAGAAGGAGGGAAAAGTGGCCTATTGAAAGATAACAACAACAACAACAAAAATGGGGGCAGGCAATGCATTTGGAGGCCACCCAGAAGGCACTTCACCTGGGGCCTTCTTAAACCTGCCAGAGATTTTGTGCTCAAATACTGTGCTTAGGGTGGGGACTGAATCTGCTTCAAATTGAAAGATTTTTGTCTGAATTGATTTGTAGACTGCAACTTTGCAGTTTTATAGGGGAAGAAATTGTGCCCTACAGTCCCTCCCCTCCCCTACAGAGTTCTCTATACGGAGTAATAAACAAAAGAATTTTTCAACCCAAAAAGGAAACAATGAGCTACAACCACATTATTCGATAGCTGAGTTTGCCAGCATGCAGGAAAAAGAATGGATTCTACATTATATGCTTTTAGACGCCAGGTGAAGACCTTTTTATTCTCCCAACATTTTAACAATCTATAAATTTTAAATAACATGGTTTTAAATTTGTAATTTTGCATTGCTGCTGTTTTTATCTGGTTGAGCTTTTATATTGTATTTTATATTATGGTTTTATACTGTTGTTTTATACTTTGAATGGTTTTAATTTCTGTGAACCGCCCAGAGAGCTCCGGCTATTGGGCGGTATAGAAATGTAATAAATAAATAAATAAATAAATCTTTGGACGAGAGAGCTACCTTTGCCTCAATTTATTGCAAATTTAGAGATGGATGAATCAATTAAATTTCAGACCATATCACTTTTGCATTCACCCATTCATGAGTCCGTTCCACCTTGCTTCACATCTCTTCATGATTTTTTTATTTAATTTTCCCCCCACACAAATATCAAAGTAGTTTTTTTCCAAGTCCATGTTTCCAGCATATTTTCCTTTCAAATATGCATTGTGATACATATTTTTGAGGCAAGGATTGTGTCACAACATTTGGACAAGAGTGAAATTTTATGAATAGCTCCATTTCCACCCCATTAGTTCAGTAGGTTCAGTCAGTCCATATTAGAATTCACAAAGACTGTATTCCTCAAGCATCTGCAGTGTTCTACTATATATAAAGCTGATGGTTGTAATGTGCATACACAACACATACATATCAGTTTTACAAAGCTCATTCCTGAAGCCATGAACAACCATGGAGATGATGCTCTCTGCATCAATTAAGGGGTCAGAGCAGAGCAGAACCTGCAAACATCCAGACTTGGATGTTTGCACAACAGAAAGACCATCATTTTGGCATACGGGCATAATTGTGGGTTGTTGTTTTTTTAAATGGCATCAGTTTGAGAGCATGGATTTATAAAATGGGAAGGAGAGAGAGAAGCAGAAAGACCTGGACAGACAAGATTTCTTCTGAATGTGTCACTATATATCTGCCACCTTTCTGTAAGTTTACATAATCAGAGATGCCATTCCTAGCTGATAGATTGGCAGTTAAAATGAAGTGAATACATAAATAGAGGATTGCAACAGAGTCAGCAATAAAAGTCAACCAACTCTGAACTAGATGTTTGCTTTAAGTAGATTCATATATAGAAGAGTAAGATCCAGACTAGAACTGAGAGTTATTGAAGGTGCTTCAATATCCAGTGGCTACAATGAAAAGCCAGGTAACCTATGATTAGTATACCCATTAACACAATTGTTATCAAGTACAACTGATAGCTTCACAAATAACTACCAGGCGCTGATAAAAACAAGGCCAGAACCGCTGTAATGAATTTGCCAGGCACTTCCAGGACAAAATCTTTGACATCCGTCAGGACTTAAGATGCCAGTGTTATAGCATTTGAATCTAGTGAGGTATCCAGAGCGCAGGTTTGTCCTGTTTTCTTGGATGAGTTTCAGTTGGTACAGCTTGAGGATGTTGACAAGGTGCTTGGACAGGTCCACGCAACCACATCTGTACTGGATCCTTGCCCCTCTTGGCTAATAAAAGCTAGCAGGGATGGAACAGCTGGCTGGGCCAAGGAAGTGATTAATGCCTCTCTGCGAGAGGGAGTGGTCCCACACCATCTGAAAGAGGCCGTAGTGAGACCACTCCTGAAGAAAACTTCCTTGGACCCAGAAAATCTTAGTAGTTACAGGCCGGTAGCAAATGTTCCATTCCTGGGCAAGGTCCTTGAGCGGGTGGTGGCGGGACAGCTCCAGACACTCTTGGATGAGACTGATTATCTGGATCCATTTCAGTTGGGCTTCAGGCCTGGTTTTGGCACGGAAACAGCCTTGGTTGCCCTGTATGATGACCTATGTCAGGAGAAAGACAGGAGAGGGAGTGTGACTCTGTTGATTCTCCTTGACCTCTCAGCGGCTTTCGATGCCATTGACAATGGTATCCTTCTGGGACGACTCGCTGAGCTGGGAGTGTGAGGTACTGCTTTGCAGTGGTTCCGCTCCTATTTGGCAGGTCAGATACAGAAGATGGTGCTTGGGGAACATTACTCGGCCCCATGGACTCTCAAGTATGGGGTCCCACAGGGGTCAGTTTTGTTCCCCATGTTGTTTCACATTTACATGAAGCTGCTGGGTGTGGTCATCCGGAGCTTTGGAGTGTGCTGTCATCAGTATGCTGATGACACGCAGCTCTATTTCTCCTTTTCATTTTCAGCAGGAGAGGCTGTGGATGTTTTGAACCGGTGCCTGGCTGCGACAATGGACTGGATGAGGGCTAAACTGAAACTCACTCCAGACAAGACTGAGATGCTGTTAGTAGGTGATTCTGCTGACAGGATGGGGCGGGTGTTCTACCAGTTCTGGATGGGATTGCACTCACCCTGAAGGAGCAGGTTTGTAGCTTGGGGGTTCTTTTAGATCCATCATTGTCACTTGAGGCTCAGGTGACCTCAGTGGCATGGAGTGCCTTTTACAAACTCCGCTTGGTGGCCCAGCTGTGCCCCTATCTGGACAGGGATAACCTAGCTTCAGTTGTCCATGCTGTGGTAACCTCCAAGTTAGATTACTGCAATGCACTCTATGTAGGGCGGCCTTTGAAGATGATTCGGAAGCTGCAGCTCATGTAAAATGCAGTGGCCAGATTGATTTCGGGAACCAGAAGGTTCGACCATAAAACACCTGCTCTGGTCCGCTTGCACTGGCTGCCTATATGTTTCCGAGCCCAATTCAAGGTGCTGGTTTTGACCTATAAAGCCTGACATGGCTTGGGACCACAATACCTGATGGAACGCCTCTCCCAACGTGAATATACCTGGTCACTACGTTCAACATTTTAGGTCCTCCTCCTGGTGCCTACTCCAAGAGAGGCTCGGAGTGTGGCAATGATGGACAGGGCCTTTTTGGTGGTGGCCCCCAGACAGTGGAAGGATTTCCCTGACAAGGCTCACCTGGCGCCAATGCTGCTATCTTTCCGGCGCCAGGTTAAGACTTTCCTCTTAGCCCAGGCATATAGCGGCACATCTTAATTACCCACATGTTTAGTTTTTTAATGGCTTTTAATGTTTTATGTGTGTATGTTCTGTGTTTTAGAATTTTAAATTTTGTATACTTGTTTTTATCTTAATTTTAGAATTTCTGTAAACCGCCCAGAGAGGCCTGGCTATGGGGGCAGTATATAAGTGTAATAAATAAATAATAAATTAATAATCTGCCAAATCCTATTCCAACTCAGCTCTACTCAACTGAACGGGAACCAAATCATGAGAATCTTGTTACCAGCCACCTCCATGTTCCTGGTCACAACAGCAGACAGTAATCATGCCTTCAATTCCAGAAAGGAATATCAAGGCTGTGTCTTCTATCAATTGTGTCTACTACAATTGCACATGACCCCATGTTCTTTAGCTTTACTCAAGATAACAGTGCCAACAATGAATTGATATGAGAAGGTACAGTTAGGATTTCATGAATAGAGCCATGAAACTCTGTGACTAAAAATGTTGAATTTAAGAACATAAGAACCATGCTGAAGCAGACCAAAGGCCTATCTAGACCACCATGGTGCTATATAAATAAATAAATAAATAAATAAATAATAATAATAATAATAATAATTCTGTTCATGCTGTTGTGGGAAGCCCACAAAGAAGACATGAATGCAATAACACCCTCCCACTCATGTATAAAGAGGCATACTGCCTCTGTTCCTGGAGATAATAGATAGCCATCATGACTAGCAGCCATTGAAAACAAATGTATAATCAATAAATATGTGAAATAAGGATGAAAAATTCAGGCAAATCAAGTAGCACAACTGTATGCAAATAACAGAGACTAATAGCCATTATGATTAGGCACAGAACTTTTCAGTTTTTCAAAGTGAAAATCCTGAAAGTTTGAGGATAATGGATACTTCTACAGAGGGGACAAAGTTAGCATGAGATGGAAAGAGCAGGTAAAGTATACGATTACTCAATAAAATATTATACAGTATTCTCAATAAGTACAAATGCCGTTTTTTAAATTGTAAAGGATTCCATTTTGCAATGCTACTCAACTTTTATTGTGGTTGTGTGTGCATTGTGTGCATATGTTTAAAATGCCTTTGAGTAGGTTTCTCAAGCAATTTTTAAACTAAACAAAAATAGTGGCTAGGAGAGGTTGTGGAAATATCCAAGCAAAGGATGGGCAGGCATCTGTCAGGAAATACTTTTTGCATAGGATGTCCTGTTCCAGGGCAGAGACTTGAGCCCTGTGATTCACTGGGTCCCCTTCCAATGTTACGATTCTATGATTATATGATAGTCTGGATCAGCACGCCCTAAATAAAGGCTGCTTCAGTCCTGACTTCCTTCCGTTGTCATATCATGAGCATTCTAAGTTTCATTAAACAAAACACCAAGCCAAGATTTAAAGTGCTTCAAATTGCAACATTAACCATATGATTTTAAAAGCAGAAAAGTATCACACCGATTACAAGAGAAATTAAGGATATAAGGTTACAAACTTCAATTGTTCCATGTGCAATTTACAGACCAGCAATGGGCCTTTAGGCTGGCCCTTGACAAAACATTATCAAAAGCCAAGCCCTTTACCATCTGTAATAGAGGGATACTAATAGTAAAATATAAATACTAAATGTGATAATAAAGAAAAAGTAAAGGAAGATTGTACCAGAGAGTGTACAATTATTAATTAAGTTACAGATTCTGACATGCTAACAGTCAGAGGAGGAGATTGGCAGCCTCAGGATCAAAGTACATGTAACATTAACTATGTAGTATGTAGCTGACCCCTTTCTTGCCTTCTTACTCTAGATTTGGATTGGACCACTGTGCATTAGGAAGGGAGGATTAAACCCTCCCTCAAGCCATTTGCTTTCTGAATACCCCCCTCCAAGGAAGGGGTTAAAGAAGAAGACATTTCTATTGGTTTCTCCTTTTCGTACTGCCTCATGGGGAAAGGATTTTGGAAAGCAAAAAGCTGGAGTAGGGGAAGAGAAGGGTCTATCCTGCCCTCCTGGTGCATGGTGGTTCCATTCCTTAATGAGGATTGCACACACTTATTCTAGATTAAGAAAACAAGGGGGTCAGCTACGTGCTAGATAAGTTTGAACCTCAACTTTTACTCTCAGACTAAAGAGTTCCACAAGAGCACCAGAAGACATGACTAACCTTCTTACTGCAAGCGAGAGAGAAGCTCAGTTCAGACAACACTTTTCTCAATGGTGGTTTTAGAGTAGGGGTGTGCACAGACCCCCCGCTCCGCTTCTCTTCCAGATCCATGATTTGCGGATCGGCCCACTCCGCCCCGCCCCCGCTCCGCCTATGTCCGCTCCGCTCCGCTCAGAGCTCCGGATCCGGATTGGAGCTCCGTTCCCCCTCCCATAGGCTTGCATTAAGCTAAAAAAGTATACAACTTTTTTTCTGTGAAAGTTAGAAACCTCAAGTTTGGCACCATGACACCTCATGGGGGTATACACACGCACACCAAGACACAAGGCAATCCCAACATCCCCTGATTTTTGGAGAATTTATGAAAATCGGGCACCCCATTCACACCCCTTTCCATAGCTCCGTCAATTTGCACGTTAAAAATCTCAAACTCGCCACCATGATAGCTTGTCCAGGGATACATACGCACGCCAAGACTCAAGGCAGTCCCATCATCCCCTGATTTTTGGGGAATTTATGAAAATCGGGCACCCAGCTCCGTCAATTTCATGTTAAAAATCTCAAACTCGCCACCATGATAGCTTGTTCAGGGATACATACGCACGCCAAGACTCAAGGCAGTCCCATCATCCCCTGATTTTGGGGGAATTTATGAAAATCCAACACCCCATTCACACCCTTTCCATAGCTCCGTCAATTTGCACGTTAAAAATCTCAAACTCTCCACCATGATAGCTTGTCCAGGGATACATACGCACGCCAAGACACAAGGCAGTCCCATCATGATAGGCATTGCTCCACCGGGTTACTCTCTTTGGAGGGCTGTGATAGCCCCCCAAGTACAGGAGAGAGTGGGGGCACATCCACATGGCATGCCCTGGGGGAGCTCATCCCCTTGCACCACATCTTTTCAGTTGTTCCCCAAAGTTAGGGTGGGTAGCAGTGCTGTGTTTCTATCTCTTATTATTGGCTTAGTATATGATTTCAGGTTGTGTTTGTGCATTTGGTGGGGCTACTGTTTTAAAAAACACTGGGAAAAGTCCGTTCAGACTAAGAAAGAGAAGTTTCCCAGAATCCCAAGTTACCCGTTTTGCCTATCCGCTCCTCCAACTCTGGGATCATGTGATCATGACCGGGAGTTGACTCTGCCCCTCAGCCCTTCGAAAAAGGTATTTCCCGCCGGTTTTTAAAAAATTCTAGCGCGCGACCCGCACCATGCAGAGAGCTGAGAGTAGTCTCAAAATGACCCCCATCCACGACTCTCTGTGCACAAGAATTTTCAGAACGATAGCTTCAAAAACAACACAGTTATCCCCCTTTCTTTTCCACAATGCAATCCTATGGGTGAAATGTTTCAAGATGGCGATTGGTCCGGACCGCGGAAACCGGAGCGCTCCGCAAATGGGCGCTTCTCTTCGCCTTGCTTCTAGGGGTCCGCGGTCCGCTTCTACTCCGCCTCTGGGCAAGGCGGAGCAGGCCAATTCGCTCCTGCTTCTGCGCTTCTAATCGGAGCAGAGCACATGCCTAGTACTTAATAGGGATGTGCACAGACCCCCTGCTCCGCTTCTCTTCCAGATCTGTGATTTGCGGATCGGGCCGCTTCGCTCCACCCCCGCTCCGCCTATGTCTGCTCCGCTCCGCTGCAGAGCTCCGGATCCGGATCGGAGCTCCGTTTCCCCCCCCCCAATAGGCTTGCATTAAGCTAAAAAAGTATACAACTTTTTTTTTGTTAAAGTTAGAAACCTCAAGTTTGGCACCATGACACCTCATGGATGTATACATACGCATGCCAAGACTCAAGGCAATCCCATCATCTCCTGATTTTTGGGGAATTTATGAAAATCGGGCACCCCATTCATACCCCTTTCGATAGCTCCGTCAATTTGCATGTTAGAAACCTCTAACTCAGCACCGTGATAGCCTATCCAGGGATACACATGCACACCAAGTCTCAAGGCAATCCCATCATCCCCTGATTTTTTGGGAATTTTTGAAAATCGGGCACCCCATTCACACCCCTTTGATAGCTCCGTCAATTTGCATGTTAGAAACCTCCAACTCACCACCATTATTATTATTATTATTATTATTATTATTTATTTATTTATATAGCACCATCAATGTACATGGTGCTGTACAGAGTAAAACAGTAAATAGCAAGACTCTGCCGCATAGGCTTACAATCTATGATAGCTTATCCAGGGATACACATGCATGCCAAGACTCAAGGCAGTCCCATCATCCCCTGATTTTTGGGGAATTTATGAAAATCGGGCACCCCATTCACACCCCTTTCGATAGCTCCGTCAATTTGCATGATAGAAACCTCAAACTTGCCACTATGATAGCTTATCCAGGGATACACATGCACACCAAGTCACAAGGCAGTCCCATCATTCCCTGATTTTTGGGGAATTTATGAAAATCGGGCACCCCATTCACACCCCTTTCGATAGCTCCGTCAGTTTGCATGTTAGAAACCTCAAACTCGCCACCATGATAGCTTGTCCAGGGATACACATGCACGCCAAGACTCAAGGCAGTCCCATCATCCCCTGATTTTTGGGGAATTTATGAAAATCAGGCACCCCATTCACACCCCTTTCAATAGCTCCGTCAATTTGCACGTTAAAAATCTCAAACTCACCACCATGACAGCTTATCCAGGGATACACATGCACACCAAGTCTCAAGGCACCATTATCTCCTGATTTTTGGGGAATTTATGAAAATCGGGCACCCCATTTGCAGACGTGGACTGTTCTCTGACATTTGGACAGATAAAAAAAAGGGAAGTGGGCACACTCACAGATGCCATCTAGACCCACAATCATGCCAAGGTACAAGGCAATCCCATCATCCCCTGATTTTTGGCAGAGCTTAAACCTACAGACAGCTCAATGGGGCCATTTCAAAGGAAATCCCAAGATGCCATGAACTGGGGAGTAGAGATCAACCTAAATATGAATCTTCTTCCACACTTGATAAATGGATTTGGAACTTCCAAAAGTCTAATTGAGCGCAGGAAGGACTTCTCCCCTGAGTCAAAGCCAGACACAAACCATCCCAGTGAGGCGGGCAGGGGAGGAGGGAGAGAAGGCAGGCAGGCAGCAGACATTTCTGGGGGCATAAGGAAGTGAGCCAAGGATAAGCCAGTAATGCATATAAAATGGAATAAATAAATAAATAAATAAATAAATAAACAAAGGAGGGGTGGAATTAAAAGCAGCAGTGTTGCTGAATAAACAACAAGAAAAACTTTTTAAAAAAGGCTATATCTGTCTTTTACCAGTAAGAGGGGGGTGGACGTGCCCAAAGGGGGAATCATCTGCCAATTTGACTGTTCCTGTCTAGGTACAAGTCTTTAAGAAGCAAACAATCACTTCAACTCATGATAGGCATTGCTCCGCCGGGTTACTCTTTGGAGGGCTCTGATGGCCCTCCAAGTACAGGAGAGTGAGGGCACGTCCACATGCCCTAGGGGAGCTCATCCCCTTGCACCACATCTATTCAGTTGTTCCCCAAAGATAGGGTGGGTAGCAGTGCTGTGTTTTTTCTATCTCTTATTATTGGCTTAGTATATGATTTCAGGTTGTGTTTGTGCATTTGGTGGGGCTACTGTTTTAAAAAACACTGGGAAAAGTCCGTTCAGACTAAGAAAGAGAAGTTCCCAGAATCCCAAGTTATCCATTTTGCCTATCCCCTCCTCCAACTTTGGGATCATGTGATCATGACCGGGAGTTGACTCTGCCCCATAGCAATCGAAAAGGTAATCTTTTTCCCGCCTTTACCCTACTTTTTTAAAAATTCTAGCAAGTGAACCGCAGCACACAGAGAGCTGAGAGTAGGCTCAAAATGACCCCCAGCCATGACTCTCTAAGCACAAGAAGTTTCAGAAAGATAGCTTCAAAAACAACACAGTTATCCCCTTTTCTTTTCCGCAATGCAATCCTATGGGCGAAATGTTTCAAAATGGCGATCGGATCGGTCCGCGGAAAAAGGATCGCTCCGAAAATGGGTGCTTCTCTTCGCCTTGCTTCTAGGGGTCCGCGGTCCGCTTCTACTCCGCCTCTGGGCAAGGCGGAGCAGGCCAATTCGCTTCTGATTCTCCGCTTCTAATCAGAGCGGAGCACATGCCTATTTTAGAGCTCCACACTGGAGTTTAAACACCACCGTTGAGAAATGTGTTATCTGGCAGAAAAACTCCACGCAATGGTGGAGGTTTTTTGGGAAAACACTCAATGCAGAATATCCATGCGGTGCAGAGGAGAGTTCCTGCACAACAATTGTGTTGCATGTTGTGTGGTGGGCTCCATGAAGTTTTCCTTTGCATTGAGTTGACTTTTCTTATTGGCTACAGAGTTCCCTGGCAAGAGCGGCAAAAGGAGTGAGTACTGCTCTAGGAGAGTCACCAGGATTGGTTTTTTTCTGCAGCAATGGCTGAAGGGATACCATCGGGAGGTCTGGAGAGGAGGGAAAGTGGAAGAACTTTCAAACACTGTTTTTACTCAACTCCACGGCAGCTCATAGTCACACAATGGTGGAGTTAGAACAGGTTGTGTGGGGAGTACATCCTAAAAATTCAACCATTGTCTGAACTGAGCCAGAAAGAAAGAAGAACAGAAAAGCAGTGGAAAAGAAAGTTCTTTTTAAGAGAACTTTTCCTAGCAATAGAGATGCTTGTGCGGGAAGGATCTTTGCAAATTCTGATACAAACTGCCTGATCCACACCTCCTAGGTAAGGTGTGGATCAGAACATAGCTATCCGCATAATCTGACACAGTTCTCAGCTAAAATAAATACATTAAAAAGTAGTAAAAGAAAATAGATTTCAAAATATATATTTAAATGTGAATATTTATGTGGATTTTTTATTTTTTATGTTATTATTATTATTATTATTATTATTATTATTATTCAGATTAATGTGGAAACGGGACAAATCAGACTTGTTGGTGAACACATGAAAGGGTGATATGGACCAGAAAAGACTGGTTCAGCCATCCATAAGCGCCACTAGATATTCCATATACAGGCTGTTGAAAAGATCTTAGCCGGAGGAAATAATATAGTAAATTTGAATGAGGCCCAGTAGGCAAGGTAAATATCAATGTATAGCTGCTGATGAGGAAAAAAAAATAGGAATGTAAGAATAGGCTGACTTGTACTTTTATCATTTCCTGGCAGTATTCCATGTCTTGATCTGCTTTCCAAAATGGGTATCATCCCATGCCCTAAGGTTCTTAATAATAATTAATTTTGAAATGCAATTTGGTAGAGAAGGATTCACTGACTTGGCTCCAATTCTAAAATAAAATCTAAATGGCTAATTGTTCATCAATACTTCTGCTTTTATCTTGTGAGTTTCATAAGGTCCTATGCTGGGTGATCACTGTGTCACAGTGAATGCCGATCTAATGTAGATGTGGTCCTATGTTTAACCTGCATAGTCAATAGCACAGGAATAGCTGTTGAAACAAAAGTGACTGCAACAACACCAACAGACATTCCCAGGTGTCTCTGAGAACTCCAGCACCTTTTGGGGGCACTCCTGGATCCATCGCTCCAAATGAAAGCCCAGATATATGCAACCGTCAGGAGTGCCGACTATCAGCATTGGATGTTACGTCAGCTGTGCCCCTTCCCAGAGTTGGAAAACCTAAAGACGGTAGTGAACACACTAGTAACCTCAAGGCTCAACTTCTGCAATGCGCTGTACATGGGGCTACCATTATACCTAGTTGGGAAACTTCAATTAGTTCAAAATATGTCAGCCAGGTTGGTCACTGGTACATCTAGAGATGACCATATTACCCCAACTTTAAAATCACCCCACTGGTTGCCAATTAGTTTTGGGTGAAGTAGAAAGCATTGGTCATTACCTTTTACACCCTGCATGGTTTGGGCCCAGGTTACCTGCAGGATCGACTTCTCCCATACAATATGCCCTGCACCCTCAGGTCCTATAGGGAGAACTTACTTTAGTCTGCCAAAATTAGGCTGACAACTGTTATCCAGAGGACCTTTTCTTCTGTCACCCTCAGACTCTGGAATGGCCCGCCAGAGGATATTTGTCAATGTAACACTCTCTCTGAGTTTAAGACAGCCATAAAGACTAATCTCTTCCTGCAGGCCTAAAAAGATGGATTTTAAACCTAAGGATTTCAATATGTTGTGATTGTTATTTTAATATTGTATTGGTTTTATATGTTCTTTTAATTAATTTTATGTATTTGATTTATATGGTATTGTTGTACTAATGTTGTTCCCCACCTTGATCCAAAGGGAGAGGCAGGTAAGAAATTATGATATTATTATTATTATTATTATTATTATTATTATTATTATTATTATTATTAGCTGGGTAGTGTTCAGCAAGTCTCCTGGACAACTATTGAGTTAGATGGACCTATGATCTATCTTAGGACGAGTCAGCTTCCTATGTTCCCATGACCGATCATGACAGTGTGCACCAATGACAATCCCAAAGTGCCTGTGTAGGTAAGGCCCAAATTAACATCCGATGACAGCAGGAATGACAAATGACATCACCCTATCCAGTTTATGCCCTTTCCATACAATCTTCACAGGCATGCTTTCATTAATAGACAATAGAGCCATTTTCCTCTCAAAGCATTTCATGGGCTGGTAGAAGGCTTGCATGTAGAAGTTAGAGGTTTCTTGGGGAAAGGGTTCAAGTCCCATTAAGGTACCATCAATTACACTCACAGCCACACAAACAACGTTCAGAACACAACACACATATATGGTGTCTGTTAAAGCTGTACATGGACCCCCCGAACTGCTTCAGGCCGATCCGCCCATCCCCCTGGCCCTCAGTTGAAGCTCGCAACAGAAACAGGTAAGGGGGTTGGGGGAGTTTCCACCCTCCCCCCACAGTCTTCCCCCACCCTCTTACCTGTGTCCGTCACGGTCCATCGTGGGCTTCAATTGAGGCCCTGGCTTCAAGCCAGAAGAGAAGGCCGCGGCCTCTTCCGGCTTGAAGCCGGGGCCTCAATTGAAGCCTGCAATGGACCGCGATGGACACAGGTAAGCCCCCCTCCCCCCTTACCTGGTTCCATCGCTGTGGGCACACGGATTGTGCCGGCGCCAGGTGAGTTCCCCTCCCCCCCACTTACCTGCGTCCGGTGCTCCAGATTGAGGCGAACTGCTTCGCCACGATCCCCAGCCCCCCCGACCCGATCCGTCTCCGCCTTTGTCGGAGGCGAATCAGGCTGCTCCGCTATCGCTTCTCCAAACCAAAGCGAAGTGGAGCACAGCCCTAGTCTCTGTAACACACTCTTTTCAAGAGAGAGGGAAGAAAAGCAACATGGATAAGCAAAACTAGCAAAGGAGGCAATGGTATGAGCTTCCTGGCAGCCCAGTGAGAAAGAGGCAAGGAAATGGGAAACAGGAAGTGTGGGTTGGTGTCCCACTGCTGGGGGATGCAAATGTATCCTTGAAATGGCAAAGACCATAGCAGCAGCAACAGCAACAACAACAACAATTACTTATTTTATTTTGATGATAATGATACATAGAAAAGGGGAAAGCTAGCATGAAATGAAATATAAGCCCCCTACTCCAACTGGAACACCAGGCTAACTGCACAGCTATAGAAGGAGACAGAAGACAGACTTACAACAGGGGACTATGGAATCTTCCAGGGACCAAGCCAATGCCAGTCCCTTGCCATGTCCATATTGACCCAGTCCATATAGACCAGAACTGAAGGGGCTCTGTGTGTGGTCACAAGTCAGTGAAACACACAAGGATGTGCTTGCACCACTCAAGATAGGCTTATGCCGTTTGTCACTACCTATATTAATTATCATTTTTAATCATTTGGCTCGCTTTGCAATTTCTTTCATCTAAAGTGAACCATTAATTCCAAACTTAACAAGCAGAACCATACAACAGTAATAATATCTAAAACATCTGTTCTTTGTCATCTCACATTTCAGAAGATTAAGTCAATAAAGTCTAATATCATATGGTCCTTTCAGGCAAATTACATCATAATTCTTTAATTATAGGTAATCCTGGTAATATGCAACAAAGAACTCAGCTTCTGCTTGTCAGTAACTATTTAAATCATAAACATTTTTGTTCTTCTTTCAAAAAATGAAGCTTATATAATAAAAATTAATAACCACCACCAAGAAATTGCCACATGACATATGCTTACCTTAAGGAATAAGCTGTTTCCCATTACCATTTGGGGATGGATTTTGTTCAATATACTACATGTTCATAAATATAATATGGTACAACTCTCTCAGATTGTACCATTTCAGAATACATTCCTAATGGTAAAAGACTGAGGAAAGAGTTCTTGCCTAGCCTTCTCCCAGAACAGAAAACACCAGGGATGGTGAGAAATCCATTCTGTTAATATTTTACATGCAGTTATTTAAATCATAAACATATTCACACTTTTCAGAATTTAGCAGTATAACTTGCAAATAAAAATGTGTGCAAAATGCTTATGTTTTACAGAATAGTGCACACATAAATGCATATATTAAGGGAAAGCGCACAGAAAATTGTTTTAATTTAGGGGAATATAGCTTGCATTAGAAGAGTACAAAAATTATATGTTTTAAGAAAGGCCCATGAAAATACACAAATTTCCATGCTGAGGTGTGTTTTTTATAATGTGAACTGGTGCAAGATCAGGATGGAACAAATGTAGTATTCATTCAAAACATGAGAAACTGAGCAAAACTGAAGCTTGGTAGATTCATCCATCCCTATGAGACATGCAGATATTGGAACAGAAAGAAAGGTTCATGTGAGACTGGACTCCACGGTGCAGATTTGGTGCCGTGTCCCTCAGAAACCCTGCTGTGCGGATTTTCTGGGTGACCATCCAGAGACATGAGCTAGCCCCGCCCCCTTCCTGATGGAAGGTGAACAATCTCAGGTCACTTTCCACCAGGCACTGCCCAGACATGCCTCCACTGCGACTCCAGAGTGAGGCTGAGGGGCTGTCTTGATGTCACGTCGCTCTGGAGAACAAAGTCGGGATAAGTCCCTGACATTTTTCAGTGGAAAACCCAAGGGCAGGTGCACGATTGCAGCTGGGGCTTTCCAAACATTTAGACAGCCCTTTGGTCAGCCTCAGAACATATGAAGTCAAAAGAAAGAAAGGGGGTGGAACAGAGAAGCTGCAGGTGTTGTTCCATCAATGCTGAATACCACAGGCAGCCTATACAGATCTGGAATTAGGCGATATCACCATAAACTCAGAAGGTGCAACTTCTACACAAACTTCAGCCTTATTACCTTTTCTCCAGACAGACAGTGGACTAACTATACTTTAAAGTAAAGTTTTTAAGATGAGATTACTATTATTTGCTATCTATAAAAATCAAAGGCATATTCAAGTCTGGCTTTCCTTTGGAGCTTTCTCCTCCTTTTCTGTATATTTCAAACAGTAAATAAATATGGATTTATCAACATCCCTGAGCCAGAACTATTCAAGTTATGACTGCTTTCATTTCAAAGCCCTTCAAGCCCCATGCTTATCGGATGGTGAAACCTATGTATGCTGATTATTTTTGTTGTATTTTCAAACCCAGTTTCATGCTGGAGGTTAAAACAGCCAAACTGACAAATCTCATGGAACAGCAATTGGACTCTTACAATTGCTGTATGTCCACTTTACTTTCTGCCCTCAGCCTCCTGCCAGCAAGTTCTGCTAACCATGGCCTTAGCTAGACCTGAGGATTATCCCACGGAAATGGAGGGCTCATCCCTGCCTGCTCCCGGGATCCCCTGTGTGTCATTTGGATGCACAGGGATGATCCTGGGACGATCCCGGGATATAGTTCTGGTCTAGCCATGGCCCAGGAGAATATGACAAATTTCTCAAACTCCTTTTGGACATGCTAAGGTGGAGATGCAACATGAATGAAACAGTTCCTGTATCCCATACATTGCTCCATCTACCTGGGCCAAACACACAGTTCTCTAGGTTTCATTAACCTATGAGGCTAACAACAAATTTCAGCAGTAGGAATGCTCAAAGCCCTCAAAATCAGAGTTGGCCTCAAACTCTGTGAATCTTGGTAGCATTTTCCATCCATTTCCAGACTATTCTCAAAATAATCAGTTTTTAATTGCATTTCTATACCACCTGATAGCTGAAGCTCTCTGGGCAGTTCACAAAGTTTAACTTACAGATCAATAGGATTGCTTGACTGGAAATAGTATTTACTATTGTCCATTGGAACACTATGCCCAAGAAGTAATGAACTAAGAGAACAATAATGCATAGCTGAGTCAGGTTTCTGCCACTTGAACACACAAGAGATCCAGAACCAAATATTTTATAGTAAGCCTTAGACTAAAGCTTGAACAAATAGCCAATATAAAAAGAGCAAGTTGGAACAAAGCATTGACCTTTCATAAAGTACGTTCCATTTTAGGTTTACTATCTGGGCAGTCACTTCAGGTATTTGACATGTTTACACTTTGAAATTTCAATATGACTTACCCAGCAAAAGGCTCAAGTAACTGAACCAACCCCATTCTAAAGAAAGCACACACACACAAAGCACTTAGCAGTGGAGTTGGTCAAAAGTATTCTTTCACCCTGATCCAGCACACATAGAAACAAGTCTATTCCACTGTTTTGAATAGACTTCCAAACATGTGTGCTTAGCAATGGATGCAGGTGCTTCAGATGAGAGAAAATGATTAAAGTATTCTGGCTTAAATGCATTACAAATCTTCCTGAAAAACCAGGATATATAAATAAGTAGATGTTGTGAGATGAGAACCGTAATTATAAAGACGTATGCAAGGTAAGTGAGTCACAAACTAAGTGAGCAACAGCACTACCGCATATTTTGCCACACTAGCAAAAAGCTCCCGTTTACAATGGGCTGTGGTTAGGGGTGGGTGAATCTGTCAGTATGGTTTTCTCTCATTCAGATTATATATATATTCACAAGTTCTTTCTCTCCAGAATATGATTTTGTTGTCGTTGCAAATCTTGGTAAATTCTTAAGAAAAACTATCTGAAACTAAATTCTCACTGATCTGCACCAGCCAAATTCAGTTGTGCAACAACTCCCTGCCTGTGGCAGACTGTGATGTACCAGTTTGCTATGTAGCTGTTAAAAGTCCTGATGGGGAAAAAAAAGATGACAACCCTAATTGGGCTGAATTAGTACTAATAGGGCTGAATCCACAGGGATGGAAGCTCAGACTTTGAAGAGTCAAGCACTCAATGTCCGGGGCCTGGATGGGTGACTCTGTCCATTTTAATTTGTTCCACTTTCATTTTTTTAATCTTAATTTCTTTTTGTCACAAACAAGGACAATTTTGCAAATTTTGGTAAATTCTCATAAAAATCAAACTGAACAAAATTCTCACCTATCCCTAGCTGTGATCACTATGGTTGTGGAGAGAACAGCTGTGTATATTTTAGGAGTCCATTCATGTTACAGAGGTAACTATTAGGGGTGTGCACGGACCCCCCGCTCCGCCCCATGGGCCGATCGGAAAATTTTGGATCGGCCCGCTCCGCGCCGCTCCGCCCATACTCCGCTCCTCTTCGCCGCGGAGCTCCGGCTCCGAATCGGAGCTCCGCAGTGGAGGGGAGTGGTGCCAGGTAAGGCCGGAAGAGGAGGGCGGAGGGGTGCGGCCTAGACTTCCTGGTTGAACCGTGGGCTCAATTGAAGAAGCCGACGGACTGCGGACGGAGGCAGGTAAGGGAGAGGAGGGGGGGTTTACCGGGCCCTGCTGCTGTCGCCGCATGGGCGACAGCGGCAGGGCCCGGTAAACCCCACTTACCTTTCCGGCGGAGCTCCGGATCGAGGCGAAGGATCCGCCTTCACCTCGATCCTCTTCACCACGCTCCGCCGGCCCCCCAATCCTCTTCACCTCCGCCTTAAGGGGAGGCGAAGCACCCCGCTCCGCTTCTAATTCGCCGGTCCAATTAGAAGCGGAGCACATCCGTAGTACCTATAACTACATTCCAATTGCCCCCCTCCATTGTACACCAAACTGCCTAGGCTGGAGGTGCCCCATATCATTCAACTTACACAGGATGAGGTCAGAGTGTGCACTCAGGACATCTTTGTGGTGGGATACTCATGGTATCTTCAGAAAGGATTTATTTCCCACTCTCTCCTCATTCTAGTCAATTACAGCACATTCTATTTGACCCATAAAGTTTAGGTTGCGCTACTCAAACAGCGTACCACAACGTAAAATTGTACTATTTGAGATTGCCTAACCAAATGACAAAATAAGCCATTGTAAGTCAAAGGGCCTGGATGCAGAGTAAGCAGATAAACAATCTGAATGCAGAGTAAGTTTAACACATATTCAGGCTTCTTCCTTGGCAGGGCCAGTGCCAGACTATTCTGCGCCTTAGGCAAGGCGAGCTCTGGGCATGGGCAGGGAAGGGGGCTACCTCATGGTGGTGTGTGTGTCACTTGTGCTGTCCCAAAGCTTATTGGGGTGCAGCCCTTCCCCTTATTCTGAGGGGCGGCCCATGGGCACCACTTCTTCCACGCCTCTCCGAGGGCTGCCCCCCACCGCCCAGCTCTGGAAGGGCATGTTGGATCCTGGAATGGATCCTGGTTATGTTTTTCCATTGATTTGTTAATTGCTGAAGACCTGGAGGAACAGAAGACTCAGCAGAAAACTTAAAGGTCAACTCTGCACCTGGACATTGAGTGTCATAATTGAATAATTGGTTAACTGATTGTCTTCAATTAAGGGTTGCAAGGAGTTGCATCATTGTACAGGTAGTCTATAAAAGGAAATGTATTTTCATGTGCATCTCACATAACTGAACTGATGTGAAGCTGTATTGACTGAACGTTTGTAAGTATTATCTGTTTTGCCATAACTAAATTATATTTTTATATGCCAGTAAAAAGGTTTGTTTTAACCAATACAAATCTCTGTCTTAATTCATGTCTTTGCTGACTTGGCTGAAAACCGCTGTAATACTCTGCTAGTTTCTGTATGGGCCCAAACAAACAGAAACTTAATACAAAAGGTTATTTGCCAGAAGCCCAGTCTGTGCAATAACTAATAAGGTTGTAAAACCCATAACTCAATAGGGCAGACCTTCTGATCCTCCTTTGGGGCACTGCAGCAAGGCCGGGCACACCACTTCTGTCCCCAACCGTGCGGCTGCCCCTGCACCTCTGTGCACCCTGCGAGGAGGGGCTGCGAACAAGCCCTGGCTGGCTGGGGGGGGTGGCCTCTGCCCCGCAGTCTCTCCTCAGTCTCCAGAGGCTGCAGAGCCCAATGGGGAAGGCGGCGTGCCGGGGCTGCTGCTGCTCCAGCTGTCCCCCGGCCCACCCCTCTTCTGTCTCCTCTGCATCATCTCCCCCCCCCCCCCCGCAGCGCCTCTCCAGGGCCTCTGATGGCAGCTGCAGGAAAAAGCTGGCCACGCAGGGGCGCACACAAGCCCCCCCAAAAAACTTCCGACCCCAGGAGTGGGGAGAGGGGGCAGTCTGCTTCCCTCTGACGTCCGCACCCTAGGCGGCTGCGTAGTTGGCCTTAATGGTAGCACCAGCCCTGTTCCTTGGATAGAATAACAAAACAGAACACGATTCTTCCATCTAGAATTCCCTTTGATGTCCCAGTCTAGTGTAAGTCATGGGTGATCAATGTAAGACATTCTGAAATACTGGCTTCGCTCAAGGCATGGATCAGTCATTAACTTTGCAGTAATGGCGGCAATTCTTCCTTCCGCAGATGCTTTTCCATTTTCCCAGCTATATTCAAAGGTGTCCAAAGACTCAATTCACTCTTCATATACCTACAAGCTGGAAGGTGTTCCATTAATGTTTTCATACAGCAAAATCCCATGCATGTTCAGACAGCAGAAAGTCCTACAATTCTGGCTAGCTGGAGGGATGCTGGGAATTGAAGGCCAGTTTTCTGTCTAAACATGTATTGGATTGTGCCCTTGGTTTTACTGCAGAATGGAAATTGGCTTACGGTGCAATATTCAGCTTTATTCCTCTGGATAAGAGGCATGCTGCAAACACTGCCCATAAGCCATGTGTGCAATTATGTAAACTTGCTATACCGATGGTCTTCACTGCAGTAATTCCTATTGCTCTACAAGTTTGCACTCGTAAATCTATTCTTCTTTGCCCTATGCCTCACAAAAATTATGCACAGCATGCATCCTTTTACCCCCAGGGTGCTGATTGTTTGTGTGTTGGGGGGCACATGTTCCGTGTATGTTACATGAGCATTAAACAAAAAACTATGGTTTACAAAACAACATTAAGGCTCTACAGTTTTCAACCCAGCACCAAAAAGCAGAGAAATTGGGAGTTAAGGCTCACAAGCCTTAATGCCACACCCTCCCTACGGAGGCAGAAGGGCGAGTGAAATTGTCATTCTCTCAAAGCAGACCATGGGACATACTGACTTGCAAGGATGGGAGTTGTAGTCCAACACCTTTGGAGGGCACCAGAGAAGTAGGTGGCCCTAAGTTGTTTGTCATCAGTTTTCCACAACCCCACAGTCACCTCTGCATATCATATTCTCTATCCTGTCCTCATGGTTTATCTGCTTTGGGAGAATGAGAATTTCACTGCTCGGGAAAGCTGGGTGCGAGGTCAACCATGAGTCTGCCCCTGCCTGCCAACCTGCACGAGCGACCATCCGCTCACGCCCAGCAGCCGCCCTTCTAATGAGAGCTGGCATTTTTAAGGGAAATGAGGGCTCTGCATTGTTGTAGATCTAATGTTCTGCACAAGCATTTCTTATGAGAAGTATAAGAAAATATTTGATTTAGCAGTTAATTAATTGGATTTTGTATTGAAGTTTAAAATAGCAGGTGAAAGGGTTTTTGTTTTGATTTGTTTAATAGTTACGTTTTTTATATACTAGTCTGAACATTGAGAAATATGCATATACAGACTTAGTAATTAAAAATATTTTGTGCATTGTCATCTGGAACCAGCAGCACAAATATAACCCATAACTATTAAAGATTTCAAAAGAATGTTCAGATTTCAAAAGAAGGAACGCCTCCTCCCATATGTACCTGCCTGGACCTTAAGATCATCTACAGGGGCCCTTCTCCGTGAGACCCTGTCAAAGGAAGTGAGGCAGGTGGCTACCAGGAGGAGGGCCTTCTCTGCTGTGGCACCCCAGCTGTGGAATGAGCTCCTAAGGAGGTTCGCTTGGCACCTACATTATATTCTTTTAGACACCAGGTGAAGACCTTTTTTTATTCTCCCAGTATTTTAACAGATGAATTACAAATTAATTTTAACTTTGCTGTTTTAAATTTGTATTTTAAATTTGTATTTTTGCATTGCTGCTGTTTTTATCTTGGCTGTGCTTTTATATTGTATTTTATATTATGGTTTTTTACTGTTGTTTTGTTTTGAATTGTCTTAATTTTGTGAACTGCCCAGAAAGCTTCGGCTATTGGGTGGTATAGAAATGCAATATATATATATATATATATATATATATATATATATATGTACACATAGACTTCTACTCAATGGTACCTCAATGGCTAAATAGAAGTTCTACCTGTTGTGCTTCAGAGCACAAATTGGCTTTTCATTACCATTAAGCCAGTAGGGCAGCAGCCTAGAGCGGCAGACCTCAGAGGGGTGCAGCAGGATGGCCGAGGCGGGTGCATGCTCGGCGCATCTTTACTCTGGAGCTGACAGCATCATTCTCAGCCAGTCGGCCCCCTATCTGCCCCTGCAGATGCAGGGAAGACTGGCCTGCCCATCGGCAGGGCGTTGAGTGAGCCGTGGCTTGGCCGCACTTGGGACGTACCTTCCAGTCTCTGTGAACCCCCACGGATGCAAGGAGGATTCTCTTGCCCACCTGGTGGCATTTGCAGGGCCGTGTTTGGGATTCTCCCTGCTGGCGCGAGGCACTGGGTGTGGTATGAGCACCCATGCCACACCCATCAAATAGACCTGGGAGTGGGATCTGTGGGTCTTTTTCCTCTGAGGGGGGCGCTCCAGGTGCGTTGCCTTCAGCACGGCCTATACGCTTCAAGCGCTGGAACACCTGGAGTCTGTCCTATCGGCCCATTTAATTTAAAGAAAAAAGATCCATGGGGATTCTAGCCCTTCTCCCCTCCCTCCCGCAAGTAGGCCTCGGCGTTTGGCTGCTGGGCTCTGCCTGGGTGACCACAACTGGGCAGCTTCAAGCAGCCTCCCCATGAGGAGGACGAGATGTCGTCAGGCCTAGTAGAAAAGAAGCAGCGCGTTAGCTAGAAAGGAGCAGCAATCGGGTGGAGACAGGAGTGGCTGCTCTTCGCTGCCCCCTTTTCACCCTCCGTAGCGACTTTACTTTCCATTCGAGGGGTGGAGAGACAAAAGTACCCGGTGGCAGTGGACTTGTTTAGCCTGCTCCCTGCCTTGTTAAGGGCTATGGCCACTGACAGTGAACAAGCCATTTTGCCTCCCTGTAGGGGCAGCAACAGCAGGCCTTCTAAGCCCATTTCTGGTCTTCAATGAGCAGAGTGGTTTAGGTGGCAATCAGGTCCCCTCACCCACTGTGGGGATTCATATCAGCAGACTTTATTAAGTTAGGTTTAACCCTGCTAGCCAGTGTAGTCTGTTTTCTAACCATATTAATTTAGTCACATCAGTATACCCCATTGAACTCAGTGGGATTTCTTTCTTTCTGAGTAGACATGTACAGAACTGCTCTTGTTTATTTATACAGTACCAGCATTGTACAGTACATAGTTAAATTATGGAACTATAATTTAACTATAAATTATAGAAATAGTGATGGCCACCAGTTTGGATGGCTTTAAAATGGGGTTAGATAAATTCCTGGAGGGGAAAACTATCAATAGCTACTAGCCCTGATAACTTTGTGCTACTTCCAATATCTAAGGCAGTCATTCTGTATGCATCTGTTGCTGGGGGAACATGGGTGTTGCACCATGTCCTGCTTTGCTGGTCCCTAACTGACAGCTGGCTGGCCACTGTGTGAACAGAGTGTTGGACTGGATGGACCCTTGGTCTGATCCAGCATGGTACTTCTTATGTTCCTTCTGTACAGTCTGGTGGACCGCATGCTGAGGGTCCTAGATTGATCCCTAATTTGTCCAAGAGAGGCAAGGAGGAAGTCCCGCCTGGGGCCTTGGGGGTTTCTCTGTCTGACTGCAAGCAAAATATTGTGGTAACATGACAGGTTGGTTACGTTAAGTAACCTTAAATAGTATATATACTTAAAGGTGTGTGAAGTAAAAGGTTTTAATGTTGTGTCGCCAGTGGCGGAGGTATGCATCATACCAAGTGCCTTTTAGCCCAAAATGATTTGTGTGCAAAAATATTCAATTTTGTATTGAAATTGATTATTACTTATTCTTGCAATTTAAAATAAATTTAGCAGTTTCAAGTTTTGTGCTTTTTATTTTTTCTACAAAACATCTGTTCTTAAAAATCGAAGTTGGCAATTTTTTTTGGGGGGGGGTTGCAAGTAGCTCGCCTTGCCTATGGTGCAAAATAGGCAAGCACTGGCCCTGCCTGCCAGTAATGTACAAAAAAAAAAAACCTTTAATTTCACTAAAGATCGGAACTTGCACTGTTCACAATGCAAGCACATTTTTTTAGGCAAAGCTTTTATATTCCTGAGCTTGTGATTGCTTTTGCAAAATATGTTCAACAGAAGGACGTGCACTTCAAAATTAAGAAAGTACACCTTTGTGTGTGCACCCAAATTCATGCTTTCCCCATTCAAACAACAACAACACCCAAATGCTCAGATTTGGAACTGGAGTTGGAACTGAGCTTCAAGGCAGAAGTTGAAAAACCTCAACAAGCTTGGGTCTCATTGATTCTCCTATCCCTAGTGAGAACTTTGAACTAGAAGGCTCTAAAGTTGTTTCGATCCAACACACATATGTCTACCCATTTCCTAGATCTCATAACAATATCCAAGACTAGTTTACATCCCCCCTCACAGTGCTGTCTTCCATGCTGTGGAGGCTGGTGGCTCATATGTCACTGTAGCAGTGAATCCATTCTGAGTTTCAGTCAGAGTGAACCAGAGCTCTAAAAGAGATATTTAGTTTAGCACTAAAAGTGCTAAACTCTATCCCCAAACTGGTTTCAGTGCCTTGGATAGATCCTTTGGAGTTCTGACTGAAATCTAGGGTGGATTCATCGCCTCTTGACAGGAGCTACCAGCCTCCACTGCTTCCATACCTATCTTTAGATGCTAGATGTATAAGGAGGGCCAATTTTTAATGCCAGATGCACCATGGTGGACCTCCCTTTCTTTGAAGGCCCACAGAAGTTCAAACATGAGCATTTTCCAAGGCATTTTAAGACTTTCCTATTTGAGCTGGTTGGGAAATTTATCCTGTTGTTGTTGTTGTTGTTGTTATTTTGGTGGAGCGAAGCTGTTATTTTAATGGAATAATTTATATTTGCTTTTTAAAACTTACTTTGCCAGAGGCTTCATGATAATGTGTAATGAATAGCAAGCCAGACCTACCCAATGGTTTTTCTTGGCCAGCATATTCATATCATGTCTGGATACTTCAGAAAAAGAGTCCACCATGCATAGACTAGAAAGAGATTGACACTGAATCCTATAATTCTGAAGATGGTTTAGAATAAAAAATGGTCCCATAATCTGTGAACATTTAAATGGACTTTCCTGTTATTCTACTTTTTAAAAGACAGTGTATCTATTTCTTCTTCTTTTAATATTTTGACTGGCTTTCAGCAGGATAAAAATGCCAAACACTGTCAGAAGCCAACTAAGGTGGAGTTCAATCGCATTGCTGCTGTGGCTCTTTGGTTTTCTTCCTGAGAACCAAGAGAGAAGAACCTGAAGAGTAGTGTCAACAGAATGCTGTCTAACAGCAGCTTGCAAAATCTTTCCTCTCAATAGAGCCAAAAAGATCTCTCCATATAACGTTTATTTACAGTTCTACGTGCATAGGTCTCTGTCTCCTTTACCTGAACCATTTAATTTGTCTGTACAGAAGAGGTATGACTGGGAAGGTGTGCGTGTGTAAGCATGTAACAACCCTTGCTTGAACCATTCTCCTGGGAGAATGACAAAGGAATTCTAGGAATGTTGTGGGGGAAAGCACAGCAGAACAGCTCGGTTGCATAGGTGGAATTATGAACCAGTCCATCAATTTTTTCTCTCTCTTTACATGATTATTCCCATGGGAATATGATTTTGCAAAGGTTCTAGAACAGGGCTGGGCAACATTCATAGATCCACAGGCCAATTTCCCCCATGCCCTAGAACCCATTGGGGGTTGCAACAGTATATGGTATGTGTCCTGGGCCCCTACAGTTGTCACTGCACTTCAATACCATTATAAAGCAGCAGTAGTACAGATTTTGCCCAGGTTCCTGCTTCCTCCTTCACTTGGTTTCATTCCCACTGCTTCCTTCTCCTGAAATTGCTGTTTCTGCACAGCTGAATTACGATGGCAAATTTGGAGGCACGGTCAGGACACAAAAAGCTGGATGACCATACACAGCCCACAGGCCAGTTGTGGCCCACCTCTGTTCCAGAGGGATGGGTTATAGCAAAGTAGTTCTAAAGGGAAAGGGGTACAAAAAGGAAGAAGGCGGCTAGAAGAGGGACAGTCAGGAAGCAGTGTTCAAGAGAAGGGAAGCTGGATTGGACCAGCAAGGTGAAGCAAGAAAGGAGGAAGAAGGAGGCAAGGGAAGGAGCAAGATTTGAGAGCAAGCAGTGGAAATGAAACCAAGTGAAGGAGGAAGCAAGAACCTAGAGTGGGTCAGGTCAGCAAGGAGCAAGAAAGAGAAGTTGGGTCTCACACTGGCCTGACCATTCAGCTACATGGCCCTGGCTCCAGATACACTTTCACCATTTGGTAGTAAGTTGCTGGAGTTAAAAGTAGACAATGTGTCTCCATCAGAAGATGATGTATATCCATCTTAATAAGTGGCTTTTGGCTAAGATCTGGTGCAACAAAATGTTTTCTGATAATATTATTTTCTTCCCTGTAGGAAAGAAGACAGCAAAAAACCTAAAATGCATGAATGCACCTGCTGGGACTCCAGCTTCATCTCCACCCCAGTAGACGTTGGCTGCCCTCCAGTCACCCTTGAATAAATTAAATTATGTAGGAATGGCTTGTGCATAATTAATCTTGGAAGTGACCCGATGTCCCTTCCAACTGCTTGCAGGTAAACTAACCAAACCAGTCTTTCCCTTGAAAAGAGTCTGCAAAAATAAAGGAAAGTCTGTCTCTCATTTTTGAAACTTGTTGACATATGATATATTGGGGTTTAGGTTAAAGACCTTTGAAAAACTATCTAGTTCATCCTTGCTCTGGTTTTGTGCCATCGTGGTCCTAGCCAAGGCAGCTTCACACTTTTGAATGCTGCACCTAGAGGACTGAGTGGGCCACAGCGACATAAATGTTCCAACTGTCCCTGTTTACCCTAGAGACAATCTCTATTTTCTGCCCTCTGTCAAAACAATGTTCCTGTCATTTCCTCCATTTCCAAAGTTCAGAGGTGAGTGCCAATCCTATTATTGTCAAACAGCATCATACAGACACACACATGAGGGAGATATCACTAGACTTGGGGAAATCCCAAGGTTTCTAGAAATACAAAAACAAACAATCAATTAGGGGAAAATAATAAGGGTAATGAGCATACTCAGTGAGCACAGAATGCTGACAGTTGTGAAATAAAATATGGAAAACCAGGATATATGGGGGGTGGGGGGAGAGAATGAAACAGAATATTCTGGAAGAGGGCATTCTGAAATGGCAGGACCCAGAACTCAGCTGCTTTGTACTGCGTATAGCGTAAAATGGCTCTAACTGCTGCTAGGGCTGTGTGAACAGAAACGCCCTAAATCCTCGCCCAGCGTAGCTTGGGTGGGTGGGGAGCTGTTGTGGTGTGTGTGTGCGTGGAACGAGGTGGGGCCCATGTGACTCGGGGAGGATCTAGGAGCCTCTTAAGGGCTCACGCGCCTCCTCACCTTTGCAACGTGGCTCCCTCCCTCCCTTCCCTGTAGGTAGTGTGGACTTGCTGGTTGTCCTTTAATGGAAGCCAAGTAGGAATTTTTTGCTCACAATCTGTGATTGGTTGTGAGTTTTTTCACCTACTTCATACTGCAAGACAGATAGGGAGTATAAATAGGATGATTGGTTTAATTCAGTCACATTAATGGCAGGAATGCAGGCATCTTCACATGGCGAGGGACAGTGAGCATTCTAAGGCACCAGACGGTGATTGGTAAATACTTGAGGTTCAACAGCTGCGAGTCCTGCCACCCATCTGGGGAAATAAGGATTACTTCTGAGGCCAACCTTTTCTCACCCACTCGCGGTTACATAGCACGGTGTGTGTGTGTGTGTGTGTGTGTGTGTGAGTGAGACACGGAAGGCCTCCCTACCCTGGAAGGGGAAGCTTGGGGCGGTGAAATTTATGGTGCCGCCCCTTGGCTGAGAATGTCTCACCCATTTTCAGTTAACGGATATATGCCGTTTTAGAAGATGATGCCTGCTTAGGTTCCCTTCTGCAGATCCATCAATAAATGTGGCCCTGTTTAAGACACAGCTAATGACTCTGACTCGTTATTTCACACACTCCACATTCCACAACAGAAGCACTCCACTCTGCAACATTTCATTGCAGACCCCAAGTACTTTGATCCTTTTTCTTTTAAGAGGGAAAGATTTGGCCATTCAAAATGTTAGGGGGGGTATCATTCTTCAACTTTCCGCATATCCTGGGTCTCTAGAAAGTCCTTGTTTACATTTTTATCCTTTTCTTCCTCTAAGAAGTTCAGGACAGCTGTCTACACCACTGCCACCACCACCACCCTCATTTCAGGCACAATCTATACTACTGGTTTATAATGGTTTGTAATGGAATTGACAATTGTTGGGGCCCATGACACATTCGTATACCATTTTTAAACCACTTTCAAAGTGTTATATCCTGATTGGTGTAGTTCTGGCCTCAGTCCCACAACAATCAAATGATGTAGGTTATACTGAGAGTGTAGTCCTTTGTTAGTCCAGAATTTGCAAACAGATAATTTTTATTTTTAAAAAAGAATTTATTGTTGTTTTTATTTAAAGTATTTATTCTATGTTTTATTTATTTATTTATTTATTCATTCATTCTATTCATTACTTTTGACTCAGTCACTTATCAATGACTGTACATCCAACCCTTGAGCAACGGCTCATGTGGGAATGCTCTCAATCTTCCAGAACTTAGTGTATACCAGCACAATAGGAAGACACAAAAGCTGGCATTCCACCATTCAGTATGGGGATTATGTTGGAAATATAATCAGGTACAAATTAGGAACAGAAACCACAACTGAAGAATTAACCTTCTGTCCAGCTGGATGATATCATTATGAAGAGAGAGCTTTGTGAGCGAGTTAGCGAAGTTAAAGCACTTGGGGAAAAATTCAGATCTGTCTCAGTACGTAAAGGGGTTGGGGAGAGTTCTGCATCTATCAGCACTCCCAGAACTTGTTTAGAGAAGAATCTGAGGTAATTTAAAAAACAAGATTCAAAGTTACCTTATGTGACAAATTATATATTCATTTATGCATCACCATCAGCGTGGAAAATGCACATTATCCATATAATCAATTCCACAATGCAAGTGACAGTTCATAAAGACAGAGTATTCACACATGATAGAAAGGACAGAAATACTGATTCTTCTTTTTTTAAAGTTATAAAACCGTCCTTTGATCAAGATTCAAAACCTAATAGCTTCCATAATGTAAATGAGGTATGGAAAACTCCACACTGGAAGCAGCATAATGAAGTGGAAGCGACATATAATTCTTAACATGTTTCTCCTTAATAGAATTCTATATCATTGCATTGCACTTTGAGGATATTCAGTAAAACAAAGTGAATAAGCAAAGAAGTGTAAAGCGACAAAGACGTCTGTTCTTTTGATTTGAATTATACTTATGTTATAGATATGTACCCCCACTCCCCAAATTAAGGGGAGGGCAACAGAAGCACATTCCAATCTCACTCTCTTCAACCTTGGGAGAATATTTCTTCAGCAACAGAACAGAGTAAGCCAATATAATTTTGATTTCCAAATGTATTTGGCTATATTTCTTGATCCTATCATCACAGGTTCCTGACCACAGAGGTACTACGTAAGATTCCATTGACAAATGCACAAACCAAGTTAGCTAAAAAAAAGAAGCAGCCCCGAGGTTGTGAAGGAACACTCATAAGTATGTGTCAGTTCCATTGAAAAGTTAACTTGTCCATATGAAATGAGCTCAGCAGCATTCTAAACTAATGGAGAAATAATGAATTAAAGAGATGAATCATTTGACCACTATGCTGAGCTTTGTCATCCCAAGGTGAATAGAATCATAGTACCATAGAATAATAGAGCTGGAAAGGGCCTATAAGGCCATCGAGTCCAACCCCCTGCTCAGTGCAGGAATGCACCTTAAAGCATACCCACTTTAAAGCATACAATATAGGTATGGGGAAATAACTGACCAGTACAAAGCAATATCCCAACTTACAATATTTATTGAGACAATTTCTAGAGTAGTAGCCATGTTAGTCTGCTGCAGCAAAAAACAACAAATAGTCTTTAAGACAAAGTCACAACTAGATTCATTACCTCACACAATAATGTGTAATAATCCTGCACTGCAGGCACATAGCTCAATTGAACAGTGAAATAAATCAAAACACACCCTTTGTACATCAACACGAGAGAGCACCTTAAAGATGATTCAATCTAAAATGAAATGATATTGACTAGGAGGGGGGAGAAGATGTTGACTTAATGGTCCTCTGAAGATTTGAGACAACAGCTTGATGTGAAGGGATCATATAACTTTGTGGAAGTTTTCACAATTTAAAAAAAAAAACATTTATTGCTCCACATGTTCCTACAATGGTGAAACAAACTACTTGCTTTGAACACATTTTTTCAGATTGAGGCCTAATCTAGGAATCCTGAAATTCAAATCATTACCTGCAATCATGTATAATTTCTTTTGCACCAAGTGAATCATTAAACATGGGGAAACAGCTTATTTACATCTGCTTAACTATTACAGCACTTGACAATTTGGGCTAACCAATTATTAGTCTCAGGCAACCAGACTAGGCCGTTCCTGACTACAGACAGATGCCAAAATACTGTCTGATCACCAGGAAGTGCCTTATTAAAATGAACTCCTATTGCTTTAGAGCAGGGTTGGGCAGGTGTTAGCTTTCTAGATGTTTTAGATTTCAACTTCCAGCATTCCTGACCATTGGCCATGCTGGCAGGGGCTTCTGGGAGTTGAAGTCCAAAACTTCTGGAGATCTACTTCTGTCAGCCAATGCTTTAGAGCATGGGTGGGTAACATGTGTCCCTTCAGAAGTTTTGGCCTATAACTCCCATGAACCCTCAACTTTGGGTATGCTGACTAGGACTGATGGGAATTGTAGGCCAAAACTTCTGGAGGGACACAAATTGCCTGAGCCTGCTTTAGAGACAGTGTCTTCCTGATAGGATAATGCTGCTCATACAGGATTAGAGACCAGAGGCTTTACGAGGCTTTCACACTTTAGGAAGTCGAACTGGCAGACTTCAGATTTTGGCGGTGACCCATCATGGCCTGACACTCTTTCTTGCTGGACCTTTCACCACTGAACTGTGATGTGCCTTTGGATTGCTCATAGCTATCTCAGGGATTCCAGGTGGCTGTCATTGCTCAAATCAATGCTTCCTGCATTGCATTGCAATCTTACACATATTTACTTTATTCTCAAGAAACTGTGCATAGCATTGCAGCCAGCCTTAGACTCATACAGATGTATTTTAAAAAGTCCTTCACTTCCTCAAAAGCAGAGTTGCATTTCTTCTAGAAGACTTAGTCAGTATTTTTTTAAAAAAAGAAGCCGAAGTATAATTCCGTATGCCAGGAAACTATTTTCCATCCATGTAGGAAATCCCCAACACATAATTATCATAAACACAGGGAAAAATAGGTGTGAGGAACACACCCACTTTGCCATCCAGAAAGACAGAGTTAAATGATAGTTTAAAGGTAAATTTATCTTTAGAATTGCATATCTTCCCATGTGAATTACCATCATCATGGTAAAAGCTACCATAATGATTTGTGGAAGAATGTCATAAGCAGAATATTGTGTTGTCTGTAGACTCACAGGCTGAGAAGCATCCGGTGACTTTCATAAGACTGCTATGAAACAAGCATATGATCAGAACAGCAGTGTCTGATCAGATGTATGACTACTGATTTTAATGGGACTTAATCCCGTAGAAGTAAGTATGCAGACCAAATGCTTTTTGGGGGAACAAATTCTGTCATTTACCTTCTTGAGATGAGGGGAAAGTTTACTTCTCGGTGCTCACAGGCACTTTCAGTCTTACCTAGTTGTGAGGATAAAATGGAAGAGAAGAAGACCATGTATGATATCTTGGGTTCCTTGAAATGGGGGGTGGGTTAGAAATGTAATACATTAAAAAGTAACAATAATAAAAAAAATAAAAAATAAAATAAGCATCCTTAAATACCAGTAAAGTAGACAGCACTTAACCTATGAGCTGGTTTATGGTATGTAGACTAGGTTCCAAGGGACCACTGAAAATGATTGATGTAACTGGAAAAGCTTTGGGCTTCAGTGATTTCATCAAAATTGGCTAAAGGCTGTTCTCTCTGGGTGCTTTTCAGAGATAAAACTATTCAGTTAATGTTGTATTACAATAAATATGCAAAAGCTTAATTTGATTCTGAGGGCATGTCTACAGCAGGCAGTATATTGCAGTATGAAAGTGGTATATAAAAGGCAGGAGCCACACCAAGCAGGATATGACAGCTGTACATGGTATGTGTCAATGGGCCCCAACAGTTGTCAGTGCACTTCAATACTGCTATAAAGCAGTAGTGTGGCTCCTACTTTTTATATACTTCTTTATTGCGATCCATAGATCCATGAGAAAACAAGAATCAAACATGAAATCATACAGTTAGAGCTATTATCAACGTTCATCTAATACACAGAGAGCTCTAATCCTGGCTGCCACTGTAAGAAATTTAGCAACAGCCAAAGTTACTCTTGAGGACTTATCTTCCAACAGAAACTTAACATAAAATTTGTCTGGACTTCTGGACAGTTTACTCAACAATGGGGTGATCATAAGATGGCGGGCCTGATTATAAAAGCTACAGGACAGAAGGATATGCTCATTGCTTTTTATATACCGCTTTCATAGTGCAATATCCTGCTTGGTATAGATTAAGCCTTAATTGCCCACAAAACTGTATGTAACACTGGCTTTCTAGATGGAAACCCCCTCAGAAAGGTTGGCCACACCTGCCTTAGGTGATTGACTATAATGCAACTACTCTACAGAATATACTGCAAGGTCTGCCAGCTTAAATTCAATCCAGTCTGCCATGTACTATACATAGCTGTTTGATGTCACATATTACGCTCCACAAAATACTGTCTCAGATTTTGGTTTTATCCATCTTTTGCATGGCACCAATTGGCATCAAAGGAGAGCTCAAATGGATTTGATCATTTCTTTCAGGAACAAGAACTCTTTAACATCTGTTCTTCTGACACTACTTTCAGACCTAAAGATGGAAGTGCAGTAGGCATGAATAAAATTCAATTTGTTTAACTTTGGAATGTATGATAATTTTTATCGGGTTCACACATATTGCAGACATGTCCTATTTGCAATACTGAATGTGAACATAAGTATGGAGTGTTTTTCCCCACTCCAAAACAACAACAACAACAACCCATTTGCATATGCCCAAATTTGAAACTGTATTTGATATATATATATATATATATATATATATATATATTAAAAACACTTCAAAATGCACTTTTTAATGCATTTTCATATTTTACTCAATAGGGAAATATAATGCACTTTAAAAAAACCCACAATATTTCTCAGTTTGAAATGTGTACTTTTCCCCATTCAAAATGGGGACTTTTCCTGCTTGAATGAACTGAAAAAAGGCTGAAAATGAAAACAGGAGCAAGCTGAAATGAGTTTCAAAGTGATTTTTGGAGAATTCAAACAAGCTCAAAGCGACTGGTTCTCCCACCCCTAGTTTATATAGTAACCAAGCTGCAGTCCAGGAATTGCTGAAACTAAATTCCAATTCTGATTCTAATTTGCTACCTTGCCATCTTGAACAAAGTCACTTCAGCCACAACACATTTACTTGAAATTTAGCAGATCCTGCTGGAAATCACCTACACCCAAAGAAATGCGGAATTCCTAGGTTGGTGTCCTGTCTTAATATCCTAGACTTAAAATGCAACCAGACATTAATTGATGTTTACCTTTCTAATTCATCAGGATGCTGCAAGAACTGATGTTTGTAGAACATTTATGATTACATTGTTGGCAGACAATAGTGTTTAAGATAATGTTTCTAAAATTCTTTCATGCGTTTGTTTTATTATCCCAAATGTCCCCAAGGATTTTTTGTCCCCTATGATTTTAGCCTTAAGATGAGTAAATTACTATCTTCTGACTTCTATCCCCACCTAAACCATTATTCTATCTTTAGAAACTAGGACAGATCTTCATGGAAGTTTCCTGTGCTACTTATTCACTATCTTAACATACAGTCAGAAGAGTGAAAATTAGTAGAAGAATATATCCTATCCCCACTTAGTGCAGGGGTTTTAAATAGTTTTCTGTTATATGGATTCCATCATAAATGCTGACCTTGTGATTCTCTTAATTTTCTACACAAACTGTAAGGACTCAGGTCAGATTCAAGGTGATGGTTGCTAAAATAAATAAATAGATTCCCAACCCAATTCTATGCAAGTTTGCAAGTTATGTTCAGTGGGGATTGCTCCCACATGTGTATAAGACTGAAGCCTTAGCTTTTGCAGCACATTAGAAACTAACTTCATTTTCATTATTTATCCGAGAGCATGAGGTCTGGTAGACTACAGATTCAATCCCAGTTTGCTGGGATTGAATCACAGCAAACATATAATGGTCATTGTCTGAATTTTAAAAGGAAACAACTTAGTGGAATCTTCATCTTAATGTGATACACCTTGATTTCTTCCAACAGGATTAGAAAGGAATCTACATAATTCAATATTCATTCCACTTCTTGTTCTGCCACTTCATAAGCCAACTGAATAAATTTCTTTTGAGAACAGTCATTTTCAGATCCATAAAGGAATGAACAGGAATGTTAAAGCATGCAACTAAGCAGACTTCCCCAACCTAGTGCCCTCCAGATGTGTTGGACTACAACTTCTATCTTCCTGAACCAGCCTGGGCAATGACTATGCTGGCCTGAAATAATGGGAGTTGTAACTCAAGGCCAACCTGAGGGACAGTCCAGTCTTTAAAAGCTCAACACAGTATGGGGTCAAATGGAACCTGTGACTTTCAGAGAGTTAAAAATAAATAAATAATACATTTCAATTATTTTAAATTTCAGAGCAAAGCCCTCACATGGCAACACAAATAAAATGCACATAGACAAAGGCCCCAAATAATAATTATTATTATTATTATTATTTATTTATATAGCACCATCAATGTACATGGTGCTGTACAGAGTAAAACAGTAAATAGCAAGACCCTGCCGCATAGGCTTAAGTGTCTGATTTTCATTCTATTAAAGAATAGTTCCGTTATGATCCATTTGGCAAGGTGAAACACAGGTGGCAGGTTCCAGGCAGCAGCAGAATGAAACTCTGTCTACCTTCACTCATCTCCTCACTGCCAATGCCTTTCTTTCCAGCTGTGGGGAGCTTACTGGATGTCTTACGAGCTTTTGGTTGGGTCTTGCAAGACTTTGGTTGAGCTCTCCACACCCAGGAAGAAAGGTGAAGGTGGTGGGCAGGCAGCACAAGGCTTGCTTCAGACAGCAAGATAAGTTGGTCTGGGCCTAATTATGATCAATGAGATTCATTTATAGTCAACTAGCTTAAAGATTAGTGCAGTATTAGCAGTCAGACATATTTATTCCAAATAAAAATGAGAACTGGAGCCTTATGACTGCTAAGCCATGTTCATGACTCTAATAGAGCCACCACTCTACTGTTTTAAAAAGCCATGAATTATGAAAAGGGAACGGTTCACAGTTACTGTAAGGTTTTATTATTTATTTATTTAGTTTATTTATTTATTTTATTACATTTATATACCGCCCCACAGCCGAAGCTCTCTGGGCGGTTCACAACAATTAAAAATAGTAAACATTAAAAGTATACAAAATTTTAAAAAAACATAAAAACAGTATAAAAACAACAGTATCCATTTAAAAACAACAATTCTGGGGTCCATTAAAAACAAACGTAACGTTGTTAAATGCTGTTAAAATGTTGTTAAATGCCTGGGAGAAGAGAAAAGTCTTATTGAATGTATTCATCTCTTCCCACCACAAAAAAAGCAATCTTGAAGCCACATAAACCCCCACACAAATAGGGAGATCATAATCTAACAGAAAAAACAAAATCAATATAAACCATAACCAGCACAATACAAAGAACAAATAAAAATATTATCTAAAAACAATACAATATGAACAATGTTCATCCACAATACACCAAGGTCCCCAAAGCTTAGAAGAAACACCAAAGCAACCCACAACAACGTATCAATAAATATATAACAATGAATACAGTATACCAATCTTAAAAGCAACTAAAAATGCTACTGCAGTTCAACAGTACTTGAACAACTTGGCTCTGTTCCTAGAAGGACACTGTCAAACATTAAGTAATTATATATGGAAAATAAATAAATGACAAACAGACTACTATATTCACATGCAACAGCACCATCTAAAATTCATGCATCCCATTTTTAGATGTCCTCCTTAACATTGATCAAAACAAGATCACAGTTTTGTACAGCAAACCAACAGATGGCTTTGTTTACTTAAACTGGAATCCCTGTCATCCAAAACACATCAAAAGAATTAAACCCATCTGCAATAACCATGCTAACTACCTCAAAAGAACTAACAAACTCAAAGAACATAGAAAATATCTTCTGCATGTCATTGATTGCAACATATACCAGGCGTTTATATTCTCCATGGAGTCTCTGCACTCTAGACACAAGGAAGATGTCAACAAAGAGCAACTTATCACTTTTGTGGTTGACATATATCCAGCACCTTCCAACTTTTGCCAGAGTATTAAGCAGAGATTCCTAGTTTACTAATTCACAACGTCTTACAAAAGCCATAAGAATGCCTTCTGCCAACCTCCAGTTCTATGGAGTTTACTTTTAAGAGTTGAAATAAAACCATCAGTCAACAAGTATGGATCAATTCATTGTCAATCCAGTCATTTTATTACCTGCACCAACTTTAGAGAAATAGTCATAGCAAAACAACTGTAAGACCTATTTCGCTAAAGAGAATATCACCTGCATTTGTAACCATGTAATATACACTATGAAACAAAAGCAGGATGGATAACCCAGCATATGGACCATGGTGGCCTGGAATGATGGGAATTGTAGTTCAGTACATCTGGAGACTACTGGGTTGGGGAAGGCCAACCTATAGAGCAGATGATATTCTTTTATGTGCACTGGAAAAGCAGCAGACCTTTGCCCATGGTTTAGAATACACTAATCAGGAACCTTGTCCCCCAAAACTAAACAACCTGTTTCAGGAGACTTTAATTCCGATGGCCACAACCTCTCTGACTTGGAAGTATTTTGTATAGAAGGAAATCACAACCAAGTTTTGTTGGGAGAAGTGTTTGGGGATGTCCCCTTCTACCAGCCCTCTTGCATGCACCTAAATATGGATCCAAACCATACATACACACAAGTGAACAGACCCAGCTTCATATGGGTTAGAAGAGCCCTTAGTTTGATACAGCAAAGACTTCAAGCAAACTTACACAGCTGTCAGCCTATGATGTAAGGGCAAACATCATACAACTGAGTAATAAGACAGGTTTTATGAAATACATTTTGGGGTGAAGAGGCCATAATACGTGATCTGGTAAAGATGATCAAGATCAGAAATTTGACCGCCTGCATTGTGATTTGCTTGTTGGTACCTTGAAGAAGAATGATTGTAAGAAACTCTGTAGAGCATCCTGGAAAAGACTGAAAAATAGGATAGATAATATTTTTTTCTTGCCTCTTGGTAGTAGCTACATTGAAAATGGACAAGAGAAAGTGACTCCACCTCGGCGTGGTTACAAGGGGAACATCTATTGTTCAGTGGAATTTTGAGGTATCTTCCAGCAAGTAATTTAGAGGGGAGAACATCAACCCTTGCTAAAGTGAATACCCTTCTGTATTTAGCAATATTGAGTCACCCCAGAAAGGACATTCCACCTTTACATGGGAGGCCTGAATGACCCAGAGATTGAGGGGAACAAGGCCCACCCTCTCTGAGTGAAGCCATGTCTACTGGCACTCCAGGTATAGATCCATATCATGGTGTACCCCAATAGCATAGAGGTAGAGGTCTGTGGGGGGGGGCTGCCCCACAGCAGGCGAGAGGGAGCAGGTGTATAACTCTACCCCTTGGCCAATAATTTCCCCTAAGGCAAGTCTAACAGGGCACTTACGCACCTGCCAATTCTTTTCTGCCCCACTGATTCCCTTCTGCAAGTAGTGTGTCCTGCCAATTACATTGCACAAGCTGGAGCCTCTGCCTATGCGAGAGAGATTTAGCATTTCTTAGGGGAAACCCCCAAACAAGTGCAAACACTCATTTCTGGAAGAAAACTTCTTTAAGCAAGCTCCGCCAGCCTTCTTCTTCCAGAAATGAGCATTTAATAGCTAAAATAAAATAACTAAGAATAAATATAAATAAATAAGCCCTTTGAGTTCTCACCTGTCCTACAGAAATGTCAATTAAATGTTAATTTATGAATCTCATGGCTGAGAAGTCTAGAAGCCCTTACAATTCCTCTAATCTTTCTACAGACTTCTCACCAGTTGCAAAATTATATAAATGGTAAAAAAAAAAAAATGTGGTTCTTTAGCCCAAGTTTGTATGAGTAAGCGCTTTATTAGCTTCTATGTAAGCCAGCTCTTCTCTTTGTCCAGATTATGTGGTATTAGGCACAAGTCATGTCACTTTTACTCTGCTGGAATGACATTGTTGCCTACCTTCCTAAAGTAGTAGATAATAACTTGTTAAAAGGAAAGATATTTGGGCTTTGCCACAAACAGAAATCTCTTCCTTAGGGATAAATGAGTAAGTATCCAGAGATTATTACAAAATGTTTACCAACCTCCAGCCTGACCCTGTGCCTGCTTACTCAGATGTAAATAATATTAAGTATGGGCCAAACTAGATGTGCATGAGTTTAATAAATGTACTCACACGTTTGGTCCTAAAACAATGGGTACTTTTTTGTATTAAGCTGAGTGTATGTATGTATGTGTGTGTGTGTGGACGGGGGGGCAAAACTGACTCCCCTGCCTTACCAAATGAGCTGGATGCTTTCAACAGTCCCCACCCCCCAGCCTATTCACATATGTGTGCTGTATCCATGTAACATGCAGTATGGATCTAATTGAACAAGGCAGAAGTGGTGTGAGTTCATTTCTCCATCATGATGTGGATCATCTAACACATTTGAGCACTGCTGGAAACACCCTTCCTCTGCGTCCCGTCTGCACGGCCACGGGGAGGCTGCTGTGGGCGGAGGCGAAGGAAGATGTGCCTCCTCGCCATTGGTTGGTGCAGCTTGGCACCACTGTATGGGGCGGCGCGGAGCAGCCTATATTAGGTGCCTGCGCCTGCCCCCAGGGCTTACCATCTCCCGTGGCATTTGGGCCGGGCATGCTTAGAGGAAAGGGACAGTGATCATTCAGTGGCACTGTTCAGGGTGAGTGGTGATTCCTGAGGCCTTCTGCTGAGGGTTCTGTGGCCCCAGTGGAGGGATAAGGATTACCGGTTAGGCTGACTAGTGTTTTGAGGCCTGGGAGGTGAGGAGCATGGGGTGGTCTACCCTCCCCAAAAGGGATATGGCCTGGGAGTGGCAAACCTTGATACCACCCCCAGACATGGAATGTTTCGCCCATTATAACACCTAGCTAGTTGATGGCGTAGCATACGGCCCACCCAGTCTCCCTTTGCAGATATAGTTAATAAAATGTGGCCTGAATTTGATACCATACACTGTTGTCTCATCTCCTTATTTTGCACCTCACACTACAATAAGGCCCTTGCTCCTGTCCCAAGAGTTAAGAGAACCGCTGCACAAGTAGGACTTGTAACAAAATATTGCAGTGCAGAGTGCTTCTGTTCAGGCTTCCAACAAGCCACCCAGTCATCCTCTCTTCCAGGATATTCTCTTCCATTCTACCTCCCCCCCTCCCAGTTTTCTCACCCCCTCAACAAACACTCAAGCATTCTGTGACTACTGAGCATGTTCAGTCTTCACTGGGTTGTATCGGGGGCACCTCTTCCGGTTTTGGGGTGTTTGTTTTTGTTTCACACTTGGGGTTGCCCTGAGACCTCCCACTGGTTTACCAGTGGTCTCCTTTTGGCAACATAGCTGTCAGCACTCAGCACCTGAGTTTGCTATTAGAGGGAGTGATGTGCAGTTTCACATTGAAACAGCAATCACACATTTGGTTATGTTCATTTTCAAGTGAATCCATGTTGTCCACAGGTGGCTGAACACATTTCACAAAGGTGAAACATTTACTTTTGTTGAACATCTGAATTCATTCTACCTCCTACAGAGATTGCCTTGTTCACTTGAAAAATAGTTGTAGGATACAGAGGGTATCTCTACATTAAGGGAAATCTCATTGTTTACTCTGCACTGTTGTGCTTCCTGGTTCTTTGGCACAATTGAAATGAGCTGGATTACATGGGATGAGAGGGACAACAAGGCAGAAGATCCTCCTGTTTCCCAGGGCTCCTTTAAATGACAGACATGATTGGTTGAATCAAGGGAGCACCTCCCTACCTGGCATATGTGTTTTCATCTGTTTTCTCACAGCCTCCAGGAAAGCCAGGACTTACTTCTGAGTAAGATTGTGCTCTAAGTTTACAACTCTTGTCATGTGTACTTGGGAGTAAGCCCCTTGGAACACAGTGGGATTTACTTCCGAGTAGACACATGGAGATGAGATCTGTCTCCCTTTGTTGCAGGGAGGCATTTTATCCTCTTCACTCTCCATTTAAAGTCCTTCCAACTTTACACACTGCCGTTATGGGTTTATTTGAGATTTTCTCTGATCTATTTCACAACAGAATAAGGGGGGATTGGAGAAGCCACAGGAGATATCCTGTTAGTTTACAGCATCATTTAATTGACCTGGAAACTTTGTGAGTGGCCAGAAATGAGCATGCTAAAAAATAGCTCATTTAGAGAAGCCCAAAGAGTCACATAAAGATAATTTTCTAGCACAACCCCATCAAAAAAAGTTATCCTCAGTAGACAAATATTCTTTACAGATTATCCCATGCAAGAGGAGAATAGAGCCTATGAACATCCAAATTACAGCAGGCCATAAGAAGAGAGCCAGAGGTACAGATGAATAGTACCTTCAGGGTAAGGAATACATTTAGGAAGAAAAATCCAGATTGATCAATCATGTTGATTGTCACAAGTTTCTGGAGAAGGTTAAAATTCATACCTATCAGTCCATTTGATACAGAAGTAAACTGTCACTGAGCTCATTGAACTGATCATATATATTTTTCAGAAATGTTCCAAGTGGTGGATCCCTCACTTTTCATAAAAAAGCAGCCAATACATAATAGTCCATCCATACTACAAATTCTAAAACACACAACAAAAAATGTGATTGTGTGATTAAGCATTATATTAGTCCTTGGTTCTAGCCCTACCTTTAATATCACAAGTGATCATAATAATGTTCTACATACAGGAAACTGTCTTATACTGAGACAGACCAGTGGTCCATCTAGACCAGTATTGTGAACACTGACTGGCAGTGGCTCTCCAGGGTTTCAGCCAGGAGTTTTTCTCACCCTATCTGGAGATGCTGGGTAATCAAACCTGAGACCTTCTCCATGAAAAGTTCCCTATGAGCTACAGCCCCTCCCATAGCTATAACTAAATGGAGCCTCCATGGTTGTAGATCTCACTGAATAGCAGATGCTGGGGGACTACAGAACAGGGAAGAGGTGTAGCTTTCACATTCTGTTTATAAGCATTAGATTAGTCCTCAGTTCTAGCAAGCATCCAGCTACCCATTTGTTAGAAACGTAATGCTGGGCTAAATGGATCATTTGGGCTAATCTAGCAGAGCTGGGCTTTTGCTCTTACCATCAACTTTTTTTAAAAAAATCCATGTGTGTTTGCTCAAAATAAGTCTCACTGAGTTTACTGAAACCTATTACAATGTCCAGGTGCCTAGGGGTTCTTCCAAAACAAAGGGTTCATAGCACTAACAATCAGAAGTCGCTGGTGGAAGGAGCAAGAGGAGAAGATTACCAGTGCAAGACTGATAGGGGCCTGATCTACACTACTGCTTTACAGTGGTATTGAAGTGCATTGATAGCTGTTGGGGCACAATCCATATTCCAGATACTGCTTTCATAGTGTTATTTCTTGCTTTTTATTCCACATTCATAATCATTTGACACAAGGTGCAGATCTGACCAAAGTTACAAGTGGAAGGCAATGATGACACAAAATTGGGTGGGATAACTAATACCCTGGAAGACAGAAACAAACTTCAAAGTGATCTTGATAGGCTGGAGTGCTGGGCTGAAAACAACAGGATGAAATTTAATAGGGATAAATGCCAAGTTCTACATTTAGGAAATAGAAACCAAAGGCACAGTTACAAGATGGGGGATAATTGGCTCAGCAATACTACAAACGAGAAGGATCTTGGAATTGTTGTAGATCAAAAGCTGAATATGAGCCAACAGTGCAATATGGCTGCAAGAAAGGCAAATGCTATTTTGGGCTGCATTAATAGAAGTATAGCTTCCAAATCACGTGAGGTACTGGTTCCTCTCTATTCGGCCCTGGTTAGGCCTCATCTAGAGTATTGCATCCAGTTCTGGGCTCCACAATTCAAGAAGGACGCAGACAAGCTGGAGCGTGTTCAGAGGAGGGCAACCAGGATGATCAGGGGTCTGGAAACAAAGCCCTATGAAGAGAGACTGAAAGAACTGGGCATGTTTAGCCTGGAGAAGAGAAGATTGAGGGGAGACATGATAGCACTCTTCAAATACTTAAAAGGTTGTCACACAGAGGAGGGCCAGGATCTCTTCTCGATCCTCCCAGAGTGCAGGAAACGGAATAACGGGCTCAAGTTAAAGGAAGCCAGATTCCAGCTGGACATCAGGAAAAACTTCCTGACTGTTAGAGCAGTGTGTCAATGGAATCAGTTACCTAGGGAGGTTGTGGGCTCTCCCACACTAGAGGCCTTCAAGAGGCAGCTGGACAAGCATCTGTCAGGGATGCTTTAGGGTGAATTCCTGCATTGAGCAGGGGGTTGGACTCGATGGCCTTGTAGGCCCCTTCCAACTCTGCTATTCTATGATTCTATGATTCTATGTCTGGACCCCCAGGAAAATTCCGTGATTGGGGCAGGGAGCACCTAGATCTCCTGCCTTAATGTCCCTGAAGTCACTCAGATGAGAGGGGCTATGTCAGAGTAGGATGATCTGTGAATAAGTAGTAAGATATGGATAGTGCCCTCACTAGAACAACTCTGCGCCCCCCCTTTTTTTTAGATTTGCTGCATAGTTAGAAACATAGGAGCTTCTTTAGACCAAGTCATTCCTTTGGGGCATCTAGGCCAGTATGGTCAACATTCACTGGCAGCAGCTCTCCAGGGTTCCAGGAAGGATTCCTCCTTAGCCCTGTTTTGTGGTACCAATGATTGAACCTGGGACCTTCTGCATGCAAAACACATGCTCTAGAACTCTACAGACCCTTCCCCGGGGTAGAACACTTCCAATGGATTTCTTATGCATTTCTTGGAAATGCCATTTGGAGTCACTCATGAAAGAGTGTCTGGAGCTTCCCAGCTTCAGAAATGAAGGGCCTCACAACTCTGCTATTGGTTACACATCAGTGTCTTCAAGTCCTTGCACATACCAAACCATAAGAGCTAGCATTTGTGTGTAGCACAGCTAAAAACAGAAAGGAAAACCATCCAATTCCTAGCCTACTGTTCCCTGTACCTATGAAAAGCTTGAGAGACACAGATCCTACTCAGGGCAAGAATTGTGTTAGGCTGACAAAGACAGCAACTACTCAGAGAAAGTGCAAGTACTCATCATTCCGCATTTACAATATTCATTTTCTATCTCTGTGGGCAGCCCTTTCATAATCAGACACAGATCTCTACCAGGAGCAAACTGTACATACTTGCCCCGCTAGATCCAGCACTGTAATGCAATGAAGGATGTCTTTGTCTATTTTCTGCCCTTTATTTTTGTACCAGGATTTGCTGTCCACTGTTTACTGCATTGTGCCAGCAAGAACAAGACAAACTTATAACCGATTTGGGGATTTACACCCTTTTACCAGGAAGGCAAGGGGTGCTATTCTACTCCCCCATGTTTCAAAGAACATAGATCTTAAAATAATAAACTCTCTCTCTGTGTGTGTTTGCCGTTTAGATAGAAATAAATTACATCCACTTTGAAACTTCCTGTATTTATATGTTTACTCAGATGTAAGTCTCATTGTGTTCATAAGTGTATGTAGGATTGTATCCTAAACCAATTATCCTTTCCCAGCATTAAAAACACATAGAAAGATCTTGAAGAATTGCTTGTATTCCCAAACACAGACATTACCAGTGGCAAATATGCCTGTTCTACTGATAACCATGTTATTTTAGTTTTCATTTGGGCTTCGGTTGCAGACGAGTGGCCTTCAGTTATTTATGAAAGTGAGCATGGTTCTAAGGATAGGTCAAGGCAACACAAATGTGTGTGTGTGGGGGAGAATAATGCAATAAATGGGGGAGAACTGAAGTATTCACTTTGGGAAACTGCAAAACTCAACTAAAACTTGCTGCTGCTTTTTTTTTTTTTTTTTAAGAATCCAAGTGCCAAACAGAAACCAAGAGAACAGAACACCAAGAGTATTGTTACTAGAGTAACAACAGAGAGCTCCAAAAGTCACTTTTAGCCCATACCAAGTTCAAGCGCCTCGTTGAGTCACTGTAATTCCAAAAGCGACTGAAAACTATCAGGTTCCTTCCAAGGCAACTTACACTTAAGATGTAAAGCCACACCAGCATTTAAAAATAATTACACAATTCCGGAGCATACCATTTTCTCCTTACAATATTGGCAAAGGACATGTAGAAGCAAGCACAATTACTGCGGCGGTGGAGGCGAGGCTGGGTGGGGGGCAGATAGACGCCCCTGAAATATGGGGGGGGGGAGGGCGAACGTGACCCTGTTGCGCCTTTTAGGAACCGACGAGGGCTCTCAAAACTACGCATCTCCTCCGCCACAGCCAAATAGCCACACAAAGTTAGATCGCGGTTTAAAAGTAATATAAAACTTTCACCCAGCGCAGATCCAATGCCCTCCCTCCCGTCTTCCCTTTAGTTTAGAAAACTTACAGTGAAAGGGGCATGTCGCCCGTTGAGAAGTGAAATTTGAGTCCTGAGACCTTTCAGTCAAACCTTCAGAGAAAGTTTAGTTGAGGAAAGGCAGATCCGGTAAGCCGAGCGCCTGAAAGTCAACTCACTTTTATCAAACTCCCCCCCCCCCCATCAATTAACGAGTCCCCGCTGTTTGCAACGAGTCAACCTCCGTGCGCAGAAACTTTTTTTTTTCCTTTTTAATTTTCCTTTCAGATAAGGGGCGCTGTAACATTTGTTTTTAGTCCCTAGTCCTGTTCAGGATGTTGTCATCACCTATCCACGCTGGATTTTTTTCTAGGAAGCCTTAAAATCGCGAACGTGCTACAGGATCCACGGTGCCCACAGGACTTTTATTTCTTTTTAAAAGGGGGTGGGGGGAGACAATGTTCTTCCTGTTGAAAACCAACCTTCACGAAGTCAACTCTGAAATGTCAGGGAAGAAATGGAAAGGACCCTTTCTCACCCCCATCACAGAGTTTATGGGCATCTTTTCCCCAAGAGCTTGAATTTGAAACTAAACTACTGCAAATCCAGAATACGTCCATGGTCTAGTAGAAATGTGCGGGGGAGTTGCCGATTTCTCAGCAGCGTGTAAATCAAACAAGTACTCCGAATTCAAAGCTTAAAACACACACACACACACACACACACACACAGAGACATTCAGTCCTCACAGCCTGGATCCAGTGCACCCATTACCTATTTTTGTGCCGGGTCTTTAAGAGATTCCTTCCAAAGGGAGCCATGGTAAGTCCCAAAGGCAGACGAACAACATCAAACAGCTCTAAAACTCAGGCTGGCTGCAGAGTTCCTGTCCTCCTCCTGCTGCTGCTGCCGCCGCCGCCGCCGCCACTCCGGCTTGTTAATAGTCACCCAGCGTAGAGAAGTTGTGCAACTCGTTGCTAACTTTGAACTCCTGCCTTCTTGTTATTGCTGCTGCTGCTCTTTTGGAGCCCTGCCCAGCAGCACTCTTGAAGGAGGCGTTTAGGAACGGGGGGGGGGGGGGGGCGGAGGCCGGGGGAGGAAAGCGAGGGGGGGGGAGAGAGGAGAACTAAAACAAAACAAAACAAAACGAAAAGGGTGCATTTGTGTGTGAACGACGGCTTGCCATTGTGATGTGAAGTTATTTCTTAAACTTTCCGACCTGCTAACTGAGAGAAGCAATCCCCTGGTGCAAGATGAGCCGGGGCATGGGCTTGTAAGCCAATGTTTGCCCTACTTCGAGTAAATGCATTGAAAAGGAATGGGACTTGGGGACGAATATCAGGTTAAAAGCCACAGTATTGGGGAATATGGCAGAGGGGTTAAAAGGATTAAAGAAAAGAGTTTTCACTAGTAGTTTACAAGCAAGGTCACAGCAGGCTTAACCGGAGGACAGGCATCACATGGATACACCCCTTCTCTGCTGCAGCACAGTAATAAAGGTGGATGAAATGCCAGCACACAAGATGCGTGGCAGGCAGAAGGGCCACAGACAGCGTAGGAAGCTGCCATATATTGAGTCAGACCATTGATCCATCTAGCCCAGTATGGTTGAGGTGCCTTTCTAGGGTTTCATGCAGGTGTTTTCTCAGCTCCATCTAGGGACTTCCTTCACAACACCGAGTTGGTGTTGCATTCCCTTCCCCAAATCCCCCAGTTTCGCTTACTCCAGGTGGCGTTGGGTAATTCCGATGCCAAGGAGGAAGCACGAGTTTTCCGGCGGTCATCCAGGTACTGGAGCCACCGCCACCGCCCTCTTCATGGCTTCCGGCAACCAATCGCTAGTTGCTGTCCGCCAGGACTGCCCCCCGGATTGGCCATGGAGCAAGGTCAGATGGTGGAAGAGATGGGGTGACCTCAGTGAAAAAGTCAGATTAAGTTCCCAATGTTTTTAGTGCATAGCTTCGAAGAAAAGCGGCATAGTAGCTGCTCATCTGCGGCTGCGGCATATAACTGACGCAGCACAGATTCGCAGTCACCACTGGGCTTTGAGCGCAATAGACAGCCCCTTGGAGAATCCAAGAACTGAACTTTGGACCTTTTGCATCCAAAGCATGTGCTCTACCACTGAACCACACCTCCTACCAAACTGAAGTTAGAATTATTGGTACATTTGGGAGAGGGGAGAGAGACAATGCAAGCTACAGAATAGTGTAAAACCTTTATTAGGGCCAACTAAAAACATTACAAAGTGGTGAGCAGTCCTTCATGTTTAGCAAAGCTCTTCTTCAAACTTGGTGTTAAGGCTGGGGGGATGGAGAGAAAAGACATTGCATCAGTGAAACTGCAGAAGCCCTAGAGAATGCATTATGTGATAACTATTGAGCATGACAGTCTCCCTAAACACCCCCTCCCCAAATAGAGTCCAAAAATGCAGGGCGCTGTGTTGATCCATCTCTGTGTGTATTGTAGGTCTTTAAAGGGTCCAAGACCAAGCTATCCCACAAATACTTTGCATTACAACAGGAATGACTGACAATAATACTATTATTGCTGGTGAAATCCATTCCCCACCATCACCAGCTACTGTATGGATTATGGCTAAGCTCAGGGGGAACAGGGAACCTGATGAGGGTGGAAGATGTGTAGTGGCTAAAGTGTTGGACTGGGAGCCAGGAGATCCGGGTTCTAGTCCTCAATTGGCCATGGAAACCCGCTGGGTGACTTTAGGCCAGTCACAGACTCTCAGCCCAGCCTACCTCACAGGGTTGTTGTGAGGATGAAATGGAGAGGAGGAGGATTATGTATGTGCCTTGGGTTCCTTGGAGGAAAAAAGGTGGAATATAAATGCAATAAAAAATAAATAAAATAAATATAAGTAATCAAGATGTTGCGGCACTTCTGCTCCTTGGGCATTAGGCCCTGGCTCCACTGCAGTGTGTAAGAGTGCTTACTTAGAAGTAAGTCCCTCTGAGTTCAGGGGGCTTAGGGTTTTTGGCATAAAAAAACTGAGTGGAGGTGGTGTTAGTGTGCAGCCTAATCTACTTGGTTATATCTACTTGGAATTAGTTCAATAGGGCTTTTACTTCCAAGTAAGTATGCATAGGACTGCAGTCTTAAGTGAGACCATGTATAGCGCAAAAAAGGGGGGATTGGAAGTTGCACCAGAAACTGGTATAACAAGGAAGCAATGGCTGTTTCCCCTATATATTATTATTATTATTATTATTTATTTATATAGCACCATCAATGTACATGTATATGTACAATGTATATGAAAGTGAAGCTGTATTCAGATTGGTCTCTTGCACTTATAGGAACCTACAGGTGCCTTGTAAAGTGCAGAGCACATAAGGAGAAATCTAGTTCCTCCCAATAGGCAAAGAAAATATTCTTTTTCTAGTTCTAGGAGAAATAGTGGAGTAGGCAGTGAGAAGCTGAGACCAGGAGGTCAGGAAAGCCTCCTCCCCAGCTGTATCACTTTAATGGGGATGGGATTTTTAATGTAGGCATGGCTGGTTATCTGATGTGGGAATTGACATGTCTAGGGTACACATTTGGCACAATCTATGTCTTTAATATGTTTTAACTGTCCATGTATTAATTTGTAAAATTGCCTTGAGTCCCAGTATTGTGGAAAAGGCAGGGATAAATGAAAAAGCTCTGGCTTTGTCTGGACTCTGGATCTGCTGGTGCCAAGCATCCTGCTCCACATCACACCTCTCTTTCATGGAGAGTTGTAACATGCTCCCCTTTTGTGCAGCTGTATGACCAGAAGAAATTAATAGGGGTGTGCACGTACCCCCCGATCCTCTTCGCCCCCAATCCGCAAATTGTGGATTGGGCCCACTCCGCCCCGCCTCGATCCGCCTAGGGGCCGCTCCGCTCCGCTGCAGAGCTCCGCTTCCGAATCGGAGCTCCGCAGTGGCGGGGAGTGGCGCCAGGTAAGGCCCCCCTCCCTCCTCTCCCTTAACAGTGTCCGTCGCGGCCCATCCCAGCTTCACTAGAGCCCGCAGCTCAACCAGGAACTGTAGGCCTTGATTGCGGCCTACACTTCCTGGTTGAACCGCGAGCTCTAGTGAAGCTGGGATAGGCCGCGACGGACGCAGGTAAGACCCCCCTCCCCCTAACATGGCTCTGCCACCGTCGCCGCATGGGCGGCAGCAGGGCCAGGTAACCCCCCCTCCCTCCTCTCCCTTACCTCCATCCATCTGCGGACCCACGGCTGCTTCAACAGAGCCCGAGGCCTCAACCAGGAAGATCAGGCCGGCCTAGTCTTCCTGTTTGAGTCCTCGGGCTCCATTGAAGCAGCCACGGGACCGCAGATGGATGCAGGTAAGACCCCCCTCCCCCTTGCCCCCTTACCTGGCTTTGCCGCAGTCACCACATGGGCGGTGGTGGTGGCAGGGCCAGGTAAACCCCCCTCCTCTCCCTTACCTGCATCCGGCCACGGACCCACGGCTGCTTCAACGGAGCCTGAGGACTCAAACAGGAAGACTAGTCTTCTTGTTTGAGTCCTCAGGCTCCATTGAAGCAGCTGCGGGACTGCGGACGGATGCAGGTAAGACCCCCCTCCCCCTTGCCCCCTTACCTGGCTCTGCCACCGTCGCCGCATGGGTGGCAGCGACAGCGGCAGGGCAAAGTAAAACCTCCTTACCTTTTTTGCGGAGCTCCGGATCGAGGCGAAGGATCCACCTTCACCTCGATCCGCTCCGCGGCTCCCCTGATCCTCTTCGCCTTAAGCGGAGGCGAAGCCCCCCGATCCACTCCTGCTTCTCCGGTCCGAGGAGAAGAGGAGCACATCCCTAGAAATTAAGCAGGTGCAGATTTTCCAATGAGAGAGAGAGAGAGAGAAAAGCAAAACTTGTATTTTGGAAAACATCTGTATCTCCTTGGATGTGGGGCTAATTAAGGGCCAAATGCAGAGCTCTGTGAACACAGAGCTCTGGTAAAACTCTCTCAGCTTAGAATAATTTCAGACACTAATACAAATGCAGGAAGTGTGAGTGGAGAAATGGTGTTTGTGCCTGAAGCATGCTTCAGCACATGTATCTCCCCCCTGGGGAAGGCGTATAAGAAGAATCCTGACTTTGGATGTTAATGATAGACAGGAAACATAACACGTTCACCCTTCCTGTATTTATTTACACATGTTATTAAAGCGCAAGTCTGCTCCAAGAGCCCCTTCTAGACTTACTGGAAGACATGGGAGCTAGTGTGTGTCCTTTGCTGCTCCACCAACATAGGAAGCCCAGGTTCTGTGTGAGGAGATCCCACCCCACCCCACCCTAGCATTTCCGGAGCTAGTGTGGGAGGGAGACACATGGCTGGATCTTTTCCCATGCCCTGGTGAGTCCAATGTGATGAGGCTGGAGGGAAGAACCCTCTCTCATGTCCCTAAGGGTGCAATCCTATGCATGCTTAGACAAAGTAAAGAAAAGAAAAGTCCTATAACTCCCAGCATTACCCCAGCCAGCCCTGCCTGAAGCCTTAAGCACAGCCTGAATTTCTGACTTCCTAATTTTAAAAAAATGTATTTATTAAATGCATCTCATACCTTACAGCCCAAAATGACACTCAAGGCAGCCAATGACAGGAAATCTCCAATATAAACAGAAATAGAGTTCAAACATAAAAAAACCAAAAAACAAATTAAAAATACAATGAAAACACATCTAGCAGTAACAGCAGACAGCTAGTTAAAAAAACAAAACAACAACCCTTCAGCAGCAACCCAGCTTAAATGCTAAATGCCTTCAGGAAAAGGAGAGCAAAGAGGGGGCCAACCTAGCCTCCCTTGACAGGGAGTTCTAGAGCCTTGGAGCAGCCACCAAGAAGGCCCTGTCTTGCTTCCCCACCAACCTGGAGTGTAAGAAATGATGCTATACTGCAGCCTTCCCCAATCTGGTGGCTTCCAGACATTTTGGACTAAAACTCCCAGCATTTCTTATTGCTTTCCATGCTGGCTGGGGCTGATTGGAGTTGAAGTTCAAAACATCTGGAGGTTAGGTTGGTATAACAGAATGCACATATTTATAGCACGCAAGAGTATGCCCACACAACAGTTCACATCACATTCCAGGCCAGGTCTATGGCAGGAATTTAACTATCCCTGAATAAGACAAGGGTCTTTTCCTCTAGGACAGCCCTTTGCTCAAAAGTAGGAAATCAGATGTGCAGTATGAGCAGAGAACCACACAGAACTCACTGTTGTCCCCATCACCTGTGAAAAGATGGCAAGAGACTTACATCAAACTGAAATTTCACTGCAGAGCAATTATGGAAATCAGGGCAATGGCTAGACCTGCCGATATCCCAGGGATCACCCTGGAATCATCCCTATGTGTTCACATGATGCACAGGGGATCCTGGGAGCAGGGAGGAATGATCCCTCCCTTGCCCTGGGATATCGGCATAGCCTTCCCCCTGCTTTTTCCATGTTCTTGGGATGAGCCTGAGAGTGCGGAACGTGTGTGTGTGTGTCGCAGGTTGTCCCAGCTACTCGTAAATAACCACGAGGAGCCAGGTATGGGGCACAGAGCTCCTCGGGAACTGTGCCCATCAGGGATGGGGTGGGGAGAGCAGGATTTTTTTTAAAAAAAACCCCAACAACTTACATTTTGTGATCGAGTGCTCGTGCGCTCCTTCTCCTTTAAGGAAAAAAAACCCAAAATGGTGGGCACAATGTCCTCTTCCTTCTAGGACGTTGCGCACCACATGTAGACAGAAGGGGAGATCTCACAAGAACCATATCACAAGATCCTCCCTCCTCCGTTGCGCTAGACCTGTAGGTCTAGCCATGGCCCAGATCTACAGAATTACAAATGGGTGAAATACCCATAAAATGAGTGAGGTACATATGTGTATTTAAATCATCTCTGTGCATCATACAAAATTGCAAAGCAAATGGCCCCACTTTGATAATATTTTTTCTTTGCTGGTATGTATATTATTTTAGTTGTATGCCTATTATTGTTTGTCACTTTAATAGAGATATCATGCATAAATTGTGCAAAATGCCTTAAATTGGAATCCTGATTCTCTTCTCCCATTTTTGCCTCACTGATTTAATAAACTGGGGACTGGGGGAATGAGGTGCATTCTGTCTCTTTAGCACAGAGGGTGGCTTCACACATTAAGTGTCCATGTAGAGAAATAATGTAATTTGTAGGAAGATAGCTATATGTAGCTAATTGTGTTGATCTAACGACAAACCATACATTCTCCACCACCACCTTTTCCTTGTAGAATGTTTATGGTACCATGTAAAACAGCAATGAACTATTTCAGAAATTGTAGCCAACACCATTCCTAGCCCGGCCACAAAGGCTTCTTACAGTGGTCTCTCCTGCGGATCTGAGGGCATGTTCTTGTGAGCATGACTCACATCCCCGAGCAGTGAGAACTTCCAAAGGGCAGTGCTGTCCAGGTTTTGGTTTTGTTCAGGGTGATTTACAACCAAATTAAAACATAACAAAATTTAAAACAGCGAAAAATAATTTACAAACATACAAGCAGAACAAAGGTGGAAGCAAACAGCATGTTCTCCCAGCAGGCAACAGATTCACTACCCCACACCAGATCCTCAGAGAAAGAGGTACCATGCACCCAAAGATGCTTTCACATTTCAGCTAACTCACAGATCTCTCTTTCTTTGTGCCTTTGTCTGGTGACACAAAGCTGCTTTTGTCCATATACACATACACACACACAAGTCTGTCTCCCTTTAACTGGAGAGGGTGGGGTGTGTCATTATCCAAAAACAATGAGTTGAATACAGTGTTAGTCTTAGATGGGGGGAAAGTATTTTTTCTATCATCGCTTTCCCACCCTGCTTCTTTCCCACAATACTTCATCTTTCTTTGCATGGGGAAGAAAGAGGAAGTAAACAATGTCTACGTGGCCCATTTAGTGGGCGTTTTTATACCCCTGCTTCTCTTGCACACAGCAGGAAATGGCAGCACATTTTGTACAGCCAAAACCCTTGGATTTTCCGGGTCTTTTTTTGTGATGGGAAAATAAGCATAAGGTGTGGAAGATGCGCAAAAGGACTCGTGGAAAATCATGAGTGGCCAGTAGCGAACGAGCGATAAAATGCTCATCTGATGATGGTCTTTGAGTAGGCCCATTGAAATGAATATGGTTTTGGTTAGTCATGAGTAAAAACAACAACATTTACATCAATGGGTCTACTCTAAGTAGGATTTACCATTGGATTCAACCCCCTAACAGTTTTCCTGTGCTGCATCCACAATGTAATCATGCATTTGAGATTGTTGTATTGGAATACACACATTTGTCCTCATAATAATCATAGGAGGCAAGCTACTACCATTCTCTCTCTCTCTCTCTCACACACAGACACACACACACACACACACACACACACACCAGAGGCAGAGGCAGGCAGAGAGAGAGAGAGAACCTTCCCAGTGCCACTTTTTGATTGTCTTTAATTCACCTAAACTGTGGTTGATTTTCTCTAATTCACCTAACCTGGAAAGAGATTTGACGCCCAGTCTTCAAAATCTGGTAGAACTACATTCTGGTAAAAAAACAACAACAACCCTGACTGATTCTGTCATTGAGTGGATGACAGAATGAAAGATGCCTCATAATCCATGAAACACAGACAAAATCTGTCCCTACTTTGGTCCACCACTCTGCCACTGGCAGCCATCCAGCTCTAAGACAGTGCTGAAGTGGGAACTAGCCACAGTATAGGATACAATAACATATTCTAAATAACATATGCATTTGCGAGTTTGAGTGAACATGGAAAGCCCTTCACTGTGAACAGAATACTAATTTGTGAACTGAATCAAAAGGAAATTAATATGTTTTAATGTTAATAAACAAAGAGCTCAGTGAAATGGGAAGTAGGGATCTGTTGTTAAGTATGAAAAGGTTGACAACCCCCACCAAAGAATAGCGCCCACAGCTGTATCTACATTAACCTGCATGGAGCAATGTTATAACTCATTCCATGGGTTACCTATTAGTAGCAGCCTTGGGAATACCCTACATACTTTCAGTTAATCCCATGCCACTAAACTCTTTGAGGTGTGACTACAGAAAAAGAAGAAGAAGTGACAGCTGGGTGATTAAACTACAAAGAGAGGAGGAGGGAGGGAAAATTAGAAGCAAATACAGTCACTAAGCTTGGCAATTGCTCAGATGGTCATGCTTCATATCTCCATGAAAAGCTTTCTATCAGTATCTCAGAACTGGGACTTAATTCAGCTGGGCTGGGGGGAGGGGAGGAGATTTCCGCACCATTCAATGGTGACAAATATTTTCCAACCACCTGAAATGCCTGCTAGTCTCTCTTGGCACAGAAAGTTCATTCCACAGCTGGGAATTTTTCCTATACACATTAACTCCCCCCTTTCCTCTTTATTTGTCTGACTTTAAAAATATTATAAGCAAATTGTTTCAGCAGGCAGGTTTACATTATGGCACTTCATTAATCTTATTTCAAAGATGAGATAATGCTACAACAGCTATGGCTTAGCTTACTTTTTTTACAATTAGCCAAATACTACAGGAGAAGATGAATTAAAAGAGGTAGTACAACATACTAGGGTGTCCATATGAAAAGGAGGACAGGGCTCCTTTATTTTTAACAGTTGCATAGAAAAGGGAATTTCAGCAGGTGTCATTTGTATATGTGGAGAACCTGGTGAAATTCCCTCTTCATCTCAACAGTTAAAGCTGCAGGAGCTATACTAGAGTGGCCAGATTTAAAAGAGGGCAGGGCACCTGCAGCTTTAACTGCTGTGATGAAGAGGAAATTTCCCCAGATTCCCCATATATACAAATGACACCTGCTGAAATTTCCTTTTCAATACAACTGTTAAAGATACAGGAGCCCTGTCTTCCTTTTCATATGGTCACCCTAATAGTGTCTGAGAAGCTGAGCTACAAATTAAGAAATCTATGGTTTGAATCCACAAAGATTAAAGACACAAAGTAGTGTTAACCAAATCACTCTCCATGTGGCCCAACTGAGATGGTAAATCTGTATCAAGGCCATACCAGAGGCTCATAATACTGAATGTTCTTCCTACAAAAGCAAACAAAAGAAAACATCTACACAGAAAAGTAGATGTTCAGGGGGAGGGTTCTAGCCTTTTCCTTTGTAATGAAGAGTATTCAGTTATACAAACAGTGGTGCTGCTGAGGTAGGACTTTGGGGCAGGCATCGAGGCCCTCACTCAGAAGATTGAGCAGGAAGGCCTCCAAATGTAGCTGGGTTTGCTTACCACATTTTGAAATAAGTGAAGTAATATACATTGCCATCTAAAGAGGGAGTACATAAAACTATTAAGTCCAGAGATTAAAATTACCAAACCACACTACGGCATCTGAACCCTCCTCTTCACAGCCACTCCAGAGGAGGAAAGGAAAAGGGGCAAATGAGCCTGTGGCTTGTGACATTGGGAACCCTGACATGACAAGGCCTGTGATGGTGCATTCTATTTGCATTCTAGTGAAGACGAGTAGAACACCCTTGCAGACCATGCCTATTAAACATGGCAAAGGATGAAATGAGAGAGCAAGGTTGGGGTGGGCCCAGCATGCATGACCCCACCCATCTACCCACTTTAAGTCTTTATGTGTTAAGGGCTTTTGTACTGAAGACATATTTTTCTTGGTAAATGTCCATTTTCAGACCCAATTCAAAGTGCTTCCAAAGCCTTAAATGGTTTGGGGCCAGGTTACCTGAAGGATAGTTTCTCACATACTGTATATGCCCACCTGGACCATAAGATCATCTTCAGAGGCCTCCTTCAGGTGCCTCCACCAAATGAGGTGAAGTAGGTAGCGTCTAAGGAGAGATACTGCTGCTAGCTTCCACTTTGGTTTCATATTGTAGTTTTAAACTTCTAAAAGTATTATATTATGTTTTATCAAGTTGCATTTTATGATTCTAATTTGGTGAACTAGCTTTGGCTATTGGACAGTATAGAAATGTAATACATAAATCAACAAATAAATAAATAATCAAATGTTCCTTGCCCTCAAACATGAAACATTCCTGTTTTCAAAATATTGTGTGACATATAAGTGGTGTCACCTTTCGTCAAACAGAATGTCTGTTGGCACAATCACGTTCATTCATTTGTGTCAAGTAGTATTTCCATGTTCTATTTGAAAATAGGGTTGGGGATATCACCCTGGTCCACGTCTGTTGGGGAAATGCTCACTCAGTGATCATTCTAACAGCTCTGGATACAGGATCCCTTCCATTCATACTTTCTTCCTTTCATTAGGGATGTCACAGAAATCCACAACAGAAGCAAATAAGTTCAGATTTCTATGGATCCAGTGTATGGATTACACAATAGACCAGCTTTTCCTGAGTCTGCAGACTGATTTTTTTTTTTTTTTTTTTTTTTTTTTTGCTTTCTGGACTTTTATGCAAATTTAATCATAGAGAAATATGTAAAATTAAAATCAAAACAAAACACCACCAGCCAAAAATTTCCCCAATAGGATAAAGTATGAAAACGTACATTGGGGGTGGAGATTTACACAAGGGGCGGAATTGTGCATTTGGGGAGCTTTTGCACATTTTTACAAGGGCAAATTTGCACATTTTTGGAAAGGCGAATTTGCGCAAATGTGAATTTGTGCAAAGCTGGGAGTTTGGAAGATAATGTGATTCTATCAATGAGTGGACGATGGAACAAAAGGCACCTGATAATTGGTGAAACACAGATAGAACAGATTTTACAAAATCTGTACCCTTCATACACATATGCAGTGCAAGCTGTCCAGAAGTGTAATAATTTGTTCTCTGTAATGATAAAATCTAAAGCAGTTGTATTCCCCTTCCAATTCAGGTCCATACATTCCAAGTAATAGACATGTACCTGACAATTCCTAATGAACAAAACTGTGTGTGTCCCACTGCTGCTTTGCTCTCTCCCCACTCCATTCATTACATGCATAAAGAAAGTGAAATTCTAAGGTAATGTTTAACAACTTCTGCATTCTCTGGGGTTTGGAGTGTACACAGCAATATCAGTTAGTGATAAAAGACGTGGGGCACCACTGATGTCCTTTAAGCACTCCTGAATAGGGTGCCCACTTTTGAATCACCAAAAAAGAGGGCAAAAGAGGACACACATTTGCATAAAAATTGCATGTGCTAATGTATATGTATAGATTCAAATCTAGAAATAATTATTATAATTGAGACAGAAATACAGTAAGTCCTGTCACAATGCAGAAGATGTCTGCTGTCAGGGTGCTAACTGTTGATGGACAATTATTATTATTATTATTATTATTATTATTATTATTATTTATTACATTTATATACTGCCCCATAACCAAAGCTCTCTGGGCGGTTTACAGAAGTTAAAAACAGTGAACATTATATATATATATATATATATATATATATATATATATATATATATATATATAAATTAAAACCATAAAAAGCATAAAATACAAACAAAAACAGACAATATCCAATTATGGTTCTTTATCTTTAAATTGGAATTCAAAATGACAGCACTTTGAATAGAAGACACCTTCAAAGAGGGCATATGGCCACCACTCTAATATTAGTAATACCTGATGATTGTTTTGCACCTGTGATACCAAAGTCTTTCTTTGAAACATGGCTGAATCCTAAAAATCAGGTTTTGATGCCAGTTATCAAACATAAAGCATATGCAAAGTTCACTTCCCCTTCTTTTCAGTCCTCCTGAGCAAGCAGAGTAAAGCATCATGGGAGAGTTTTATGCCCCCACCCCTTGAATAGTTAAGCTCTAGAGAAAAGTTTCTGAAGTCATGTCCTGTGCCTTATGGTTGAAGGTTTGAGCAATATTTTGAATATATACAAGTCTTGTGGAACCTTAAAGACTAACTCATTTATTGTGCCATATGTAACACTATCCACAAAAGTTCATACCATATTAAATTAGTTAAGTCTTTAAAGTGCTACAAAACTTTGTCCTTTGCTGCCACACAGCTCTCCTCTGCAAATGTTTAAAATAAAATGGCAAACCACCATGCTTACTAATTGAATTGTACAAAGTTGTACTTCAGTGAAATGTCTGAAACTTGATTTGATATGTATCTGTACATAAATCAGCCACCAAATCTTGTAGGTAAAAGAGGAGTTTTCTGTGAGCCAAATTTATTACTTAACTGGCTATAAGGTGTCATTGTCTGACTCAAAGAAAAGGCAAGTGCCGCTAGGATAATAAAAATACTGCCTTATACCTCATCAGACCATTGGTTCATCTAGTCCAGTACTGCCAACATGACTGGTGAGAGCTTTCAAGGGTTTTAGGATGGAATTTTTCCAGCCCTGTGTTGAAATGCAAAGGATTGAAACTGGGAGCTTCAACATTAATAGTAAGTGCTCTACCACTAAGCTATGGACCCTCCCTGGCAGAAGGATGTTCACCAGGTGTATATTCTGCCATTACAGTGCTCCAGTATCTGCTGTACACATCTCTTCCATGTAGCTATTATAGAATGCCCTTCAAGGCCAGGTGTTGACAACCTAAGCACGTACTATTATTGTGCTTCCTTTTAAAAGTTGTAGTATCTAACTGTCTCCAGGGCAGGATGTTCTATTTTTCATTTGCTTGTTTGTTCACTAAACTACTTATTTACCACCCTTCACCAAAGTTGGCTCAAGGGCAGTTTACAAATTTGAGACGACAACAACAACCCTACATAACATAAACAACCACCAAATAAAAGCAGAGCACTCAGAGAGATTTTAACACGCCCAAAATGCTTCAAATGCTTGGGAGACAAGAAAGTTTTTTGCCAGGTGGTAAAAAGAAAGCAAACTTAATAATGGTGAACTTGGCAGGGCAGGACAGGACATTCCATAGCTGGAGTGCCCCAACCGAAGAGGCCCTGTCTCTGGTTGTCATCTGCTTTGCCAGTAAGAAGAGGGCGTTGGTTGATGATCTCGGAGCCTGGGCAGGATGATCTGGGGAAGAGATGCACATTCACACCGTGTGGCCCAAACAACTCATTTTAGGTGGATTTGCTTGTTAGTTCAATGAGACATCCTATGCATGTATAGACAGAAATATAAGTCCTACATCTCCTAGCATCCCTCAGAATATATGATTATTAGGAATGGCACTGAAACTTGAAATTATGTGGCTTGTTGGTAAATTTATTATGTTCTTATATGTGTACCAAGCTGGATGGCTAACAAAAGTTAGTATTTTTCTTATTCATACCAAGGTTGATTATGAGTTTATTGCAATGTCCTGTGTCTGTGTGGTCTGCATAACTATGCATCTAGACATTGCCATATATGCACATCTTCTTGGCCTTCTCAGTGGCTGGTCCAGGGCTCTGGAACTCCCTTCCCAGGGAACCTAGACTGGCTCCCTCTTTGCTATGCTTCCAGAGGCAGCAAAAAAAAAAAATTGTTCCAGCAGGCCTTTGGGGAAGAGTCTGCACTGGATTTTTTAAAAAATGTTATTTGTATTTTAAATGTTTTAATATTGCAGCAGGTTTAATTATATTTTAACTCTTGTATATTTCTATGTTTAATTGTATATGTTTTAATTTTGTAAAGCCACCTTGAGTCCCAGTATTGGGAAAGAGGTGGGATACAAATAAATATCATGATCATCATCATAGGATATTGGTTGGTTTACCCTTTACTTTCTGAAGGAAATGTAAGTGTCCCATTTGCAATGCTCATGGAATTATGCCACTTAACACTTTAATTACTATTTGCCAAACTAAGAAATGTAAAAGTTTGGATTTGACATCCTTCAACAAACCAACCACATTTGTAGAAATGGCCACATAGATTGGTATTCACCCATTATTCATTTTTTTGTTTATTACCCATGGCTTCGTTTTCTCTCTGTATCCAGCCAGTTAACTGAGGCCATTTCTCTGTAGTATTGCACCAATTTTTTTTCTAACTTAGTAAGAAAGTTTATTTTTGACCAAGGTGCTGGTGGGTGACACTGTGAGGGGATATTGGGAAGGGAATCCAAGGAGGAGTAGGTCGAGAGGGGGGTGTCTGTATGATATAGCATGGGGTTGATGGCAGGTGAGGAGGAGATCTCTTCCACAGCTCATACTCTCCCATAGTTCCTACTCTTGTTGCTGTTGCTACAGTCACTCGTGCTGCAGATGCTTGTGCGGTACTTGATCCTTCTGGGTCCAGCAGCTCCATTGGAACAGCAGTAGGGAACGTGAAAAGAGGCAATCAGAGAGAGGAATATAATGTAGTGACTCATGATGCATAGTGTGATGCCATACTATAGTCCCCAAAAGGTATACTTTGTTGACACACTTGCACAACAATTCAGATGAGCCAACAGTGTGATGTGGCTGCAAAAAAAGCAAATGCTATTTTGGGCTGCATTAATAGAAGTATAGCTTCCAAATCACGTGAGGTACTGGTTCCTCTCTATATTCAGCCCTCGTTAGGCCTCATCCAGAGTATTGCATCCAGTTCTGGGCACCTCACTTCAAGAAGGATGCAGACAAGCTGGAACGTGTTCAGAGGAGGGCAACCAGGATGATCAGGGGTCTGGAAACAAAGCCCTATGAAGAGAGACTGGAACAACTGGACATGTTTAGCCTGGATAAGAGAAGATTGAGGAGAGACATGATAGCACTCTTCAAATACTTGAAAGGTTGTCACACAGAGGAGGGCCAGGATCTCTTCTCGATAATCTCAGAGTGCAGGACACGGAATAATGGGCTCAAGTTACAGGAAGCCAGATTCCGGCTGGACATCAGGAAAAACTTCCCGACTGTTAGAGCAGTATGACAATGGAACCAGTTATCTAGGGAGGTTGTGGGCTCTCCCACACTAGAGGCATTCAGGAGGCAGCTGGACAACCATCTGTCAGGTATGCTTTAGGGTGGATTCCTGCATTGAGCAGGGGGTTGGACTCAATGGTCTTATAGGCCCCTTCCAACTCTACTATTCTATGATTCTATGAGATATACACAAGATCTCAAAAGAATGGAGAATATTCATCGAAGATTGGATCGAGGACAAGCAAATTACAAGTACTGGTGGAGTAAGTTCACCAATCACTAATACTTATCATGTCAGTTATGCAGGGCCAGCCCTACCATTAGGTAATATGAGGTAATTGCCTTAGCAGCAGATGTTGGGGGATCAGAAGGAGTAGCAAGGTATTGAAGGGCAGACCCACAGAATTTGCCTGCTATCCTCTGGTCCCCTCATTGGTGTTGCAGTAAGATTCAACTACCAATCCAGTTGGTTTTGAACAGGGAATGGGGGAGGGCATCATCTTGTCCTTCGCTTAGGCAGCACAATGGCTTGGGCCAGCCTAGTGGTTATGAAGGGTGCCTGCATACCTGTTTCAAATGCAAGTTAAAACACATACAAGCAGGGCATCCATCCTCCCCCAAATACCACTTATGTGGATCAGGATACAAGAATACAAACAATATTGTGAGGAATTCCTGCTGGTTTTATTGTTTGTTTTATTGTGGTCATGTTTTATTGCTTTTAATGTTTTATTGCTTTTAATATTTTCTGTATTTTATTGTTGTAAGCCGCCTTCTGAGGGCCTCTGTCCTGAACGACAGCCAAGAATTGTTTTAAATAAACAAATACATTCAATTACCCTCAGTGTGCTTAAGATCACCATACACCAATTATTTTGTATGCAAAATAAAAAGAGAAATTGAGTTATTTTTATGATGGTTATTCTTTATAATTATGTCTTGTATAACTAGCAGAGGCAAAATATTGCCATGTCTGTTTATCAAACAGTATGTGAAATATGCAGAATAATCAGTTTCCAATGTACCATAATGTAGCTGACAAACCAGCTGTAACAGGCTGTGGTCACAGGTGGCAATGCATGATCCATCCAACCTACTACTCTGCTTCATACATGCTGGAACATCACCCCATTCCATCGGATATGGTGTAATATAGCCAGTGATTGATATTTGAAAGATCAAAATCTCCCCCAACTTGGCTTAGGTAGGTTATTTAAACCAGAGCACATGACAAGGACTCAGTTCAAATCAAATCCATTATACTTAATTGACAATATGTACTTAATTGACATTATCTATTTTTAAGTCTGTAGATATATTGTACATACTTACCTGAGAGTAAGCCCCATTGAACACAGTAGGACTTACTTCTGAGTAAACATGCATAGGATTGTATTGCATATGATAAACACAGCCAAATTAATAGATCTAATCAAAAATGTTCAAGAAATGGCATGTGGATTCCATGACTAATCACCCTTCCAGACTAATGAGTAATGAAATAGTAAATCATAATTTTGCAAAAACATTACTTTGCAAACAAGCCTAGATTTTTCACCCACTTCTAAGCAAGTATTATCAGTTGCTGGATGAGTCATTTGGGATCTGTGTCATGCAATTTTGAAAAACCCGCTTGGTGAAACTAAGGCCATAGCTAGACCTAAGGTTTATCCCAGGATCATCCCGGGTTCGTCCCTGCCTGAGCGCTGGATGCCCTGTGTGGCACTTAGATAAACAGGTTTGACCCCAGGACAATCCTGGGATAAACCTTAGGTCTAGCTACGGCCGAAGACACTGATCTTCAAGCTGATCTGCCAAAGCAAACCTTTCTATTTCTGGCAGTGCCAGATATTTTGGGTCCCTGGGCAAAGGAATTTCTGGCTGCTCCAGCCTCCTCCTTCCTCAACTAGGTATTTTGTCTGCACTTTGGAACACCAATCCTAACTCAGTGCTTTGCTTAATGTTTGCTCACTCCTTTCCCACCAAATAAACACATGGGACTCAGCAGAACTTCTCTGCTATTTGGCTGCTTTTGTCCTCTAACCACCTAGCAACACCATGCCAAGATCTTATTGCTATTGCAGAGTTTTCTGGGGCTTATCCGAATGGCCACTTCTTTAATGCCTATTGAGAAATCATCACAATAGTGTGAATAATGGGAAAGTCAGCACATCACCATAAGTTCTACAGTGCAGGGCCTCAGTGTATTGTACACCTTGTGCTGTCAACAAGATAAGATACACAGATAAGGGAGCTTCAGAGAAGTTTCAAGAGGCCATACTACAAAATTATGTAAGTTTCAACAGCCCCCAATAGAGAATGTACCAGGAAAAGCCCCTGATACATGGGGGTAATAGGAGAGGCTATTAGAAACACGTGAGCACCTCACTTCTGATTGGCAGATAAGTAACTCCACTATCATTGTGACCCTACCTCTGATCTGAACAAGAGTATAAAAGTTTGTGTGTTTAGAGATCTTGTCCTTCCTCTTTCCCCTTCTTTCTTTGTTATCTTTGGTATCTCACTCTCATGTTGTATTTTGTCTTCACTATGGTTTTGCTTTCATTTCTCTACCACCGAACTTTGCTGGACCAATGGACCCAGGGATCTGGGTAACTATGGATATCTTTGACATTCTAGTTTGATTTTTAATACTTCAACATTTAATTTGAATCCTATATTTTCTGAAGTTAGAACCTAGAATACTTAAATTGTCTGCAAGATGGAACTTAGAGCTATCGTGGAATCAAACTAGATCAAGTCTTTCAGTGCCAGGAACTTTAGATTCTCACTTCAGCTCATATCCTTAACTATTTAAGTTTCTTTTACATACCTAGAGAAATGTACTAATGCTTTAGCTTAGCTTCTCCATGTTTAAGTAGTATGCAAGTGAAAGTTTTAAGTAGACAGGTCATTAGCATGTTTTAGTTTAGGTTTTGAAACACAAACAGAGTGTAAGAGGTTTTATTCAAAGAACAAGGCTAGTAGTCCAATTAGCTATTTTAATTGCAATATTTATAGTGTTGGCTTTGACAACTGCATTTATTTTTATTACTCGCAAGTTGATGTTACATTTTCTCTCTCACCATGGATAATATAACCACAGCAATGCTTCTGAATTACGCTCCTTCAACCACTATTCTATTAGAATGCGTAATCCTCTTAAATGAGTGTAAAGCCCATTTCACCACGGGCGCTAGCAGTCCTGCTCCTTTCCTACTTTTTTGCCATTCAGTCCTCTCACCACAAAAGGGCTCATGAATAGTGCAAATGTGGCCCAGACATAGTGAATTTTCCCTCTGAAATTTGCATGCCCAACCTTTGTGTGCCCCAATTGGCCCCCTCCATCCCCTTCCTCCTCCCTGCTGCTGGCATCACTTAACTGCACAGCTGGGGTTGGGGCCCACCTTTACTTGACACTGATTGGTTGAGCAGGGCTGTCCTTCGTGCTGCTGGTGGAGGGGATGCCTGCCTGTTTGGTGCAGAGCAAATTAATTGCTATTAAAGCTGGGGATGGCACGAGTGCCCCACTGGGTCCAGGAGTCCAGTGGACTCTACCATGCCCGGCCTCCCAGACCCCGCTCAGCTAGCTGGCACTCCTGCTCATGTTGTGTAAATGGCTGCTTTACGGCCATTTCAGCAAGATTTGATTTACGGAAAAATGTGAGTCGCTATTTTTACCCAAAATGATGATATGCTGAAGGGGTGGATGCTGCCAGGTGTTCACAGATGGGTCTGGTAAGGGCTGGGTACCAGCAAGCGGATCCGGCGGTGAGTGAGCCGGGGTGGCAGCTTGCTGAGTGTCTGGAGAAACCAGATGGAGGTGAGTCTCTCCATCCCTAATTAAAGATTGAGCTTTTTTTTTTATTTATTTTTTTTATTTATTAAACTCCATTTAACAAAGCAGTTTTTAAAAAAGTTAAAAATATATATAAAAACTTACAAGTCAGACAGCATTTCTAATAAATACACAAACACGATTTCTGTAGTTGCCGAACCGAGCTTGTTTCCTTCAATTTACTGTGTTCAGAGGAAGATCTGTTAAACCAGAGTTGGATGCCACATCTATACCATTGATGTAATTGAGAAAAGGAGACCATATTTCATTGAATGGGTCATAGCTAAGTTGACCCGACGAGACTCTGCGGTGGTAGGTTAATTTTTCAGAGCAGGCTATATCCCACACTTTCCCTTTCCATCCAGTGAGTGTAGGGCCCTTCGGATCAGTTCTGGGAAACTATCTTCAATATAATTTCTAAGGCCACTGATCAGATAATCTTCCCAGAACCAAGCCTGGCGCTGCTGTCCCTGCCCAACGCTCTAAACCCCTCCCTTACCCATAAAGAATTGGTATTTATCCTCCTTACGGCAGCTCGTTTAGAAATAGCCGAACACTGGAAGGATCCGAAAGATTGAGCTTTGAACTGTTTAAAGTTTCAAAATTTTCTACCGCACAAATTTTCTACATGTCTACACAGTTCAAGTTTCATTTTAAAACAAAATTGAACAAATTCAGTATGGTAGATCTCAAGAAATAAGCCTGTTTTTATCTGGTTGAGCTTTTATATTGTATTTTATATTATGGTTTTATACTGTTGTTTTATACTTTGAATGTTTTTAATTTTTGTGAACCGCCCAGAGAGCTCCGGCTATTGGGCGGTATAGAAATGTAATAAATAATAAATAAATAAATACACTATCATATTCTTATATAAGATAAAGCATTCAGTATGAATTCAGACTTGGCATGGTTACCCACCAGGAAGTCCCAAACCTAAACAAAGTGTCTCTACATTAAGGAGAAATTGCATTGCTTACTTGGCACTTCCTGCTTCTTTGATGTGATTGTTATGGGCTGCATTCATGGGTGGAGAGGGGCAACCATGTGGTTTGAATTGAATACTTCACCTCTATTGACACAATGCCTCCTAGTGGTGGAAGATCCTGCTTTTTTCCAGATATTACCACATTAAAAGTGGTTCTTTTAATAGCAGGATTTCCAGGCGATAGCGTGGGAGACGTCTTGGTCATTAACGGCGTCATGAAATGGGCCTGCAAACTCCTGTGAGTGGCCAATCTTGAGTGTGCAATATATCACTAAGGAGTCCATAGTCTAGGTTCTGAAGCTAAAGAGGACAAAATTAACAAGGCTCACTCCCAGAGAAGTGTGCATAGCTTTGCAGTCTTAGCATACTTAATATCAGGCTGATCCACTTTATACTTACAGAGATTTTAGCGCCAGAGCTCCTCTCTTTCTAGGTCCCCTTATTCATGTGTCTGGTAGCATCAGAACTATTTCCATATGGAACACTCCTGTGTCCATATTAATGCAACCATGTCTACCACTTCTTCTCCACATGTTGAGTAGAAAGAGCTGTTGGGGTGCATAGTATTCTCACCATGTGTCTCTACAGCAGGGCTGAGCAACTTCAGGCAGTCCAAGGACCAATTCCTCGAAAGAATCCACAGCCTCATAGGCTCCACACACACACCCAGTGGTGGCAATGCTTTTTAAAACAACAACAACACACTGGCTTAACCACTATGGGGTTACAGAGGACACATTTAGCTTGTTTTCAAGCTAAATTTGTCCTCATTAAGACCCTGGAGTGGGTTGTCACTAAATTTCCCAGCCACCATTTTTTTAAAAAAACGACTTTGGTAGAGGAGGAGGTAGGACGGAGGGATCGTTGCCCATTCCTGCTCTACAAGGTCAGAAAAAAATAAAAAATAAATTCTTAGGATGCAAAAAAGTTTTATTTCAAAGCCCAATGTGTTTTGGCCTAAATTCTTTCAAAAGCCTTCCTCAGTGGGCTGTAACATATATATTTTTAAAAAATGAATTACTTATATGGGAAAACACATAACATTGAAATATATTTATAGTTTTTTTAGGTTAATTAGGCAAATTGCCTCAGGGTCCTGTGTCCTTACATAAATCTTAAAACTTTCAATATTGCATCAAGGCAATAGGACCTGTACACATGTGTAATAATAAAAGCATATAAAATCATTTTCAACAACAGTATGGTATATCTTTACTTGTTAGAAGACATCTGCAGCAATACTTCTGGCACGATGATTGTCTCCTATGGTAACCATTGGCGACTGAGAGGAATAGCATTTTCGAAGCCCTTCCACTTAAATCAGTAGTGATGGATCACCCAGCCTCTTGAAAATATGTCAAGGATGTACTGCAGAGGATTTTGTTAGGATTCTGTGAAGGTGTGGAAGACTTCGCGTAGTGTTAATATCCTTGTCTCCTGATTTGCTAAAAATAGAGGAAAAAGTCAAAGGATTATTTTGGGAAAGGATATGTGTAATAGACAATCATTATTTGTTCTGGGAGGAAGCCTCAGAAGCATGAGTGTCCCTTCTAGATACCCAATAAAAATGGCCGCCATTGTCCCAATGGAACAAAAAGAAAAAGAGGAAGTCATACTGTCGTTATTAAAAGTGCTGTCAGAGAATATATGCAAAGTTAGTAAATAGAGTAGATTGCCTTTTTGGAATAGGCCACAGTAGGGTGACCATATGGAAAGGAGGATAGGGCTCCAACAGGAGCCCTCTCTAGACTAGATACAAAAGAGGGCAAGGCTCCAGTAGTTTTAACTGTTGTGATGAAGAAGGAATTTGACTTGGTGCTGCATGCATACAAATGACACCAGCTGAAATTCCCTTTTCTATACAACTGTTAAAGATGCAGGAGCCCTGTCCTCCTTTCCATATGGCCATCCTAGGCCACAGGGCATTTGATTTTCATTTCATTTAAATTCTAGATCAACCTCGTCATCCTGATGAAAAAAAATTTGTTCTTCCAAAAGGGGGAAAAACATGTGTGTGTGGCCGGGGGGAGGGGGGACTTTTTAAAGCAACATAGAACTCAGAACTAAGACTAGTCCTTCATCTACTTACTTGGGAATATGTGTTTACTTGCTTCTGAATAGGCATGGATATGATTGGACTGAGCTCCTGACGATTAGGCCCAAACATAAAAAGGGCTATGGATTTGTTATGATGGTGCAATGTCATTTCTTCTTCATGTTGTCAATTATTAACAACCCTTTTGGCAAATCAGGTCATATTTCTTCCATAACATCCTTCCTTTCTCTTCTTTAGTGCAGCATCTCAGTTGTAGAATTAATCTCTCTTTTCACTTTCTGATCTCAGGGAAGCCCTTATGTGAGGGCACCTGTATACTTGCATTGCATCTTTTTCATCTGAACATATAATAGGGCATTGCCAGCACAGACAGTTCCACTCTTTACTCCATATGTTCTGAGGAACCACATCATAGACCCCTTCTTTCTGCAATATTTTATGATGATGCCCACCCCCCATTTCCTTTCTGCCTTTTATTGATATAACTAGCTGATATTCCTGGCTTTGCTCAGGCCCCCTAAGATATATGTGCTAGGCCTGTGAGCTAACTCTTAATAGAATTATATTCATTTCCTTTTTTCTCTCTCTCACCATCATGACAACCCTGCAAGGTAGGCCAATGCTAGGCCTGTGAGGTAACTTTAAAATGAATTCAGTGTTTTAGGGGTGTGCACGGACCCCCCCGCTCTGCTTCACTTCCAGATCTGCGATTTGCGGATCGGGCCGCTCCGCCCCGCCCCCGCTCCGCCTATGTCCACTCCGCTCTGCTCGGAGCTCCAGATCCGGATCGGAGCTCCGTTTTTTCCCACCCATAGGCTTGCATTAAGCTAAAAAAGTATACAACTTTTTTTCTGTTAAAGTTAGAAACCTCAAGTTTGGCACCATGACACCACATGGAGGTATACACATGCACGCCAGGACTCAAGGCAATCCCATCATCCCCTTATTTTTGGGGAATTTATGAAAACCGGGCACCCCATACACACCCCTTTCCATAGCTCCGTCAATTTGCACGTTAAAAATCTCAAACTCGCCACCATGAAAGCTTATCCAGGGGTGCACATGCACGCCGAGACTCAAGGCAGTCCCATCATCCCCTGATTTTTGGGGAATTTATGAAAACCGGGCACCCCATTCACACCCCTTTCCATAGCTCTGTCAATTTGCACTTTAGAAACCTCAAACTCGCCACCATGATAGCTTGTCCAGGGATACATACGCACGCCAAGACTCAAGGCAGTCCCATCATCCCCTGATTTTTGGGGAATTTATGAAAACCGGGCACCCCATTCACACCCCTTTCCATAGCTCTGTCAATTTGCACTTTAGAAACCTCAAACTCGCCACCATGATAGCTTGTCCAGGGATACATACGCACGCCAAGACTCAAGGCAGTCCCAGCGGCAGAGCCCAGTAAAGGACCAAGGGAGAGGGGGACCGGCCCAGACTTCCTGGTGGAACCGCGGGCTCAATTGAAGACGCCGACGGACCACGGACGGAGGCAGGTAAGGGAGAGGAAGGCGGGGTGGGGGGTTACCGGGCCCTGCCACCGTCACCGCATGGGCGACGGCGAAAGCGGCAGGGCCCGGTAAACCCCACTTACCTTTCCGGCGGAGCTCCAGATTGAGGCGAAGGATCCGCCTTCACCTCGATCCTCTTCGCCACGCTCCGCCAGCCCCCCAATCCTCTTCGCCTCCGCCTTAAAGGCAGGCGAAGCCCCCCGCTCCGCTCCTGCTTCTCCAGTCCGATTAGAAGCAGAGCACATCCCTACAGTGTTTTGTTTTGTGTTGACACTCTCTCTCTCTCTCTCTCTCTCTCTCCATAACACATTGCCAGGGCTGCTTTGAAGCCACTGCCGTGGTTTTCCTTGTCCCCACAGAAAATTAAAACGACAACTCCCAGCATGCCTTTTTCTGTGGTGTCCAACTTGCCCAGTGGGAACCCTGCCACTGAGACTCACAGGAATTGAAGTCTGGCTGAGCCAGTCCACATTGCACTGTGCAATTGGTGTCCGTACATAGACTGTGAGGGAGCCGGCCGGCTGACTGACTGATGGTTAGCTTGGTCATTGCCATCAGCGATGGGCTCAGAGCTGTGCCCTCCTTTCCTCCCACTGGAGCCTAGCAACTGAGGCAACTGGCCCCAGTCACTCTCGCTTCAGGCTCAGGCTGGCAAGCCACTTCTAGATGATGGCCACCAAAGCCCGGTAAATCTTCCCTCCCACCCAAGGCATGTTGGGAGTTGTAGGCACAAGCCTAGCTCCCTGAATAACATGTTCATCTTTTAAACTGGAGGGTCTTTTCCCATTCTGGACATCCTCCTCCTTAGCTTTAAAACAATTAACATTTCACTTCTTTGTTTCATTGCAATGTGGATCCTAAAAGAAGTTACAGGGAAATGCAAACCAAAGTGAGAAATATTTCTCCAGCACACGTTATGCAGTATATGATCCACTACAAACTGAAGTCACCACATCTCTTTTTGTACAATAAGTTCAACTGAGCAACCTGCATTTCTAGCACATGGAGGTTAGAGTTTTTCTCATACTTCCATTATGCCCCCTAATGGAAGAAAGGTAGAAAGCTGGAGGAATTTCACATTTCCTTTAAAAACATACTCCACTACTATGTTTATGAAAAGTGTTCATTCACCATTTAGGTCCTAGATCTGACGAAAAGATAATTCCTGTGTAATGTTCAGTTACCCAATATATTAAATCATTTGTGTGTGTGTGTTTTGGGAGGGGGTTGTTCTTAACTATGAAGTTTGCTTTCTTTTGTGCAGGTTCTAATTCCTTTGCAAAGCCATACAAGATACTTTTATGAACCAAATTTAAGGCTTTATTAAATGACGGTTAAAACTCCAACCTTACCTAGGAGTTAGTCTTGTTGAACTCAATGGCACTTGCTTCTGAGTAGACATACATTGGGATTGCACTGCGTTCTTTGTATTCCTGCCCTCCTTCCATCAAATAATTTAACAGCAACAACTATTGGCGTGGCTCCACATTCAGAGGAGTTCTTGGGTGAAACCTTTGGTGAAGTGCACCCAGTCACATTGGAATATTGTTGTCCACTTTCTGGGACTGGACTATAGAATGTAATTGACATTTTGAATGTAATAGTTCAGCACTGGCACCTAGAGCAAGAGAATGGATATGTGAATGCTTCTGAGAATGAGCAGAGTGCATTCCTCTTATCAATTACAAGAGAGGTAGCTGTGTAAGTCTGTTGGAGCAAAACCAGTAAAACTCTTACCAACAGGCAGCTAACACACAAATAAACTTTGGAGATATGTCTCCCAAAATATGCTACAGTTCTGGCATGGACCTCAAGCTCTTCAAGCGCCGTTCATTCACCATTTAAAATGTTTTCTTTTCTAAATTGAGATGACTTATACACTGTAGTGGTTACAGCTGATGTTAGTGACTGCTCACTGGAATCTGGAATCTACTAAGTTATGAAAACAAGAGTTTCCTGAGTATATTCAGAGAGTATATGTCATTGACACTGAATTAACAAACCTATGTTAGGGGTGGGGTGAGTAGGGGTTGTTAGACATTACATGTGGTGTAGAATGTTGTAGCTGGACTAGTGAGAGTGGAAATGCAGTACAGTTAGAACCAGGAAGACCCGGTTTCAAATCCTGCTCAGCAATGAAGGTCAGTGGGTGTCTTTGGGCCAGTCGCTCTATCTCAGCCTGGCCTGCTTCGCAGATTTGCAAAGACAAAATGGGTGAGGGGGCCACCATCGCCTTGAAGGAAGAAGGGAATACAGATGTAATAATAAAATCTTGGATGATGATGATGATGATGATGATAATATTAGAAATCAAATGCTGTCTTTCTCCTGATCTCCGTACTAAATCGGTGTTTAGAACTGGGTTGCAATGGTGAGATTTTATTTTATTTTAAATCTCTTTCTTATTACTTTTTCGCTCCGTCTCCTCACGTACGCGCCGCCCTTTTCTCTGCGTCAGGAAGTGTGGAGCAGCGCAGCTCAATTAGCGAATCGCGTCAATTTCACTCCGAAGAAAGCGCGCGCCGGGGGGGGGGGGGAAGGTGGAGGGGGGACGTGCAGCCGGGCGGGCGTTTCATTAAAAGACGGTGGCTGCTGTGCGTTCGTGACATCAGCCCCCTTTTCCTTATATACTTCGGGAAGAGCCCAGAGCTCCCTTTATAGTCCAGATCTCCAGAAATCCGCTCAAGACCGTCTACTTTCCCCTCTCTTTCTGCGCGCGTACCTCTCCCTCTGTGCGTGTGTACATAGATCTCTTCCTCTCGCTCGCTCTCACACGCGCGCATCTTGTCCTTTGTATGGACTTTACTTTCTAGGGGAACAGCTACAAGATGTCAAGAATGGCGAGGATGCAGCTGGCGTGCGCGATGCTGCTCGCGTTCACCTCCTGGAGCCTGTGCACAGGTAAGCCCCCCTCGGGCAGGCAGCCCTTGTCTCTGGCGAGCGAGTAGAAGAAGCGGCTCTCCCGAGCTTCCCTCCTGTCCCGAGGAGGAGGAGGACGCTGCTGCAGAGCGCTTTGGGCTCAGCAGCCAGCGATGCACGGATGGGAGGAGCTGGGAAGGCAGGAGACCCGTCGGGTCAATTTCAAGAGTTTTCAGGCGCTCAAAAGTGGCGGCTCTTCCGTGCAGCCGCTCTCAAGGAGGGATTTGAGTTCAGAGTTGGGTTGTTGCCGTTGCTATTGCTGATGCTCTTGTTTTAAACTCAAGGTTTTTCTTAACCCACAAGTTTCGAGAAACTGTTAAAAAAAAAAAAAACACCTTCTCCTTTCCTCTGTTTTCTGAATGGGTTCCCTGCATCTCTTAAGAACGGATCAGTTGTAGCGACTGTAGGCTATCTCATTGTCATCACAATAACTCCATCAAGGAAGATCCTTATGTCATAATGTTAGAACCCAGAGAGGTCATCCCATAAATCTGATCGGTGGGAGATTTAGGACAGATAAAAGGAAGTACTTCTTCACACAGCACATAGCTAAACTATGGAATTCACTACCACAAGATGTGGTGATGGCCACCAATTTGGATGGCTTTAAAAGGTGGTAAGATTATGGTGATCATAGGGGGGGGGGGGGAAACAGGGCTCCTGTGTCTTTAACAATTGCAATGAAGAGGGAATTTCAGGTGGTGTCATTTGTATGCATGAAGCAGCTGGTGAAATCCCCTCTTCATCACAACAGTTTAAACTGCAGGAGCCCTGTCCTCTAACATACACAAGAGGGCAGGATTTCTGCAGCTTTAACTATTGTGATGAAGAGGGGATTTCACCAGGTGCTGCATGCATACAAACGACACCTCCTGAAATTCCCTTTTCTATACAACTGTTAAAGATGCAGGAGCCCTGTCCTCTTTTTCATATGTTCACACTAAGATAGATGAATTCCTGAAGGAGAAGGCTATCAATGGCCACATATCCTGATGGCTATATGCCACTTCCAGTCTCAGAGGCAGCATGCCTATTTACACCAGCTGCTGGAGAACATGGCCAGGTGTGTGTGCTGTTGCACTCCTGTCAGTTTGTGGGTTTCTAGTGGGCAGCTGGTGACCCCTTTGTAAACAGAATGCTGGTCTAGATGGTCTGATCCAACATGGCTCTTCTTATGTTCTAAGACCTCGCAAACAGATGGACCACATAGGAAAGATCCCCTAGGTTAGCACAGACTTCCCCAAACTGGTGTCCTTCAGGTGTTTTGTACTGCAAGTCCCAGCATTCTTCAGCATTGGCCATATGGGCTGGGGCTGCTAGTAGCTGTAGTTCAAACCATCTGGAGGTCACCAATTTGGGAAGGCTGAATTAGTATATATCATCCAGATCTAGGTAGTCATGAATGCACCCAGAGGCAGAACAATTCCAGATGGTGGGTTCATAGTGTTACCGATCTTCACATATTCAGAAAGAAGTTGGGCACATTTGGGGCTTGTGTGATCTACTTTGTGTTTTTACTAGAACCTCAAGTTCCACTAATCAGAGCCAGATGCAAAATAGCAGTAGGAGGAAGCAATGGAGTCACTTATTTACTGCACACCCATGAGCCATGCCCTGTATATACAAATACAAACCTACAACTGACTTACTACAGATGAAGGATCCTAACATAAAACTCTCAAAGTGGCCAGTAGACCTGGTACAAATGATGGGCACAGGGGCAATTAGCCAAAGGCCAGCTATTGCTAAAATTTTGCGTAAAAACCTCCAGTTTTATTTGCTATCATTAAACCCATGCTGATCTATTGCAAATCTCCCAGAGATCTACCGGTAGATCCTCCTGACCTTCCTCCTGCCCAGTCCTCTATTAGATCATAGTTGAAAGACCACATGATATTAGACCTGAAATAGGGAAACTTGGTTCTAGTCTCAGATCAGCAGTGCTTTTGCTAGCTTGTTTTAGGGGAAGTCATTCTCCCTGGAACTCACAGTGCTTCCAGACAGAGGAGTGTTGGTGCTTACAATCCAAAGGCAGCATGCAGATATTCTATTTGTTTTCCTTAATGGGTTTTCCATGGCAAGAAAAAAGGCAAAAGAGCTGGTGGGAAAACACAGTGGGGTTATGAATAGAAGACAACAGTCTTTGGCTGCCATGTAAAATTCTGTTAATGGCACAATAAATGCCCTGTTTGGAAGAACCAGAAGTTTCCAATTGCTAAAATAAAGTAATGATAGCGATCTGTCCCAGAGGGTGTTGTGAGAATGGATAGGATAAAATGCAAGTGGAATATAGTCCACAAAAGCTTATACCATAATAAACGTGGAAGTCTTTTCAGGTGCCACAAGATACTTTGTCGTTTTTGCTGCATCAGACTCATGTGGCGACCCCTCTGCCTTGATTCATAAGGAAAGGGAAGACTGCAAAACTGAAAGAGAATAACTGTTCTAAAAGTATGGGCAAAATTTACTGAATGGATAAATTGCATCTTTCCCATCAGTCTATAGGTGAAACTAGAAACCTATCTATGGACTTTATTTCATACAATGCTAAAGGACCAGGAAAGAACTGGAATGTAGAGGAAAATCTCTAGGTTTTGCATCAGTGGTGCAGCACATCATCCTACAAAAAGATATGTGAAGGGGATATTTAATGCATATATATATATATAAACTTCTCTCCCTAAAATTATGTTGTAGCAACTGTTACTCATAATATAAATCACCCTTTTTTAAAAAAGCTACAAGGCGTCTGTTACTCTTATGGTACACATTACTATACACAGGGAGAAATAGAAGTATGATGTATCAAATTTGTGTATATAGCACTTTATCATTTTAGATGAAATAATTCAAAGAGCAATTTAGAGAAAAGCCAAAATGTTCACATTTGAGATTCAACTTTTTCCATGTTGAATTCAAAACTTCATAATGCATGATTCAAGAATAGAGCAAAAGTGTGTGCAATCTCAAATTCAAATGGTTATGCAATAGTTAAACACTAAACCTGCCATGTAGACTCCCTGAAGTCTACAATCCAGGGCACTGTTAGAATAGATTCATTAAAGTCCCTTTCAAATCAGTGGGGCTTAAACAAGTATAATTCTATGCTTAGCTTTGAAGATGAATCTTACTTCCAAAATGTTTTTTTGGGGGGGGGGATTGTATCAAACATAATTTTTTAAAAACAAACAAATTGAATCAATCTATCCTACCTTAAATATATATATTTTAAAAACTGTGAACCATAGTTAAACTTCTATACAGTTTCAAATATTTGGGCATCATAACAACCCAATTCACATCTTCCATAAGCAGAAGTACTTGGATTTGAACTGTTTCTATCCCTCTGATGGAAATAAACTATCCCAACTTTTTATCTTTTAAGTTATCTGTGTTACCAATTTTTCTGTTAGAAGTATTAGTACATTGTATAAGAAAAGAAGTAGTGGGATCCAGTTAAAATGACAGAATTTGTTCCCTTCATTGAAATAACGCTTGACTGTTATAACTGCAATGGCATAAATATTGGAAGAACTGAGTGCATGATTATTCCTCATGCCTGATATCTCGGGCATAATTTAGTTATGAACATTTTAAAATTCAGTTGATTCCAATTGAGCTTCGGCTATTGGGTGGTATAGAAATGCAATAAATAAATAAATAAATGAGCAGATTAAGCATTTGTGAAACTTTGACTTTGACTGGAACATATGTGGAGAGTCTGTGGAACATTGAACAATTGCCATTGAACTCACTGAGGTTTGTATCTGTTTTCTTAGATTTATATTTATAGTTAGAACTGGAGGTAATTACTGAACTGGCAGTTAGTATGATATAAACTACGACCATTCCTTTCAGTAAATCCTAGGGAATGATCCATCAAGCATGAGAATGAAGGTTCAAACATATCTTTGTGATTTCTTTGAATTGGTTAAAATATCATCCATACAGATTCCCAAAGGCAATTCCAAACTATAGCCATCTGTTTTTAGGTGTTATTAAGAGCATTATCATCATGTGTACAGTCCTGAGTAGAGTTTACTTCCTCTGAATATATGATTTTTGGATTTTCAACATAACCCCTCCTCCAGTTCTTCCTGTATTCTCCTGCTCTGCATTATTTCAATGTATGTCTATTTACATATGCTCGTAAACAGTTCTCAATTACATTTTTGGAAGGATTTCTCCCCTTACAAGCAGGTGCATACTGGTAGTATTTTTTTAAAAAATCACTCCCATGTCAATATATCCAAGAGCTCTCCCCTCTAATTTCTGTAATTAATTTCTGTAATTCTAAACCAATTTTTCTGGCTTCATTCACTACAAAATAATTGCCGATTCTGAGCAGCATACTACATATAATGCTATTTGTGTCTTCTCTGGACTGCTGTCTAACTCCATTAGAGTCAACAAACATGCTGGACTCACTTCAAGGAAATGTGGTATACACCTATATTTAAATATCTATATACTGCACTTAATTTATTCTCATCATGCAAATAACACTTTTTAGAAGGTACTGTATTGGTTGTATGAAGTTGAGAACATAAGTAGATATGATCAACACATTGATCATACATTTACCCTACTATGCTAATATTATTTGTTGCTGTTTTTCAGTTAGCAACATATTATACATTAAGCATTTTCATTACATTTGTTCATTTTATCCCCAAAGTTAGTTATGACTTGAAACTAATGGATCAAGTTAGTCACAACTAAGTTAAATCCCATTGAGTTGGATTCAGATCAGGTTATGCTTAGAGTAGATCCATTCAAATCATTGGGTAAGTAACTTTAGTCCTATTGGTTTCAGTGGGCCTACTCTATGAATGACTAAATCTGGATCCAGTCCATAATTTTCAATGGGACAAGGAGCTTGACACTATCTATTTATCTATTTATTTAGAAGTAAGTCTTACTAGTTCCAGTGGAATTAGTGTCCTGCATAGGATTTCAGGCTTAGTCACAATTATCCTTTGCTGCATCAATTGGGGGTGGGGCAGTGGGGGTGAAATACAATACAATGTTCTTCTGAAGGAGATAAATTGCTTCTGAATTATGCTTCACTCCTCCAGGTTGATTCTTTCTTTGGGAAATATACTTCGAGGTTTGCTAATATGCTAACAATCAGGGTCACCTACATTGGCAGAAAATCTTAATTCCCATTTTATTCATATCTGTTAGTCAAAAAGCAATTTGAGATTTGTATAAATGGTCTAAATATTTTTTGAATAACTCCAAATGTTCACTGTGAAGGATGCCCATTAACTGCATCCCCTGAAAAGATGTTTAAAACTATTCAACCTCTAGGATTTAAAAAATTGCAAGTGCTGCTTTTTAATATTTAAACACTTGTTAAATGCAATTAAAATAAAGGAACTTAAAATAATGAAGACACTAAACCTAATCCCATTCCACAAAATCGGTGGGTTCCCGCTTGCCTTCCATATTAGCGATCGAGCCCTAAAATGTTGCAGCTTGACCAATAATAAGCTGTTTTCATGGATAAACGATGTTTTCCCAAAGAGACTATATAAATCAAGGAACATAAATCAAGGAACAAAACACTTGCCAAGCATTTATTTTAGCCAGCGCTTAACCCTAAAATCTCTTTAAAGGATATTCCTAAATCCTACATGTTGAAACCCAAATGCTAGTGATTTATAATGAAATAGTAAACATATGTTTCTGATTAACTTGCAGATTCAGAAGAGGAAATGAAAGCCTTAGAAGCTGATTTATTGACCAATATGTATACATCAAAGGTAATGTTTTTTCTCCCCTCCCCCGTCTTTAGCCACAGAAAACATGAATTCCCATTGCAAACATAGACGTTTTAGCATACAGTAATAAGCCTATCAGTTGAAAGCTGAACATTCAGTAGAAGATATTCTCAGCTGTGCAAAAATGGCCTTTCAGTTCAGATATATTTTTAAAAATAAAAATGGGTGTAGAGATGATGAAAAATAATGCTTTCTCACCTGTGCCATTGATATACTCACTGAGCAGCTTGTACAGAATTATTGGATGTTGTACATTCATTAAAGGAAATATATATTTTTAGTCAGACTATACCTTATGAAAGCAAAGTTAACCTCAAGTCACATAACAACATTGGAACCTATTTTTAGAGACGTAAAATTAACATGTCCAAGCAGTAAAAATCCATAGCAAGAACTGCTATCTTTATCCATGTAATTATGTACGTTTAATGAGCATTGAAACGATAAAAAAAATGCTTCCAGTATGAAACCAGTGAATTATGGCTTCTCCATTCTGGAAAAATGGTATCCTTTACATTTTGTCACAGATATGCAGTCACTGAATCCACAGATGACATATTAAAATGCATAACACCTGCTTTGTCAGGCAGGTAGCCAAAAAAGGCACCTACATATCTCCTTCATATGTGACTTTGGGAATGTAAGCAAACATCTAATACTTTGCAGTCAAAAGATTTATTGTACAGGGATCCTTGATATACAGCTGTCATATTTTTATTTTAGATACAAGAATGAAATAAAATTTTGGAAGGCTGAAGCCAATAATAGTAACATTTTTCAAGCCATTACTGTCATGTTTCTCAAAACCTCCTGCCTTCTTGGGAGAAAATAATGAGGCTTGCTAAGTAACCTACAAAGCTTTATTTAAGCAATAAACATCTCTTCCCACATGAAGAGAGTCTAATCTCTAGGAACTTTCCCCTAGGCAAAACTATGTAAACTAAGTGAGACAATTGTCCTTACAAGAAGAATGGAAACCCCTTTCCCAATATGCATTAACTTCAGAAAGACTAATTCTGAGGCAGCTTCTGACGGGACTCCAGCTGGGCTGACTTTCTCTCACCTTCCTTTAGCTCTGTCTGTTTTAGTTTGCGGCATGCTCTAGGATCGGCTAACCTCTCCATGCTCTCCCCCTCAGAAGAATGCTGGCTTCCTACTGACTGTGTATTATTTGCCCTTGACAAGATAAGCTCTGGAGAGGGTTCACTCCCAGCTGGTAAAGAGCCTGTGAGAGCTTTCTCCCCCACTAGTACAGGCTGTCCTGTTTCTGGCGCCGACTCCTCTACTTCAGAGTCTGATCCTGATTGATCACTTCAAACACCTTCTTCCAACCCAGGGGGAGCAGGGCTAGACATGACAGCTACCTGAAATTATTTATTTATTTATTTATTTATTTCATTCAAACCAGAAGTCTATGGATTCTAGCACTCTAAATTCAATAATGGCCATAGCATCCCCTGTTGTTTCTCTTAACTATAAAATAAATATATAATATAATAAAATCCCCCAAAAGGTTTACATATAAATATTAAAATTACATTTAAAATACAGTACCAGTGTGAAAATATATGGTGGCTCATGACTTATGGTTGAACTAATCCCAAAAAAGCTGGGAGATCATTTTTCCAACCAGGACAACCTAGCTACAGTGGTGCATGCACTGGTAACTCCCCGATTAGACTACTGCAATTCCCTGTACGTGATGCTGCCCTTGAAGATGACTAGGAAGTTGCAGCTAGTGCAAAATGCAGCAGCTAGACTGCTGGCAGGTACATTTTACAGAGACCACATAACACCGGTGGACTTGCACTGGCTGCCTATACGCTTCCGGTTGGAATTCAAGGTGTTGGTAAAAGCCCTAAATGGCTTGGGACCTCGGTACTTGAGGTAGCGCCTCTCTTTATATATGCCTGCCCGAGACTTGAGATCTGTTGGAGGAGCCCTTCTCCGCATCCCACCAATACAACTTATACGCTATGATGGGACAAGGAAGAGGGCTTTTTTTTGTTGTGGCACCCAGACTGTGGAATGCCCTCTCCTTGGAGGCCCGACTGGCACCAACACTGATTTAATTTCAACGCCAAGTAAAAACATGCCTTTTTAACAAAGCCTTTGATGGTTAAATCACTAAGTTGGCAGTTTTAAGAGCAGTTTTAACTGCTTTTAAATTATATATTGTTTTAACTTGGTTCATGGTTTAATTTGTTTTTAACTGTGCATATTTATTGTTTTATATTGTATGCTTTTATCCGTATGCTGCCCTGAGATCTTAATGATATAGGGCGGGGTACAAATGTTTTAAATAAATAAATAATAAATAACAGCACCCACTTTCAAACCACAATGCACCTTGGGCAAAGGGACCAGCACATGGGTGGCAAGTGACAAAGGGGCAGGAGCCAATTGGGATGCACACGTGATGTTGAACCACAGGGCTCTGGAACCTTTAAGTCAATGGCCTGAGTGCTTGGACGTATGAGATATTATGTATGCCAAGTCAGAGGTCAAGGGTATGGGGCAAGTGCTCCAGTATAGGCATGATAGTTCATGGCATTTGGTGGTGATGGTGGTGGGGAGAGGGCTCCTGGCTCCTGGCTCCTGGCCCTGGGGCCCCAGGCATCATCTCCCTGAGTGCTCACCACACAGACCCAGGCATAAGCCCTCTGAACTGCTTCTGACATGGTTCAACCTGGAGCCCCCATCAGCAGACACTCATTCCCACTGATTCACCACCCCAGACAACAACGTCCAGACACCAACATCTGATATAGTCTCCCACCATTACACTCAAGGCTGCACCACCCTGCATGATCCCACCCCCTGAGCCTACATCACCTACTAAGACCCCACCCTGCAGACCCAGGCATGAACGCCTATACCCCCTTCCCAGCCTAGTGCCCACCCCCACCCATTGTAAGAGACCCCTGACTTCTGCACCTCCTGTGCTTCTATTGCACCCTTAAAAAACCCCCACTATTTCAGTAAACAAAAAATGTGAATCAACCACACTTCTGCAGAGATGGGACATAGCTAGCCCTTGCTGGTTGGCCCATTCTTTCTCAGCCTGGCAAATCTGGCAGTATTCCATCCATATTTTAAGTGACAGGCAGTTGGGCATGCATTAATCACTCTTTTTTCTTGAATTTTCACACCCCTTTCCCCCCTTTCAATCATAGCCTATGCACTTACATCTCACAGAGCAATGCTAAATTCTGTCCATGAGGCCCTTCATGGGGGACTAATCCTTTTCCCCTATAACATCCCATAATAAGATTTGTTATGCACCAAATATGGCTAATCCACTATCAAATTACCACAGCTCTCTACATGCAATATTTGGGTCAAATCAGACAAGAGAGAGCTTCACTATGCCCCCAAACTTGACTTTTTGCCCCTATAAGAAAAATGCACAAAATGGTATTCCCAATCATAACCAGTCAGGCCACCCACAACTAAAAATAGTCCCAATTTTCAATAAGAGCAATAGAAGGAGCAGTAAGATGGAGCAGAATGATTAATTTAATTACAAGCCAGAGAAAATCTCAGTGAGCAAGAGCGATTTCAGGAGGCTTTTGAATGATGCCACATTTTCTGCTTCCTGAACTATGAGGGGGAGGATTTTCCAGAGGATGGGTGCTGCTACCAAGAAGACTCACTGTAGAGGTATTACATGGTGACATTTCATTAATTTCGAAATGACCAGGAGGAGCTCTTCTGATGATCTTAAAGGTTGGCTAAGTTGCTTAGGGATTGGTATGACAATAACATAACCTTGAACATGGCTCGGAAGCTAATAGACCACCATTGAAGTTCTTTTAACACAGATGTTAGGTGAGCATAGCTGGGTGCCATATATTGGCTTGTTATAGAGTAAGAAGCATTCTCTCTAGAGAGAGATATTTTGCACCTGTTCATTTATGTGACTGGTGTATATTTCTCTTATCATTAATTACCTGTGTTATGAAGTTGGAAAGCAAACCACAGAAGGGTACTTGCAGGACTGGGAAATGGAGGGTCCTTCATCCTGCGTGAATGGGCTTCCATTTCCCTTCCTCATTCTCAGGACATACTATACATTATTTTGAATCTATTTTGGTGATGTTTTTGAGCTTACCTGGTCAATACAAAGCAGCCAAAGGTGCTGTTTGATTTCCCCCCAGCCCTATCTATTACACATCTCTCAATTGCTCTGCAGTCTCCCAGGTTGCCTTCCCTTCCTAATTAAACTGTACTGATGTCTTGAGGCTTCCTTTGGACTAACCCTTGTTCAAGAAAATGGTCAAAGCCACAGAAAGGAAACTCACACTTTGAGTTGTGACCAGAAGAGAGTTTACCTTGAAAATAAGTATAGGTTTTACAAGTAGTTACTCAGGCATTTATAGCTTTTATAAATTACAAGGAAAAAATGCAAAAGCTTAGAACAAAATTAGGAAATGTATATGACACACACAGAGAGAGAGAGAGAGAGAGAGAGAGAGAGAGAGAGAGAGAGAGAGAGAGAGGGAGGGAGGGAGAAGGAACAGAAAATTGATTTTGTTACAAATGCAAACCAAAAGAATAATAATAAAAATCTATGCACGCTTAGATAAAAAAAAAAGTCCTACAATTGCCAGCATATGTTTAAAGACTAATCTAGGCTAGATCTACACTAGTGCTTTATAGCAGTATTTAAATGCACTGTTAACTGTTCTGGCACAGGACACATTCCATATACTGCTTTCATAGTGTTATATCCTGCTTTTTATTCCACATTCATAATGATTTCATACACTGTGTAGATCTGGCCATAGTTATCATGGCATAAGTTGTCATGGGCTTTAGTCTTCAACAAGACTTTTGTTTGCTATAACAGACTATCCGACTGCCTCTAAGGACTGTATTACAAGGAAGTGATTGTTGGATATATAAAATAAGACATGAAAGAAGATGGAACAATAGGGCATCCAGTCACTTAAATCACTCAGTTATGTACAATGTCAGAAATATTATGTTACTCCTGTTAGAGTACTTGCGGGTTGAGTTTTTTTAATTAATGTTTTATAAAAAGAAGCCATCTTTAATTACTGAGAAAAAAATTGATGTGTAAAAACAGTCAAAACAAAATGAAATGTAAGCAAATGATTGATACAAACCTATCCTCCTCCCCCACAAAAAGGCAACATGATCTGAATCATTGCTACAAACTAGTTCCAGGATTTGTACTTAAAACTCGTGAGAAGCAAAATATTGCTGGGACAGGGAGAGTGAAGGGAAACTAAGGCAATATTCTTTTAACTCTCAGCTCTCAAGGGCATTCCAAACTCAATGGGGCCACATAACCTGATGTTTTGAGGTAAAACTACCAGATTGTCCTCCTAAGGAAAACAAGGTCAAGCCTGACACTGCGTTGATTCATCACACTACATGCAAGCTATAATAATCTGAAGAAATGAAGGCGGAGATGCAACATCTTTGCATAAATTGCTCACATTGCAGTCATCAGTGTTTCATCAGTGTTGCCCCAAGGCTCTTTGATCCTTCATATCTCTTGACCTTTGGGTGATATGAGCTTGTGTCCCTAACTTTTCATCAGATCTTGAATATCTGTATTTCTGGTGACCCTTATTAAAAATGTAACAGGATCATGTTAGCTCTGTGCTTGGTTTGGACATTATTAGTGAATCTTCATGCCATGTAAATAGAGAAGAAAGCCCTAAATTTCCTAAAGCCCCAAAGAGCTCCGGCTATTGGGCGGTATAGAAATATAATAAATAAATAAATAAATAAATAAAATAAAATAAATATCTTGAGTGAAAAATTGTTTGGCTATTTAAAGTGGAAGCATCCCCCCCTCTGCCCCCTGGAGAACTTCTACAACTTGGAGCAAGAGACTCACATTTTTTAAGGCTTTTATTTCTGATCTCTGGCCTTTATCACCAATTTCATCTTCACTGATTACTTAAACAATGCGATTGGCACTTAAGGATGTAGAGGAGGTGCACTTCTTAACATCAAAGCAAAACACTGTACTACACCGGTAAGGATTTTTGACAACTTATTCACATATCATTAAAGCATTATTTGCGAGTCTGCCAAAAAGGAAAAAGAAAGAAAGATAGACTTGAGCTTCTGTGCAATGCACTTTGTAAAGCACTTTCGTTTTATCTAGTAGTTTTCAGACCTTGAAGTGCAGACGTTGAGTTATTGGATGCAAAAGCAGAATGCTTTAGAAAATGTTATCTAAAATACCAATTAAAATAAACCTTGCTGCATCTGTGGTATTGAACTACAGACGTTTCAAGCGATACCTAGATCAGATCCTTAAATTAAAGTGGAAGGATCAAGGTCTGATCAGTATCTCATTCAAATATCGAAGGATTTCCAATAATCTCCTAACCATTGTCCCATGAGTTGGCCATCCTGGGCTATTTCAAGCCATCTGCCTAAAAAAGAAAATGGTTGGCCAGAAGCCTTAATCTCAAATTGGATATTGTTAATAGTAACCAGCAAATACACCTTTCCAGAGAGAGAGAGAGAGAGAGAGAGAGAGAATCCAGTTTTGTACTTCTGCAGTTTCTTATTTCATCTTTGAAAAACCAGTGGGGTGAGAGCAGAAGTGATATGAAGAGCTTCTTCAGAGGAGTGTTTTAAAGCACGCTTGTGACTGTCTGTTCACGGAACTTCATGGGTCATTTTAACAACGCATGATCCTCCTGCTCATCTCCCACTTATCTCCCACTCCTTCCGCCATTTTTTTTGTTTTGTTGTTGTTATAAAATAATCTTCATTAAACGCAACTCTTCTGGGCTAAAACATGATTTCCTGCCATGTGCAGGAGAGATTTCTCTATAAAACTCCCACTAGAGGTTGCTGTCCCAGTACACTGAATGGCCCAGGTGGTTGCTTCTCTTCCTGCGCTCGTCTTTCCATGTAATTACAGCTTGTTGCAGAAGTGGAAGAGATGCAGCTTCAGAGCCAGAGATAAGGGAATGTGATTTTCCCCCTTCTGAAGGAGCTCAAAGATAATATTGGGAAGGGCCTTGATGAACAATGTGAGATACAGTGTGCTAGCTTCCTTGCCCCAAATCAGGCTTGGATCCTAAGATAACAAAGTTCACAGAAGGAACATTTTCTGTCCTCCCTGCTCCCCACCACCACCAGCTCCCACATGCCATCTAGCTTTGTTTTGGAGCCCCATCCGTATCGTCACACATGTCCAAGTGGTTGACGGCCCCCATTTATCCACTAGTTACACCTCCATTGGGTTCTGCAGGAGAACAGGACGCTCTGCAAAATTCCCTGCCTCCTGCCCTTCAACTCTTTAGATTGTGGAAGCTCAAGAATATTAGTTGTTCCAGGAGACAGAGCTTCAATCCAAGGCCTAACTATTGGTGTCTTTATAATAGAAGGAGGTATGGGATTCATAGGTCTAGTAGGATATATTTTAAACATAATGTGCTCTCAAGAGGCCTTGAATGCCAGTGTTGCCCTGATTTAAACTTGAAATAATTTTGGCAATATGATGGCAACCTGATGTATAAAAGGATACTGAAATAAACCATTTAAGTTTTTCATCAGAATCTGTGTCTATTCTTGGTGGAACCTAGAGATGACCTATGAATGACTATTACGACACCAGAATCATTATCATATTAATAACGTTGCAATCCAGTACATCGTTACCTGGGAGTAAGTTTCATTGAACTCAGTGGGTCTTCCTTCTGAGTAGATATGCATTGGATTGTGCTGTAAGACCTCTAAGTAAGTGGCATTTGTAAATTTATCCTGTGTCTTCAGTCAGAGTCCAGAGATTTGCAGAGTACATATAGTATTGAGGCCATTATTGGCAATAGCTCAGATGTAGATGATCTGACCACAGCTTCTATTCAATTTCCCAGGATCAGTTTTAGGTGATGGAGAAACAATCAGTGTTTCCATGCCTGAATCTTCGGTGTGGGAGACAAAGAGAGAACAATATCAGGGGAGGTGATAACCTTGTAGTGTTTATTGTGTGAGCTTAGCATGTGAAACAGCAATATCACTGTGATCCTATATTCACTTACTTGGAATTAAGCCTCCCTGAACTCAACTGGGCTTACTTTTGAGTAGGCACATATAAGAGACTGCTTTCACATTTTTAAGCATATCTTTAAATTCATCCTTTGATGGTGGTGGGTGGGATGGGGTGGATATATATTGGTTCCATTACTAATTTTGATAAACATTTTCTGAAAGAATGAATTACTTGTATATTACTTGGGTTAGATCTACACCAAGCAGGATATGAGACTTTGAAACAGTATATGGAGTGTGTCCTGGGCCTCAACACTTGTCACTACTGTTATAAACTGTTTTAAAGCAGTAGTATAGATCCTGCCCAGGGCATCCTTTGGGATAAAATCCAACATAAGCTCTACTTAGAGTAGTCCCATTGAAATGACTAATTTAAGTCCCAATCATTTCAGTGGATTTACTCTAAGCAGGACATGTTAGATTTTACTCTTTGTTTGTAAATACAGTTCACAATTCTTATTCCCAAAGAATCACCAGCGTGGCTGGCCAATCCCTGGAGTATTTCCCCAACACAATTTCTGGGCTCATCCCTTGACAGGGCAAAAGCTTGGGAGATAAGAGCTATCCTAGTTTTAAAAATGTCTATGGGCATGTTTGGACAATGGGATATCCCAGGGATTGCCATGAGATCATCCATGTGCATCCCAGTATACTCTGTTAAGGGTGGGGCTGCCTTCCTTAAGGTTCAAAAAGAAGAAAAGGAAAAAATAAGATGAATTCTCAAGATGACAATTGGAAGAGGTGAGTGAGGATTGCCTTTTTGATTGGCATCTTATTCTTTGGTTAGGAAGATGGAACACTTTTTTATTATAATTACAGTTATTATTTACTATTTCTGCTCCCCCTTTTTATGGTTCTAAAGGTATCCTAGAGACAAAGGGTAGAATCCAAGGGCAGAATTCCTGTGGATTCTCTTCCATCCCACCAATTTTGTTGCACAAGCCACCCCCACTGCTTGCACAGTTGCAATCGAGCACTTCTGGGGCAACTGGAAATGAGTAGAATCACTTGTTTCTGGAAGGAGGCAGGTCAGTGGAGCTCACTGACCTGTCTCCGTCCAGAAACAAGCATTTCTGTTTGTTTTGGGGCTTCCCCTAGGAAGCGCTAAATCTCCCTTATGTAAGCAGTGGGTCTCACTTGTGCACTAGAATTGGAAACTTACTGCTTTCAGAAGGGAATCTATGGATCAGAAAGGAATCAGCAGAGACATAAGTGTCCTGTTGGATTCTGCCCAAAGAAAGCTAGGGGAACCTGGCTCACCCATCTGCCACCTTGTCCTCAGCTAAACACATGGAACGATGAATCACTGGCTGGGTTTTTAACTTATTTTGCTTTCTCTCTAATGAGCAATAAGAGAGTCATGGGTGTGGGATAGCAGACAGAGCCTGATGCCCACAGTTCAGGTGGCAATGTTTTCTGATACATGGGATACTCTTAGGATGCATGGGCTCATGATACATAAAGCCTGAGAGCCCACTCTAGTGAATGGCGGGGTCTGGTTTTCCTTGCTGTATACTTACTGCTCTCATGGATTCATCCTGTGCTGTGGAGAGAGATAGTAAGGTGGACCTTTCCAGTCCTGGGATGCCTCATTCATCTAGAACTACACTTCCCACATTGACTGCATGACCATTCCTGCTACATTTTCACTTCTCCTATGAAAAGGAGACATCTGTGCAGAAGGATGTGACTGGGAGGGACAATTGTCTGCCATTTAGGTCAGAGACTTTTTGGGCATCCCTATGCCTTTGGCATGTTGATGACATCATTGGCATGTGCCAGAGCCTGTAGATTTGAAAGCAGCCTTCCCAACTGCAACTCCCATCATGCTGGCTGGCTATGATGGAAAGTGTAACCCAATACAGCTGGAGGACACCAGGTTTGGGTAAGCTGCTCTAAAGCATTCCAGGCCCTTTCCCAGATCAATTTTGGGACACCCGCCCCCACACACATACTCAAGTAAGTCCAGATCCAATCCAAACTAGGTACAGAAGACCCCACCCCCAGACCACCAAAATAGTTCTGGATTTTAACACCATCAATCCTTTCCTGCTTATATTGACTGTAAAGAGAGAGTCTTCATGATTTTGAACAAGCAGAGCATAGCCGCTTTGCAAAGAACAAATTTAATTATTAGACTCCAATGCATAGCCTGGTTCTTATTCTTTTAGAGTGAACTATTCTTGGGCTCACTGTTCTGTAACATCATCATCAGATGATTTGTATGCTGCTTTTCCATGGTATGCCATTCTCAAAGTGGCTCCACTTTGAAAATAAATATAGAAGGTAAAATGCTCCAGAGAATCAGCATTTAGTAAACAACCTCACTGCGACACCTCATTCTGGTATTCAACTAAAACTAGTGATAACAGGGAGCACCATTTTGTACACTGTGGATTTTGGATCTTTCAGATAAACAAGGCAAAGCTTCCTCAGTGGAAAATGACTCTTCTAAATATTTGTGACCTTGTAAGCAATCTGAACAATCAAGAAGAGGAAGTAGATGACGTTGATCAAGAAGATCCCATGATGAGAAGACAATTCCCTGGTACTCTTGATGGCTTCACTTTGGAAGCAATATTGACGCTATACCAGCTTCAAAAAGTCTGCCACAGCAGAACTTTTCAGCAGTGGGAGGTAAGTGGCATTGTGTTTCTATGAATCTCTCTCATGGAATCTGCAACAGACCAGCTTTTCTGCTGGTCATGCAGATTCTGTGGAATTGTGGACCTTAAAAAAAAAAAAAACTTTCCAGAATTGTACACAAATTTGTTTGTACAGAATTATGAAACTATATCATACACTGATACATATTGCATTTTAACATGACTGTTAACATCTCTGATCAATCTTCAGTCTCATCTTTTTAGCAATAGTTCTGTGTGTGCGCACTGTGCTCATTGATTTTAAGCCAGACTGCTCACTTGAGGGAATGGTATTAAAGGCAAAACTGAAGTACTTTGGCCACATAATGAGAAGACAGGATACCCTGGAGAAGAGGCTGATGCTAGGGAAAGTGGAAGGCAAAAGGAAGAGGGGCCGACCAAGGGCAAGATGGATGGATGATATTCTGGAGGTGACAGACTTGACCTTGGGGATGCTGGGGGTGTCGACAGCCGACAGAAAGCTCTGGCGTGGGCTGGTCCATGAAGTCACGAAGAGTCGGAAGCGACTGAACGAATAAACAACAAAAAAGATAAATACACAAAATGAGTTTTTTGTTTTTTGCTTGCAAATGGTTTTGCATAATTTTCTGAAGTGGGTGGGGGAAATATCCATATCCATCAATGAGCAGACAATGGAGCAGACAATACCTTATGATCTGCAAAACACAGACAGACTGGATTAAACAAATCCATTCATACTTAGGAAGTTGCCTGGAGTCAGCCACTTCCAAGTGTAATTCCATATTAGCTAGGGGTATGCACAGGGTGACTGTGCCAAGATTCATTCAAGTTAATCATACTATATTGAGAGCCAGTGTGGTGTAGTGGCTAAAGTGTTGGACTGGGAGTCAGGAGATCCAGGTTCTAGTCTCACAGGGTTGTTGTTGTGAGGATAAAATGGAGAGAAGGAGTATTATGTACACAACCTTGCGTTCCTTAAGGTGGAAAAAAGTGGGATATAAATACAATAATATTATATATTGATTCATTCATGTTTCATAGAATTAAGTAGCAGTATAGATACTTGGAAATGCCCTTCCCTCACCAAAAGTGATTGTATAGGAAAAGAATGATTTCATAGTCTTTTTTATTGCCAACAGTTCCTTCAGCAAGATATTTATGATCCAGAAAACTCAAACCAAGAGAAAGATATGATGAAGAGAAAAACCCCTTACATTCTGAAACGGCAAGTACACGTTAACAAAGCCCGACGACCATACATACTGAAGAGGAGTTCGTATTACTGACTCAGCAATTAAAGTAGTGTTTATTTAGTTTATATGTAACTGTGCTTTATGGTTACCTTATTTCAACCTTAAATATTATTTGTGTGGAAAATATATTATGAAAAGTGATCAAGATGGTAGCATAATTGTGTCTTTTTTGCCACTATTGTTTCTTGATTGTAATTTTTTCCTACTTAAAATTAACTGTTCTAAAACATTTACAAATAAATCTAGTTTCTAAGCATTATGGATTGTACACCACTGAGAATTCTAAAGCATTGGCAACATTGCTTACTCTATAGAGCAAACCTTTCTCATCAAGTAGAAAAAAATATTGCTGTACAAAACCTCATGAGGATGTTTCATAATTCAAGGTGTGATGAATTATCCAAACCTACTAAGCAAGTAAATGGCAATTTAAAAGCTTTCAACATTAATTATATTGAATAGTGTAGAAGCCATATTCATAAATTCATAACATTAAAAATGCACTTATCTCTATATTCTAGTTCAAACTGACTCAGAAGATGATGGGCACAATCCAGAAAAAGAGAGGTACACCTTAAACCCTAGTCAAATCTCCGGGATTTACAATATGAACCTGTGCCTGAAAAACAGAAATCCCATTCTGTACAGTAGGAGTGACTTCTAGATAAGTGTGCATAGGATTGCAGCCTCAACGCCATGATTAAGGTGTGGGTTTTTTTGTTTTTGTTTTACTATGCACACTTATCAAGAAGCTCCATTGTTATGCACACTTGCCCAGGAGTAAGCCCCATTGAAAGCAGTGGGAGTTACTTCTGTAGGATTGCACTGTAAATTCATACTTCACATCATATTTCAGATGTGATGAAATGGATGTCAAATGGATACAGTTCATAAATGGAACAGATTAAAGCTCATTTCAAAGTCCATTGAAGATAATGGAAACATTTTCAACTGGTTTTTAGAGTAATCATTATGGTTGTTATTAGAGCTGGGCTTCAGTTCTTAGTTATAACTATTTGGACAATTCCCCTCTTCCACTCCAGCCCCATACAACATAGTCTCCACTATTCAGGTGGGGCCCAGACCCTTTGGAGAGGTGTTTTTTTTTAAGAGGGGTGTTCAGGGAGTACAGGCTGGAGGAGGAGGAGGAGGGGGAAGAGAAAGATCAGTTGCATGAGTTACCATTCACTCATGCAACTGCTGGATACAACCCTAAGGGCTGCTTCACATGTAATAATGACAACGCAGAGTATGTGTTGGGTATGGGTTGTTGTTGAATTGTGGTTTGTCATTACATGTGAACCTTGCACTATGGTTTAACTGTGGGTTATTAGCCATAAACAACCCTGGAAGAGAATCCATGGTTTGTTGTTAGGTTGTGAACTCTGGGTTGTTCATGATTAACAGCCCATAGTAAATCTTTGAAAGTTTGAAGACACTCAACAATCAACTCTTATGTCAATATATTCCAGCTATAAAAAGAATACTTACTGATCCTTTCCAGAATTTCATTATATCTCCAGCTCTGGGCTAGATCTAGGATCTGCCTTACATAACAGGAAGCGCTTCACTCATAGATGGTGCCTATGTCAGATTCTCAGGGATCCCCGTTCCTTGTACCACAGCACTCCTCATTCAGCAGGATCCCCCAACCCTCTGTATAGCATTGTTAGTGGGCTGGAGGAGCTGCCAGGGAATGAGGGGTAGGAGAGATCCACTTGCATGCACCTAAATCTGGATCCAACCCTAAATAAGCTAGCAAATGCATGGCTGAAATGCCACATCAGGTTTCAGAGATACTAAGAATTGTGCCATACAAACGAATATGTCAAGAAGCCAAGCATTTGGGCTGAAATTAGAAGGAGTTGGAATTTGTCATATTTGTGTGTTGGTATATATGTCTGGCATTTTCCATGCTGCTGCCCCTATGCATTTTGAGACCACAGCCCTCGACTTTTCACAACCTGCATGTTTCCAATTCAAAAGGAGGACAATCTATTAAAAATAACAAGAGTAACAAAGTAGTAAATTCGAATCGGAGAAGCAGAAGCGGATTGGGGTGCTTCGCCTCCCCTTAAGTCAGAGGTGAAGAGGATCGGGGGCAGCGGAGCATCGCGGAGCGGATCGAGATGAAGGCGGATCCTTCCCCTCGATCCGGAGCTCCGCAAAAAAGGTAAGGGGGTTTTACTTGGTGCTGCCGCCGCCCGTGCAGTGACGGCGGCAGAGCCAGTTAAGGGGGCGGGGGTGTGTGTCTTACCTGGTCCATTGTGGCCCATTGCCAGCTTCACTAGAGCCCACGGCTCAACCCAGAACTGGGGCCTACAGTTCTGGGTTGAGCCGTGGGCTCTAGTGAAGCCGGCAATGGGCCATGATGGACCAGGTAAGTGGTGTGCACGAGGGGGGGTTTACCTGGCCCTGCCACTGCCACCGCCCATGTGGCGATGGTGGCGGAGCCAGGTAAGGGGGCAGGGGGGAAAGGTCTTACCTGCGTCCGTCTGCGGTCCAGCAGCGGCTTCAACTGAGCCCGAGGACTCAAACCGGAAGACCAGTCTTCCAGTTTGAGTCCTCGGGCTCAGTTGAAGCCGCCGCCAGGACTGCGGACTGACGCAGGTAAGGGGGGAGGAGGGAGGGAGGCCTTACCTGGTGGTGCTGCCACCACTGCAGAGTTCCGATTCGGATCCGGAGCTCTGCAGTGAAGTGAAGCGGACCACTGGCGGATCGGCATGGAGCGGACCCAATCCGAAAGCTTCAGGATCCGAAGCAGATCAGGGGGTCCGTGCACAGCCCTAGTAAATTGTGTTTAATTTAAGACAGGAAACTGAAGAGCCCAGAATTAGTGTATGGCAACTCACTTAATAATTTGGCTCAAAGTAATAGCAAGGTGTTAGGAAGATAGCAACACAAGAAGCTTCCCTATACTGACTGGGCTTGGTCCGTCTCGCCCTTGGTCCATCTAACCCATTATTTTCGACGTTGACTGTCAGCATCTCTGCAGTGTTTCAGGCAGGATAACTTCCTAGCCCACCTGGAGATGCTGGGAATGGAACCTGAGACCTTCTCTGTGCAAAGCAGGTTCTTTTACCACTGAGTTTCTAAAAGGTGTTGATGGTACAATTGCAATAGAGAAGATATTGCTTCAGGATTCTTCAGTGTCCATGGGCCATGTTCAATGATGTTGGGCAAGTGAGAAAACAACACACTTCTTGTCCCTGTCAATCTGAATAAACCTTGTTGTACAACAAGCAGAATACAAAACAGCTTTCAGGTTTTTTTTTAAAGTTAGCTAAAAAAAAAAACCACTGTCTTTTACACCGCTTCTTTGACAAGTGCATATGCTATTCGTTATTACTGATATTGTTTCCATAGTATTCATCACTACACAAAGTACTTTATGGTTATTAGCATTTTATCCTTACAGTAGTCACCATAGCAAGAGAGAGGCTTAGTGCTAGTTAGCATGTAGGTATTGAATTTACTTTCCTGACAAAAGTAAATTAAATACTGCAAGAGGACAATAGGGGTGTGCATGGACCCCCCGCTCCGCTTCACTTCCAGATCCGCGATTTTTGGATCGGGCCACTTCGCCCCGCCCCCGCTCCGCCCATTTCCGCTCCCCATTCAGACCCCTTTCGATAGCTCCGTCAATTTGCATGTTAGAAACCTCAAACTCGCCACCATGAAAGCTTATCCAGGGATACATACGCACGCTGAGACTCAAGGCAGTCCCATCATCCCCTGATTTTTGGGGAATTTATGAAAATCCAACACCCATTCACACCCCTTTCCAATAGCTCCGTCAATTTGCACGTTAAAAAAAACCCTCAAACTCACCACCATGACAGCTTATCCAGGGATACATACGCCGCACGCCGAGACTCAAGGCAGTCCCATCATCCCCTGTTTTTTGGCGGGGCTTAAACCTGCAGACCTCTCAATGGGGCCATTTCAAAGGAAATCCCAACATGCCATGAATTGGGGAGTAGAGATCAACCTATATGAATCTTCTTCCACACTTGAAAAATGGATTTGGAACTTCCAAAACTCCAAGTGAGCACAGGAAGGACTTCTCCCCTGAGTCAAAGCCAGACACACACAACATCCCTGCAAGGCGGGCAGGGGAGGAGAGAGGGAAGGCAGGCAGGCAGGCAGCAGACATTTCTGGGGTCATAAGGAAGTGAGCCAAGGATAAGCCAGTAATGCATATAAAATGGAATAAATAAATAAATAAACAAAGGAGGGGTGGAATTAAAAGCAGCAGTGTTGCTGAATAAACAGCAAGAAGAACTTTTTTAAAAAGGCTACATCTGTCTTTTACCAGCAATAGGGGGACGTGCCCAGGGGAGGGGGAAGCAGCAGCTGCCAATTTGACTGGTGGTCAACCAGTCTTTTAAGAAGCAAGGCTGTCAGTTCAACTCATGAAAGCCATTGCTCCACCACGAGAGCTCTGAAAAGTGGAACTGTCACTTCAACTCATGATAGGCATCGCTCCACCACTAAGAGAAGTAGACCGGTCACTTCAACTCATGATAGGCATTGCTCCACCGGGTTACTCTCTTTGGAAGGCTCTGATAGCCTTCCAAGTACAGGAGAGAGTGGGGGCATGTCCACAATGAGATGCCCTAGGGGAGCTCATCCCCTTGCACCACATCTTTTCAGTTGTTCCCCAAAGTTAGGGTGGATAGCAGTGCTGTGTTTCTTTCTCTTATTATTGGCTTAGTATATGATTTCACAGGTTGTGTTTGTGCATTTGGTGGTGCTACTGTTTTAAAAAACACTGGGAAAAGTCCATTCAGACTAAGAAAGAGAAGTTCCCAGAATCCCAAGTTACCCGTTTTGCCTATCCCCTCCTCCAACTTTGGGATCATGTGATCATGACCGGGAGTTGACTCTGCCCCTCAGCAATCGAAAAGGTAATCTTTTTCCCGCCTTTACCCTACTTTTTAAAAAATTCGAGTGCGCGACCCGCACCACACAGAGAGCTGAGAGTAGTCTCAAAATGACCCCCATCCACGACTGTCTAAGCACAAGAATTTTCAGAACGATAGCTTAAAAAACAACCCAGTTATCCCCGATTCTTTTCCGCAATGCAATCCTATGGGCAAAAACCGCCGTTTGACCCGCACTGTCCCTGTTTGTAATGTTCGTTTACCCGATTTTTAAAAAAATATAGCACGTGACCCGCACAATGCAGAGAGGTGAGAGTAGTCTCAAAATGACCCCCATCTACGACTGTCTAAGCACAAGAATTTTCAGAACGATAGCATAAAAAACAACCCAGTTATCTATGGGCGAAATGTTTCAAGATGGCGATCGGAGCGCTCCGCGTGAAAGAGAAGCTCCGAAAAATGGGCGCTTCTCTTCGCCTTGCTTCTAGGGGTCCGCGGTCCGCTTCCACTCCACCTCTGGGCAAGGTGGAGCAGGCCAATTCGCTCCTGCTTCTGCGCTTCTAATCGGAGCGGAGCACATGCCTAATATTAAATAGTGAAACTAAACCAACATTAACAATCCCTTTGCTAACAGAAAATAATATTGATTGCTGGAAATGTTAACACTCTTTAGGAGTTGCCACTGTGATTTAGGTAACCATTGGTGGAAATCTCATTGCAAAAAGATCATTTGCCAAGGATTCAGTTTGGTCTAAATTGACCTTTAAGGAAGTGTTAGTAGTAAAAGTGTAACATATGGTCAATATTCATACATGTTTAAATCACCTCTATGAAATATGGAGTGGAAAGTTGTTGCTGTCAAACAAACAAAGCTGTCAATAAAAAGATTTTCTTACCAATATAGATTATGAAAGAATAAATCCATTTTCTTAGCTTGACACATTTGCAAAGTATGTCAAGGTGACCTAATTCAGATATAATGAGAGCCAGTGTGGTATAGTAAAGTGTTGGACTGGGACTTGGGAATCTGGGTTTTAGTTCCCACTTAGGCTGTGAAGATCGCTGGGATGACTTTGGGCCAGTCACTGACTCTCAGCTTAACCTGCCTCACAACTTGTTGTTGTGAGGATCAAATGGAGAAGATGAAGAGGACCATGTAAGCCACCTTGGATCTCATGAAAGAGGAAAAAAAGGTGGGATATAAATGTAATAATACAGAAATAATAGAACTCCAGCATGGCAAGCCTCAGTGCACTCCAGGATTCAGGTTCACAAACCAGGTTCAAGCCTTTGTTTCAGATCCTGGTTTGCTCGCACCAGGCACAATTAGAATGACCCACCATTTTCCAAGTCCAGATATAATGGGAAACTAGTTTATTCAAAACCAAAAGTGGAATCTTAAAATCTCCTCCCAGAGTAGTTTGTCATTACGTCTGAACCTGGCCATTTTTTTTTATCTTAAGAACTGTTTATATATTAATCCTCCTTTTCAGCATTTACTCTTGTAGGCTCTGTATTCAAAATATTCTGCCTGTCTGTTGTTTTTCAGTGTCTTTCAGTGTGTACAACCTTAATAATCACACCCTAATGTACTATATCCAAAGCTCTTTTTTAATGTGCTAGCTATAAAATCCAGTGAAGGTTAAAATAGCCACAACAGAAAACTTGTAAAACTCTGCATTTAAACAGTCTAATGCTTCTCTAGTAGAATCAAGCTTGAGAGTATCTCTGACTCATCCTCCTTAAAGTTTTATGAAGACAGAAAATAAGTTTTCAACAGCGTTGCTAGAGAGCTATTTGAACTTGGCATTGCATCATTCTCCGTGGAATCACTAATTCAGAACTGTGAAGTATAATGAAGAATGGAAGTCTTCTTCGGCCTGGAGCAATTCAGATATGTTGGACTGCAACTCCCATAATTCCCAGCCATAAGAAGAGCCATGCTGGATCAGACCAAGGGTCCATCTCATCCAGCATTCTCTTCACCCAGTAGCCAACAAGCTGCCTCTGGGAAAACCACAAGTAGGTCATGCTGGTTGGGAACTGAAATCCAACCATCTGGAGGATACCAGGTTGGGGAAAGATTGAAATGAGGAGTCTGTGGCCATTAGCTAGACCTAAGGTTTATCCCAGGATTGTCCTGGGGTCAAACCTGTTCATCTAAGTGCCACAAAGGGCATCCTGGGATAAACCTTAGGTTTATCATCTAAGTGCCACAAAGGACGAACCCAGGATGATCCTGGGATAAACCTTAGGTCTAGCTACGGCCTGTGTGTTACATAGCTGGAACAGTCTGGGAAATAAGCACTGCACGCATGTCACTCTCTCCCATAAAGGAGAAAGCCACTTTTGTCATATCATATGATAATCTAAAACTAGATCTAGCGGGGAAAACCTCCCACAAAACCTCCTTCTTCACCTCTTCTCTCCCCACTTGCTTCTGCTGCCATTGCATTGCCACTAGGAAGGGAAGGGAAGGGAAGGGAAGGGGAACGTGTGTGCTGGGAGAGCTGACAGTGGCCCCTAGTTTCCCACTACATTAACACTGACAAACTGTGTCTTTTGCCAGATTTGTTCCCAAGGGACTATGTGCATTCATGAGTTCCATAAGTTAATGTAGCATTGTGTGACGATGTCCTCTTTTTGTCTGTTCTTCATCTACTGTCTGACAGTTCTACTGGATGACCCAAGTTCTAGTGTTATGGGAGAGGTAGAAAACTAAAATCTTTCTCCCCTTTCTCCATATAATGCATAATTTGCACAATAGAACTGAATGGAAGACATAACCATAGTTCACTGGATGTTAAACTGCCCAATCTTTATTTCCAAGCCCTAAACCCCCTTCCCCGGCAAAGGTCCACAGGCTGTCCTGCTTACATCTGAGTAAATGTGCTGGCATGGACATCAAAGTACTAGATACTGGTACTGATAAAGAGCAAGGAAGGTGTGTGTGTGTGTGTGTGTGTGTGTGTGTGTGTGTGTGAGAGAGAGAGAGAGAGAGAGAGAGAGAGAGAGAGAGAGTTTTATGGACTGATTTAACATATCAAGCCATTTTTACTGTGTTTTGTTTAAATTATCCTTTGAATTGTGAGTTTATTTGAGAACTTTAGTTGAGAAATGGGATAAAAATCTCAGAAATAATATAAATCTCCCCAGAGGCAGCTGGCAAGCACCATGGTTAGAAACAGACTGGAGGACTACATAAGCTTTGGGTCTGATCCAGAAGGACTCTTCTTATATTTTTATGTTCATTAAGAGGTGATGCAGCCTTGTGGCATTGCCAGTATATTACAGGCCACACTGTATGATCTCCTGATAAAAATGCATTCTTTTCTAAACAGTAATCTGTAATGTATTACCCAATCACATTCAGTACAGTATGGTGAATTCAACCCATAATTGTGCTGTGCTGCTCAGAACAGAATGAATACTTGGTAGTATCTACAGGGCTTCTTTAGATTAAAGGGAAATGTCGTTAGCTTACTGGCACTTGCTTCCTGCTTCTCTTGCGCAATTGTAATGAGCTCTCTATTGCACAGGAGGAGTGGGTCATCCAGGTGGTCTATAATTGAAAATTTCCCCCTCTTCTTGGTGCTCATAGCAATGGATGGGAACAGTGCCCTCAAGTAGGTGTTTAGTAGTGCAACTTCAGCTGCACATGGCAGGAAATCCTGAGATATTTTAGAAGACTTGGGATATCCAAGGTTTGTTTGTTTCTTTTTTCAACAGAATTACCAGGGGAAGGAGTGGGAGATGTGCAGGAGGCTCATGGTGTCCAAATGTCCTACAAACTTCCATGAGTGGGCAGTCATGAATGTGCCATAAATTGCTCATTTAAAGAAGCCCACAGAAGTAATACTGACAGTGGAAGTTTTGAGAATTTCTAGAAATTAAGGACACACCACAGTCAGAGTTGTGCATTTTTAGGTTCCATTAATGTGTAGGCCACCAATATATCCAGATATAAGGAATAGTTAAAATACTGTACTATGGGTTTTTGTTGTTGTTATTGTTGTTGTTATTTTCTCAGTTTTGGTGATTTTGGGGGATGTCAGGTCTGGACTGGGAGCCTTGGTTTCAACAGGCTGTCACAGAGTCTTTGACCTCAGCTAGACCTATCGGGTCTAGTGTGACGGAAGGGTAAGGTTCTCACAATATTTTTGTCATGAGATCTCCCCCTCTGTTCACACATGGCGCACAATGACCTCAGAGGGAGAGGACGTCATGGCCTCCATTTTTGTTGTTGTTAAAGGAGCAGAGCACATGAATGCTTGTGCGCAAAAGGTAAGTTTTTTTATTTTAAATATTTTCCCACTCCCCCCACCCCACCCCACCCCACCCCCCATGGGCGCAGAGTAACCACAAGGAGCCGGGACAAACTGTGATGCCCACCCACACATTCTGCAGTCTTGGGATCAACCCGAGATCATGGAAAAAGCAGGCTCAAAGGGTAGGATGAGATCCCAGGGAAAGGGATCCCCTGTGCATCATGTGGATGCTCATGGATGATCCCAGAGATCGACCTGGGATATCACCTCATCTAGCTATGGCCTGGGTTTGACATGGGGTGATGGATACCTGGACCAGAGGCAAGAGGTGTGATTATGAATGGCTGGAGGTGTGGTGCTGGGTCAGGCAAAGAAGAAACAAGGGACTAAGATGCAGACAAGATGGAGCTCAAATACTGGATTGGACAGATGAGTTGAAGTGCAGTGAAGCAGACAGAACAAAAGAGAGTCTATGTTATTGCCAAGCGGGAGACGGCTGCTGAGACTTCCAAACTAGCCCAGAAGGAAGGGTTTTATAGGGCATGTTGCCTCTCCATTTGTTTGCAAGGTTGTCCAGACCTTCAAGATGTGAGGTCTGCTGACAGCAATCAGCTCAGTACTGCAGCCTCTTGCCCGATGGAGCTTGGTCTGGATGGCATGTCAAAGGCCCAGGGTAGTGGTGATACCAGAGGTAAGATGCTGAAGGTTGATCTCTGTAGGCATCAGTTCAACTCACTCTTACCGCAGCCTTTTTGCTGCCTTAGAAGGAGTGACAGGGAGACAGTGCTTACAGAAAAATGGGACCAGGAGGAAGTAGGCAGGAACAGGCCCAGCACTAATTTGGAGTTCATATACTAGTGCAGAGTTGTGGAAGATGACAGTGAAGTAGCCACAGGACAATGACAATACAAGAAGCTGTTTAGAGAGACAGAAAATGAATCATGATTAGATTTCAGGTTACAGGATCAAAATCTCTAGGCCTTTGTAGGGTGCTCAAATCTTTGCTTGAACTAGGGCTGAACCTAGAAGAGCTGGTGAGAATAGTAAGGGGAAGTGAGGACTAGATTAAACGAGGAGGATTGGGAAATACGAGTCAGAGGCTAGAGTGTTGGACTGGGAGTTGGCAGTTCCAGGTCCCAGTCCCTACTTGGCCATGGAAGCTCACTTGGTGACTTTGGACTAGTCACAGACTCTCAGCCCAACCTACCTCACAGGGTTGTTATTATTTATTTATTTATTTATTTATATATCACCAACAATGTACTTGGTGCTGTACAAAATATACAAATAAAACAGCGATACCCTGCCTAGAGGCTTACAATCTAAAATCACATTAAAACATATGAAGGGGGGGAAGGGGTCCACAAAGCAGAAATAAGAGAATAATCATAGTAATAAGAACAGTAGATCAAGCTAAAATACCAAAAGCTATTGAAAACAAATGAGTTTTCAAACACGTTTTAAAATCTACAATGGAACTCGTGGTACGTAGCTGCTCTGGAAGAGCATTCCAAGCAAACGGGGCAGCCAGAGAGAATGGGCGAAGCCGGGCAAGAGAGACAGAAACTCTTGGGCGGGAGAGCAACATAACATTTGAAGAACGGAGAGTACGAGGGGGATGGTAAAGTGAAACGAGAGAGGAAAGATAAGAAGGTACAAGACCATGACACGCTTTGAATGTCAGCAAAAGAAGCTTATACTGAATTCTATATGGGATTGGAAGCCAATGAAGAGATTTCATCAAAGGAGAAACATGGTCAAAACGATGAGCCAAGAAAATAATCTTGGCTGCAGAATGGTGAAGAGAGACCAAAGAGGAGAGATGAGAATAAGGAAGACCAGTCAAAAGAAGATTACAACAGTCCAAACGGGAGATAACCAAAGCATGGACAAGGGTCTTAGCAGAAGATTCAGATAAGAACGGATGGATCCTAGCAATGTTATATAGGAAAAAACGGCAGGACTTGGCTGCAGCCTCGATATGTGAGGAGAAAGAAAGTGAAGAATAAAAAATGAAGCCAAGACTACGAGCTTCTTCCACTGGATAAAGTGTGACATTATTAACAGTAACAAAGAATGAAGAGCGAGTGGACGGTTTAAATCACCCAGGATGAGGGTAGGAGAATTATCAGAAAGAAAAAAGGTTAACCAAGAGTCAAAGTCAGAGATAAATTTTGACGCTGGACCAGGAAGACGATAGATAACTGCAACTTGCAGCCGTAATGGAGTGAAAAGTCTCACCAAATGAGCTTCAAAAGAGGAATAGCAGTGAGAAGGAGGAGCAGAAAGAGGCTGAAACCAGCATACGCTGGACAATAGAAGACCCACACCGCCCCCATACCCCTCGGAATGACTGGTGTGAGAGAAGGAGAGTCCTCCGAAGGAGAGGGCAGCAGTAATAGCAGTATCATGGGCAGGGAGAGCAAGAAAGAGCAAGAAAGAGCAAGAAAGAGCAAGAAAATGCAAGGATCGCGAGAGAAATAGATCGTGAATGGCAACAGCCTTGGGGGGCAATAGATCGACAGTTCCATAAAGAACAGAAAAGGGTAACTGAGAGGAAGGAAGACATTGGATTGGGACTAGATTAGAAGAGGCAAAAGAAGAGGCAAAAGAAGGGTTGTTGTTGTGAGGATAGAAATGGAGAGGAGGATAGAAATGGAGAGGAGGATAGAAATGGAGAACCTTGAGTTCCTTGGAGGGGGAAAAAAGTGGCCTATAAATTCAATCAATCAATCAATCAATCAATCAATCAATCAATCAAGGACGGGGTGCCAAAACAGAAACATGTAGTATTTGGATCTAGAGGTGTAACTGAGTTTTAGCATGGCTTGGAATACAAACCCCAGTGATTTGTAATGCTCACCTTTAAAATGAGGAAGCATTTTACACACCACTGAGCAGGAGAAGAAATAACCAGCACCCGCCCAGCTAACGGCTTGGGCGGGAAGCTGGCCATTGCGAGTGGGGAGGAGAGGAAAGACACGTGATCACAAGCCATGTGATCGCAGGGCGGGGCCCAGTTATAAAAGCGGCCACCGCCTCGGCCTCTTTTGTTGCGCTGACCCACCCTCCCGCCCTCTTCTAGTATGGGATTAGCCAGTTGCCTTTTTTGGAGAAGGGGCTGAGTAGGAATTTTGCCACTAGTTTTTGCCTACTCTATACTGGGGGGTGTTTAAATAGGTTAATTGGCTAGTTGAGTGCCAAGGATGTGTGGGAATTTGCCATGTTATGTAGGGATGGTGAGCACTCTGGCACCTTTTTGGGTGATTGGCATAACTGGAGGACCTGCTCCTAGGGGGCTGAGCGGCCCCCATGTCAGGATATGGTATGCCTTTGGAGACCCTCTTGCTTCATCTACTTGCTGTCTTTATTGGCAGCAAGTGGGGGTGGAACAGGTCGGTCTCCCCACACTTTCAAAGTGTCGCGTAAGGAAGGAACCGGCTTGCACGACTCCTTCCTTTTGAGGGTGGCTTGCCCTTATTAACAGGCAAGCAGCCTGAGTGTTAGGACATTGATTCCCGCACTTTCACATACGGATCCAGGGAGGGATGATGCTACCTATATTAATAAAGTGGCCCTAGTTTAACCCACACTCCTGTGCCTGTGTCTCATTTCTTGCTTCCTACTCCACTCCAACTTCCCTTCCCTTAGCTCTGCTTTGATGAATCAATGACCCACCCACTCATCTAGCTCCTCCTCCAATATCAGCTGCTGCTGTTTCGGCAATCACAGCTCTGATGGTGTGAACAGCATGGACAGAAGGAAGTCCAAGGCCCTCTATCTCTTATCTCTCTTTCCCCTTCTTTCTCCTCCCACTCAAGTGCTGGGAAATATAGTGTTGCCAGGTGCATTGTGAAAACTACATCTCCCAGATTTCCAGCTGCCATAGGGTGAGCAGAGAAAGAAAGGAAGAGGGAGTACCCTCCAGTTGTTTTGGACTATAATTCCCATCATCCCTAATAATTGACCATGCTGCCTGGGCCAGATGGAAGATGTAGTCCAAACTATCTGGAAAGCAACATGTTGGGGAGGGCTGGTTTAGTCAATGTCATAATATAGACTATAATATAGGCTACAGACTGGTGGCAGCTGCATTACTTCTTAAGGACAACAACTTTATTCAATGGTGGTTCATGTTTAGAATCTGCAATGTCCAATCAGCACTTTTTATTTTATTTTAGTCTTGAAGACTATTTCTTGAGTAAGATGTCTGATCCAGGCACTTTACCAGTTCTATAGATATAGCTTTGCAAACCGTCCATGACTAATGCAGATTTATGTAGGTAATCTCCGCTAAAAACATGCTGAAAATGTAGCACCGACAATTGCATTGTTTGCATTCTGTTTCTATCTTCAGTGTTTAGGGATAGTTAATAGCTCATTCTTTCAAGAACACTTTCCCTTTTTAAATGAGCAGATACTGGGAAATGCAACTCCATTGTTCCAACTGCAACAAATCACTTTGCACACGCAAGAGGAATTAAACAGAGTCTGCAATGTCCATTCATAGCGTCAATGTAAATGATGATGTATCAGGCAATAAGTTACATATGAGCCCCTCTTCCTATTAACAGTTGTGCTCATTTCTTATTTTTTTATTTTTTAAAAAAACATTCCCATTTTTGTGAGCTGGCACAACAGAGGACATTTTTCATATGTTAAGCAAAAAGGTAAAGCAGTATTCTGTATATGACAGTGTGACAGAATCATCCCATTCCGTCCACTTAGGCCAAATCTACATTACTGTAGCTGTAACGTTATAGATAGCTCTGGATGACTTTGGTGATCACGTGATGTGTTCCCTATATCGTTATACAGAAAGGTTTTGTACCGTTTTACCTTTCGTTGTAACACTTCTGCGTTGTTAGACTTCTTTCAATGTGCTCCGTTGTTAAGTCTTCTGTATCGCATTGCGAAACTAATGTCACATGATCCTGCACTGGGCTTCCTGTCTGATGTAACTTCCTTCAGTAACCATTGTTAGAACTGGTAAATGGAATGTGTTAAATCTTTCTCATTTTTAAAACATTATTTCTGTGGGATTACATGCAACCTACCTAGGGTAAAAACTTTTTTTTTTAATATAAATTAGAAATGTGCATATGCGCATCCTTTAAATATTTTTTTTTTAAAAAAAGTTTTTACCCAAGGTAGGTTGCATGTAATGCCATGGAAATAATGTTTTAAAAATGAGAAAGATTTAACACGTTCCATTCATCAGGCATCCGTACACTTTCCTCAAGAGACAGACAACTCCGACAAGCCACAAACCACTCTTTCTGAAGAACCCCCGCCACAAAGATTTGAAATTAAGAGCAGGCGCATAAAGGAATGTTAGCCAGAGAGGTGCAGAAAATACAAAAACAAGGAAGTGGGAGGCGCAGAGAAAGGACAGTCTGGGAATTGCAAGGATCACAGAAACAAGAAGAAGAAACAGCACAGACAACAGGGCAACAGTGCGCTCTGCAACAATGTTACAAGAAAAGGTAAGTGCTACTGAACAACGGTATACAATGTAGCAATACAAGTTACAATGTTACAAAGGCTCAAAAAATCGATATAAGCAGAAGTGTAGATCCACACTTACTCAAACTTTCCTTATTATAAGAGTACAATGGTTCAGACCTGTGAATGTCACATGAAAATTTGAGACCAATCTGCCCTGAAAGTCTGCCTCCTCCCATATGAGGCTGCTTGGGCTTTCAGATCTGCAGGAGCGGTCCTTCTCTTGGTACCCTCAGAGGCGTGTTTGTTGGGGATGCAAGAGAAGACCTTCCTGGTGGCTGCTCCAAGAATAAAAGAAAAAAGAAGGCTTGAGAACTTCTTGCAGAGAGGAGTTAAGTTTGCTCCCTTTCTGCCAGCAGGCAAAGACTTTTTCTTTCAAGGAAGCCTGTGGCATGGAAGCTGATCTGTTGGGTTGGGTGCTGTTTTTATTCTTTTATTGCTGCTTTGTAAAATTGTGTTTTTAATGTATGTGCTTTATTGTTGTTTCATTTCCTCTTATCATTAGCCACTTTGAATGCCATTTCCTTGGTGGAAAGGCAAGATATAAGTAAAACAAATAAGAAAGCAAACATTTGGCCATGGGAATCCCCAGAAGGGTTGGACTTCACTAGGTTCTCCAAGTGAAACACACAGAATGAAGAATCAAAATAATACCTCTGCATCATTCAGCTCATCTAAAAGTTCCAGTTAGTGAGGGCTGTTTTCACTCAGCAAATGATTTAAAGGAGGACCTGGCAGTGGAACCTCTATAGCCTATATAATTCCGTGAGTCCTCAACATTCCATTTTGCAGTCCTTTTACAACTTCATTGGCTGCCAGTCCAGGTCCGGGCCCAATTCAAAGTGCTGGTATTGACATTTAAAGCCCTAAACGGTTTGGGGCCAGGTTATCTGAAGGAACGCCTCCTCCCATATGTACCTACCCGGACCTTAAGATCATCTACAGGGGCCCTTCTCTGTGAGCCCCTGCCAAAGGAAGTGAGGCAGGTGGCTACTAGGAGGAGGGCTTTCTCCGCTGTGGCACCCCGGTTGTGGAACGAGCTCCCCAGAGAGGTCCGCCTGGCGCCTACACTGTACTGCTTTCGTCGCCAGCTGAAGACCTTTTTATTCACTCAGTATTTTAACACTTAATTTTAACTTAAATTTAAATTTTACTGTTTTAACTCTGTATTTTAATCTTATATCAACTTTGCTGTGTGGTTTTATCCTGGTTGCGCTTTTTATACTGTATTTCGTAATTGTGTTTTAACCTGTTGGTTGTTTTACTGTGGTTTTAATTTTTGTGAACCGCCCAGAGAGCTTCGGCTATTGGGCGGTATAAAAATGTAATAAATAAATAATAAATAAATAAATAAATAAATAAGTGAAAACATTTTACTGCATTTAGAGAAGGCAAGAGCACGCTTGTTTGGAAGTTTAGTCAGCAGATTTTTGGGCAAGGCTACTAAAATCTGATATAGTCGACAATTGTTTGGTGATTCGCAATATACTGGGGCATGGCTGTCAATGCTATATTTAGTGGGAACCTCTATTGTTTTATAGAACCTTGAGGAAAAATCCTTTATGAGCATTTTCAGATCAGTTCAGTTCACACACACAGAGACACAAAGAAAGATATTTCCTTCCATATAATTGATTTGCATTTTGTGCCATGAATTATTTTGTTTATTTATTTATTTATTACATTTCTATACCGCCCAATAGCCGGAGCTCTCTGGGCGGTTCACAAAAATTTAAAACATTCAAAGTATAAAACAACAGTATAAAACCATAGTACAAAATACAATATAAAAGCTCAACCAGATAAAAACAGCAGCAATGCAAAATTACAAATTTAAAACACCAAGTTAAAATTTATTTATAGACTGTTAAAATGCTGGGAGAATTATGCCTAGTGGAGTTTTGTGTGCTCATTTTTTGGAGGGGGTGGGCAGGAGAGAAACTGCTCCAACTAACCCCAGATCTCAACCTTTCCTCTGGAAGTAAACCCAGCAATTGGTTTGGGATTATCTGATGATGTACAGTTGTACCACTGTTAATAATTAATAAGCGCTTGTGGACTTCACCAGTGCTTAGATGGCATCACATAGTTCCATGCAACCTGTTCTGTGTTTCTCAAGGAACATTGGGAAATATTCGCTTGACAGCCTGACCCTTAGCATCAGCCAGTGGAGGCTGGTGGCTCTGATGTCAGTAGGGCAGAGAGTCTGCTCTGGGTTTCAGTCAGAAAATCTCAAAACTCTACAAAAAGGATGCAAGGTGCTTCACTGCCCCAATAACATCAGAGCCAACTGTCTCCACTGGCATCAGCTATAGCTAGGAGAGCTAAGGCCATATCATGTGTGTGACAAATGCATGGACACAACTGTCCTTAACTAGAAGACAACAAGGATGGAGAACTGTGCCACTCTTTGTGACACAGGCACATAGCATAGGGTGACCATATGGAAAAGAGGACAGGGCTCCTGTATCTTTAACAGTTGCATAGAAAAGAGAATTTCAGTGGGTGTCATTTGTACGCATGCAGCACTTGGTGAAATTCCCTCTTCATCACAGTTAAAGCTGCAAGATCCCTGCCCTCTTCTGTATCTGGTCAAGAGGGCAGGGCTCCTGGAGCTTTAACTGTTGTGATGAAGAGGGAATTTCACCCAGTGTTGCATGAAATAATACCTGCTGAAATTCTCTTTTCTATACAACTGATAAAGTTACAGGAGTCCTGTCTTCCATTTCATACGGTCACCCTAAAATAGCACTGAACAAAATGTACAATTATGGCTCCTCTCTCTCACTCCAACTTCGCTTTGAGCCAGCCTGCAAAACCTTCTTGAACAGGACAGCTGAAACCTAGAGGGAACACTGACATCTCATAGAACCATGGAGTTGGAAGGGTCATCTTCTAGGCCATCTTGTCCAAGCTCCTGTTAAATACAAAGGAGCATTGAGCAGAAGCTCAAAAACATTTTTGTTGTTTTTTCAATTTTTATTTTATTTTGAAATTTTGGGAAATTAACACTCTATTTCCTCCCCCCCCATCCCCTACATGCAATAGTCCAAGCATTCAGTAATTATAATAAATCAAGGCAGAAAAATACAAAATACATTATTCACATGAACCAGAGAGACCGATATGCTACAGGCAGAGTGTTATGAAATTGAGTGTTACCAATATACATAATAAATTAATACCAATCTATAGCAAATGTATCATGTTCCCTACTTCCTTTTGCCAATTGTAACTTGTTTGTTAACACAAAAAACATTGTTAACACCAACTTTCTTTTTTCCAACCCCCCCAACACTTTAACTTTTTGATATTATAGAGTATATATTTTGAAAGTTACTTTTAAACTGAATTGTTATTTGGTTTGTTGTTTAATTTTCTAATGTGTAAGTGAGTGCTTTTTATATTGGATTTGTTTGTTTTTGATGTTGTATACACCACCCTGGGATTCTGTGGATAAAGGGTGATATAGAAATTGTAAAAATAAAATGAATGGATGGAGGAAGTAAATAAAACAAGAGCTAGAAAATCCCAAGCAGATGGCTCCCAAGACTCTGTTTTAAGACCCAGAGGTTCCATCATCGAACTGTTCTTACTGTCAAAAGGTTTCTCATAATGTTCAACCAAAATCTGTCATTTCATCATCAGCTGTTCCACCATTACATGGTCTGTGCTAAGGTCACAGTACTGATGAGAAGGTCTAGCATGTTCTCACTTGTCTGGATGTGGAACTCAAATGCTTTTATGTGTCCTGTGAATCACTGGCTCAGTTCTCATAAGCCAGATCTCAACCTGTCATTAATATTTCTCTTGGGAAGAAAGGTGGAGCAGAACAAGATGAATGATAGAAAACAGAGAAGAAGATCTGTAAATACAGCGTCATGCACTTCTAAGGCACAAGACAGCATGCTGCAATGATGCTCCTAACCTGCAATGATCAGGATAAGTAACTTATCCTGACATCAGTTTAGATGCAGACAGTGGCCACAAGCCTTAAACTTTAGGCAATGACACTGTTTGCATGATCATTGCAGCTTACACAAGCCACAGCACATGTTGGCACTTGCTAGGTGCCATTTCCCTAATTTACCCACATGGGTGCAGCTTGTCATGTTGCCCAAAGCCGGGCAACAAGGCTGGTTTGAGGGAGAAACAAGCCTCAAATAATCCAACAACATGCTGCCCTGGTTTGGATGGCACGATAAGACACAGCTGGGTGGGTAATTAGGGAAATAGGACCCATCAAGTGCTGGAGTTATAGCTTGTTTCAGCCATGGTGATCATGAGAAGCGGGTCAATATTTTCCTGAGAAAATTGATCTTGTTCATTGATCTTCAAGTCTCTAGCAAAGAACCTCCTAGGGGGGAATTTTCTATGGCAGAACCACAGTTTTGCATTTTTAAATGGTGAATTATTCACAGCTGTGACATCAGTAAACACTGGCTGACTGATGGGTGAGCAGCAGGACTGAGCCTTCCATTTCATTATTCAAATGCAGGACCAATTTATATATTACGGATCCTGCATAGGAGCTGCTCCTGTACCAAGCCAGACACTGCAAACATTTGAAATGAGGAATCCTACGGCATCAGGATAGATACAGATCCTTTCAACACCATCATCATCTCTCCCTGGGGCCCATCAATGCCACAACAGTAACATATGAATTTAGGGTGACCATATGCCCTCTTTTACAAAGAACTGTCCTGCATTTGAAGAGCAGTTCTGTCCAATTCTCATTTAAAGATAAAGAACCATTGGAACTTTTGCCCATCAGCAGTTAGCACCTCAGCAGCAGGATGAACAGGCAGGCATCTGGTCATTGTCTTCCACACTATGGTGAGATGTTTTTTCTGATTAAATCATTTTTACATTTCTATCTATATGTGCAAATTAGCATATGCAAATTTTATATAAATCATTGCCCCCCCCCCCTTGGTGATACATATCCCCTTTTTTGGTGGTTTATAAAATAGCTGAGCTGAGAAAATGTAGAACATGTACAAGGAACAGGAAGATTCCAAACACCCCTATAAACTCTTACTTGTTTTAGTAGAGGTTATTGTATTTCAGCAAATTTTCAACTGGTGCTTACATAAATGGGGGAAACAAAACTTGTGAACAGAAAAATCTTGGGAACAGTATTAAAAGCTTATTATGATTATACTTTATGAGTTGTACTTTGGAAACTAAGCAGCCTCTCTATGTTCATTTATTTGATTTATATCCCACCTTGCCACCCAGAAAATAGTGCTCAAGGTGGCTAACAATCAATTTTTTTAAAAAAACAAGAAAAATCTCCCTAAAAAGCATAATAAAACAACTACATTAAAAGCACAAATAAACACACACACAATTGCAGCAGAAAATTTAGAAATGAGAAAAAAAACCTGGCACATATTCTTTTACAGTTGCTTCAATATAATAAACCAAGTATGGGGGGGGGGAATAAGCTGCCACTCTAATGGCAAATGACATTAGGAGAATAGTCCTTGCCTCTGAAACACGTTTTAAGAAACCAAATGAAACAATTTAGCTTTAGTGGTGTCATTTTTTATATTACAGCGTCATCTGGTGGCTACTGTAGGAACAACTATTCAAAGAAAGAAAGAAAGAAAGAAAGAAAGAAAGAAAGAAAGAGAGAAAGAACCATGCATCGTGAAGAGATGGCATAACAAACTGGCAACTTTATTTAACAATAATAGGCTTGCAGCAAATATGCCCTTGCCACCAACTGGCTAAAACTAATACTTGAACTGAAAAATAAAAGCACAGTGACTGAACGCTCACTCAAGCACATCCTAGTGGTACAGCAAGATGGGAAACCTTTCTTGATCAGAAACCTTTCTTGATCAGTCACTTTGATAGAAAAGAAATTGCTCTTGTAAATAAATTCAGCAGAGAAGAAATTATGGAGAACTTCTCCTGGGTTTGGTTCAGCGTTAATTTGGGTGGAACCCTGTGGAAAAGGCTGAAGAATGGCAACGAGAGTTGAGCCAAAATTGGCAGAAGACATGTTCCCCAGAAAAGTTCTGATTTCTTTTCTTACCCTCCCCCACCCCTTCCCCATAAGGCCATGGAATGACACACGTTATGGTGCATTGTGGAGGACGTAAAATAGGGCCAGACTAACAGCACACTTGTTGCTGTTGCCACTTGGAAGAAGCACACGACCCCCCCCGCCCCCCAAAAAAACCATGTAGGGGGAAAAGAAAACAGCTGTGCAACAACCCCTGCCAATAGTTACCCCCTACTAGTGAGGAACTGTTGGAGAATTTCCCCTCTGCCTGGAGAAATTTGGCAAAATTATCCTCTGCTAGCAGGGCAAAGGATTTTGAGTGGCCATTTGCACACAGCTCTAATGCAGATATATCTGCTTCTGTGCAAGTGCAGATATATAGTGTAGTTTGCATGGCGAATCTGCTCTAATGTCTCAATTCAGGAGAGATTGAACGGTTGTTGCCTTCTTTTTCTGCTTTTGTCAGCCTGCCAGTTGCAAGCAAATGCCAACATTAGGCTGCCATGTCTGCTGTTAATCACTTAAATATATTGAATAGAATATAAAAACAGAAGGAGGTAAGCATCCAGTGCAGAAAGAAGAGAAACATGTTCTCAAGATGGAAAATGTTTATTTTCAGGAAGGCATTTTGTCCTGCCCTATATTCTATGACCTTGTTAGATTTTCCAAGATGGGAAACCACCCAATGATCAGTGGTTGGGGGAAAGTGGTGGGTCACTAGTGGCCATTTGAGGAACACAACAGGATTGGATTGGGTTCCTAGGTGGGCTGGATTTGGCTCATAGGCCTGAGGTTCAACATCCCTACACTACAGTTTCAGATACATAGAACACACCACACACACAGGCCTTAGCTAGACCTAAGGTTTATTCCGGGATCGTCCCGGGGTTGTCCCTGCCTGCTCCTGGGATCCCCTGTGTGTCATTTACATAAACAGGGATGACCCCGGGATGATCCCAGGATAAACCTTAGGTCTAGCTTAAGAATGCACAGCCGTGGATCCTTAGTTAAGGTTCAACAGGGAAAAAAACATTCGACCATTATAAAGGGGTAATTGGGGGGTTGGTTATTCTAACATTCATAAAATCGAGGGGGGGGGGTTTGCACCAATCTTCCTGAAATTTACATGTGCCAGAAAGAAATTCCTATTTTACATAACCTGAAGATTAGTTAACGATTGAGGGAGAAAGTGCAATTAACTGGGGTGGGGGTGGGGAAGAGAGAAAAGAAAACGAAAAAAACATAGAAGTGTTTCTAAAAAAGTATTGGACAAGGAAAATAAGGAGAAACAGGTTCTCAGGATGCTTAAAATACTTTATTTCAAAGCCCAACACGTTTCAGCCTGTGTTCTTTCAAAGGCCTTCCTCAGGGGGTTGATAAGAGATGTCTGCAGAAATACTCCTAGCAAGGTGATTGTTTCCTTTGATAATCGATGGTGCCATGTGTTAACCATTGTAGATGGTTCTAAGTTGTTTGTCATCAGTTTTCCACAACCCCACAGTCACCAATGCATATCATATTCTCCATCCTATTCTCATGTTGTATCTCCTTTGAGAGAATGAGAATTTCACTCACACTTTCTGCCTCCCTAGGGAGGATGTGGCATTAAGGCTTCTGAGCCTTAATTCCCAATTTCCCTGCTTTTTGGTGCTTGGTTGAAAACTGTAAAGTCTTAACATTGTTTTGTAAACCGTAATTTTTTTATTTAATGAATAGTGACTTTTGATGTTGTTGTTTATTCGTTCAGTCGCTTCCGACTCTTCGTGACTTCATGGACCAGCCCACGGTCCATGAAGTTTAATGAATAGTGACTTTTGATAGTGCCAGCTAAAATGGAAGCAAGCATTCCATTTTGATAGTTTTATATAGATGCTGCAGATGTTGCTCACAACACACTCTAGAAACAAGCTAAATAATCCTGAATGTATGAATTATGTATTCATGGTTAACCTCAATGACTGTTGCATTCAAGAACAGAACACAAAGCGAAGCTTAAATAGGAATTTGTGCTGTGTGAACTCAGGGAATTCATGGCACTTGAGGTGTATAGTGAATGTTAATTTAGCAACATCCAAATGTGAGGAAAGCAAAGCAAGCAAAGTGAAAGGAAAGTCTTGATCATTTTTTCAGTGAGCAAAGAACTCAGCGGCCACTAGATGCTACTACAACTCCAAGTACCAAATGGCAAAATAAAAATGCTAAGATGGAACTAAAATTCAGACCTGTAAATATGGATAATGTGTTCATTTGCTGATGAGTTGTTTATTCTCTTTGATTTGCATTCTCCAGCACTAATTCTTTTGATGGTACATGACTTCTCAAAGCTACTTTCTGATAACCTAGCAAACACTGATAGCACTAAGTGTATTCTGGGGGAAGTTCCCCATAGAGCAAGCAAACTAAAGAATAATGTGACCTCTTAGGGCCAATTCATATTATCTTTGGTTACTCATCTGGCAGCTTATTTTTGTTCTGGGCTTTGTAAGCTCGCATTCCTGTACACTTGAGGCCAAGTAGCCACTGTGATATGATTGATGCTGGCTGATCTTTCATGCCAGATGCTGGAATGATGCGAAGGCTGTTGCTACTTGTTACATCCACAGAAAGCATAAGTCATCATGACGGAGGCTATTTCCAGCAGAGATGTGTATTCGTTTAACGTGAAAGAAGAAGAAGAAGAAAATACATGAAAGAGTCTATTTACATTTGTATTTACTTCAGATTTTATAAATATGAATTAAGATGAACATGAATTAACTAATTCTGAATTGAAATTCATTTTGGGGGTGGATTTCTCTTTCAATTTTGTTTTTGATTCATAAAAGAAAGGTACATGAGGGAAAACAGCTGGGGGTGGGGGCAATCCCCCCTGCAAAGTACCTTTCGAGCAACAGAATCCTTGGCAAGGGCTTTTTATTTCCCCCTCTAATGATTTTCAGGCATGCACACCTTCATTCCTGCAATACAAATCCATAAAGGCTGCTCCATTTACACTGGTTTGCACTGAGGAAAAGAAGTGTGAATACAGAAAGACTAGCTTAATATCCAGGCCTCAGAAAGCTCTACAGTGGGCACCCCTCTCCTGGGGTTGCAGTTGTGATATCAGAAAAGGACTGGGAGGGAAGGAAGGGGGCATGCCAATGGATGGGGTAGGGAGAGGACATGGATCCAATGTATCCACAAGACTCTCAGGCTCCATTCCTTGCCCAGACAAGTGAGTTCAGAGGTCCATCTGGCTCAAATGACAATGAAAGAGGATAGAGAAGCTGTAAAAGCCTCCATTGCTCCTCCTACCCTTTCTGGCTCTTGCTGGCAGGGTTTAGGATGGACAGAAGGGCTCTGAGATTGGAGAACACTGTCTGTTAAGCATTAATCCTGGAGAATTATGCTCATAATGTCTTCCAACCAATCATACAAATCACATCAAGAAGGTTCTTTTTGTGCATTTGTGTGCACTGATGTATATGCATCGGTTCTCTTCCGATCTTTATTTATATGGGAATGTCAGGGTGACTGGAAGAATCATATGTAGGTGTGTCACATTAATAGGGCTAGACTTCTGGCCTTGGCCATGCACTTAATACACTGTGGCTACTATTTTTCTTCATCTTCCTTTGCATTGTTCTGTGCTTATGTGCTCTAAAATATGTATCAGTTATACTTGGTCAAAGGGATTCTGCAAGCAAATTGTCATATAGCAGATTGGCAAAACAACTAATCCATATGGTACCCATGTCGTCGTAATTAGGATGTGATTAATATGATCAGTTTTTAAAATGAAACAAATATGCTACCTTTTGCCAAGTTTTAATCCATTAAGACAAGGGTGGGCAACCATTTTTCTGTCTAGGGCTGTGTCAGGGTGGGAGGGTATGTCGAGCTTTTATACACAAGGCTGCTAATTGCTATATCTACTTTTGGTTTCATTGCAGAATTCAGATCCAAGCTCTACACTGACCTTTTCCTTTCCTGCTTTTCTGCTAAATAACCTCTAGGTGGGGCTGTGCTACAGCGGAACAGCCCAAATAAACAAGGAGGAACAGTGTCATTTTCCCCATTCTAAAATAATACCCCCATTTTCTCTGATCTAAAACAAAAACAAAACAAAATGAGAAAGTGCTCTGAAAAAAACAAGAGCAAAACTGGGGGGATCACAACATCATCTAAAGATCCTGTAGACAACCATGAGTAAGAAATCACGAGCATACAGTAAATGTCTTATGTAGAAAAGCTCATCATTCATAAGTGGGCTGAAGTCAAAAGTAGAGAGGGCCAGAGGCAAAAGATGATAGGTCACCTGTTTCTCCTTCTGTCTCCCTCTCTCTCTCTCTCTCTCTCTCTCTCTCTTTCTGAAACCATCTTCTCTCTCTCTCTCTCTCTCTCTCTCTCTCTCTCTCTCTCTCTCTCTCTCTCTCTCTCCACACCCCTATCTATTCCTTCCTGCCCAACAGCTTGCCAGGGTAGGGCAAATCACTTTTGGCTGATGTCTCAACTGATCACATGCAGAGAACTTTCAAATTTAAGCTGAGGGCTGCATGAAGTTGGTCCAAGGGCTACATGCAGCTCTGGGATTGCTGGTTGCCCACCCAGGCCTTAAGACATGTATTTTGGAATGTGACTAGTGGGGGCTGGTGGTTCCAATTTTGGCAGGGCTGTGAATCCATTCTGTGTTTCAGTCAGAACAGCTAGTACTCTAAAGGAGATATCCAAGGTGCTGAACCTTATTTACAAAATAGGTTCAGCACATTGGAGAGGTCCTATAGCGTTCTGGCTGGTTCTGACTGAAACCCAGAATGGATTCACTGCTCTGTTGAAATTGGAGCCAAAAGCCACCACTGAATGTGGCTAGATGCGAAAAAGTCCATAATGTTCTACAACTGAATGCCCAAGTACACAAACCTGTATGCATATTATTATTATTTTACAAACATCAAAGATGCAATGGGATCTCTCTTTGGAGACAAACAGTTCCAGTTTTGGATCATGGATGGTGGGTAGCTTTGCTTTAGTTTTTCAGCTCTTTCTACAATTTATTTTGAACAGGAAATGGGATTCTGTGACATTTGCTTGCTTCTGCTAGAGAGTTTTTGCTCCAAGACAAGCTTCGTGACTGAAGAACAAACAAAACCCAGGCCTGTGTATGAAAGCTGCAGCAGTAATGTGGAATTAACCACATGTTGGCTCTCACGTCCAATATTTCATGAAAGTAAAAGTAAAAATCCTCTCTTTGGAACTGAACTGAACTTCTGAAGAGAACGATTTTAAATGGACTATTCAGGCAAGGGGGGAAATCACTTTTGGCTCTTTACTGCCAAGATAAAATTACCAGTAGGAACACTTTTGCACGACTGAGACCGACCAGGCATCTATGTCTGGATTTGCATTGAAATGCAATGGCTGCTTATGTTGAACGCTGACCAAATGTAAAGTTAGGCCTCCATTTTAAAATATAAGCTGTATCTAATTTTTCTTCTTTCCCCCTCTAAGTATGCTAGGAGGGCCAGTGTTATGGGTAGACATGGTTGGCACCTGCCAAAGGCCCACATCCCTAGCAGGGACCCACTGAAAAGAACCTCCTGGCCTTGCTTCTCCCCTTCACCATGGCAACCTGCTTGTTCACCTGCCTCTCACTCTGGCCCACACAATGGTTGTGGTGAGAAGCAGCTCTCAATGCCATGACCTACTGGCTCACTGGCTCTCTGCCTGTCAAGCAAGCAATATCATATCAGTGAAGAAAATGACGAGGAGGAGAAAGAGCAGTCGGTGCCAATGGCAGTGAGATGGTAGAGGGACCCCACTGAGAGGCCCCAAGAAGAACCCTCAAAAGCCTGGAGGACCCTCAAAAACCTGGAGCTGGCACTGTATACAGGGGTTCAGTTGTGAATTTGTAATTTCATCTGAGCAGAAGGTGGGGAATATTTTTGTGTACACAATTCACAGTACTGAGTATTATTCAAAATGGAAGAGGATGGGGCAGCCTTCTTGTAGAGACCTCATAGCACTTTGGATTGTGGCCTCTGTTTTTGTTTGTTTGTTTTTCGGTATTAGTAATAAGTTTCATTTTGACTTAGCCTGCTTGCCATATGTACAAATGTTAAGCCAGAAAAAGGATCTCGAAAGGGTGGCCATTCACTCACTCATTTATTTATTTATTACATTTCTGTACTGTCCAACACACTGCTGAAACAGAGGAAAACACACAACACACGCGCGCACACACACAATCCAGGAATAAAGTAGCTACTGATTTGCAGAACAATTATATATGCTAATTTAGAAGTGTAGCTGCAAATCTAGAAATGATTACTATAATTTTAAAACAACACATCCTGGCATGGTGGGGAAGACTGTGACCAGGTTGTCCTTGTAGCTGCTCAGTCTGCCCTCAGCACTCAGATAGCATTCAGTCTCTCTGGGTGCTAACTTGAACCCCACCCCCTTTTCTGTGGATACACACAAATTCATTTATAGATCTGGAAAATGTATACAATGAAATTAGGAGGAGGGGAAGAATGGGTTCATACCCTGGGTACGAGCTGCCACTTTGCAAGCGCTCATTGTGTTCTCAGAAGCTATGCATGTACATGTTGTGCAGGCTTGCTCTGGACAATCAGGGCCCCTGCATTTTGCAGTGTACCAGATCACACAGTGAACCTGTACACATGCACTTTTTCTCATTAAGCTGCATTTCGCCCCCAGTTTACTGGTATACAAGGAAAACAAGCTCCATTGATCAGAATGACTCTTCACTTCCTGAACATGCATTGCTGCTTGCCAGGGGCAAAGGCTTTGAAAGGCTGAACAAGTTATTGTAATTGAGAGAGGAAGCCAAGGTGAAGACAAGCACTATGAGGGCAGCTGTTCCTTCTTGAGATGGGTAAATAGGATAAGAGTTCATCTGGCAGAAAGGAGCATTACATGGCTTGCACTGAAACAGTAGATCAAAAGGCTTGGTTCAGTCCTTCAAATAATGTATAACTTCATGCTTTTTCCCTGGCTACAATGATATATATTTTATTAAAAAAATGAATTTGTTGTCTCAGTTCTAGTAAACTGAACTACAGAATAAATATGAAATATAAGCAAATGATGAGAGATATGGGAATTGCCTGTTGCTGTGTACCATAATGTGCATAGTAAGGAATCAGGCTCTCCCTTTAGGCTTTGATAGGGCCTGGTCATTGAAGGAAGACAATGGCCTGTTTCAGACAACACGCTAAACCATGTTGCTTAACCATAAAAAGGTTAACAAAATTCAATGCATTCCGTTAACCATTAAGCAGCAGGGTTTAGCGTCTTGTCTGAACCAGGCCAATGGTCCCTAATTAGAGTCAGACCGGCCTGCCAAAGTAGAGGCAAAAAACAGTTTTCACTGGCCAACAATTTGGTTTTGGGTACAGGTGTGAAGGTGCAGCAATGGTCTTGTGAACTTTGTACTGCCACCCTTCCAGAAATACCTGCCCAATCTCACTGTGATGTCAACAGTTTCACACATACAAAACTGTTACGTTAATCATAGATGTGGCTCATGGTCTGTTGTGATGATCTATATATTCAACTGGTATTCTTTTAACTATGCTTGAAATTTGCTTTCATTGGAAACGGCAGCCAAATTCAACAGGTTGCTTACAACCCCACTGATTCCCTTCCACAAGTGGTGGTGGTGGGGCTTCCATTTCCATTGTACAGGTGAGACCCACCACTTATGCAAGGAAGATTTAACACTTGCTAGGGGAAGCTCTGAAATGAGCAGTAAGGCTCATTTCTGGAAGGATGCAGGTAGGCGGCATTCCCTTATGCAAGCGGTAATGCTCATTTCTGGAAGGAGGCAGGTCTGTAGTGTTCCCTGATGTGTGCTTCTCTGACCTTCCTCCTTCCAGAAATGAGAATTTCTGCTTGTTTCAGGTTGCCCCAGAAGCACTAAATCACCGTTGCAGAAGTGGTGGTGGGCTGCATGCACATTGGAATTGGTGGGGCATCAGAAGATCAGCAGGGTGCATAAGCACCCTGTTGAATTCTGCCCAAGAAAATAAACACTTCGAAAAGAACTCCTCATTTGTCTATAAAGCAGCAAATATGTTTGTTCGTGTGTGGGTACTCATGCATTTGAAAGATCATTATTCTGTATTTAGGAGAATGGTTTTCAAGTAATACCACAGCAAAGGAACTCCTGACAGCAAAGGAACACCCAAATGGTGTGTATGTGTGTGTTTTAAAAAATGTAGCCTTCCTTCCTATTTCAAGATGAAGAGGTTTATCTAAATTCCAACTGTATTTTTAACAGCAGGATGTTGTGAATTTACTCCAAACAATATCATAGGGCCAATGGTAAAATATAACTTTTTGATCAGTTAGATTTAACTCCTTCCTCAAATCCCATGGGTTGAATCTAGATTTATGGTGGTGGAGGTGGATCTCCCAGCTTCCTCCCCTTCCTCATGGCAGCCTCACTAGACCCCCCAAATCCTACTGAGTTAGGAAACTCTGTTGAATAGAGTGAACTGTGGTGTGGAGAAGGATAAAAATTGTCAGAGGGACCTTCCATGAGAGAAGCTCTTATTCTTGTGGAAGATGCTTTCCTCTTGCACAAGGCAAATCCTGGATCCAATCCCATATATCCCACTTTAGGCAAGTCCAGATGTGGTGTAGCCAATGGAATTCACTACCACAAGATGTAGAGATGGCCACCAATTTGGATGGCTTTAAAAGGGGGTTGGATATATTCCTGGAGGAGAAGACTATCAATGGCTAATAGTCCTGATGGCTATGTGCTACCTCCAGTATCAGATTCAGTAAGCCTGTATATGCCAGTTGCTGGGGAACATGGGTGGAAGGGTGCTGTTGCACCATGTCCTGCTTGTGGGTCCCTGGTTGACAGCTGGTTGGCCACCATGGTAACAAAGTGCTGGACTAGATGGACCCTTGGTCCGATTCAGCATGGCTCTTCTGATGTTCTTATTTCTTAGTAGCTTCCCCTGTTATATGACACAATAAGCGCCCATTCTTAAGAATGGGGGGGGGGAACCACTTTTCTTCATCCACAATGAGTTAGATCTACTTTTTAGAGCCACTTAGCTGGTTTTGCTTTCAGAAAAGTAATACTAGATGTTAATGGTAGTTTACCGTTTATGTATATATTTAATTTCAAAAAACAAACAAACCCCATAGCAACAGTAATTGTACATGTGTTCAATAAATAAAACAATCCTAGTATCCAGGTTATCATATAATATTTGGAAATGGGTTCTGTTTTATTTATTTTCTTGGTATCAGAAAATGGTTCCTCAGTTCTACAAAGAAATACAACAAATACACAACTGTGCTGATTGTGCAGAAGTTCCAATATGTTCATAAACATCTTCTGCCAACAATGTGAACAAAGATTTGGACCCTCCAAAACAGGAAAACATGGGCACTGGAGCTTTGTGTTCACATCAGATATATATTGGGGTGAGTAATGGAATGTGTTAGGAAGATAGAATGCTTGGTTGCATAGAGCTGTGTGAAGATACTCAGTTTGGGGAAGATCTAAACACTCATAACAGCAAATTGTAATATACATTTAGAAATTTGGGACATTGCAGTCTCTCTTTTAATATTAGCCCTCAACATATAAATGATAAACATCCTGATCCTGAAAAAACAAAACACTACAACCAGACTTGTTTGTTGATTCCATGGAGAAAAATTGCATTCCCTCTTCCTTGTTTGTAAAATGTGTTTTGCATGCACCCAAATGATGAAAGGCAACCCTGAACAAATACAGAATGAATCTACAGGATCTACATCATTACTAAGCCTTCAACATTTTCAACATTTGAAAATCTTCTCCAACAATGGACCAAAGTAAGGAATTTCCCAACCTGAAGGAAATAGTTACCAAGTAAAAATAACACTACTGCAGTTGTGGGTTGAGGTATTAACTGGAGAAGTGTCTGAGATCATTCCTGTTCAGTTGGCCATATCCTGTATAATGGATGTACATGTAGATTAAATCATCACTAATTTAGATAAATTCTGTGCAGGATCCTTTGACAATGAATATCAATCAGTGTCAGTTGACATGATGTATTGATCCAGAGGCAGTGTTTCATGACAAGTTGCATTCCAACCCACTTCACCACCACTACCATCACCACTCTCCTAGGTCCTTAAAAGATATGAAGATCACTCCAGCATTCTACTGGTAGTAGAGTATAGGAAATTTCAGCCAGGTTTCCAGATGATAAAGTATATTATTTCCAGTACAACCTAATAAATAACTGCCATTTACGATATAAATATATCAACACAATTGTTTAAAGAGCAGAATATTTAGTTCACTGTAAACTCTAAATTGCACATGGCTTTGATTAAATGGGCATATTAAACCTTGGGATGTTGCATACTGCTTGTATCAACATATCCTATATTTTATATCCCAGAATACACCCACACAGAGAGACATAACTTTTCAACACTACCTTCTCCTTATTTTCCACACAAGATTGAGATATTCAGTGTTTTCTGGTCAAATTCCTTTGTCACTAATACTTAAAAGCCAATGAGACAAAAAGGAATGACTGTATGCTTAAGAATTATGTCTAGCCATAAAATTGTCTGGTTAGCATAGAGATAATTTTAAAAACAAACAAATAGTTTTTAATGCATATTTAGAGATGTACTGGTTTAAACTTAATAGGTATTTTTAATTTAGAGAAATTACAGTGGCGTTTGAAGTTGAACCTCCAGTCGGTACTTAAAATACCTTGTTTTCTCGGGAATTAGAGACATGGGTGGTTGTGAAAGCAGCAGGAGGAAAAAATAAACAAAGATTCTTCTCTTTGGAGAACCTTTCATGAATTCTGCAGTGCTACTCACTGGATCATTTATTTAGTGGAACATTGTGCTTTAAATAGGCTTTTGCCAAACCACCATCTAAAGTTAGCAGGATTTATGAGTCAAAAAAGTGATTGGGTTGCTGCCTCTTGCAGCCACATGAATAATTTGCCCTTGTGAAATAGCCTTGCTGGTACGTACAGTACAATATTTGACTTCTTTTCCTGTTGGCACGTTTGGTCAGCACAGGCATTCTTTCAATGTAACTTTTACCAACTTTATGCAAATAGCACCAATGTTTGCAATTACAGAAGACCACAACATTCCAAAGGGTACCAGTACAAGAATCTATTGTGCTTTCTTTAATGGCTTATGTACTGGGAAATGAATAGAACTCCAAGCAAAACACCCTACCCAAAAAATACATCTCCAAATTTGGCAATGAATCTCTAGATTTGGAGAGTAATTTTTGCATTGTGTGTAGGGACCTATTCCGATACTGCTTATCAGGTTCAAACCTGAAAAGCACTCACAACCCCTGGTGAGAAGCCACATGCTTGTGGCATCCTGTTTTGTGGCCAGAAACGGAGCAGCAGCTCTGACTAATCACAGCAGTCTTGTCCATTTGTTGTAAGGCAGCTGAGCTATGTGGCTTTCCAAGATGAGGGTGGGGTGCAGTGAGACCATGACATTCCACAGTGCTGAATGGTGCATCTGGACTGTGGATCTCACACATCAGCTGCAATCCTATGGAACACAATGGAATGGAATGGGCCACAGCTCAGTGGCAGAGTACATGCTTCGCATGCTGAAGTTATCTGGTTCAGTATCTGGCATCTCCAGATCCCTGCCTGAAACCCTGGAAGAGAGTCACTGTCAGTCAGTGTAGACCAGGGTGGTTGAAACCTTTGCAGCCCAAATTCAGTTTTGGATAAGCTCATGGAGGCCACATTCCAGGGGTAGGGTAAAAGCCGAAGAGGGCAGCACCCAAATACCCCCAATACCAGTATATTTTAAACTTAAAGCTCTGAATGGGGAAAAATGGGGAAAAGCTGGGTCACCACCAAATGACTGGTGATCATTGGAAAAGGGGAGTGGGCATCTGGGGAACCCTGGAGGGATGGGGTGGGAACCCAGACTGGCCAGTTTTGGTGGTATTATAATAATAATAATAATAATAATAATAATAATAATAATAATAATAATAATCTTTTTTATTATGGATTTAATAAAACAGAACAGAAAACAAATTGTGAAAAGAAAAATGAAAAAGAACAAGAAATAATATTCCATAAAGTACAACATTCTTTTTAAAAAAAGTTTTGTGTGTGTGTGTGTGTGTGTGTGTGTGTGTGTGTGTGTGTGTGTGATATTATGTGTAACATTCAAGGAAGGCAGACCAAGTATCCATAGTTTTATCCACTTGCAAGTGGTTCCTATATACTACCTGTTCAAATATTGATAGTGTTGGTAAGCCCTCAGTCCATTGCATTATGAGATTTGAACTTTTATCCTTCCAACGTAGTAATATCAGTCTTTCGATGGTCATGAGGGCTCAAAAAATCCATTTGCATTGACCATACATTAACTTCCAAAAAACTGGTAAATAGTTTAGGAGGACATCCATATCATTCACTATTAAAGACCGTTCCAATACAAAGTTTATCTCTATTATGACTTTCTCCTAAAAGATTTGGATTGTGGGCTTGAGGTTCTGCACCTCTAGTGTTGACAATATTGAGCTAGATGGACCAATGGTCAGTCTCCAGATAAAGCAAGTTCCTATGTTCTTGTAGATTACTTGGGATGTGGGTATTTAGGCTTTGTGTCACGATTTTTAAAGTATAGCTTATCATAACAGGATCATAAAATGTTAGATTTGGAAGCTGCCTTATACTGATTTGGTATACTGCCTTATACCATTGATTCATCTAGCCTTGTATTGTTGACACTGAATGGCAGCAGCTTTCAAGAGTTCCAGGCAGGAGATTTTCCTGACCTACTTGGAGATGCAGGGGATTGAACCTGGTACCATGTGCTTTACGATGTTGAGTATGGCCCCTCACACTGAATTTCCATTGAGCTGCGATGTCTCCCCTGCTCAATGCAGAAATAAGAAATTCCATTACAGTGGATTCAGGTCATCAGACCTCTCACTACCACCCCACTGATGTTTGTAATAACCAGTAGAGATGCTCATGTAAAATTGGTTCGCCTGAGAAATCCAAGAGGCAGTGGTTATCTCCACAACCACTGTTTATTGCATCGGTTAGGTGTTTTGCTCATTTCCCAAGGAATGCTGACTGCAAAGTCCACAAATTCATTGGACCCTTCTGACATGAGCTGTATCCTTTAGAGCCACCTCACATGACATATAGGCATGACACAAGTGGACCAGAAAGAAAACTGACTCAATCAGATGTATGTCAGATTCATTTCCCAAAAAGGAATAATAAAGTCATTTCTTGAAAACATATTAAATTGTTGTAGTCTTCAAAGACCCAGAGCCTGTCTGGTGTATATTTTGTTAGAGGCTGGATATTGGGTTTTAGGCCACTGTCATGTTGATCTTATGCTGAATTAGTGGACTGTCTACAGCTAATGAAATGTATCTATAACAGCTCCCTCTCCCTGACACCAGGAAGAAGAATCACTAAGGGTGTAATCCTATGCATGTTTAGACAGAAAGAGTCCTAGAACTCCCAGCATGTCACAGCCAGCCATGCGATGTGCCTGCTGTACACAAATAGAGCAGGATTTTATTCTAGCAAACCATTCTCTAAATTTAGCTGGTTTGTTATTTCAATTTATTTAAAAGGAACTGTTCTAATGTTAGATTTTATATTTCATAGTTGTTATTAAATTGTGAACTGCTGTCTTGAGTACACTTTGGTGTAGAAAGGTGGTATAAAAATCACATAAACACACATGTATTCACAGATACACACACACATAGGCATCTCTCCCTATGAGCAGATCCCCACAAATCCTGGGTCTCCTGTCATATGGAGAGGTGACTACAACTGTACAACTGTACAAAACTAGACATATTGCAGATGTGTATCAGAACGTGTACCAGAAACTTGTCCACAGCAGTAAAAGCTGTGGTAGTGCCCTTAAGACTGAAGCAGCATGCTTTAAGTGAAGCTGTCCTTAAGGTCAGTCTGGAAGCAGCAGCCTGCAGATAATGCAGAACGCAGCAGCTTAACTGTTGTTGGGGCTGCCCTTCTCAGCATGCAACACCTTTGCTGAGGGAATGGCTCTGGCTGCCTATTTGTTACTGGCCCAGGTTTAAGGTTTTGTTATTGCTGTATAAAACGCTAAGGAACTTGGGACCGGGATATTTGAGAGAGCACCTTCTTCCTAACAAGTAGTGTTGTCACGAGCACCCAACTGGATCTGTGAGGACATTGGAACCCCCCACATCCAGCCTGACAGCTGCAGTCAGGCATGTTTGGAGTAAACATGGACCCACAGCCAAACTCTCATGAGCCTTGTGCAAGCACTCGGCAGCCACTCGCAGCTGCTACCAAAATCGTGCACTTCCCTCTTCCACCCTAATGATGGCCACCATTAGTGTGGAAGGAAGAAAGGCATGATTTCTGGAGCCTTGGGAAATTTTCAGAGCCTTGGGAAAGGTTTATCCTTGAATTAATAGGGCCTTTAAGGCCCCGATTGGCATAGGGGGTAGTTCACACACAATTTCTGGAGGCTCCAGAAATTGCGCGTTTCCCCTTCCATGTAAATAGCGGCTGCCACTAATGCAAGTGGGGAGGGAAGCCAGGGCGGGCAGTTGTTGACCACTCGTGAGCCTCATGAGTACTTGGCAGAGGCTCACATGGCCTGGCTCACAGGGGCGGGAGGGGGGAGCAGTGGCAAGGCAAGTGCTCGCCCATTTCACCCATCCCTACATATGAGCTTGCCCAGTCACTGTGATTATAAGACAAGACACTCCTGCTGCCTCCACTGAGTGTCTACTTAGAGTAGAGCTTTCAGTGCACTGGATCCCCCTGCGTGGAATTCCCTGCCATCTGCTATCACGAAGGCACCACTGTTGTTTTGGTTGTGGCACCTGCTACAGACTTTTTTATTTAAAAAAGCTTTACTTAGTTCCCAGCTGTGGTTTTATTGACATAACTTGATTTAAAATATTTTTATTCTGAATTTTGTACACCACTCAGGAAACTTGCTAGATAAAGAGCAGTCTATAAGGCTTGTCAATAAATAAATAAATAAATAAATAAATAAGAGTGGGGCAGAACCTGCCACTACCATGATGCCCCAATTCAGCCCATGTTTATTGAACACATGGACTTCCAGAGACACTTCTGAAACAAGCTTTTATTCTTTCTGAGTTCTTCTTTCAGTCAAGGAAGGGTAAACATTTCCCCTTCATAGTGCTCAGATAGGGTCTATGCACCTAGCTGTACAGCTCCACTTGTTGAAATACTGAACACGCGTCTCGTTCCACCGTAATATAAACAATAAAGACTTAACTTTCAAGTAATGAAGACAGTCTTCCGTTCTGTCAGTTAAATCAATATTAGAATGGAAGTTATTTACTGTTGCTTCCACAGAGATTTATCACTGCCACTGTCACAATTGACATCACTTGTCACGATGAAGACCACCTCCAGCACTGGGCTCAGAAATGCCAATTTCACAGTTCATGCACAATGACAACTGCTTCTAGCTCAATAAAATGAAATATCACTGCAGTTTTTTGGTGTTTTTTTTTTAAAAGATGTCGCATGAACTTATATACAAAAGATAACTCAGAAATAGTTGGGGAGAGGTCAATGGATTGCTTTCAAAAGTGTCTTCCATGCATCTTATTCCTTCATCAACCTATTATCTGGAACCAAAGGTCTACAGGACTTCCATTCACACACAGAGCTTTTATAAATGCTGGAGTTTTCCCGTTTATTGGTTCAATGGCAGGGACACCTTGGTCTGTGCAATAGGAATGCATATGCAGAGTTTTTCATTGAGGAAAGACAGGAGTTGAGTAGCATACCTAGATCATGGGAAACAGGAAAGCTAAGGGTTTCAGACAGAAAACAGGCAAACAGACCAGGCTAGATTTAGGGAATCAAGGGAGAGAAAGGCAATGGATGAGCTTTTGGCTTGGAGGCACAACCCGAAAGACTGGCCAGCCTATCTGAAGCTTCCTTTTAGGGGAAGGCTGGAGACAGGAAAGGAAAATTCAAATGGTTACAGGTGAGCATTCCAAATCTATTAAAGTGAATTATATATAGCAGCCTAACTGTACACAAGACTGCAGCCAGAGATTCTTCTATAGCAATAACATTGGTTTTGTTATTGGAATTCTAGATATGCCATTTGGTCTACATGTCTCTGTACCCCAATTTATCCATAAAACAGCACATGCATTTTCCATGAGAGGAGGACAGTGCAGTAAAAATTACAAATTCTTAAGGTAGTATTGGAAAGTGTAAACATATTCCTTGTTAATCATTTTCAATGAACCTTATATCTTTATCAATATAGCAATACTCCTTATGTGTAAAAAAAAGTCAGTTATACATTAACTGTATTAAAGATGGATGATGGTGTGGAGAATGGAGAGTTCTCATGATATTCATAACCCCTTTCTAAGGGATGTGGGGGGGAGGGGTAAGTTAGAATAACAAATTGTTATGAAGACAGAAGATGTCAAAAGTAGGATTTTAAAAAGTATAACAAATTTATGGATTTTCTTCAAAAGCAAAACAAAAACTATTACAGACAATAAAATGTTTCTAATATACTTTACACACCAAGTAGAATATTTCTTTTTCTCAGTGGATTCACCCATAATGATTACATCAGCCACAATAATAACAAAAAGGTAACACTGGGAGGACAGCAGTAAAGGACCAATTCCTAAAAATAAATGAATAAATAAATAATCCAGTAACAAAAGAAACACTGATATGAATGGCTGAGAAAATGATGGGAACTATGTCACAAGAGCAATACCACAAAGATATTGTGGTGGAAAGAGCTGCCTGTTATAAGCCCCTCCACTGGAAGATCTTCCATTGGCCAAAAAATTGCGGGTGGGAGGGACAAGCCAGTATGACAATTTCCTATGTAAGCCCCACTGTAATGTACAATAGTTCTATTGTGGATTTGTAGACTACCCAGCTCTTCAGGGATCCATTTTGTGAATAGCCCACAGAGCTTCAGCTGTTGAGTGGTACAAAAATGTAATAAATAGATACATACAGACATAAATACAGAAACAAGAAAATAAATTATACACACGTCACTCCACCAGGTCCCAGGCCCAAGGCATGAGGTGGATGGTTCCAGCTCTGGTGTTCCTCCTTCCTAGAAGGAGGGGCAACAGTTAAGTGGCAGAGCATGCTTTGCATACAGGCCACCCAAAGTTTAACCCATAATTTATATTCCCCCCCCCCCCAAATGATCTTGGGTAGTAGGGCCAGGAAAAAATCTGATTGAATCCTTGGATAGCCACTGACAGTAAGAGAAAACAATATCAGGGTACGGTCTGAAGGCACATGATGCAACCACCTTGCTGAAGTTAAGCAGGTCTGGGTCTTATCAGTGCCTGGATGGAAGAGTGGAAATCTTATGCGTACCACCTTAGGTTCCACCACAGAAGGGATTTAAATATCTTAAGCGGTATACCAGTATTATAAATAAATAAATAAATAAATAAATAAATAAATAAATAAATAAATCCAAGGAAGAAAGGTGGAATACAAATGTAATAATTCACTAAGTAAAAGTAAGATGGAGCAAGAACCTTTCTCATCATAAGGCAACTTCTTATATTCTTACGGTATGAAAGTTCCCAGAACTGCAGATAACAAAAAATAGAGGGCCCATTTCCCAACAGATTCCACATCTATATTACAGGTCCGGAGAGTGTTGAATTTTAGCACTTGGAGTGAGTGCTCCATGTGCACAACAGATGCCACTAGTGGAACTCAGTCACCACCATGTATGTTACAGAGTTAGTTATTCATATCTTTGCAGGTGTACTCTCAAATCAATAAGCACGCCCTTAGAGGTAATGCGGTCTAGTTCAATATTGGGGAATGAACCTGGAGACAGATGAAATTAGTGCATCATTTCATGATAATGACTCTTGGTAGAACAATATATGTTGGTTGAGAGATCAAGAATAGTGGATATTCTTATTGAGGCTTTCAGAATGATCATTACAAATTTATAACAGAATGTGTATTTTCAGCTGCAGTAAGTATCAACACAGCTTTCTTACAGTGCTCACAGTAGAGAATACCAGCTGCATTCATAGGACTTCTGGATCAAAACGGTCTTCAAAACAAAACAAGCCACCAACTATTGTACAAACACAAAGCACCATCACATTTTTAATTTATACGTGGATACGATGGAGTCAAATTCTTTTGACAATATACTGGCAGAGGCCTACAAAACCTTTAAATTATGAAACAGCATTTGCTTTGTTTAGTACATCGGTTCTTCTCAAATGGGAGACGGAAACAACAGAGAACTGGATTTTGGAGCTTGAGAGATGGACAAGAACTTGTTTGCACTTACTATAAAATTCAAACATTCCAACAAAGTAGTCATTGTATATTGCCTGACTGAACTCATAAAAACTAGATTGCTTTTGTTAGTTTTGTGATTTCCCAGATTGCCAATGTCAGTAGCAAAAAAATCGGAAAACAAGTCAGTCATTTTAGGGAATGGCACCATTTGGGATTCAAGCAATGGTGCTCACTTCCCTAATAAGGAGGGGGGAAATCTGCTGCTGTAGATTTGCCTTATTGACTCGGTGGCTGTGAAGTCCATATGCTAATGCTCCTAATGATCAACCATTCCTTTTGGCTTTTGGTAACAAGTATTCTCATACAGTTAATATCAAAAAGGACTTTGTGCTCCACATCTGTAATTTCCAAGTTTCCATTTTTGAACTCCCCTATTCGCAAGAAAGTAGTACATTGCCTCCCTTTTTTGCCCCCAACAATTTTGCCCCCAACTTCCAGAGCCCCATGATGCAAGATGTCATTTTGACGGTCTTCTGTCCCAGTGACAACTTTAATCCTATTAATTTTAATAGGCTTTTCAAAGACAATCACATAGAAATCTCCAGTTGAGGGTGCTTTGCCCCAGAAGTATTCATCAACACTACTATATGCCTTGCTTGCCTCATAATTTTCAAATACATTCATATTGGTGTGCAGGTTGGCAGGAGGGTTATCGGGAAGGTCAAATGAATCCTCTTCAAAGTCATCATCCTTCAGTTTATTCTCAGCTCCTTTGTAAGATGAATAATATCCCATATGCTGGAAGAGAGATGGTTTGAAACGTATCACATCCTTTTGAGCCAACAGCCCACGGAAATGTATGAGCAGCCAATCACAAGGCATTTCCTGGTAGAACATCAGCAAAAAATGGGCCAGACGAGGGAGATCATGGGAATGGTATAACTTCCCAATGTAGCCCAACTTAGAAAATTCTAACGTCACCCAGTAGGTTCCCTCTCGTGAAGTTATGACTTTCTTAATGACAGTCAAGAAGTTCTTTGCACATCGAACATCATCTTCTAACATAACATAATAATCAGAAAGGTTAGCACAAAAGTTAAGCAAGAAAGCATAATCTACATTTTGCTTGGAACGGAATTTCACTCTGTCTTCTGGATCATTATAATTTCTCTTAAGGCCATCCAATACTGGATAGTATTCTTCAGGAGTATGGATCACCATTAACCTCCCAGCAATTACATGATGGGCAAATTTCTGGGAAATATCTTGAACCATCCCAAGGCACCAGGTTGAGTCGAACTCTGCCAGGTGCACCACCACCGCAATTTCCTTCAGCTCTTCATAACTTGACTGCTCAAATATGGACTTGATTGTTTCCAGCAAATAATTTCCCTTTTTTCGTTTGACTGAGGACAGTCCAATAGTAAGATACCCTGGATAAATAAAGAGAATTAACCATTTAAAGAGAAACTCTATAACACTGAGAAGGGGTTGTTGGGGGGTGGGGGTAGACAGAGTGTTTGGTTCATTCAAAATAAATTATCTGAATGATAATAACTGCAGCTTGTATGCAATCAGCAGGACTTTAGGCTTTTTTCTTTGGGTAGCCATTCCCACTATAATGTCATATGACAAATGGTTATTGAAATTACCTTGGTTACTAGGGATGTGCTCCGCTCCGATTAGGAGCGTAGAAGCAGTAGCGGATTGGCCTGCTCCGCCTTACCCAGAGGCGGAGTAGGAGCGGACCGCGGACCCCCTAGAAGCAAGGCGAAGAGAAGCGACCATTTTTCGGAGCTCCGAGTTCAGGCGGAGCACTCCGGTCGCCATCTTGAAAACATTTCGCCATAGGATTGCATTGCGGCAAATAATCGCGCATAACTACGTTGTTTTTGAAGCTATCATTCTGGAAATTCTTGTGCACAGAGAGTCGTGGATGGGGGTCATTTTGAGACCACTCTCAACTTTCTGCGTTGTCTGGGTCGCGGGCTATATTTTTGTGAAAATCGGGTCAACCGCGCGGCTCAAACTGCGTTTTCGGCTTTTCGCCCATAGGATTGCATTGAGGGAAAGAATCGGGGATAACTGGGGGGGGGGTTAAGCTATCGTTCTGGAAATTCTTGTGCACAGAGAGTCGTGGATGGGGGTCATTTTGAGACCACTCTCAACTTTCTGCATCGTACGGGTCGCGGGCTATATTTTTGTGAAAATCGGGTCAACCGCGCGGCTCAAACTGCGTTTTCGGCTTTTCGCCCATAGGATTGCATTGAGGGAAAGAATCGGGGATAACTGGGGGGGGGGTTAAGCTATCGTTCTGGAAATTCTTGTGCACAGAGAGTCGTGGATGGGGGTCATTTTGAGACCACTCTCAACTTTCTGCATCGTACGGGTCGCGGGCTAGACGTTTTTAAAAAATCGGTGGGAAAAATACCTTTTTCAAAGGGCTGAGGGGCAGAGTCAGCTCCCGGTCATGATGATCCCAAAGTTGGAGGAGGGCATAGGCAAAACAGGTAACTTGGGATTCTGGGAAACTTCTCTTTCTTCATCTGAACAGGCTTTTCCCCGTGTTTTTTAACACAGTAGCCCCACCAAATGCACAAACACAACCTGAAATCATATACTAAGCCAAGAATAAGAGATAGAAACACAGCACTGCTCCCCACCCTAACCTTGGGGAACAACTGAATCGATGTGGTGCAAGGGGATGAGCTCCCCTAGGGCATCTCATCGTGGACGTGCCCCCACTCTCTCCTGCACTGGAAGGCCATTAGAGCCTTCCAAAGAGAGTAAAACGGTGGAGCAATGCCTATCATGAGTTGAAGTGAATGGTCACTTTTCAGTGGTGGAGCAATGCCTGTTCTGAGTCGAAGTGAGCGTTTTACTTCTTCTCAGAGCTGTGGCTGTCAGTGTCTTGACCTGGCAGCTACTTCCCCCTCCCCCGGGCACGTCCCCCTATTGCTGGTAAAAGACAGATATAGCCTTTTAAAAAAAGTTCTTCTTGTTGTTTATTCAGCAACTGCTGCTTTTAATTCCACCCCCCTTTGTTTATTTGTTTATTTATTCCATTTTATATGCATTACTGGCTTATCCTTGGCTCACTTCCTTATGCCCCCAGAAATGCCAGCTGCATGCCTGCCTGCCTTCCCTTCCTCCTCCCCTGCCCACCTCGCAGGGATGTTGTGTGTGGGGTGCCCGATTTTCAAAAATTCGCCAAAAATCAGGGGATGATGGGATTGCTTTGAAACTTCGCATGCGTGTGTATATCCCCATGAGGTGTCATGGTGCCAAACATGAGGTTTCTAACTTGAACAGAAAAAAAGTTGTATAATTTTTTAGCTTTCAATGCAAGCCTATGGGGTGGGGGGAAACGGAGCTCCGGATCCGGATCCGGAGCTCCGGGCGGAGCGGAGCGGAAGTGGGCGGAGCGGGGGCGGGGCGGAGCGGCCCGATCCGGAAAATGGCGGATCTGCAAGTGAAGCGGAGCGGGGGGTCTGTGCACACCCCTATTGGTTACCACGCCTGGCTCAAGGCAGGTCAACCCCTGAAGATTGGGTTGCTCCTCCCACCCAATCTGTCTGCCACATGGCTTGCTATTCTTGATGTGGGTGTGCACACCACCTTGCCAGCATGCTCCCCATAGTGTTTCCACCTTCAGGAGCCGTGCTGTTCATGTGTGAGGTTGGGAAGTAGTGGAACCTCTTGCGATACTTCACCTGACCTTGCACAGCACTGCGCAGCTCCTGAAGGTTGGAACACCTTACAGGCAGTGTGATAATGAGATGGGCGCATGTACGCACACCAAGAAAAGTAAGCCAGGCAGGCTGGGCCAGCTGGGTTGGCTGGTCAAGTGGGGCAGGAGGTGCACAAGTGGGTTGGGAGGCATAAGGCAAGTGAGTGGATGCCTCTTGGTCCTGCTGGCCAGCTATGTAGGCGCCCGGCAGGTCCAATAAGTGGCTGACCCTTTGGAGGGGAAGGCACCGGTCTTCACCCACATCCTTCTGCTTCATGGTAGTGCCTGCCCTGCTGGTTACCCTGAGGGAGAAGGTGTAGCTCAGTGGGGACTTTGCATACAGAAGGCCCAGGTTCAGTCCATGGCATCTCCAGGAAAGGGTGGAAAAACTACTGCCTGAAACTCTGGAGAGCCACTGTGAGTCATTGTCAACAGTACTGGGCTAGATGGATTAATGGTCTGACTCAATATAAGGCCATTTCTTATGTTCTCGTGTATTTCAACAGGAGGTAATCATGGTAGTGGAGAGCTGCTGGCTGTTTGGGTTCTAAATCAAATCTCTCCTGAATGCACAGAATTAGTTGGTTGATACTTTGGATTACATCAAGAGTAATCTATAACCTGTATGCTGAAAGAGCAAGCTTTATAGCTTTTCTCCAGCAAGATGTATTAGTAGCATATTGAAGCTATTGCATTAAACATAAGTTGCAAGAAGTAGTGTGAAATGGACTAAAAGTCAAGATGAATGTGTGCAAAGATGCTAGCAAGAAAACTATATTTAAAATATTAACAACCTACAATCTGACAAAGGAACGGGGAAATCAAATTTATGGCTTAAAAACTGTTTACAACTCAACCCATTAGGGAATAAAGTATGAAGTGATGAGCTTCCTTTTCTTTTCTTTTTTTCTTTTTAACAAAAACACTTCAAAAAAGAAAAAGCAAGACCCTGAATCAATTGAACCTCTGCATTTTTGTTAAAAAAAGGTCATATCATTTTCAGTAGGAGAGCTCAACTGTGCTTAAATCTCTTCCACTGAAATCAATGGATTTTAAATGTGCTTCATTTTGGCTGGGTTGTACTGTAAGGATATATTTTGAAATGAAACTGTCCTGAGAAAATTGGAGAGGAATTTTTGGAACTCTAGAATCGAATCAATAAACCTTCAGGTTTCCAGGTGATCTGCTTATGTTCCTATCTCCTAGGAGAATGTCAATTTACATCCCTAGGACAGTATAGCATCTTAACACTTTTTAATACTTTTGTGTGCCCACAGGAGTAATGAAATGTACTCCAAAGGTGACTTTCTCATCTGAACAAGAAAAAATGAAAATGAAGAGCTTACACACATTCTTGGGATAGTGAAACCAAGGGAACCACTATAAAATCATAGGATCATTCTTAAAGTCTAACAATTCTCAGGTTTTGTTAATTTCGCCTATGTTTTAAAGGCAGTAATTTTGACTTTCAGGTGCATGTGCATTTCAGTGCACGTGACTCTGTGATTAGGTGGTTTAGATGTTGGAAATTCATATTCATCTCACTCATATGATACGCATCTCATTGGATGGCTGTAGAAAAATCTGTTTCTGGCCTGGCTTGCATGATAGATCGGCCCACCATGGGGTATTTAACACATGTTGAGGATGTCGCGCGCACAGCCACATTTTGTATATCTAACCCCATTTGGTGGTTATCATGTCATGAGAACCCAGTGAGCATGGGTTATGTGAAGGTTAAACAAGAACGGACCATGGGCATGTGTGGGTTATTTAACTCTGGCATAACCCACACTTGTCAGGTTTGCATTATACAGCAACCCCTGAGTTGGGCTTGGATATGCAAAGTGGCAACCATGGGCATGTCATGCGAACCAAGCCCCCCCCCCCTCTCCCTAACCTTCCTCAAAGGCTTTTTGCAAGGGTAAGATAAGATAGCTGTATTTTCATTGCCCTAAAGTTCTTGATGGAAAAGTTGAGAGTTAAAATAAATTTGTTCTTAAGTCATTGTAAGGTACAATAGTAAGGGGGATAACATATTGAATTTAGAGTTGTTTTGCCCATGATTTTGCAGAACCCTGTCTGACCTAAGGATCAATTCTACAAACAGCATAAGAATGTCATTCAACTCATGAGTTATGAAGACCTCTTTCTGTGGAAAAGGAAAATGTATTAATACAAAGTTCAAACTTCTTCCCCAGAAATCTATAAAGCAGCAAACCCAACTTGGCAGCCTATACTCTGACTGTTACAATTAGATGAGATAAAAATCTTGCTTTAATGAAATCGACATGTTCAGTTACTTACTTTTTCTGAGCAAAGGTGTGCCAGCCAGATAGCGATAGGAAACATTTATTGATCCTGAGAAATTGGACAGATCTTTAAAAGTGTGAACATATCGTTCTGAGTTTAATTGATGTGTTGCTGTTTCTCTGATTAACTGTTTGTCTCCATCCTAGCAGTTGGGAGAGAAACAGAAATATAGATATATAAGACATACATAGTAGTAGCTAATGTGAAGAATGCAGGGAAATGTAGGGAAGCAAACACAATCCTACCCTGTAAAAGTGTGTAGAACTTGCTGTCTTTTAGTCCCAATCTAGCTGTGCCATATATAATCAAACAGGTGGTTCCAGGTGGAGATGCATTTTAGCATGTGCATCAAAAATGCCTTTATCTCCCCAATACTTGGAGCTCCATCACACCTACTTTTTTTTCCTGGTATGCATCCATGATTTCCACCTGTTTCATTAGCACATCAAGCACAATTCACTTTCACGTGTGTGTGTTGTTGCACTATTTCTCCTTGTTTACCTTTCACCTGCACCAGCTCGCTCTTCCTGGTATCCTTGCCCCACCCCACCCCTTCTCCTTCCCCCTTCAGTTAATTGGTTCTTGTGGTTGATGGACAGTCTTATGAATATGGGCACCTCTTCCCTCCTGCTCTAGTTTTGTTGTCTAAAGTTTAGCAATTTAGTGTTCCATCGGCTGGGCTCCTCTTACAGCAGGCAAAAAAAAGAGAGGGAAGTTGAAACGGGTGGATGATAGAGCAATGAGAGTGGGGTTGGAGCAGTGAAAATCTGTTTGACTGACACAGCAAGCTGGAGAACCGCCGCCACCCACCTCTTTCTTCAGCAAGACCACCCTACAATGCACCCCCCACCCCTGAAGGGATGTTCTACAACATAGGATGAGGACAACAATACACAGGGACAGGAGGGTGGTTTTATCCCATGTGGAGAAAAAATACTGCACTTTCCCCACCCCAGAAAAACACAGAAAACAGAGGTAAAGAGGTGAGATGACTGCAGGACAGGAACGACTTCATGTGAGGGTCACGGGTCAAAACGGTAAACAAGGCAGGAGAAAAGTGCAATAAAATGCTGGTGTGATGGAGGTCTTGATTTGAAATCTGAACAACTTCATCTGCTCTTGCAAATACCCTCATTTTTATCCCATCCCTCTGTCTAAGCCTTCTGCCACATTGCTTTCCTTCCTCCTTCTCCAGTAGGGTTAGTTGAGTTCCATTGGAATCAATGGGATGAGTTAGCCTTGGCTTAATTCCTATTGATTTCAATGCAAATGAAAGTCAACTAACGAAGTCTGGCTCCAATCTAATGTGACCACCTTTTCTCCTTCAGGGACCTCCTTGCATTAAAAAAGTAATAGCTTGTGCCCTTGCCTGGGGGTGGGTGGGTGGGAGGCGGGAGACCCTATGTTGCATAAACAGAATTTAAATGTATCAAGTACAGGGGTGAGGAGGGTAAATGTTTTGTAAATGCTAATTGAAATTCCATTGAACTAAGACAGACAAATGAATAGATTGCTTCATCCTGGCCTCTGTCTTGACAGCCTTGAGTCTGGGCCCCGAGACCCTGGGCTCCCGAATTGGTGCTCCTTCCCAGCATCTGCATGGGAAGGAGCACCAAATCAGAGTTGCCGCTGGCATAACCAAGAAGAGGGGAGGAACTGGGCAGCCGCTCTCTTCCCTCTGAGCTCGCTCTAGCTGCCCGGTTCCTCTCCCCTCCATTTTTTTTAATTTTTCATCTTTAGATGCGAAGGTTCACATCTACAGATTAATAAGGGGGAAAAAACAGGAGGAGAGAGGAATGGGGCAGCCAGAGCGAGCTCAGAGAGAGGAGAGCCGGCTGCCTCCTTCCTCCCCCTCCCTGGTGCTTGTCCCAGCAGTGGTGGCAGCTTCCCTGCTGCCTCATTTTTCTCCTCCCATCTTGCTTTTTTTCTTTTTTTTTTTTTTTAAAAAATACTTATTTATTTACAGTGTGGAGTCCAGAGCTCCCTGTCCACCCCCTTCCAACACCCTCTTTAAATTATATTTTATTTTTATTAAAAAGGCTCCACAGAGGCACGGAGCCTGGCTTCAAGCTAAAAAAAAGTCAGGATAAGTACCCAACTTTTTTAGTGAGGAGCTTTGGGGCTTTGCCCCTAGATCCCTTCAGAGTGGCAGCTGCATCATGTAACTGCTGCCACTCTGAAGCTACCCCAGGGTAAAGTGCCCGTGTAGATGAGCCTCTGGGAGATAATTAAAAACTGAAATTGCTAGAGAGCGTCACCTGGTTCTTACAGTGCCAGGTGAAGACCTTTTTATTTCCCCAGAATTTTAGCATTTTGGCATCCTAGTCTTTTAGCTCGACTATTTTAAATCCATATTTTAAATCTCTGCATTTCAATTCAGTTCTATTCTGGTTGTGCTTTTTTTTTTTTTGGTAGTTTTAAGCTTCCATATTTTATATTTTATGCTGTACCTTGTGGTTTTATTTTTTGTGAACTACCCAGAGAGCTTAGACTATTCAGATATGTAATTAATAAATAAACATGTCTGGAGATTAATGAGTTTTCCATTTTTATTAGAATGTAACGAATTATCTAACAACTCCTCTGTGAAGCATGTTTTCCTGCCCCATTTCATTTCATTCATTTTTATTTTTATTGGAGAAAAAAGTTTTCTTCAGCAGCCTTCAGTCAAGATCAAGACCAGAGCCTCAGCCTCATAGACCTTTGAAGCAAGTATATGATGTGATTCCACTAATACAAATTCTAACTGTATGAAAGATGCTGCAGAGTGTTTCATATGTATCTCCTGTGCAAGTGTCTTCTTCGATACATCTCAAAGCTATGCTTCATCTTCCTTTATTGTAGTCTCCTTCTCAGGGGATATTAATGCAAAAGCGACTTTGGTGTAGTGTCTCAAAGGAGGCCCTGCATTGAAATGGCGATTTTAGTTCATTCTTCCATGGCAACATCAATGTAGCAAACACTCTTATGCTGCAATCTTATGCATATTTACCTGGGAGTAAGTCCGATTCAACACAATTGGGCTTACTTCTGAGTATGCATGGATAAGACTGCATTCTTAAGCAACTTTGGTGATGGCACCCAGCTGGATAAATGGAAGAAATTCTCAATAAGTCTTGAAAATCCCAAGACGTCAATGGGTTGGATCCAACATCACATACGGCTTCCACTCTTCCAATGGGACTTCCACTTGTGCAGGGAGCTTCAGGGTAGAGGAGATCCCTATATGTCCCTCAACCCTCTGGAGCAGATTTAGGGGGCCCACAGGGGGCTTTAGGGGGTAGGGAAATCCATTTCTGCCAGCAGATGATCAACATTGGATCCAATCCTTAATTTCCACATGTTGTCTGAAACATTTGTAGAAGGTTCAGTTCTACACAAGCAGGTGGCCAGGTCAAAGTTTCTGCAGCCCTTTTCACACCCTCTTTCCCCCTCGCCCCCAGCAACTGCCTATTTGCTTAAGTCTCCTTCTGGGTCCAGTGTTCACCACCTCCCAGAGGAAGAGGACAAAATATGCAGAAGTTCCTCCTCCTCATCACTCCCCTAGCTACTTAGGCACTTTCTACACCTAAGGATTATCCCAGGAAAATAGAGGGATTGTCCCTGCCTGCTCCTAGGATCCCCTGTGTGTAATTTGAATGTGTGTGTGTTTTTAAATTGTATACTTTTAATGTTTACTATTTTTAAATGTTGTAAACCGCCCAGAGAGCTTCGGCTGTGGGGCGGTATATAAATGTAATTAAATAATAAATAAATAAATAAATGATCCCAGGACAATCCCTAGAGAAAAGGCAGATGTACAAACAGCCTTACTCATTCAGAAAGAGTGGGTGAGTAGACAGCAAGAGTAAAGGGGTTGAGCAGCACAGCCAGGGTCTTTGGATTTTCAGTGGGGCCCCCAATGGGCAATGGACCTCAGCAGTTGCCCAACAGTACTGAGCCTTGACATCTATCCTGCATGCATATCAGTTGTGGACAACTGGGGTGGGCTCAGGGGATCACACCACGAATCATTTATTTATTTAAAAAGTCATGTTAGCACTATGGAGTGCTAAACGGGTCAAATTTAGCTTTAAAATAAGCCAAAATGACCTATTTAGTGTTCTGCAGTAGGCATGTGCTCCGCTCCGATTAGAAGCGCAGAAGCAGGAGTGAATTGGCCTGCTCCGCCTTGCCCAGAGGTGGAGTAGAAGTGGACCGCGGACCCCTAGAAGCAAGGCGAAGAGAAGCACCCATTTTCGGAGCACTCCAGTTTCCACGGTCCGATCCGATCGCCATCTTGAAACATTTCGCCCATAGGATTGCATTGCGGAAAAGAAAGGGGGATAACTGTGTTGTTGTTGAAGCTATATTTCTGAATATTCTTGTGCTTAGAGAGTCGTGGATGGGGGTCATTTTGAGACTACTCTCAGCTCTCTGCGTGGTGCGGTTCATGTGCTAGAATTTTTTAAAAAAAATGGCGGGAAAATACCTTTTCCGAAGGGCTGAGGGGCAGAGTCAACTCCCGGTCATGATCACATGATCCCAAAGTTGGAGGAGGGGATAGGCAAAACGGGTAACTTGGGATTCTGGGAACTTCTCTTTCTTAGTCTGAACGGACTTTTCCCAGTGTTTTTTCAAACAGTAGCCCCACCAAATGCACAAACACAACCTGAAATCATATACTAGGCCAATAATAAGAGATAGAAACACAGCACTGCTACCCACCCTAACTTTGGGGAACAACTGAAAAGATGTGGTGCAAGGGGATGAGCTCCCCTAGGGCATCCCATGTGGACGTGCCCCCACTCTCTCCTGTACTTGGAGGGCAATCAGAGCCTTCCAAAGAGAGTAACCCGGTGGAGCAATGCCTATCATGAGTTGAAGTGACAGTTCTACTCCTCGGCTCTCGTGGTGAAGCAATGGCTTTCATGAGTTGAACTGGCAGCTTCTTCCCCCTCCCCTGGGCACGTTACCAGCACTTACCAGCACTTTTATTGCTGGTAAAAGACAGATATAGCCTTTTTTTTAAAGTTCTTCTTGTTGTTTATTCAGCAACTGCTGCTTTTAATTCCACCCCTCCTTTGTTTATTTATTTATTTATTCCATTTTATATGCATTACTGGCTTATCCTTGGCTCACTTCCTTATGCCCCCAGAAATATCTGCTGCCTGCCTGCCTTCCCTCTCTCCTCCCCTGCCCGCCTCGCAGGGATGTTGTGTGTGTCTGGCTTTGACTCAGGGGAGAAGTCCTTCCTGCGCTCACTTGGAGTTTTGGAAGTTCCAAATCCATTTTTCAAGTGTGGAAGAAGATTCATATAGGTTTATCTCTACTCCCCAATTCATAGCATGTTGGGATTTCCTTTGAAATGGCCCCATTGAGATGTCTGCAGGTTTAAGCCCCACCAGAAAACAGGGGATGATGGGACTGCCTTGAGTCTGGGCGTGCGTGTGTATCCCTGGATAAGCTATCATGGTGGCGAGTTTGAGGTTTTTAATGTGCAAATTGACGGAGCTATCGAAAGGGGTGTGAATGGGGTTTTGGATTTTCATGAATTCCCAAAAAATCAGGGGATCATGGGACTGCCTTGAGTCTGGGCGTGCGTGTGTGTCCCTGGATAAGCTATCATGGTGGCGAGTTTGAGGTTTTTAATGTGCACATTGACGGAGCTATCGAAAGGGGTGTGAATGGGGTGCCCAATTTTCATAAATTCCCCAAAATTCAGGGGATGATGGGATTGCCTTGAGTCTTGGCATGCGTGTGTATACCTCTATGAGGTGTCATGGTGCCAAACATGAGGTTTCTAACTTTCACAGAAAAAAAGTTGTATACTTTTTAAGCTTAATGCAAGCCTATGGGGGGGGGGGAAACGGAGCTCCGATCCGGATCCGGAGCTCTGCAGCGGAGCGGAGCGGGCATGGGCAGAGCGGGGGCGGAGCGAAGCGGCCCGATCCACAAACCACGGATCTGGAAGTGAAGCGGAGCGGGGGGTCTGTGCACACCCCTATTCTGCAGCACTAATGTGTCCTTAAAAAACCTTCCCACCTAAATTCACAGAGGTTGTGATAGGGGCACATGTGGAGCAAGGGGTGCATGGAGCTCATGGGCTATACATTGCCTACCCCTGATCTGTAACTTTCCTTGATGGTGTATATCTACCCTTATCATTATCACTTCCCCAACCACATGGGTATTCAGAGGTATGAGGATTTCACTTATCCATGAAATCACTGCAGAGTTCTGAAAACCATCCATTTTCCATGCACTTTGGTTCTAGGAATGGCTCACATGACATGTTAAGCCATAATGATCCTATTAAGATGACACATTAAGCCATGATGGTTAAGCATTTTGAGCTAAACGTTACGGCTTAGTGTGTCATGTGAACCATTCCTAACTGTGGTGGCTACATAGCCACAGTTTAAACATGCTCACTAACCACGGTTAGGCTGCAAAAGGGCATGTCTAACCATGGCTTAGCATGTTGTCTGAACAGGCTCTATGTCTAAACCTAGCCATTGGATAGGGCAAGAAAACTAGGCAAACATAGCTGTGGCTCTGTAAATAAATATGCTAAGTTTGTTTTGAAAGAAACAATGAAAAATAACACCTTTTATTATATATAAATTAAGCCTAAGACATAATCATGCCATCTGGGAAGTTCATATAAAGATCTGAAAACAAGCAAAAAAGAAACAGCATAAACTTCAATAAATAAAAAAGCACTGTGATGTATCTGGGGGATTTTGAAGCAATTAGCAAACCTAAGGAGGCATCAGCAAGAGTGACAGAAAATATGTTATAAGCCAGGCCCAATTTAATCATAAGTGAGGGGTTGTGAATAAATAAAATCCCACACAACATCTTAATGCAAGCAGAGCCACTAGAGGAAGTTATATATCAAAAGTCAAGCAGAATACTAAAATATTACCAAGCGTGGAACTCTCTAGTAGTAAATGTCTTGTTGACTGAAGCCTGAACAGCATTATACAAAAGCAATTTCTTGTGCCATGCTGAAAATTTTGAAGATCCCATTTTCACAACTTGGGGCGGGGGGGGGGGGGTTGGGGAAAAATGAAAACTCTGGCAAAAGAGGCTGGCAAAGGTGAGCATTTTGGAGAATTTTCTTCTTGGGGAGGGGGCAGGGTTTCTACATAAGTATAAGAAGCTTTGAGGGGATCTTCTTTCTATTTTTTTTTTAAAAACACCCCCCCCCCCAGTACTTGCTGGATCCCCAGGAGTTCTTCCTGAATGTTTATTGGAGAGGGGGAGGTCACATGGTTTCTAATAGGCATTCATGAAGAATTGCTTGGCTCCTCAAAGTGCTAGGGGAATTTTGTTATGTTTTAAATAGAAAGAAGACCCCTAAACAACTGACTACACTTCTAAAAAGTATGTGGATATGCTGTACCCCTCCCCAAGGAGAGAATTCTTCAAAATTCTCCCCCTCCTTGTGAAAGCAGCAGAAAAAAATAATGCCTCTTTCGCAGGGAGAGAAAAAGGTTCCCGAAAATAGGGGGCAGGTTTTGGCACATCCCTAGTAAATTCTACCAGTGGTATATTAAAAATAAAATAAAAATGGGTTGGGTAATCAATTTGAACAGTGATTTCATTTGAGTAAATTGCTCGGTCCTTCTAAGGCAGGGAAGGGCAACTTGCTGCTTTGACCTACAACTCTCCCATCAACCCTAGCCAGCAAAGCCAATGGTGAGGGCTGATGGGAATTATTGGACTAATTATCAGGTGGGCCACAAATTGCCCAGCCTTGTTCTAAGCTGAGGAACTTGGTACTTTAGCTATCTGCCTTCGATGGAAGAAGAAGAAGCTACAGAAGTCATCTTGGGTGAGCAGGAGAGATGGACAAAAAGCAGCCCATCCATTTTGTATGCATATTGTTGCTTCCAGAATAATCTGGCTAGTTGCTGTTGGAAAGAGAATGGTGGACTGGATGGATCTTTGGTCTAAGCCAACAAGGCTGTTTGCGTTCTTGTGTGCTTTGCTCTTTTCTTTCTCACGTAGGGACCAGCAGAGCTGTGAATGACCCCAGCTTATGACAAATAAGACGAGTATGTTTTCAGCACCAGCAGCCAGCAGCCAGAAGCCTCCTGATTGCAACATTGCTACAGCTTCTGACAGATGCCAACTTTTACAATACTGAGCATGTGCAAATGAGGTTGATGTTTTAATGCTCCACATGTGTTTTAATGTTCCCCATCTGTTCAATAAATTATGCAGGAGTGAAGAGAACGGTCCCAACAGTGACAGCTATCTTTGTTCTCCATCTCTTGCTTAGGCAATAAGTAATTGTCCACTCCCCCTAGTCCCCTACCATGGCTCACAAGCAGTTGAAAACAATCCAGATCTCCCTTTGGGCAAGCTATCACACTGTTGCAAAAACGTTATGACTCATTTGGGATATGTTAGGCCCATCCTTACATGCCTGCATTTGGTGTGTGTGTGTGTGTGTGTGTGTGTGTGTGTGTAAGTCTGCTAATTTGTTTTTGATTACCTATTCTTTGAAAGTGTAGCCTCTTTTATATATTAAACTGGTGCTGCCATGAGTGGCCTCCCTGTCATGACTACACAAAACAGTGGAGGCTGGTGTCGCCAATGTCAGTGGGGTGGTAAATCTGCTCCAGGTTTCAGTCAGAACTTGAAAGGAGCTATCTATAGTACTGAAACCTATCTCCAAGATGGGATCAGCACCTTGGATAGGTCTTTTTAGATTTCTGACTGTTTCTGAAACTCAGAGCAGATTCACTGTCCCACTGACATCAGAGCCACCAGCCTCCACTGGCACACAGAACAGCATATGGCGTGCAGCAAAAAAAAAAAAAAGAGAAAAAGAGGGTGGTATCAGGAGATAGCCGCTACGTGGTTATAGATGCTCATTTTTTCTATTAAAACTATATCATCCGTTTCTACAAGAAAATCGCACTTATTTTCAAATACATGTGTTTAGCATCAAAGCAATGGAAGACAACTCCATTTTGTCCTGGAGAAACATGTCTCTAAGGCGGAGGAGAAGAGACATGTTAATTGTGTGCTTCACAACTGAAGTAATTTGCATGGCTGTCTAAATCCCGCCTCCTGCCCGTAAGTCCTGGTCTAAAATTACCTAGTTCACAGATAGGAAATGTTTTTGGGCTCATGGGCATATTTGGCCCAACTTGAGAAACTGTCTTGGGCACCATCACAAAATGGATGCACTGCGTCATCCTACAGCAGCCCCCCATCTTCATTTCCTAAGAAAAACTCTGAGCCCCACGTCTGTCCTGTGGGGAAAGATTATGGGAAAAGCCAGAGGCCCTTGCTTTGCTTTCAAGCCATCATAGCTGCCAGTAAGAAACTCTGATGTTATATCAACCATATATATATATATATATATATATATATATATATATATATATGGAGGGCTAGGGAAACTCAGCAGGCAACAAGAAAGGTGTCCCAGGGGACAGTGGTGCCCAAGGGCACCAATTTGCCTACACATTACTTTTTTGCACCACTGTATTCAACTTACCAAGACATAGCTATCTTCAATGTATACGTTCATGAACAACAAGCAAATGACCAGGACTCCTAGAAAGGATACCGCAGATCTCTTTCGTAAGCACCTCATTTTGTCCCAATGCTTCAGTGTGAGTCTCAAATGGAGAAAGGCATATGACACCTCCTAAAAGAGAAGAAAAAAACAGTGAAATTTGTTGAGGAACGCTCTTGATTGACTTGCTGTTGTTCCTTGACATTTCTTACAACAGGTTTACTCGTTTATCATTGGGTACTTCATGTCAGTATTGGGAATTGCCATAAATTCCATTGTTTAGTGCTCACAAACCTGGAAAGGTTTGAAATGTGATATATGGTTCAAAGCCATTTCTACATGGCATCTACCAAAATTGCTATTTACATGTGCAGGATTCTCTACTCAGATGCCCATGCCAAAGAGCTGGACATTAGTGGGGGTGGGGTGTGTGTCAGAGGAAACAGTGTCCTGCTTCTTCTTCCTAGGCATGGACCCCCTTGATGCAAGTAACACATTAAGGGAAAAATAGTCTCTTGGTATGTGTGGACCCAACTGAGACAACCCCCTATCAGTCTACTTATTATTCATATGGTTACTTTATTCATATCTCTAAAGTCTTTTATCAGATATTAAAACACATGATTCTCAGCTGAATTCCAATATTGCATATAGCTAATGTATTCTCAGTTGGTAGTAACTAACCAAAACGATCCCAGGGTGACAATGGAAAGGTCACAAAGAATTACATGTTATGTTTAATATAAAACGTTAGGGGGACCATATGGAAAGGAGGACAGGGCTCCTGTGTCTTTAACAGTTGCATAGAAAAGGGAATTTCAGCAGGTGTCATATGTATGCCTGCAGCACCGGGTAAAATTCCCTCTTCATCACATCAGCTAAAGGTACAGGAGCTATACTAGAGTGACCCAATCCAAAAGAGGGCAGGGCTCCTGCAGCTTTAACTGTTGTGATGTAGAGGGGATTTCACAATATGCTGAATGCATACAAATGACACCTGCTGAAATTCCCTTTTCTATGAAACTGTCAAAGATACAGGAGCCCTGTCCTTTTCAAATGGTCACCCTATATAACATGCAAATAACTCCTCCATTTTCTTTGCTTTAATAAGCCTGTGGAGTCCCGATCTAGATTGGGATCACTGTGTATGTGTAGGGAAGTTTTAAGTCTTTTTATTCAGCCACTTCCCCCTTCAAATACCACCACGGGGACTAAAAAAAGAAAAAGAAAAGAAAAATCCCTACCCTACCCCCTCTTTGTAAAGTTACTGTGGTGGTGGAGTGGGGGTAATTTTTATTTCAGTGGCTGGGAACTTCCCCCACCAAAACACACGTATGTGTGGTAGCCCTGATCTTGATTAAGGCCCAGTTGCTTACACTGTGTTAAACAAAATGATGACTATCAGCCACATGCGATACATTTCACATAGGTATATTTTAGTGGCAGCAAAACTCAGTGCAAATTTCAGGGCATACAAAATTGGGATGGGGGAAAGAGCTCAGTGGCAGAGCACTTGTGCTCCTTGGTGGAGGTTCCAGGTTTCATCCGCACCCTCTCCAGACAAAACAGATCTCAATTTGTAGAGAGACATCTGCCTGAGATGGTGGGAAAACATTGCCAGTGAGAACAGACTGTACACTAGATGAACCAATAGTCTGGCTCATCATGAGACAGTTTAATATGTTCAAATTCAAATGCTAGGTTCTACGAGGAAAAGGGACTGGGGGAAAAATCTCATAATGCTATATTTAAATTTATGGTTACAGCAACATTTGGAATACTGCATATTCTTTGTGGTTGTCCCATCTCTAAAAGGATATTGTAGAATTGAAAAAAATGCCAAAAAAAGCTACTGTGATTTTAAAAGTGATAGATCACCTTTTTATTGGGGCTGTGCTCTGCTTCCCTTTGGTTCAGAGAAGCAGGAGCGAGGCGGCCTGATTCGCCTCCAGAAAAGGTGGAGGTGAAGAGAGTCGGGGGGCTGCGGATCGAGGCGAAGAGGATCGCCTCAATCTGGAGCTCCGGACACAGGTAAGGGGGGGGGACTCATCTGGCGCTGCCACCGCCGCTGCAGTCCCTGCGGCAACGGCAATGGAGCCAGGTAAGGGGGCATGGAGGAGGGAGGCTTACCTCAATTGAAGCCCACAATGGACTCAGGTAAGGGGGCGGGGGGGGTTGGCCTATCTGGTGCCGCCGATTCTGCCATCCATGCGGCAACAGCAACGGTGGAGCCAGGTAAGGAGGCAGGGAGGAGGGAGGCTTACCTGCGTCCGTCACGGGCTTCAATTGAGGCCCCGGCTGAAGCTGGAAGTGAAGGCCGAGGCCTCTTCCAGCTTCAAGCTGGGGCCTCAATTGAAGCCCATGACGATGGACACAGGTAAGGGGGTGGGGGGTGGCTTACCTAACACTGGCACCGCCGTTCATGCAGCGACGGCAGCAAAGCCGGATCTCGCTCTGCAGAGCAGAGTGGGGAACTGGTGGAGCGGCGCGAAGTGGATCAGACCCCATCTGGATTTTCTGGATCGGGCCACGAAGTGGATTGGGGGGTGGGGTCTGTGCACAGCCCTACTTTTTATACAACAAAAGATGGCATTGTATGGGACTTCTAGGGTTAGAAGTAATAAAGAAGGAGGGGCATGTTCAGGGATGCAGGGATTTTGTTCTATTTGTTCCATCTGTGTTTTGCAGACATCTTTCATTGCATCGGCTGCTCATTGATGGAATCATTTATTTATTTTTGAGGGACGAGCAAGAATTTTGTTTAACTTGTGCAAGTAGGCATTAGCACAAGTAGCAAACTTACGTAAATCCTTCCTCCCCACACACCTCTGCAAGTGAAAAGTTGTTTCACAAATTCATGGTATCCACATGACTTGGAAAATGCCAGTCTGCTGTAAAATCTGCAGGTCGGATTTCTAGAAATAAAAACTCATTTGAATCCATTGCAGATTGCTCCAACATCCCTAGGCTTGATAGAGGTCTGTAAAATTATGAATGAGATGTAGAGCATGAATAAAAATATATTTTCTCTTCCTGGAGATCTGCTTCAGACATTAGCTGAGCTTAGAACCATTGCTCTACTTTACAGGGACCCATGTTGTATTTAACAATATATTCCTGCTAGGGGTGTTGGAGAAATTCACAATGGATTCAAATCAGTTTGGACTCCTATGAGTCTGACCTACAGATTCTGTAGTGGACTGGCTTCTTCTGAGTTATATGGATTCCATGGACCTGTGGACTGGCTTTTCACCCACGGAGTTTTCTGAACAGGGCCATTAAGGGTTGCTCTGCACTCCTGAAACTAGCCTTCTTCTCTTAGGGATAATGGAAGAAGCTGACCTATTGCCAGTGTGTCAGCCCTGTCAGCTTCTGTACATGGAATTGGAGGGGCATCATCTCATTCTTTGCCTTGGACAGCAAAATGTTAAGCTGGTCCCGCTGTTCACTAAACTGTTTTGTTTATGGAGAATTAGAGATGGTAACAGCAATACTATTTTTATTTATTTATTTATTTATTTATTTATTACATTTTTATACCGCCCAATATCCGAAGCTCTCTGGGCAGTTCACAAAAATTAAAACCATAATAAAACAACCAACAGGTGAAAACACAAATACAAAATACAGTATAAAAAGCACAACCAGGATAAAACCACACAGCAAAATTGATATAAGATTAAAATACAGAGTTAGAACAGTAAAATTTAAATTTAAGTTAAAATTAAGTGTTAAAATACTGAGTGAATAAAAAGGTCTTCAGCTGGCGACGAAAGGAGTACAGTGTAGGCGCCAGGCGGACCTCTCTGGGGAGCTCATTCTACAACCGGGGTGCCACAGCGGAGAAAGCCCTCCTCCTAGTAGCCACCTGCCTCACTTCCTTTGGCAGGGGCTCACGGAGAAGGGCCCCTGTAGATGATCTTAAGGTCCGGGTAGGTACATATGAGAGGAGGCGTTCCTTCAAATAACCTGGCCCCAAACGGTTTAGGGCTTTAAATGTCAATACCAGCACTTTGAATTGGGCCCAGACCTGGACTGGCAGCCAATGAAGTTGTAAAAGGACTGGCGTAATGTGATCTCGCTGGCCAGTCCCTGTTAGTGAACGGGCTGCCCTATTTTGTACCAGCTGAAGCTTCTGGACCGTTTTCAAAGGCAGCCCCACGTATAATGCATTGCAGTAATCCAAGCGAGAGGTTATCAGAGCATGGATAACTGGAGCTAGGCTATCTCTGTCCAGATAAGGGCGTAGTTGGTATATCAACCTAAGCTGATAAAATGTGCACTTTGCCATTGAGTTCACCTGTGCCACAAGTGACAGTTCTGGATCCAAGAGCACCCACAAACTACGGACCCTATCCTTTAGGGAGAGTGCAACCCATCCAGGGCAAACATCACCTCACCGGACAGATGAACCACCCGCTAACAGTACCTCAGTCTTGTCTGGATTGAGTCTCAGTTTGTTAGCCCTCATCCAGTCCATTACCATGCCCAGGCACTGGTTCAGAACAGCCACTGCCTCACCTGGGTTTGTTGAAAAGGAAAGGTAGAGCTGGGTATCATCCGCATATTGATGATACCTCAGTCCACATCTCCAGATAACCTCCCCCAGTGGCTTCATGTATATGTTAAACAGCATAGGGGATAAGATAGAGCCCTGTGGAACCCCATGGCTTAGGAGCCATGGCACAGAGCAATAATCCCCCAGCACCACCTTCTGGAATCGGCCATCCAAGTAGGAGCGGAACCACTGCAATGCAGTACCTCCCACTCCCAGATCAGACAACCTATCCAGAAGAATACCATGGTCAATGGTATCGAAGGCCGCTGAGAGGTCCAGGAGAACCAACAGGGTCGCACTCCCCCTGTCCCTCTCCCGGCAGAGGTCATCCCACAGGGCGACCAAGGCAGTTTCCATTCCAAAACCAGGCCTGAAACCCGATTGAAATGGATCTAGATAATCCGTTTCATTCAAGAGTGCCTGGAGTTGTCCTGCAACCACTCGCTCAAGCACATTGCCCAGGAAGGGGATATTAGCCACTGGCCTGTAGATGTTAACGTCCTCCCGGTCCAGATTAGGCTTCTTCAGGAGTGGTCTAATTACCGCCTCTTTTAAAGAGGCCGGCACCACTCCCTATCTCAAGGAGGCATTTACAACCTCCTGGACCCTCCCCCATGAGAATAAAATAACCCTCTTATTCTCATGGTGCCACTTGAAGGAGGTCACTTCTACTTTCTGCCTAGCAGGGCAGCTCCTGCAAAAACTTAGAGTGTGATCCTATGTTTGGACAGAAAAAAGTCCTACAACTCCCAGCACTCTCCAGACAGCATTGCTAGCTGGGGAATGCTGGGAATTGTAGGATTTTTTTCCTCTGTCTAAACATGCTTAGTGTCATGCCCATAGAGACCTATAGATTTGAAGCTGTATAGCGTGTTGTCAGTATCACCACTTATGTTAGCCTTCCCCAACCTGGTGCTATCCAAATGTGTTGGACTACCATTCCCATCACCCCCAGCCATAATGCTGGCTGGGGGTGTTGGGAGTTGTAGTCCACAGCCACCGGATAGAATCAGCTAGGGGATGGCTGACCTACATGTTCACCAATGAGCCACTGTCAAGGGCTACACAAAGGAAGGATGGGTTTAGAAACCTTCAGAAATTTACTGGAACGTGGGAACATAACAAAAGAGAATTAATTATCTGAAAAGAGAATTAATTATCACAAACAATAGAAAAGTTCAGAGCTTTTTTAAAAAAAATATCATCGTGGCATCCATGGCATTACCATTTCAGTCTGTTTTAGGCCCTAGAATGTTCTGAAACACTAATGCCATGTCTAGGATGCAGCAAGATGCTACTTATGTCAGAAAATATATTCATACTTTTATCATCACTAGATGGCAGCATGGACACATAACAGTCCTTTCTTGGTTCTGAGTCTGCTCTACTGCTTTCCCTTTCTGTTTATCTAAGTGTTTCACTTCACATTTCCTCTTTACCATACTTACTTAGGGCCAAATCTGACCTAACATTTTCCCCCAAGGGGGAAAACATACATACGTATATGGTTATATTGGAATCCAAAATCCAAATGGATTCTTCAGGAAAGAACTGCAAGAATAAGACAAAAACTGTCTTGTTCCGCTCATGAAAACCTGTTACCCAAATCCAATACCTACATATTTAACAGAAAAGTGAAATTTAGGGCTCAATTAACATTTATTTCAAATATTCTATTCCGTTTTGAAATTGTGAATTATTTCACAATGTACAACAAAGTAGAGAAGACAGACAAAGAGAAGAAGATAAAAGTGGCAAGGAGAATGGGCAGGTTTTGCACAATGGAAACATTAATTTGCTCCCACATCCAGAAATGGAGACACAAGACAATGAAAATTGGTTAAATGAAGGAGCACCACTTTATTAATTGAATTAGTAGATCTACAGTGAGATAAATGAGAATTCCCTACTACTAAAGGCAAGAGCTGGGAAACATCTCATGCTGCCTGTGTTGTCTGGGTATTTTCATCCTGGCTTTAACCTGAGAAGTTCTCCTGACTGCCCACTGATCTTTAAATTATTCTTACTGCCTCCTTCCAGCTAGTAGCCACCTGGGAGTCAATGAAGTTATGTGCAGCAAAGGTGCTCCCTTTCCTAGGTTACTTCAAGACAGTTAGCTGTGAATCACAATATAATAACACAACACAACTTGAGCTGGGCTGGATTTTGCTTAAGCTAAAAAATCCCAAACAAGGTAAGCATTCCATATAAGGAAATTGCTCCACCCCCTTGAAAATTTTGGATGCCTTTTTCTGTACCTTTTCCAGCTCTTTAATATCCTTTCTGAGGTGCAGTGACCAGAACTGTACACAGTATTCCAAGTCTGGCCACACCATAGATTTGTCCAAAGGCATTATGATATTGTCATTTTTATATTTGATCCTTTTCTAGGGTGTTTCCAGACAAGGCATTTATTCTGTAATCACCCTGCCTCATTCATGGAAGGTGACATCTTCGATTCATAACCCTCCTGTGTGTTCCCACCACTTCTTACATCTTTTTTCCTACACAGAGCAAAATTGCTCCCCTCCTCCTACACACTCAGCAGTCTGTGCAGGACAGTCCAGAAACTGTCAAAGGCAGATAAGCACAACACAATCCAAACTAGTTATACAACAACATGCATATTAAAAAATGTCTCCTAATGGTCTTGGCTTGATGAAATAATAATAATAATAATGATAACAATGCTAATAATAACAACAATAATAATAATACCTAATACAGAACCCACAAATAAACAAAGAAAATGGCTCAGGAAGGTTGAGCTATTTCAAGAAATGGAAGGATTCCTAATAGCTATACGGGATCAAGTTATAGCAACCAAGAACTACCAAAAATACACCATAAAAGTTATCAATGTAACAACAGATCTATGTAGGAAATGCCATCAATTCCAAGAAACAATAAACCATGTAACAGAAGGATGTAAGATTCTGGCAGGAATGGACTATATGAACAAACACAATACATCTGCAAAAATAATTCACCAACAACTGGCCATCAAATTCAACCTTATCAAACAATCTACACCATACTATACATACTCAACTGAAACAATCTTGGAAAATGCAGATCATAAAATACACTGGGACAGAACAATTCATACTGACAAAACAATACCTTGCAACTGACCAGACATAACAGTCATAGACAAAAAAAGAAAAAAACACACCTCGTTGACATAGCAATACTGAATGACAAAAATGTTGTTGAAAAGGAGAGGAAAAGAGAGAAAAATATACACCACTGGCCATGGAAGTCAAAGAACTATAGCAACAGGAAAAGGTCACTATTATTCTATTAGCCACATCAGTCACTGGCATCACATTAAAAAAAACTATACAGAAAACCTTCAGAAACTGAGCCTACCAAAATACATCCACACCACCATCGAGAAATCAGTCATAATTAAAAAATGCTCAATCGTCAGGAAATTCCTGAATCTGTAAAAGACAGCATGACTTGGGAATGCCTATCATGTCCAACTAGAAAAACCACCATGAGCGAGAAAGAGACAACAACAACAACAACAACAACAACAACAATGTCCAGGTTGGTAAAAAAAATAATCACTGAAAAACATGAATGAACACAACATGGCACTGATGTGCACTATTTGACTCCTTTGTGCCAACCAGGATGCATATCTTTGCATTTTATGGCTGAATCTTATGCTCCACTTGGCTGAGATAGTGGCCTATAGGAGCAGATGCTTTGCTCACGTAAAAGGACAACTTTGCTCCTTGTTCCAATTCTTGGATGCAACTCCACTGCTAGTGCATCTCAACAGAGCTGTTTCTAACTTCTTATACTGAAGTCCCTTTTGTCATATCTTTATGGCCATTAAAAGAGCTCTGTCTACATTGCCCTGTATGAAAGGGAAATATAGCTATCAAAGGAGAATGCGAATGGTTTAGAAGTATAAATGGCAACAGGGGCAGAGTTGTCAGGCTCTGCCAACTTGCATAGCGTTCAACGCCACTTTGAACACATTGACATCCATGGGTGGTCCTGCCCCATGTTGTTGCCTTGGAAACATTGCATTGTTTTAACATCATTGTGAACAGAAACAATGACTTCTTTTTACCAGTGAATTTAAAGGAATATCCTCAAAGTTCTACATGAACAGAACCCTCCAGATTTTTAACTACCAGGCAGATTTTGTATTTATTTCATTTTATTTATTTCCACTTCATATTCTGGTGGGGTCCTGTATAGAGCTTAAAATTAACTAAATGGACTAAATATTCTCCTGTTTTATTTTTCAGGTTGAAAGAAGTGCTTTCTGTTTGTGTGTGGGGTGGGGTTGAAATGTATTCAGGGAGGGGGGAATCTTACTTGGGAAAAGATTCACTGATATTATTTCCCTTATCTCCTGTTACTTCTTTTCCCTTCTAGTTACTACTTGTTTCTAATTCCTGGATCAGTCACATGGGCAATCCCAGCCAATCAAGCATCACATAGTGAACAAGGTGACACAGAGTCCTACGTATGGTCTATCTGATGATGTCACTGAAGACAAACTAATTGAATGAGAGGAAGAACAGTATTTCAGTCTCACACATGATTCCAGCTGGTTGAGGATCAACTAGTAAACATCATCACAATGTTTAGCTTCATCCCATGTACCTGATTCCCTCGGATTATCCCCGTAGCACTAAGCTTTTGTGGTTGTGGTTGTTTTTGCTACTGGGCGACAGCGATCCTTTGCATACCAGGAAGTGAGTTTAAGGGGGGGAATGTAAAAAAATCATAACAAATCAATGGATGACCCAATTCAATTCAAATTTGGTATGCTTAAAGCTCTCCCTAATATCTATTACTGTGCCAATTTTGGTGTCCTTATCTTTAAAGCTTATGCAGATGTAAGCATTTCTTTAAAATCCTGCTCCTGCACCCTATTGGTGGCTCAGAAGATACGCTCAAAAAGTAGGGGCTAAATACGGCGAATCTTTTGCCTTTGAAGCACAATTAAAGCAGGATACATGGGAGTACTTCCCATGCACAATCAAAGCAGATTATAAGGTAGAAAACTTCTGAGTCCTTTGCATGCAATTCGCAGTGATTGCACAGTATAACGCTGGTGTGATGAAGCTCATTATGTAGCTAATTGTATTTGGCTCTATAACTATGTCATTGATGGCAAAGAAAGCCAACTGGGGAAAAAAACACAGCATAAATGAATAAGCAATATTGTAAGGCCCAATCTACATGGAAATGGTATGAGAAGTGGATTTTCATGAAATTGCTTTGATCTGTCAGTGGCACATGAAGCAAGAAAAGGGGGGGGGTACTTTTGTAGGTCACCAGCACTTGAAACTGCCATGCTTCGGGGTTGGGTGGGCAGAGCCCAGTGAGTAGAACTTAATGTCATGAACCGTGTAGGTGCTACTCAGCAAATGAGAGAGGCTTGTTCCCTACCCCTGTCCATGTTCAGGGAAGTATAATGGACACACTGAATTAACCCCTCTCTTCTCCCCTCTCATCCACCATTGGAATATTGTGAAAGGTTAAAAGAACAGTACTATGCTATTATAAATAGTTAAAACAGTGCTACTGCACCATTGTGAATGGTTAAAACATTGCTACTGTGCTATTGTGAATGGTTAAAACAGCCTACAGATTGTGAATCAGTAAAGTAGGCTACTGCACTATGGCGAATGGTTAAACAGTGCTACTGAAAAGTAGTGCTAGGTGGGGAAAGAAGCCTGTGTCCAAAAGTACCCTTCTGCCGGGGGGGGGGATGGAGATGTGCCCCCACCCCTTGACTAGGTCACTGCCAGGTCACAGAAACACCCCTAGGCATGGCTAGGATTTAATGTGCAAGGCACACTGCAGCAGAACAATGTGGAAAGCACGTTTAAGGAAAACAACACACTAAAATGACTTTGCAAAAATGCGCCTTTTCCAGAGGGAAGCTGTGGAGTTGCTGAGGATTGGTGACAGTGTCACCTGTCATGAATGACCCCAATGTGCTCTAGCTCTGCATTAAATTAGCAATGTATATTGGGTCACATAGGCAGTGCTAAAAGTATTCAAAAGAGGAGCATAATTTCACGAAATACTATGATTGGTTTTAGCCCTGCTTAATTACCAGCATAAAAACGTCTAGGTCTGCAATCCTAAATGTAATTGTTTGTTTGAAGTAATTCAATAAGGGCTAATTTGGGGTAAAACTTGTTAAAATATTGTAAAACAATATTGAATATTATTTAAATATTAAAACAATTAAGAACACATAAAACACCATAATTACAGAAGCCTAATTTATGTCCATCAACATTGGTTGGCATATTCCACCTACAAAATAATTAACAGACTATTTAATCCCTTGTGAATTTGATTACAGTACTTTGCAGTTCCTGCTTCCTGAAATTGCATCAACCTATTGCACTTTTCAGCTGATATGATTGCCTGTCTTCATGCTGCTCCAATTTATGTTTCTGCTTTTGCTCTTAAAAGGGTCCACATGGTGCCCTCAGGGTTATGTACTATTGCCTTCATCAATTGAGAGTTCCAGACAGAGGAAAGATCTTTTAAAAACACAGAATCTTTTGCAGGGATAATATTAAATTCTACATGAAAGTGTCAGATATCAGTCTTGGCATGTGTCCTAGTTTTTCCATAGCATGTACATTTCCAAAGGGCAACATCTACAGTTGCCAGTGCACCAACCTCCGTGACTTCTGTTGTGCCCATGGGACCAAGCAGCTCTGGAAATGAGCAGAAATGTCTTGAAATTGAGTCAATTGAAGTCCCCCACCCCCATGCTTAATAAAACTCCCTGCAAGAGGGGTGCTGGGGAAAAACAGGTTGAAGTCAAGGTTTAATTCTCCTCTCCTAGAGGACCATAGTCCTGACCTCAGTTGGGGGCCCTATGCACTTACACAAAAGTAAAATTGAAGACCAGTGTATAAACTAGAGCTGTGCACAAGTGGCCTCTCAAAATTCTCCACCCTATTTTTGGGTATTTTTGGGGACAGGACAATTTCACTGAATTTCTCCAGGGAGAGGAGAAATACTCCAAAAAAATTCTCACAGGGAGGCATCATCTTTGGGAACAACTTATTTCTTTTTCCCCCCAAAGGGTTTTTGGTTTTTTTGCACTGCCACTTCAAGTGGCAACACCATCAACTGTGTTATCAGCCTGGCTCCCAACTTGCACCCTCCACATTGCCTAGCATCACTCCAGGGCATTGAGGAGAGGGAAAGCAGCCACCACAAAAATGTCAAACCATTACGATCCTTTCATGGTAACATAATATCCCTCTTGCGCATTTATACCTCATAGGACACACACCGACATTTGTTGTGATATTTTGGATAATGTGGAATAAAAAGCAGGAAATCACACTATGAAAGCAGTATATGGATTGTGAAATGTGCCCCAACAGTAATCAGTGCACTTTAATGCTGCTACAAAGCAGCCGTGCAAATCTAGCCCAAATCACCACTGCCTCTAGGGAAGTGGGAAGGAAAGGAGGCAGCTGAAGTAGCAAGGATGTAATAGTAGTGGCAAAGACATTCCAAGCTCATTCCAAGCTTTGTTGGAGTTCAGGCTCAGCTCATAATGAGTTTTTCTTTTTCCTTTTGGATGGGGAGGCTGGTCACCGGTACACCTAGGTGTGAGCATATCACACCAGTTTTAAAATCTCTTCACTGGCTGCCAATTAGCTTTCCTACATGGTTTGGGTCCAGGCTACTTGTGAGATCACCTTCTCCAATACAATCCGCCCCACACACTCAGGTCCTCTGTGAAAAATCTACTTCAGCTAGCAAAAACTAGATTAACAATTGTTACCCAGAGGACCTTCTCTTCTGTTGCTCCCAGACTGTGGAATAGCCTGCCGGAGGAGACTCATCAACTTAACAGTCTACTAGCATACAAGAAAGCTATAAAGACTGATCTCTTCCAGCAGGCCTGTCCAGTGGAATTGTAAGATGTTTTTAGGATTTTTTTAAGGATGTTTTTAAAAATGTATATTATGTTTTAATTCAGTTTTATGTATTTTATCGTTTATTGTTGTTCCCCACTTCGATCAGAATGAAGAGGCGGGTAAGAAATAAAATTATTATTATTATTATTATCATCATCATCATCATCATCATCATCATCATCACATTAGTGCACTGGAATCAGAGGGAAAACATTAGCTTTAGAGCACCTGTGGCAGCTTCTGGGGTGAGAATGAAATAAAATCCTAGCCTATGCATGAGGGCACCTGTCATGCTTTCATGTATATAGTCTAACTTGTAAGCACAGATCAAATCATCATGCAGTTTTCAGTCCTTTAACTTCAAGTTAATTGTTCCCATCTTGTTCAGGTGGTTAATATCCTGTGGACCATGTAACCAAGATGGTAATATTGTCTTGAAATATCAGGATCTCCCTAATAACATATTCCTCCCCTGGTTTTGCTTTGGAAATAATAGGTTTCTGTCCATGCTTTATGTCTCTTTCAAGATTCCCAAGTTATTTTATTCTGTGATTTTTGATGTACAGTGCAACATTACAGAAAATGTGCCACATTCTGCTTTTTCTATATTCTGTATTTTTATATTTCTCTATATGTCAATGTATCACATTCTGCTTTTTCTATATTCTGTATTTCTATATTTCAATATGCCATATCCTGCCCCTACTATCTATGCCCCATTGACTATCACTGTTCTGCTATGTTTCTGATAGTTTCTGCTCTCATTCATTTCAAACCACTCTACTCATTTTGATGCTTTGTCTTTATTAGCAGAATCCACTCTAGTGCATCACCCTTTAATTGCCTTTGTGTGCATGTTTTCACCTGACATTTTAATTGATTTGCCTCTCATTGATTGTGATGTGCATGTGTCAGCTTCTATTCTATCCTTATTTTAAGGGCATAGGACATTTATAATATCATCCCTAAGGAATGAGTCATTCCAAAATAAAAGTTTATAACACCTGCCAACTTCCCTGAATGAATTCTGCTCAAGGAAAGATCGCTGCCATAAGTATGAACGGAAGCTCTTTCCATGAACAGAATGAAAATGTAGCATCCAAAACAATGGGTTGTACCCAGTGTTAGCTGTACTTAGAGTTGATCCATTGAAATGAATGGGACTTAAGTTAGACTAATATTGAATATAATCCATTGAATCCAAACCAATAAGTATGTATATCACAAATGTATACTATTGCAGTTGAAGTAGATACCATCCATTTCAATGATGTACACTTGCTGAAAAGCATAGACAATGGTAGTTTTCTCTGCATATATATTAGCGCTGGGCTGAATCCTGCTCCCTATTTTTGGGAACTTTATCTATCCCTGAAAAATAGGCATTTGTTGGTGGGTTTTGTCTTGGTTTTGCTTCTTTTGCAGGGAAGGGGGAATTCAGAGAGGGTTTCCACATACCCTTTTTTTAAGTGTAGCCAGTTTCTGAGGGTCCTTCTTCCTTTTTCTTTTTTTAAAAACAACAACACACTCCTTCCCTCGGCGTTTGGAGGAGCCCGGCAGTTCTTAGTGAATGCCTATTGTGAACTCTCACTCTCCAATAAACATTCAGGAAGAAATCCTGGGCTCCTGAAAATGCTGGGGTGTTTAAAAAAGGAAAGAAAAAGAAAGAAAGAAAGAAAGAAAGAAAGAAAGAAAGAAAGAAAGAAAGAAAGAAAGAAAGAAAGAAGACCCCCTCAACAACTGTCTACATTTAAAAACGTATGTGGAAACCCTGTCCCCCCTCCCCCAGGAGAATGTTCTTTGAAATTCTCACTTCTCCCAGACTCTTTTGCCTCAATTTTTGTTCTCCCCCAACCCCAAGAAATGCCAAAAATGGAATGGTCAAAATTTTCAGCACAGCACTAATACATATTACTATGGTATAGCTTTTCAACTGTGAAAGTGTATAAGGTAGATTTGGTAACTATTCTTAGGGGGAACAGCCACATCACTCTGTGGCCACAGCTAGACCTAAGGTTTATCCTGGGATCATCCAGGGTTCGCCCGTGCCTGAGCACTGGATCCCCTGTGTGTCACCTAGATGAACAGGTTTGACCCCTGGACGATCCAGGGATAAACCTTAGGTCTAGCTATGGCCTGTGTGTCTAGCAGCAATGTGCCTGTTCAGACAACACACTAAGCCATGGTTAGGACACTAACCCTTTGCAGCAAATGGTTAGTGAATGTGTTTAAACCGTGGTTATGTAGCCACCATGGTTAGGAATAGTTCAAACAACATTTTTAGCTCCAAGTGCTTAACCAGTGTGGCTGAGCATGTCATCTGAACAGGGTCGATGTCTTTCCTCAATTTTTACACTAGAAAAGGTGCAGGAATCCTGATCCAGATCTTAAAAGCCCCACTAACCCTAGGGACCCTAGCCAAACTAACACTAGGGACCCAATCTGGATCAGGGGCCCTGCTCCTAAGCTAGACTAAAAAAGAAAAAGAAAAAAAGCAAAAAAAGCAAAATGAAACAAAAACAAAGTTGCTATATTAAAAGCAATAACTGATTTGGCCCCCATGCAAAATAATTATGTATTATAAACTCTTCTTGTTCCAGGATGCTGTCCAGTACCTAACAATTATCAGTCTTTCCAACAAACATCACTGTCTATTCCATGCACTCAGGGTTTGCTCTGTTTATCTCTATTGAACATGAAGCATTTCTGGAAACGCTCCTATGGTACCCTTGGATTTTAACTCCTACTTAACAATGTAAATGTTCTCTCCAGGGTCTTTTGCTTTCATTTCCTGATGTGAGCAGGCACAATTATATCAAAAAGAGATGAGGATATAGAGAAACTCTGGCAGTGGTTCAGCAGTATCTGTGTCTTTCTTCAGGGGAAGCATCTCACAGAAGGCAGGATTATCAGGCATCCTGCACAGCACAGTACTATGGACTCCTCTTGGATAGAGTTGAGATTAAATGGGGAAAGATCAGTGTATTTTAGAGCTTCTGAGGAATAATCACAGAAAACATGGGGAGAACAGGAAACCATCGTAACCCAGAGCTCAATAAAAGTTATGTCTGATATGCATACAGTGGAAGGGGTTATTTTAGATTCACATTTTAATTAAGCCTTGTAATTATCCTTACTGTGCATACAAAAAGATGTTACAGGTTAACTAGGAGCATCATCAGATGAGTGTTTTATTACGTGCTTTTTACTGGGCACTCACGGATTTTCACGGGTCCCTCTCATGATGACGTTGTCTGTCTCCTACGTACCTCCTGTCCCTTCTAGCCTTCTTCGTGTGACAAAAACAGCTCCTGGTAAGGCCATATTATTTTTAAAGATGGAAGTTGCCACTACCTCCTGCTGTGTGCAGGAGAAGCGGCGTGGTATAGATGGCCCCTGAATGGGCCATGAAAGAGGAAGTATCGAGCCATAAAAGTGGGGGTGGAGAATAGACTGTAGGCAAGTGTGATTTCCCCCCACCTGATGGAGCTCTAGAACAACATTAAGTGGTCTTTAGGACATGGCTGTGAATGTAAATCTCTGCCACCTCCCAGATAAAGCAGGAATTGCGACCAAGTAGGCTTGAGTGCCTTTGGATCCAGCCTGAAGCTGCCCCTCCTCACCTTCAAAGAGGAATTAGGCTTAGAAAAGAAATGCTTCCATTGGTGCACATGGGGCAATTGAGGGGTGTCACATCTCGGGAGGGAAGGATTGATTCTCCTCTCCATGCATGATGCCAATTTTCACCCCACCCCTGTGAGACAATTAGGTTTAGAAAAGAACCTTCTATTGACACCAATGGGAGTCCCCCCCCCACTCCATGCCTAGCTGATGTGCACTCAAGAGAGATGGGCACAATGGCTGGAGTTGGAAGACTTAACCCTCCCCTCCCCACATATGCACCCCTCCCCCACAAAATCATGCACCTCTGCCTAGCAATTAGTGTTTTTTTTTTTTTAAAAAAAAACTTCATTGGTGCCAGTGTCTCTCCCCCCCACCCCCAGTCTAATTGCCATGCAGGGAGGCAGTTTTTTATTGGGGAAGGAAGGGGAAAGGGAGAGAAGGAGGGAATAAGAGAAGGGGAGAAAAAGAGAGAGGACAAAGAGCGAGAGAGAGAGAGAGAGTGAAGAGGGGAAGGGGCACACAGAGCTTTTCCATATGAAGCAAATAATCTGCTGTATTTACATTCCTGGCTTTAGCTGTGTTATAGCAGAATAATGCAATACACAAGTAGAAAAAATATGTTTTCTTTTGCTTTCAGAAAAAAGACTCTATTTTCCCCGCTCTAACCCATTCCTCAGGAAAATACTCTTGGAAAGCAGAAGTGAAACTAGAGGATCATTGAAATGGTCTAAAGAGCCCATAAACAACCATAAGTAAGGAATAATGAGCGCACAATAAATGCCTCATTTAGAAGAAAAAAAAACACAGAAAAAAAATGGTCACAGTTTTTGTTTTGCCTTCTCTCAGCTCTGGATGCAGCCTACGGTAGATTACCTCTGAGGCAATGGAATCATGAGCATAATAATGGCTGTCCATGTTGAGTTAAAGTATCCTAAGTAGCAGGACCAGAAAAGACCTCTGATGGAGACCACGGAGAACTGCAGGCAACGCTGTCCGGGATGCGACAAAGGCTTGAATTCATTTAAAGGCGCTTCACAGGCTTATTTCTCTAAAGAGAAACTGAATTAAGATCATAATTGGGGCAAAGAAATCAATTTTATAACAATGCACTCACTCCCTGCCCATGCAGAAACTGAGACAATCCTATTGTACTCTATCTGATTGTACGGTAGGCGATCAAGTGGCATCTGTTCAATATGTTTAATATTTATTGGTTTAATAAGTCTAGTGTATAGAACCTATTATTTTTAAAGAGACACCACCGGGATAAATTTGGTATGCATTGCATTTATACAGAATTGAATATGTCCTGTATTAAACAAGTATGCAAGTCAGCGCTTTGGAGGTGATTTATATTCCATTACGTGGCTTTGAATTCATGAAGACTCACTGTCAATAGGTTTTCATAGGAGAATAAACTAATTTTTAAATCTCTGTATTAACCTAGAGCCAATTGCCAGGTCTATGCACATCAGTTTCTCAGCCCTTTTTGGGGTGTTGGGGCAGGTGGAGGAATGAATTATTTTATTGATCAGGAAGCTTCTGCCAGGGCATTCAATGAGAGGTCTGAATGAAAAACTTATTGTAGAAAAAGATTAATAATAAAGCCAGTGGAAACCAATTTTCTCATGTTTAATCTCTTAATCTATTTTACATTATTTCCCAAGAGGGCTCTGGACTTCATAGATACATGCTGCTATGCAAAGAATCAATTATGCTGGAAGAAGTACCTGAATGTAGTTATATGTCTTTGTAAACCCACCAAGTTCCTACAAAAATATTTTCGTCCTCTAAAATGCTTCTGCAAACTTTAGCTGAAGGACACTTTTGGTGCTCCATAATGTTCACTGCTTCTCTATATGAAGAAGCATGTTCCATACATTCCCTTGAGTGTTTGTCAAGGACTTCCCTGTGAGGGATGGGAAGAAATGCATACAGTTCACAGTTTTCAACCTATGTGAAAACACACTGTTTTGAATGAATGGATATATCCAACAGCATGTCTTTGCTATGAATCTCCACCCCCCATTCCCCTCTCCAAATACTGCTATGTCTTTGTCCCCATAGGGAAGCGGAACCCTCTTCATATAGAGAACATATGCTGAATATGGTTGGCTTCATACATTATGCATATACTCCAGAATAGACTGATGTGCCAGAGAGTGCCAGAATTTTTTGAAAGATTTATAACTTATCCCTGGAACTGATTTGTGCTTTAAACAGATTAATTATACATAGAGATAAATCCTTCCATCTACAACTAAGAAATATCAGTCTCATCTAATATTGCTTTAGAATCCGAAGTATCATTTCCTAGACACACGCCACTGGTTGGGGCTTTCCATATATCATCAATTCAAAAGCTCTACGGGGATAAATGAAAACCATGTTCAAGATGTTTTAATTTGTACATAGCAGAACAGATTGGGATTTCATTTGCAGCAGTGTAATTGCAATAATACCCTATTCCAATAAGGCCGAATATTAGATTTTCAACTGCATGTCATGTTTTTTGAAAGGCAGCAAAAGAACCATTTTTAAATAATGATAATTCCTATCCCCAATCTTACAGAATTTGCACATAAAGTGGCAAAGGGGGGTGGGTAGACCTTCAGGCCAAATCCAGGCTGTCATGGTGTGTGTGTGTGTGTGTGTCAATCTGAACATCTGGACTTCCCCTAAACGGCCATTCCCTTCCCCAAGTCACAAGGTGGCTCACACTTTCTTCCCTGACTGTTGTTTGGTTTTGGTGGCTCAACTTTTGCATCTTTCCCCATTCCAAAGTGCCTCTGCTAAGGAGGCTCAGTTACCCACAGCAAAAGCATTCAGGTAAAATATGCTGGTATTTTGGGGGCATTTAAATTTGCTGGCATTATAAACAAGGTGCTCCCTTTTGCCTTTGCCTCTGCTCAGCACTGGAATGTGGTCCCTATGTGCTTCTCAGAAACTGAATGTGGCCCTTAGGCTGAAAGAGTTTTCACTCCACTGACATAAAGAAAGAGTAGAGGGCATGCCAAGAGTTATGCCAGCACATTACAAGTAATAGCATTATACTGGCATTATGCCCAGTTCAGGGGCCGATGGCCTCCTGTCCATGTTTAAGAATGGAGGATGACGATGGGCTGAGCAGTCATAAGTAACCAAACTTTCTGGAATATTATCAGATGCTGTCTTTTTGGTGGCAGAGAGGAGGACTCAGGTAAAGAGCATAAAGTGTACTCATTTTCTTTTTTATGCCTCATTTGGTTTGTTCTTAACAAAGGAGAGCAAGGGTCCTCAACCCTGATTGTACCCATGGGCACATTTGGGAATTTGAGAAACTGCTGCGGGCCCCACAACACAATGACTCCCATGGAGGTTATCGACAGTCACATAATAGCTGCCGTGGGAGGCTGGCTAGTCAAGAGGTGGAGTGGGGGAGAGAAAAAGTGAAGCTAGAGGCTGGGAGGGAGGGGGAAATGGAAACAGTTGCTCCCTGGCTTGTCCAGTTTTCTTCCATCCACATACACCTTTCCCATTTGTTCTTTCTCTCTCTCTCCACTCCCAGCCTCTAGCCTTGCAATTTTTCTCCTCCATCCCCATTCCTTGCTGTTTCTTTCCCTTCTCCATTCCTATCCTCCTCCTCCTCTTTCTTCCTTCTTCCTAGCTTCTTCTTTCTCTCACCCCTTTACCTTCCTGTTTCTCCCCACTCTCAGCCTCTAGCCCCACCTCTTTACCAGGCTGTTTCTCCCCACCCCTCCTAGCCTCTAGCCTCACTCTTACTCTTCCATCTTCCCCCTTTGCCTTGCTATCCCTTCCTGCCTGCTGAACTGCTGATAGCAGCAGATTCATGAACAGGAAGGAGAATCTGGAGTCCTAACATTTTTCAGCATTTTATTTAAAAACAAAACAAAACAAAACAAAACAAAGAACATTGCTGAAGGGGGTGTCAGGGAGTGAAGAGCTGTGTGGGGAACCATTGGATACACCCTCAGGTGCCATTTTGTTGGCTTCTGAGGTAAAGTGTGTTGGAGTGGAGCAACAATGCTTGTGATAAGTCATTTGAACCAGTGGGGGGGGGGGGGGCGAAAGGGACAGAAAGGGAACCTTTTTTCTTCCTCCGCTAGTTCCTTCTTGTAACTACTTGTTGATGTAGATAGCAATTCTTAGGCTTCACTTCCTTCCTCCTTCTTCTCAGTCAGTTAACTTCCTTTTTTGTCTGCAGCATGCAGCCATAATGGCTGCATTCAACTCTTTCTGAAACCACTTTTGTTTTCCCAGGAGCTATAAGCTCTAAACAAAGCTATCTTTTAACTAGAAGTAGCAGAGAGTGTGTTTCTTTCTATAGCCTTGCCTTACACCAATTACATGCTGAAGTTACACACCTAAACTTTACCAAACAAAACATAACTCTAACAAAGTGTTGGTTGTTCATTTAAATTGGGGGTCAGCAACCTGCAACCCTAGGGCTGCGTGTGGCCCTAAGCCTAATTTTACAATGCCTCTGCAAGTGATCATTTCAGACCTCTGGCAAGAGCCATCTATCCTCCCCCAGCAATCTGCTTACTGGGGAGGAAGAGGAGGGGTGAGAAAAGGAGTGGCAATGAGAGCAAAAAGGGGTGGCCCCGCTTCCTGCTGGCTTTAGTCCTGCCCATTATCAGCACACAGCTCCATATGGATTAGTTAAGAGGGAATGTGGCTTTTGAAAGAACGAAAGTTAGACTACGATTAGACTACCGTAATGTACTCTATGTGAGGCTACCCATGTATGTGGTTCAGAAGCTGCAGCTTGTGCAGAATGCAGCAGCTAGGGTGGTCACTGGGACGCCTAGCTCTGCTCATATAAAACCAGTGTTAAAAGAACTGCACTGGCTGCCTGTTAGCTACCGAGCCACATACAAGGTCATGCTATTATCTTATAAAGCCCTAAACAACTTGGGACCAGGATACCTAGCAGACCACCTTCCCTTATATACACCCAGGCGACATTTACGATCATCAGAGGAGGCCCTACTCGTCATTCCGAGACGAACAGAATGCTGTCGTGAAGAATCTCGATGGCAGGCCTTCTCTGTAGCAGCACCCGCCCTCTGGAAAACCCTCCCTCATGCGGTTCGGGAGGCAGAAAAATGAAATATCTTTGAAACGCCTCCTGAAAACATATCTTTTTAGTCAAGCCTTCCCTGGACTGTAACTTATTCTGGTTTTATGTGATTTTTAAAGTTTTAAATTGGATTGTGATTTAGATTGGATTGTGGCTTTAGTTGTAAACTGCCCAGAGAGCCTAGGCTGTTGGGCAGTATAAATATGTAATAAATAAATAAATAAAAATAAAAGTTACCTGCCCTTGATTTAAATAAATAGCAACATGGCTTGTTCTCATCAGGAAATGACCTATACTACTTTCATTCTTTCATTGTAGCTTGTACAAATCTTATACTGTAGTTGTCCCATAAAATTCGTAGTAATAACTTACATTCTATCCCATAGTCATCAATGAAGATATGATGCATATAAAACCTTGTTCTTACCCTCTAGAAATACAAGTGCTCTCTAACCCTGAGGCAAATTTGCACTCAAATCTACAAATTTTACAGTTGTGTCCAATAAACCTTAAATCAAAGAACAGCTGATACTAGGGTGACCATATTTGGGAAACCAAAAAAGAGGACACCTAGTGTGTGTGTGGAGAAGCAGCTTTCTGAGTCCTGCAAAAAGTACGTTATTCCCCCGCCACCTTAAGGAACCCAATTGGAGTGGAGGAGGGGAAAGGATTTCATTCTGCACCACCACCATCCACTCCAATTGGGGCCTTTTCTATAATGTCCACGAATGACCCACTTTCCCCTTTAAGACCTCAATTGGAGCTCGGGGTGGGGGAATGATGTGCCTCAAGAAAGCATGTCATTCCCTCCTGCCATGCTAATGGCAGCCTTAAAGGGGAAGGTGTGTCATTCCAGGACATTATTGAAAATTATAGAAAATCCCCCCTGACACTATGGAAAGAACAAAAACCAGGACAAATCCGGAGAAATCCTGACAGTTGGTCACCCTAGCTGATACATAAAGGTTAATGCATTCTCTGTCACACCAGGTTTTTCCTGAACTGAATAAATATTTAGGAACAAACAGAAGTTGCATGTCAGAATCTATACGGAGAAAAAGTTTGGCCCAAATCATCTGAGAAATGCGGTGTTATTCTACCAAGTAAATGAATGATTTGGCATTTGGAAGAGAGGGAAAAATGAACGTATTGCAGACAGATTATAGAGAATTTTTGTTTTCATATGGGTAGTGTCAGTTTGTTACTCATTTCATCCAAATAATTACTTACTAATGAATCAAAATGGACCATCTGTCCATTTTGCTACAGGACCCATCTCTGCAATTAAACTGGAAGGTAAAGACATAAACGACAGGACAGTAGGGCCACAGCTAGACCTAAGGTTTATCCCTGGATCATCCAGGGGTCAAACTTGTTCATCTAGGTGACACACAGGGGATCCTCAGGCAGGGGCGAACCCTGTATGATCCCAGGATAAACCTTAGGTCTAGCTGTGGCCTAGGTGCGAGAAAACCCCTGTGAAGACAGGAAAATGCAAATGCTCCTTGCAGAGGTTACAATGTTGAGGTTCAAGGACAAGAACTTCTAGATTTCTTTTCTCTCATCTTTCCTTGCATGCTGCAGCTTTTGCAAATTTTTAAAATCCTCCTTGGCCCAGACCCAAAAGTAATACACAGCCTGTAACTGGAGAATGATGAAACAAGGCCTGGGGCCTGTTTCATGTGTAGATAACAACTTATTCTAGACTGCAACACCTGTTTCCATTTGTGATCTCATTCTTGTTGTCAACCTTTGAACTGGAGTGGGCGCAATGAATTTTCACCAGCATTGGTGTGTTCCTTCGGCAGTAGCCATGTGCAGCTCAACATAATTCAGGAAGTAGCAACGTGCAACTGAACATAATTTGAGCTCATCAAAATTCTCCAGTTTCTATCTTGAAGCTCATTCTGATTAGTGTCTAATTCCTGCCAATTTTTGTGTGCCTTTTTCCAAATGTGAATATCAGTTGTGCACATTTTTGAAATGTATGCATTTTTTATTTGATTTATTACATTTTTATACCACCCCATAGCTGAAGCTGTCTGGGTGGTTTACAAAAGTTTAAAACAGTGAACATTATAATGTATTCAAAATTTAAAACCAACGAAAACATAAACAGTATAAACAACATTTTTCTCCCACTGACTGAAGTGTGTTTGTGTGCCTTTTTCAAATTTACTCATTTTTAAAGTGTAAGCATCTTTTGAACACATTTTTGTGTTCAAAATTACATCGGACACTCAGAAATGTATGACTTCAGACTGCAGATCACATTCAGACCTGCATTCAGTTCCAGAAGGTGATTATTGAATAAATTCTGGTTAAAACCAAACAAATTTCTCACCCATCCCTGACAGGAAGCATTCTTCTTTTGTCCTTTTGTGTTTTGTTTTTCATTTGGAACCCTGCTGTGGGGTTTTATGGAAAGAGCATCTTGACTCTCAATGTCTAAGTGCAGATCAAAAGAAAACAACATCATCATCATCAACAACAACATGTGCACTCTGCAGGTATTGCTTCCTACTCTAGTTTACCGATTAGTTTTAGTGACTGTAATGTGCAGAGCTGCCAATATTAAATGTAAGAGCCATCATTTTGTCAGTACCATTAACTTACAGGGTGCAATTATTGATTGCTGAGACTTATATTTAGCCTTTTATCTTTGGGCAAGGCACTTGCAGAAGTGCCTGTCATTTTTATAAAGCTATTCAGTTATTAGATGACCTTTGTTTACTGATGATTCTGTAATAAAGCAGCATCTACAACTGCAGATGTTTCCCAAAAAATTCTGTTGCTATCAAAAATCTACCCAAAAGTGCCTTTTTGTCTGCTAGCATTGCAAAGACAGAGCATGTTAATGCCCATTGAGTTATCTTCATGTGCCAGTGAGGCAACGTCTTCAGGTTTATTTTAGTCATGTTAATATAGCATCGTGAACTGCTACCTTACAATCTTTGTAATTTGTTGCCTAAAGGCATTCGGCTATTTTCTGAAAATGTCACATTTCAATAAGCAACACAGTTATTTCTCATTTGGTATGTCCAGAGGAGAGAGAGAGAAAGAGTGAGAAAGATGGGTTACCTACAATAAGTAAGTATGCCATCAATATTTCAAGTAATGTGATCTCCATACTCAGTGAATCAACCTCAGCAGGATCTTTGCAAATTCACAGGAAGCTACATAATTGATCTGCAGCCCATGCCATAGCTTTGTCAAATTATTTCTGGGGGACTATTTCTGAATAGCCATAGGCATGACTATTCAGAAAGCCATGCCTTTCCATTTGCTAGTTATTACTTCTTCCATATTGTAATGGTGGAGAGAGCGGACTGTGAAAGAATGATGAAATGGGCAAGATTCTATAAGGCTATCTTCCTTACCACCTAGTCAGCAGATCACAGAGGGTGACTGCAAAAGCGGCTCAACCCTTCTCCAAATATTTGTATTATTGGCCCTGTATGATTCCCTAAATGGGTCAGAATGGGGAGGAGGAACTTCTACCCTGTCACACAATATTTATTTGGTGGTGGTGGTGTCACCGTTTTTCTGATGTTTCTTAGAACTAAGAAAATCTTCCACACTGTGGAAAAGACCAAGCTTTAGCTCTTGGAAAGACCAATCTTTAGCTCTTGGAACTCCATGGAGATTGACCTTTGCACTGGTGGGGGCCTACAAGATGGATGGATGGATGGCTAGAAACAAGAGGGGGCTTGTAGCTCTCATCTGTAAAAGCTGATGGCATACTCTTGAACATGCTTAGTAATGTTCTCTGCTATTGCAAGGGAATTATAGATGTCAATGAAGCTAGTCTCTTATGAATCACCCAAAAAGAGAAGACTAAATGCATCACCAAAAATTAGGACAAAAGAGGAGCCTGATTTGCATACAATTTGTATATGCTTATTTATACATAGCTAAAACTTTAGAAATAATTATTGTAACTCAAAAAGAAATGCAAAACATCTCATCATAATATGGAAGACTGTGATTGGGTGAGCTGTGTGCTTTGCTCAGACTCTGTCCAGGGAAACCCTTCTGATGGATCTTTATCTTTAACCTGGACTTGGACTGGACAGTCTTACAAACAGAGGACACCTTCAAAATAGAGGACAATCCTCTGGCAGTCCTTCAAATAGAGGACTGTCCTTTGTAAAAGAGGCACATGGCCAACTGAAATTGTGCCAGGACTGGAGACATCCCCACCAAAGGTGGCACAGTATGAACAAGTGTGCTTCACGCCCCTAAGATAAGACCGGAAAGGTAAAGAAAAACAGTATGAATGTAGCTACAACAAATCGTGAAAACTAAGACTGTGTAGAGTTAACCCAGAGTATTTTGGTGCCTTGAGCAAGAGACTGAATCAACATCCTTCACCAGAATCTGTACTCTCCCCACACACACCCCTTTCCATGGAAGTTTCTATCCTCTCTCCCTCCCTTTTTCTTGAGACCGCAATGCACCCATTTCAAATAAACACCACTTTACAAAGAAAAGCTCTTTTGTGTCATAGCTGAAGTTCTCTTTTGATTTTATTTCAATAGCATTTCTGTGAGCAATCATATGTATGGGAGGAAAAAAGGTTACAATGAAAAAGCTCTAGTCCTGATGAAAGAAGCATAAAGCCAGAGATACATGTAATTCTCAAAGCTTTCATCATTAATATTTTATGGCCCTCGCTGATGCACCCAAAAGTAGAAGCAAAAAATTGATCTTCCATTTAAGCATGCAAGGCAAAGTAATAGGTTTCCTCCCTAGATGGAGGGAGGTGAAATGCAAAGATGTCAGGAGTAAGAAATGAATCCATTTTCCTCCTTCTTATTTGTGACAGGACTTTTCTGCAAGGCTTGGCCATCTGAACAGTGTTATGGTGTGCAATATGTTTGCCTGAAATGGCCACTAGACTGAAACTTGCTTCATGCAGTATTTGGTTCTTATTAAATCTCAGTTTATACTCCACAGTTCAATGTCTTTCAATAACCAATTCCCATCTCATATCCCAATACAGAAGAAGACAACTCTTAGCTCAAGCAATCTGTCTAGATGCTGGATTTATTGGCATTAAAAAGAATATCAAAAGAAAATTCTTTTCAAGCATTCATTGAGCCATCCCAAATTTGCAAGCCTCTTCTCTTTTCTCCCTCTGCAGTGCTGAAAGGAGAAGAAATTCTCCCATTTCTTGTCGTAAAGGAGCTCCCACAGCACTGGGAGTGAGCTATGACAGTTTCAAAATGCAAGGAATATACAAAAGAGCAGTTAGTGTTTAGAAAGAGTGGACAGATTTCATGTGTTCATTTTAGGGGTAATGGAGATGTTACCTAAAAGAGTAATACATTACTATTGATGGTTTGTTGTTTTAGAATATGGAGTATTTTAATCTTTTCAGAAATCTCCAGGCCAAGTATCAGTTTTCTCAAGGATTCTCTGAAAGGGTAGGAATAGGTGATGCCATTCTAGAATTTCAAAACATATATTGATCTGAGAGTGGTCACTTTCCTGAAAATTGGCCTCTATTTGAAGGGCTATCCAGTCTAAGTCTGGTTTAAAGACAAAGGCTAAATCTACAATACTGTTTTATAGCAGTATTAAGGTGTATTGCTAACTGTTGGGGCAAATTACACATTCCGTATAATGTGTTCATAGTGTTATGTCCTGCTTTTTATTCCATGTTATCCAAAATACTGCAACAAAAGTCATTGTGTGTCCTATGACGAGGTATAAATGCACTAGAGGGATATAGCCTTACCATGATGGGATCGCAATGATTGAACACAAGGTGTAGATCTGGCCAAAGAAACTTAAGACAGAAGAATAAGGACTGGAAATGGCCCATTCAGAGTTAGCACCTGGAGAGCAGACTGAGCAGGCACATAGGTCACCTGTTCACAGTCTTCTCCACTTCTATTTAAATTATTGTAATTCCTCGATTTACACACATACATATAAATTACCATATGCAAATTTTATTTGTCCTCTTTTATGTCCCTCTTTTTTTGGTGATGTGTTTCCTCTCTTTTTTTGGCAATGCATAACTGGACACCATAATACATATCCTATCAATATGGATAACAAGCACACCTTAGTTCTGAGGGTACCTACTGTGTGTAAGTCACATTACATAGAATAGAGCAATTTTAAAGCCCATTTTCACAAGTGGTATGTGAAAATAGTAAGGAACTGTCCTTTACTCCACAGATTTAAGATTGTATCAGAAAAAGTAGTTTCCAAAAAGAAAGAAAAAACAAGCTCTGCCTAAACTCTCTTTACAAGTCGGATTTTTTTTAAAGGGTGGTTTGCTATCTTGTGTTGAATTTGTTTTAAATGGAAAGATAATCTATGGTATGGAGATTTGTTCCAGGGAACCTAAAAGAAAAGGAGAATAGTTGTTCTTGCTTTTATAATATATTAGGGGTGTGCACAGACCCCCTGCTCCGCTTCACTTGCAGATCCGCCATTTTCCGGATCGGGCTGCTCCGCCCCGCCCCCGCTCCGCCCACTTCCACTCCGCCCGGAGCTCCGGATCCGGATCCGGAGCTCCGTTTCCCCCCCCCCATAGGCTTGCATTGAAAGCTAAAAAATTATACAACTTTTTTTCTGTTCAAGTTAGAAACCTCATGTTTGGCACCATGACACCTCATGGGGATATACACACGCATGCCAAGTTTCAAAGCAATCCCATCATCCCCTGATTTTTGGCGAATTTTTGAAAATCGGGCACCCCACACACAACATCCCTGCGAGGTGGGCAGGGGAGGAGGGAGGGAAGGCAGGCAGGCATGCAGCTGGCATTTCTGGGGGCATAAGGAAGTGAGCCAAGGATAAGCCAGTAATGCATATAAAATGGAATAAATCAATAAATAAACAAAGGAGGGGTGGAATTAAAAGCAGCAGTGTTGCTCAATAAACAGCAAGAAGAATTTTTTTAAAAAGGCTATATCTGTCTTTTACCAGCAATAGGGGGACGTGCCCGGGGGAGGGGGAAGTAGCTGCCAGTTCAAGACAGCCACCAACAGCTCTGAGAAGAAGTAAAACGCTCACTTCGACTCATAACAGGCATTGCTCCACCACTGAAAAGTGAGCATTCACTTCAACTCATGATAGGCATTGCTCCACCGTTTTACTCTCTTTGGAAGGCTCTAATGGCCTTCCAGTGCAGGAGAGAGTGGGGGCACGTCCACGATGAGATGCCCTAGGGGAGCTCATCCCCTTGCACCACATCGATTCAGTTGTTCCCCAAGGTTAGGGTGGGGAGCAGTGCTGTGTTTCTATCTCTTATTCTTGGCTTAGTATATGATTTCAGGTTGTGTTTGTGCATTTGGTGGGGCTACTGTGTTAAAAAACACGGGGAAAAGCCCGTTCAGATGAAGAAAGAGAAGTTTCCCAGAATCCCAAGTTACCCGTTTTGCCTATGCCCTCCTCCAACTTTGGGATCATCATGACCGGGAGCTGACTCTGCCCCTCAGCCCTTTGAAAAAGGTATTTTTCCCGCCGATTTTTTAAAAACTTTTAGCGCGCGACCCGTACGATGCAGAAAGTTGAGAGTAGTCTCAAAATGACCCCCATCCACGACTCTCTGTGCACAAGAATTTTCAGAATGATAGCTTAACCCCCCCCCAGTTATCCCCGATTCTTTCCCTCAATGCAATCCTATGGGCGAAAAGCCGAAAACGCCGTTTGAGCCGCGCGGTTGACCCGATTTTCACAAAAATATAGCACGCGACCCAGACAACGCAGAGAGGTGAGAGTGGTCTCAAAATGACCCCCATCCACGACTCTCTGAGCACAAGAATTTCTAGAACGATAGCTTCAAAAACAACCTAGTTATGCGCGATTATTTGCCGCAATGCAATCCTATGGCGAAATGTTTTCAAGATGGCGACCGGAGCGCTCCGCCTGAACTAGGAGCTCCGAAAAATGGCCGCTTCTCTTCGCCTTGCTTCTAGGGGGTCCGCGGTCCGCTCCTACTCCGCCTCTGGGTAAGGCGGAGCAGGCCAATCCGCTACTGCTTCTACGCTCCTAATCGGAGCGGATCACACCCCTATAATATATCTGCTCTGAAGTTCCATAGAAATTATCCAGATTATGACATTTATTATTAGGTGCTAAAACTGATTTCTAATTTAAATGTAGGAGCATAACAGAGAAAAATGCAAGGGACTCTGAAATACTGCTAGTGTTCAAAAGTGCGGTTAACATATTGCCTTAAAGTGCAATTTTTTTAAAGAAGTAATTTTAATAATCCTGTGAAACCAAAAATTATAAGTGGAATGCATGAAAGAAGGGTCATTCTGCCACGCCCGGCACAGCCTGGGCATGGGGAAGCATTTGTGAGCGGGGGAAGAATAGAGACAAGCCCTTCTGCTATTGGCTCTGAGCAGGTGGTGCCACCAAGTGGGGAGGGGTATAATGCTGGCCTATAAAGAGGCACTTACCCCTCCTACTTTCCTTCTTGTTTGCTCCCTCCCTCCCTGTATGCAGTGTGAGTTCTCTGGACGCCATTCAGGGCCAAGTAAGATTTTTTTGCTCATGTTCTAAATTGTTCATGAGTTTTTTCACCTACTCCATACTATAAGACAACCTGGGAGTATAAATAGGTTGATTTGGCATTGCTTATTAATTTGGTCACATTTAATGATGGGCAGGAAGGAACGGACATCCAGAGGGATTTTGTAATGGTGAGCACTCACAGGCACTGTTGCGGTGACTGGTAATTCCTGAGGGCTTCCAGCATTGGGCCCCATGGCCAGGCTGGCAGATAAGGGTTCCCTCTGAGGCCAACCTTTCTCACCCACATTGAGCCTTGTGGCCTGGGTTGGGGGTGACACTGGAAGGTCTCCCTACTCCAAAAGGGGTGGCCTGTGGGAGGTTGAGTTGTACAGCGCCAACCCACAGGACATGAATAGCTCACCCTACTCAGAAAGGTCTGAAAACCAGGCCAGACTGGATGCCCTTTAGGTTCCCCCATTGCAGATCTTTAATAAAATGTGGGCCTGTTTAAACCCAATGTTCTGTGTGTAATCTCTTTATTTACTGACCTCTGTCTCACAAATGATGGATAACTATGATAACAATATACCACTATCTTGTTTGATAATTCAGTTTGAATATTATCAGATAGTTTAGCTAATATCTCAAAGTAGGAAGAACCCTTCCTTTGAGATATGCTTTAGACAGCCAAGCAAGATCAAGTGTAGCCAGAAAGACCATTCTATTATTTATTTATTTATTTATTTATTTATTTATTTATTTATTTCATTTATATACTGCCCAATAGATAGAACTCTGCTCTTCCCCATTTAGACAACAGGACAGAGACATAATTTCAAGATAAAGAAGCATATGCCCTTGCACAGACCTCAGAACTGTGAACATTATTGCAGCCACATGTAGGAATAAAAAGATGAGACATAAGTTGTTGGATAAACTAGTGCCACAACTTTATTGGTTACAATTAAGTTGGAGCACTAGTATGGTGTAGTGGCTAGAGTGTCAAACTGGGAGTCAGGAGATCTAGGTTCTAGTGCCTACTTGGCCAGATCCTCAGATCCTCACCCAGATCTCCAGACTCTCAGCCCAACCTACCTCACAGGTTTCTTGTGAGGATAAAATGGAGAGAAGGAGAAGGATTATGTACACTGCCTTGGTTTCCTTGGACGAAAAAAAGCAAGATATAAATGTAATAAATAAAAAATAAATAAAAAAGAGATCTGTAATTGTATAAGCAGTGCAGACCTTGTTATGCAGGCTAATGTGAGCAACTCCAGAGAATTGCCATCCTCCAGCCACACCTTTAGATGTTAAGTGGTACCCCTCTGAGGCACACACTACTCAAGCCCCATGACTCTAACTGTGTGACCCATCTGGGACTCAAAGGTTGGCAGGTCATGGGTATCCCCTTTCACCTTCTTGGTGCCTCTGGGTGCTCACCGATCAATCACCCACAATGGATTCTGCAGATCAGATTCTTAGAATTCCGAACTGGTTTTAGTCCATGTCAAATTTCCCCCCAGCATCCCTAATCTATACACATGGCCTCAGCATACCCACCTCTTCCTGGGACCATCTGTAAATGAGAGTTCTCCCAGAAATCATGAGCTTTTATAGGGATAAGTATCACACAAACATACACACACACACACACACACACACAAGCCTCCGTCCAAGAAAACAGAAGAATTACAAGGGAAGATGTCTTCTGATGTATACTTTTTGCCAGTTACCTATTCTGAGGATTTAGTCTATTCATATTCACCTAAAAGCTGATAGCTAAAAATGACAAACCATTAAAATAAAAGCTACAGAAACTGCTGATATTATGAGGAGATTATATTCATATCAATGGCAAATCAGTGAATGATGCAGCCCATTATTTTGCTCCAAGACAGGGCTTGAGATCCTGTCACTTTGACTTGCATGATATGTGCAGGGTGTCATGTTTTATGGAGTTTATCTAGCTGAAAAAGAAGGATGTGCCTACCTTGGTTAGGAAGATAGTCTATAGAAAGGCAAGGGTCTACAAATTTGTATTCTGGAAGCCTCAGATGCTCACTAGCTAAATCCTCAGATATTTCTTATACTCTAATCATGATTTTGAGATCTGTGCTACAAACCTTGAAGAGAAGGTGTTCAAAGTCAATGTCACATTTGAAAGTCTGTATGAATCTCACCAACCTAAATGTGAACTCTTTTGGCATTCCTACTCTTTCCACCCCCTCTGAAGTGGGAGGTAGGTGTTTTCTCTGGCCCTGGGTGGGAAACCTGGATGCAAGTGTGCAGATATACGAACCTGGATGCAAGTGTGCAGATATATGTTATATATCCCTTGGGCTGGGATTTTAAGTCCATTGTCCTCCTCTACTTAGCATACTGGAAAATTCTGACCTTAGCACACTGGAAAATTCTATATCCCACTCACCTTTGGGATATAGAAGAAGAACAGGTGTTTGTGTCATGGGCTAAATAGAACAGAATGATGGGGGACCAGTCTTCTCTGTACTACTCACTTAGAGATGGGTAAATAAGTGATGTTTGTATTCACCCAAGCAGGATCTACACTACTGCTTTAAAATGGTTTATAAAGTTATTGAGAACTGTTGGGGCCCAGGACACACTCTATATACAGTTTTCAAACTGTTTTCAAAGTATTTTATCCTGCTTGGTGTAGATCAGACCCCAAATTTTCCTAATATCAGCTTCATGTTCTTCTCGACTCATTTACTGTGGTCATTTGCAATCTTTGTTTGATTGGAAAAGACAACTTTGGAAAAGACACATTTTTTTGGTGCAATTTTCCCATTTAACCTCATTCAATTTGCACAATTTTCCAATTCGTGGAAGTGTCTTTTCCAAAGTTGTGCCATTCCCCCATAGACTAAAGTATGAAATTGCACTATTTTGAAACTGAGTAATTGTGAACTGCTTGTTTGATTAAAAAACTGCTTGTTTGATTAAAAATTGCACATTTTTTGAATGCAATTGTGTGCTCGAAAATTCGTTATTGTTTTTGGAGAACATTTTCTTCCACTCGTGTCCTCATGCAGGATTGTGAATGGGTCTTGTTCAACTGTTGCCAGCACAAAGAAAATGCTCATGCATCCCTAGACTCACCGAGGATGGATTGGGATCTGGGATGTCTTAAATAGTGCAAATTAATTGGTCACAATGGCAGGATATTGTGGGGAAAAGGTTGGAGAAGCATAGATACTGGCAAGCACATGAAGGCACTAGTGTGGTGTGAGAGAAGGTACTAGTGTGGTGTGAGAGTGTTGAACTGGGACTGGAGAGAACTAGGTTCAAGTCTCCACTCTGCCACGAAGTTCACTGGGTAACAATCTCTGACGCTCAGTCTAACCTAATCCACAGGATAAAATGCACTGGCTAAGGTACAGATGTAACATGTATCTGCACATTTGCATCCAGGACCAGACACACCACCTGCTCCCATCTCCATTTCAGAGGGGGGAAGAAGTAGGAATGCCAATAGAGTTCACATTCAGATTGGTGAAATTCATAAAGATTTCAAATGTATGTTGCCCTGTGTTACATGGAGGAAAACATAGGATATAAATGTAATTATCAAATAAAAAATAAATAAAAAAATAAGACAGCTGAAAAAAGTTACATAGTACCCAAGCTCCTCTACTTGGTTGTAAAAATACAATTAAAATTAAATTTAATGACTAATAACTTGCAGACTTTCATGATACCTCAAAGCTGCTGCCCGAGGTGGCTGCTTTACTTTACCTAATGATCAGGTCAGCCCTGCAGGGCACAGTCCTGCTCCTCTATTTTAGGGCAATTAAACACATATTGTTGGTTGCCATGGCAAGTGTGACGGAGCTCCACCACCAAACGTGGGTTCAGCTTTAGAACTGGAATAGATTGTGCCCATCATGAAGATGTTTATTATTTCATTTATTTATTTACAATATTTATATACTGCTCCCCATTCAAAATTCCAGAGTGGTGTATGAGATAAAATAGAAACAGAATAAAAGCACATTAAAATAGATTTTAAAAAAGCAAAATGCAAAGTGAACCATGGCTGGTAATCAAGGGGAGGCTTCCTGGAACAACAAAGTTTTGAGGAGGTGCTGGAAGGAATACAAAGTTAATGCCTGCCTGACCTTCAGAGGCAGGGAATTCCACAGGAGGGGAGCCACCACGCTGAAGGCTCTTCCCCTGGTGGACTCCAATTGGAGGATAGTTCTGTATGGAACCACCAGGAGCATGCCCTCAGATGACCTTGTGACTGGGCAGGTTGATAGGGGAGAACACGCTCTCTCAGGTTGATAGGGGAGAACACACTCTCACACCACACTAGTTGCCCAACAGAAGTTGCCCAACAGAAGTATTCCCCTCTCCTTCCCCTCTCTAAGTTTAAGAAAGCTTTTTATGATTAAAAAAAAAAAATCATTACACTGGCTTGGTTCACAGATCATGACATCCCACACTCAAGGTTGTGTACAGTTGAATGTGGATTGTCGTTGAATCATGGCTTGTTGTGTTGGGTGACCCCAGCTGTGGTAACAAACCCTGCTTTGTTAACCATGAAGATAATTCATGGTTTGTTGTTGGGTTGTGAATTGTGATTTGTTCATGGTTAACAAGCTATGGTTTATCAGTGCAGCTGGATTCACAAAACATAACAATCAACGTGTCATCAAAAAACTACAGTTCAATGACAACTTTGAGTACGGGTTGTCATGTTGTGTGAGCCCAGCCATTGTGAATATCCAATTCATGCCCAGATTTCACATCATAGGAACATAGAAAGCTGCCTTATATTGAGTCAGACCCTTGGTCCAACTAGCCTAGCATTGTTGACACTGACTGGCAGCAATGGCTGTCCAGGATTTCAGGCAGGATTCCTTTCCTTGCCCTTCCTGGAGAAGCTGGAGATCGAACCTGGGACCTTCTATATGCAAAGCATGCGCTCTATCGTGCTGAGCTATGGCCCCTACCCCATCATTGTCAGGAAAGTGAAAGAACTAAAACAATTATGCCAAATCACACATTGAGTGTGAATGATTGAATTATTGGAGGATGGAAAGACCATGGGGTCTTTGTTGGTGGTATTGCCCTATTGGACATATCATCTGCTTCCACTATTATTTATTTATTAACATTTATATGCTATTTTATCTGCTAAAATAGCCATCAAGGTGGTGTACAACAATTTAAAATGATAAAACCTTAAAGCAATAAAAATAAGGACATTAAAAATAGTAAACACATAGAAACATTTAAAACTATACATTTGAAAAGGCTAAATTGAAGAGGTGCATCTTCATACCCTTTCTAAAGACCAAGAGAGGTGGGGTCAATCATGGTTCCTGAGAGAGCACATTCTATACTTTGGGGGCAGCACAGGAGAAAGTCATTTCATGTGTACCTGAGAAACAGGCCTCTGTGGGTAGCAGCACCCTCAGAAAGGGGGTGTCTTGCTGATCTTAATACCTGGGCAGCTACATTCCAAGACTTAGTTGCAGCCAAGATCCCACCACTTAGGATCAGTGGATCACTGCTATTACACAAGACCCCCCCCCCCAAAGTGGCAGTGTTTATGAGAAGAATGTTGTCTCTACACAAGAAGGATGGTGAAAAGAAAGGGTTACCTCCCATAGCCACATGCAATTTCTCATGAAAATATAGAAGGTTGAGGTTCTTTATAGAAATACACCACCACCTTCTTCAAATAATAGCCTTTTCTTAAGAAAAAAGCCATATGAAACTCATTCAAAAAAGAATTAAAAGGAATAAAGACTCGCTTTAAAAGCATATGATCTTAGGATCATTTGAAATCTCTCTGTTTTCAGTGTAATTTTTTTAAGAGAAATGCTCAATGGAATATGCACCACAAAGAGGGTTTTTGGTGAAAAGCATCCAACTGTAACAAGCAACATGAGAAGAGTGTAGTAAATGGGCCAGAACATAGAGCCTGAGTATATAATTGTCCAAACTTCTTCTCAAGAACAATGTGATGGATAGTTAACCATTTTGTCTTCACACTTTAAGTATTAGCATTACCATAAGAATTCCCAGGACATTTCCGCCACCTTTCTAAGCATTAGTGTAATAAAAGAAAAACTACTTCAGTTAGGGAGGAAATGAGAAACAGCAAGAAACTGTCAATCAAGCAGAAACTATCTGCATTATTTTTTAGTCATCAGCTTCGATAGTTACAATGGAACCCCAGCTTCAAGTCTAACCTAATGGGATCTGAGATGGTGGTGACCAAACAAGAAAGAGATCTTGGGGTTGTGGTGGACAGCTTGATGAAAATGTCCACCTAGTGTGGGGCCACTGTAAAGAAGGCAAACTTCATGTTGGGCATTATAAAAAAGGGAATTGAGAATAAAACTGCCCAAATCATACTGCCTTTATATTAGGACTGTGCTCTGCTTCGCATCGGAGCGTAGAAGCAATAGTGAGGCAGCCTGATTTGCCTCCGACAAAGGCTGATTGCCACGTTCCGGAGCTCCGAAAAAAGGTAAGTGGGGGCTTACCTGGCACTGCTGCAGTCCATGCGGCGACGGCAGCAGAGCCAGGTAAGGGGGCAGAGGGAGGGGAGCTTACCTGCCTCTGTCGCAGTCCGGTGGCGGCTTCAACTGAGGCGGAGGCTCAAACCGGAAGACCAGGCCGCAATCACAGCCTGCCCTTCCTCGGCCACAAGTGAAGCCTCTGCTGGAACGCGACAGATGCAGGTAAGGGGGGAGGAGGGAGGGGGCCTTACCTGGTGACGTCAACGTCACCACAGTCCACGACGGCAGCGGAGCCAGGTAAGGGGACACAGTCTTACCTGAGTCCAGCATGTTCCAGCAGCGGCTTCACCTGAGGCTGAGGCTCAAACCAGGCCGCAATCACAGCCTGCCCTTCCGCTTTGAGCCTCGGCCACAAGTGAAGCCTCTGCCGGAACGCAACAGATGCAGGTAAGGGGGGAGGGGGCCTTACCTGGTGACGTCAACGTCACCACAGTCCACAATGGCAGCGGAGCCAGGTAAGGGGACACGGTCTTACCTGAGTCCGTCACGTTCCAGCAGCGGCTTCATCTGAGGCTGAGGCTCAAACCGGAAGACCAGGCCGCAACCGTGGCCTGGTCTTCTAGTTTGAGTCCTTGGCCTCAGGTGAAGCTGCTGCCAGAACACGACAGATGCAGGTAAGGGGGGAGGGAGGGGGCCTTACCTGGCACCGCCGCCGCCACCACAGTCCATGCGGTGATGGCGATGGAGCCAGGTAAGGGGGCAGGGAGGAAGGGTCTTACTAGAGTCCTGCAGCTGCGGCCTGGTCTTCCTGTTTGAGTCCTTGGGCTCAGTTAAAGCAGCTGCCGGACTGCAACAGATGCAGGTAAGGGGGGAGGAGGGAGGGGGCCTTACCTGGCACTGGCGCCACCGCTGCGGAGCTCCAATTCAGAGCCGGAGCTCCGCAGCGGAGCAGAGCGGCCCATAGGTGGATCGACGCAGAGCGGAGCGGGTCCGATCTGGAATTTGTGGATCAAGTACAGAGTGGATCAGGGGTATATATAGGCAGAAAAGGACAACTAAAATGATTAAGGGACTAGAGCATTTCCCCTATGAGGGAAGTTTACAACAACTGGATTGTTTAGCTTGGAAAAAAGGAGGCTAAGGCAAGACATGATAGAGGTGTACTTGATTATGCATGGTGTGGAGAGTGTGGATAGGGAGGCATTTTTCTCCCTCTTTCAAAATACTAGAATCTTGGGTCATCCCATGAAGCTGATTGGTGGGAGATCCAGGGTGAATAAAAGGAAGTACTTCTTCACAGAGCACATAGTTAAATTATGGAACTCACTATCACAAGATGTAACAATGGCCACCAATTTGAATGGCTTTAAACGGGGGTTGGATTAATTCCTGGAGGAGAAGGCTATCAATGGCTGCTAGCCCTGATGGTTATGTGCCACCTCCAGTATCCGAGGTAGTAAGCCTGTGTGCACCAGTTGTTGAACATGGGTGGGATGGTGCTGTTGCACCATGTCCTGCTTTGTTGATCCCTGGCCAACAGCTGGTTGGCCACTGTATGAGCAGAGTGCTGGACTAGATGAACCCTCGGTCTGATCCAGCAGGGCACTTCTTAAGGTGTTATGTTCTCTTTCCAGATAAGTGGTTTTGCAAAAGTAGTGAAGTATGTCCAGCAAAGTAGGGAAGCATGAAAGAAACACAGGCAACCCCCACTCCTGCCGAAATGCAGAATCCTACATCTTTCCTGTTTAACCTTGCTCAAGCCATCCTTCCTCCATCTCATAAGTAGAGATGTGCTGAATCAGACCAATGTCAGGATGGACAAATCTGCCAGTTGCAGTTTCTCTCTGTTTCTCAATTTTCCAATCTTAAATTCAGTTCATCTTGAACTTTGAGAATGTCTCCAGTCTTAAGTTTGGTTTTGTTGCTGTTCTGCTTTTTGTTTTAAGTTTGCATGAAAATTCATAAGCATTTTTGTGCATACTTCTAATATATGCATTTTTGATTAATATGCACATTCTTTCTGCAATCAGTTTTCATCATATAATGCATTTCTGACCATTATTTTATTTAATATGTATTTTTAAGTGAAGTTCATTGCAAAATTCAGAAAAGTGCGAATTTAGAAGGGGTGCAATGTGTGTAGATTTTCATCCCAATAAAGTAATATCAGCTTGTGATGGTTATGATTTGTTACACCCATATCACCCTTTTTCCTCTTGCAAGGAACATGATCCTTCTCCACTCCATTGCTTACATGGTTCTCCTCCTCTCCATTTTATCCTTATAACAACCCTGTGAAGTAGGTTAGGCAAAGTATCAGCGGCAGGCCCAAAGTCACCCCATGAGTTTCATGGCCTGAATGCAGACCTCCCGAGTCCCAGTAGAATAATCTAACCACTACACCAGAAGTGTTCGTCAACACCTCCCTCTTTCTGTATGCTTGCCCATTGAGATACTTGCATTTTCAGTTCAGGCACTGTTAATTTTATTATACTAATTATATATTTTTTTAGATGTCCTGGTATGTGATTAGTTTTTCTTATTTTGTCATTGATTAAACCTGAACTGAAATTTTACTGAAATGTTGTTATGTTCTCAGAATAAATTGTTAGTTTCTTAGGGGGTGTTGTGTGTATTGAAAGTAGGGGTGTGCACGGACCCCCGCTCCGCTTCACTTGCAGATCCGCCATTTTCTGGATCGGGCCACTCCGCCCCGCCCCCGCTCCGCCCACTTCCGCTCCGCTCCGCCTGGAGCTCCGGATCCGGATCCGGAGCTCCGTTTCCCCCCCCCCCCTAGGCTTGCATTGAAAGCTAAAAAATTATACAACTTTTTTTCTGTTCAAGTTAGAAACCTCATGTTTGGCACCATGACACCTCATGGGGATATACACACGCACGCCAAGTTTCAAAGCAATCCCATCATCCCCTGATTTTTGGCGAATTTTTGAAAATCGGGCACCCCACACACAACATCCCTGCGAGGTGGGCAGGGGAGGAGGGAGGGAAGGCAGGCAGGCATGCAGCTGGCATTTCTGGGGGCATAAGGAAGTGAGCCAAGGATAAGCCAGTAATGCATATAAAATGGAATAAATCAATCAATAAACAAAGGAGGGGTGGAATTAAAAGCAGCAGTGTTGCTCAATAAACAGCAAGAAGAATTTTTTTAAAAAGGCTATATCTGTCTTTTACCAGCAATAGGGGGACGTGCCCGGGGGAGGGGGAAGTAGCTGCCAGTTCAAGACAGCCACCAACAGCTCTGAGAAGAAGTAAAACGCTCACTTGAACTCATAACAGGCATTGCTCCACCACTGAGAAGTAAACGCTCACTTCAACTCATAATAGGCATCGCTCCACCACTGAGAAGTAAACGCTCACTTCGACTCATGATAGGCATTGCTCCACCGTTTTACTCTCTTTGGAAGGCTCTAATGGCCTTCCAGTGCAGGAGAGAGTGGGGGCACGTCCACGATGAGATGCCCTAGGGGAGCTCATCCCCTTGCACCACATCTATTCAGTTGTTCACCAAGGTTAGGGTGGGGAGCAGTGCTGTGTTTCTATCTCTTATTCTTGGCTTAGTATATGATTTCAGGTTGTGTTTGTGCATTTGGTAGGGCTACTGTTTTAAAAAACACTGGGAAAAGCCCGTTCAGATGAAGAAAGAGAAGTTTCCCAGAATCCCAAGTTACCCGTTTTGCCTATCCCCTCCTCTAACTTTGGGATCATGTGACCATGACCGGGAGCTGACTCTGCCCCTCAGCCCTTTGAAAAAGGTATTTTTCCCGCCGATTTTTAAAAAACTTCTAGCGCGCGACCCGGACAACGCAGAAAGTTGAGAGTAGTCTCAAAATGACCCGCATCCACGACTCTCTGTGCACAAGAATTTTCAGAACGATAGCTTAAAAACCAACCCAGTTATGCCCGAGTCTTTCCCTCAATGCAATCCTATGGGCGAAAAGCCGAAAACGCCGTTTGAGCCGCGCGGTTGACCCGATTTTCACAAAAATATAGCACGCGACCCAGACAACGCAGAGAGGTGAGAGTGGTCTCAAAAAGACCCCCATCCACGACTCTCTGAGCACAAGAATTTCTAGAACGATAGCTTCAAAAAGAACGTAGTTATGCACGATTATTTGCCGCAATGCAATCCTATGGTGAAATGTTTTCAAGATGGCGACCGGAGCGCTCCGCCTGAACTAGGAGCTCCGAAAAATGGCCGCTTCTCTTCGCCTTGCTTCTAGGGGGTCCGCGGTCCGCTCCTACTCCGCCTCTGGGTAAGGCGGAGCAGGCCAATCCGCTACTGCTTCTACGCTCCTAATCGTAGCGGACCACACCCCTAATTGAAAGCCACTTTGAGTGCAATTGTTTGTGGAGAAGTGACATATCCTCAACTGTCATTTTTCCTCCTCTGCTCTGTCTTCTTTGGTTGTTCTCTCTCTCTCTTGATGCCATTGGTTGACATACTCTGATGTCACAGAATACATGGGATAATATAATGTATATTTCCCCATATAACCAATATTGTTTCTTTCAAATTATTCAATATGGGCCACTGAATGAGTATGAATCAGATCTATAGCATGGCAGCATATGAAGCCTATGTGAATTTAGCTCTAGCACATGCACTTGAAGGTGAAGTAGATGGGTATTGTATTTAATAAGTCTTTAAACATATTATTTGTTTTCATCTTTCAAGTTATGGCTCAGTAAAGTGTTTCTTTTCAGTCTTGAGTTATAGGGAACATGGTATCTCACTGGCATTATATGTCACAAAACATTTTACATTTATGTTTGTAAATGAGCTGACTCTATATCAAGCTAGCTGGCTCTGTCTAGCTTTTCATTCTCCCTAATGAGAAGTTCAGCAAATTGCAAAGGTTGCATATACCCTTTCACTAACTTAGAGAAACAAGGCCATTAGCTGCAGAAATAATGACCTTTCAAAGATTTTCACTAGCATTGGTGTAATCATACGTAGCCTAGGGACAAATACCTTACGCATACTCTACATGAACGATGCTGTGTTAGAAAAAAGATTGGTAATGTATTAATTACTATGCATTGCTAGACTAAACATAGCATGAACTGGGCCAGTTCTAAACCCCCCTAACTGGTCTAAATCTCCTCTCCCAGAGACATGTCCTTTATACTAATAATTTGCATTTTGTACTACATTTGTATTATTCATTTGTGAATATTATTAAAGCAGCCCCAAGGAAGTTAGATGCATCTATTGAATATGAATGTGATAATATATGTGATCTTGTGATTATGTGCATTTTGGTTCCTCCAGTTTCTCTTTTTTCCTGACATTTGAGAATTTTTCCAAGCTTAAGTTTGGCTCAAACTTTGAGATTTTTTTTTTTTAAAAAAAGTTTGCATGAAAATTCACAAACATTGATGTACACATTTCCCATAATCCAGGCATTTTTGTAAGCAATTTTCCTAATATGATGCATTTTAAAGGTTATTGTCCCTAATATATGCAATTTCATGTGCGCTTCCCCATAATATACACTAGGGCTGTGATCCGCTTCTCTTCGTTTCGGAGAAGCAGAAGCGGATCAGGGGGCTTTGCCTCCATTACAGGCAGAGGAGAAGCAAGTCAGGGGACTAATGAAGCATTGCGAAGAGGAGTGCCCACAAGCGAATCACTCCTCTTTTCACAAAGCGCTCCGCCCGCCATTTTGGATATTTTTCTCATAGGATTGCATTGCGGAAAAGATTAGTGAATAACATTTTTGTTTTGAAACCCATATGCATGAAACTCACTCTGCTTAGAGAGTGGTGATTGGGGGTCATTTGTGGAGATGTTCAGCCTCTTTCGTCCTTTGGTTTGCTTGCTATTAATTTGTTTAGAATCACTTAAAGCGGGAGGGAGTAAAGTTTTTTTTAAGTGATGACAGGCAGATTCAACTCCAAAACGTGATTACCTGATGAAGCATCCTCCAATCCCAATGTTGGAGGGGGGAATAAGCAAAACGGGATACTTAGTAACTTGGGATACTGAGTAACTTTTCTTTCTTTGTCTGAACGGACTTTTTCCAGTGTTTTTGAAGCAGTAGCCCCACCAAACACACAAACACAGCCTTAAATCATATAATAATTAAATAAACAACAGATTGGAAACACAGCACTGCTACCCACCCTAACCTTGGTGAACAACTGAATAGATGTGGTGCAAGGGGATGATGTCCATAGGGCATGTGGACGTGCCCAGTGCACTCCTGTCCTTGGGGGGGGGGGGGGTCATCAGAACCCTCCAAAGGTTAGCCAGTGAAGCTACTGTGCCTGTCATGAGTTGAAGTGTAAGGTAGCTTCTGAAAGACTGGTCCCTAGACAGGAGCAGTAAAATTGCCACAGTTCCCCCTCCCCCTGGGCACGTCCACTTTCCTCTTACTGGTAAAAGACAGACATAGCCTTTTAAAAAATAATTTTTAAAAAAATCTTCTTGTTGTGATTCAGCAACACTGCTGCAGTGCTGCTTAATCACCCCTGCTGTATTTATTTATTTATTTATTAAATTTATATACCACCCCAGAGCCCAAGCTCTCCTGGATTTCCCTCTTCAGTGAAGTCAGGCAGGCTTTCATTGTGGTTCAACTTCTTATTGTTGTTGTTGCTGCTGCTGCTGCTGATTACTAGTACTGCTATTATTAACATTATTATTGTTTACTAATGGCTGTGTGATCACAGTGCAGTCAATCAACTCTGAAGCAAGGAAGACAAAGCTTTATCCTCCTAGCCCCCTATTAGTTATGGGATGCAAAAGGCATCTCTCTGTGCTGTTCCCGCCTCATAGGGCTGGTTTGCATACTGGCTTTGATGGCCTGGAAAGTGGAAACGATTCTTGGCTCACTTACTTGTGCCCCCAGAAATGTCTGCTGTATGCCCGCCTTCCCGCCTCCGCCTGGGTGCTGGTGTTGTGGGGTATTGGGATTTGCTGCCTGGGACTTACTTCCCCATAGATCTATAGCACAGTGTGTGTGTGAGAGAGAGAGTGAGTGTGTAGCACCTCTCTGCCTGCCTCTCTGCCCTCCTGGTGTCTGGGAGATGTAGATGGGCTATGTGGGTCAACCCCACAAGCTGCTTGCATGCTTGCTTCCACTGCTTCAGGCTAGGGCATATCCACCACCTCCTGCTGCCTCTCCTCTTCTGTGCCCACCTCACAGGGATGGTTTGTGTGTGTTTTGCTTTGACTCAGGGCATTAGTCCTTCCTGTGCTAACACTGTTTAGACTTCTTGAAGTTCCAAGTAAATTTTTGAAGTGTGGAAGAAGATTCATAAGGTTTATCTACTCCCCAATTCATGGCATGTTGGGATTTCCTTTGAAATGGCCATGAATAAAGCCCATTGAGCTGTCTGCAGCTTTAAAAATCCCTGAGATACTGGGGTGTCAGATTTTCAAAAATTCCCCCAAAATTAGGGGATGCTTGGATTTGCTTGAGGCTTGGCATGAATGTGTACACATGGATTAGCTGTCATGGTGCCTAATTTGAGGTTTCTAACGTGAAAACTGACAGAGTTCTAGCATGGGATTTGAATTGTGGTGTTAAAAGGTTAAAAAAATGCCAAAATTCAGGGGATGATGGGATTGGCTTGAAGCTTGCCATGAATGTGGATATAGATGGCATCTGTGAGGGTGCCTATTTGCAAGTTTGTATTTGTAAAACTGTCAGAGTAAATCCCACTTCTGAAAGTGGGGTGTCTGATTTTAAAAAATCCCCCCAAAATCAGGGTATGCTTGGATTTGCTTGAGGCTTGGCATGAATGTGTACACATGGATTAGCTGTCATGGTGCCAATTTTGAGGTTTCTAACATTAACAAAAACAAAGTTATAGGCATTTGGATTTTAATGCAGGTCTGTGGGGGAAAAAACGCAGCTCCGATTAAGATCCGGAGCTCCACAGTGAAGCGAAGCGAACCTTAGGTGAATCGATGTGAAGAGAAGCGGGCCCAATCTGGATTTTGCAAATCTGGAAGAGAAGCAGATCGGGGTGGTGGTGGTCCGTGCACAGCCCTAATGTACACTTAAGAACATAAGAAGAGCCCTGCTGGATCAGACAAAGGCCTTAGTTAGACCTAAGGTTTATCCCAGGGTGTCCTGGCATCGTCCCTGCCGGATCCCGGGATCCCCTGTGTGTCATTTACATGAACAGGGATGACCCCAGGACGATCCCGGAATAAACCTTAGGTCTAGCTAAGGCCTAAGTGTCCATCCAATCCAGCATTCTGTTCACACAGTGGCCAATCAGCTGTTGATGGAAAACCCACAAGCGGGACATGAGTACAACAGCATCCTCAGGCTCATGTTCCCCAGGATTCCCCATAGGCATCCTGCCTCATGCTCCCCACTTCTTTTAATGGAGGACAGAATTTCAACATTAAGAGAGCTGTAAATTTCAAAGGATAATTGAGTTTTTGTTCATGTATTGGTTTGAAAGTCTGAAATTAGGTATGTTTGCATTAAAATGCAAATCAAACAATCCCCCCCCCCCTATCCTTAGCTGTGATGTATCTGGATATTTGTGGGGCCACTTTCATTCATAGCTGTATATTTAATATCAGTTATTGTAATCTGTGATCATTTTCAGTCTTTCAGGCAAGAGTTTAACAGTTGCTGGAAGTGCTATACATGACATAGAGGTGCTGGGCGAGGAATAGGGAGAATCAAGTTAAAAGGACCAAGTTCACTGGGTGATACTGAGCCTGACTTAACCTAAAACAAACAGAGGGTGGGTGGAGAGAGGATTGTATGCCACACTGATCTCATCAGTGGGAGGGAGCATTAAAAATGTACTAATAAATGGAGTGCTGAGCACCCCCTTTTGACCAATTCTTTGCATTCCTCTGGAAAAAGTGTATAAAGGGAGCAGTTGGGAGGACAAGAGGGGACATGTACCCATTGCCAAGGCAGCCATAATACTCTTTTGCATTCTGATGAAGTTCCCGTCAAATCCAACGCTACACAGAAGAACAGCATCAGCGCTCAAATATGCATTTGGATGAGCAACCAAATACACATCCAAATACAGATGTCATTGTTCTGTTCTACTCTATATTCAATGGGATGTGCACTTGGGTACACTTTCACATCTGGCCCATCCCCAGTCATGGCAAAGTGAATCTAGAATCTTTTAAAATGTCAGCACAACAGTAATCTCCAGAAACGAGATGAAAGGTGGTATGTCTGGGGGAGAAACAGCAATAAGCCATTCAGAAAGCTATTTAGAGGTTCAATTTTTTATTGCATGCTCGCTACTGCCTACTTATGGATGTGCGCACATCCTTTAGAAGTTGTCGCCTGCCTCTCACATGCCTCCTGCTCCTTCTGCTCATTTTCCATTGCAAAATAGACCCCCCAAAAATCCAGCTTCTTTTTTTAAAAATAAAAATACTGAATGAGTCATGATCTCCTGCTGTTTGCAAGAAAAGTGGCATGATCAAAACAGCCCCTAAATGGGCCAAATGGTCTTTGTTTACTTCCTCTTTTCTGTCCGGGAAGAGAGAAGAAGTAATGAGGGACAGAAGCAGGGGCAGAGAAGTGATGGTAAGGAAATGTGATCCCCCCCCTTCCATGTGATGATGCTCCTAGTCTTCAGGTGCCTTTTCCTTTCTTTTTGCAATGTAGGAAATGTAAAAGTAGTTATCGGGGATGAAAAAACACAGCCATGAATCATAGAGATTAAATATAATTTTTACAGATTTCTTTTTATGCCCATCAAAATCTCCCTCAGAGCCAAGTTTTATTTCAGACAGATGCCTTCTTGATTAGGTTGAATGCCAAATGGTAGGTTCCTACTCTCAATTTTATCCTGAGCTGTTAACTACAATTAGTTTAGAAATGAAAGAATGATGACTTGAATAGCATAAGGTTTTTTCAGTTGATTCCAAAAGATGTAATAATTGTATGTGGTTCCATTTAGCTTTCAGAATTTTTAAAAAACAAATATTGACACAAGTTCTCCTTTTCCTGCCACTCCAATCATTTCAGCACAAGAATTTCTACTCCCAATTACTCTTTATAGTGCTGAGTATCGCCAAGTGAATTAATCTCCATCATCATCATCATCATCATCATCATCATCATCATCATCATCATCATCACGGTGCTTTCAAGAGTTCAAAGTACTTCATATGAATTATGTAGTTGTAACCCTTATACCACCATTGTAAGGTAAGTCAGCATTATTATCATCCATAAGGCAAAAGGGAGACAGTCTGAGAGTGGTCCAGGTTTTTTCAACTTAAAGGGCCATTTGCCCTTTAAAGGAGTGCACCAACGTAAAAGTAAGGATATTTTTTTTAAAAATAAAGGGTTCCCCGCTCCCCCTGCCCCTGATTTCCCCCCACAATGTCTGATGCCCCCCTGCCCGCTCGCTCGCCTGTCCTCCCCCCACTTGACATGCCCTGTTCCCATCCGCCATGCCTGTCCCCATCTGCCATGCCCTGTCTCTGTCCGCCATGCCCGTCCCCGTTCTTCTCCCCACCCCACTCGCCATGCCCTGTCCCCATCCTTCTTCTCCCCCCGTCCGCCAGGCCCTGTCCCCGTCCACCATGCCTGTCCCTGTCCTTCTTTCCACCCCATCTGCCAGGCCCTGTCCCCGTCTGCCAGGCCTGTCCCAGTCCTTCTTATTTTATTTATTTATTTATTTTTTATTTATTTATTTATTACATTTTTATACCGCCCAATAGCCGAAGCTCTCTGGGCGGTTCACAATGTCTGATGCCCCCCTGCCCGCTCGCTCGCCTGTCCTCCCCCCACTTGACATGCCCTGTTCCCATCCGCCATGCCTGTCCCCATCTGCCATGCCCTGTCTCTGTCCGCCATGCCCGTCCCCGTTCTTCTCCCCACCCCACTCGCCATGCCCTGTCCCCATCCTTCTTCACCCCCCCGTCCTCCAGACCCTGTCCCCGTCCACCATGTCTGTCCCCATCCTTCTTCCCCCCTGTCCGCCAGGCCCTGTCCCCGTCCGCCATGCCTGTCCCCGTCTTTCTTCCCCCCCCCGTCTGCCAGGCCCTGTCCCTGTCCTTCTTCCCCCCCTGTCCACCAGGCCCTGTCCCCGTCCGCCATGCCCGTCCCTGTCCTTCTTCCCCCCTCTCTCCTGCCGGGTCTGCTCTTTCTCCCGGCCTCCATCTCTCCCCCCCCGTGATTTCCCCCCCGGCCCGATGGGCACAGCACTCCTTTTTTTAAAAAAAATAATAATTTTATTTTTCTACAATACTTAAACATACACATTACATCCTCTCATAAAGAAAAAACAACAACATACTACATAATATTGAAACGTTGTATACATAATATTTTATCTAAATACATAATCAAAATTAACATAGAAGTGCACCCCCTCCCACCTCGGGATCTCATTCCTGATTCCAGAATCTCATACTTTCTTCTGCTGGTGGTTTCCCACTTCCTTTAGAAAACACAAATAATAGGAACTGTTTCCAAATTCTTTCAAAATCATTTGATTTAGCTATACCTCTTCTCCATTTAATATTACTTGTCAATTTATCATTAATAGCTATATCCCATACTTCTTTATACCATTCTTCAATAGAATATTCCCCTTGAATCTTCCAGTTCCTAGCTACAATCAATCTTGCTGCAGTCAGCAAATTCGTTATCAATTCCTTGATTTCCTTTTTACATTTAAAATCTTCAAATAGTGACAGTAATGCAACTTTTGGTGTTCGTTCTATCTTCATTTCCACAATTTCTTCAATCTCCAAAAACACCATCTTCCAAAAGGGCACAGCACTCCTATGGAATGCTGTGCCCAGTGCGTAGCTTCTCCCGGCTACTCGTGAGTAAGCGAGCAGCCAGGAAAAGCCACGGACCCTGCTAGACCTTCCACAGCCCCAGCCTCAGCCCAGGGCTGTGGAAAAGTCGGTCCATAAGCAGATCCGCTTATCCCAGGTCAAGGGAGAACTTAGCCCGGCCTGACCCCGGGACCCCCTGTGCGTCATCTGGATGCACAGCAGGGAGACCAGGCCTCACATCGGGCCTCACACCGGGCTAACTCCTCATCTAGCAACGGCCTATGTGTGGCTTGCTTAAGGCCATCACCTTGTAGGCATATGGCAGAAGTGAGATCATCCAAACTGGGGACTTCTAGATTTATAACTCAGTCTCTATGCCAGCCTTCCGAACTAGGGATATATGACCCTCCATTCTGTTTAAGGCCGACGAGACTCTGCAGCATTTCTGTTCCAGTAAGTAGCAGCATACTGTAGCAGATTTATTTATTTATTTTACAGTTCTGCAAATGTTTTGTGCATTTTTGGGAGTTCCACCATTTGCGCAAATAGTAATTTGCACATTTTTAAAAAAGGGATCTGGAACATTTATTTGGGATCTTGAAATGGTGTAGTAATTTAAAATCTTGTGCAAGACTAACTGTCTGCTATGGAGCTCTGCAGAGGCATATACCCCTCTTGTAAATATCTTTGTCAGTGTCAGTCTCTCCACACACTACTTTGCTTAGCCCAGAAGATGCATATTCTCTACTTGACAATGGACTTGTCAATTTCCCCCAACCTCACCCCTTTCCCTGGGGAGGTAAGGAAGTGGAGGATGAAATTGACAGATATTTGACATGTTTGGAATATGTCTCTGCTGGGCTAAATGAAATATTGTCTGG